>NC_082642.1:43317215-43917215 GCF_028023285.1 Balaenoptera ricei | reverse complement strand
ACCCACCCTCACCAAACCTCTCAGCCCCAAGAGTGTCCACCCTTATGTCTCATCCAGCTGTGGGTCTAGATATGGTCAATCCAGGTTGCATCACAGCCCCTGAACGCATTGTGTAAGAATTTCTCTCTCTTTCACTGTCTTTGCTTCTTGGGTTTTTCAAAGTAATTTATTTTTATAATGGGGTTTAGCTGCTATTCACTGCTGTGTTTATGCCGCTTTACACCCGCTTGACACACTAACAGAGAGATATCAATACATAGGTTTTAAGATTATTACTAGTCAGATATATTCTTGTGCGGTGAATAGGGCGTGTCGAGTCCAGGTCTCTGAGCAAGGAGTAGGTCTTGTCTATTACATATTGGGTTTATCGAACAGTATCTGAGCTAATTTGAAACCCTTGTTTTATGTATCACCCCACCTCACCTTTCCCGTTAAGCAGCCATAGTGTGTTTTCTGCATGTGTGACTCTGTTCTGTTTTGTAATTCAGTTCAAGCGTAACGGTTTTTACATTCCCTCTATCAGTGATACCTTATGAGAAGTGTCCTTTTCTGTGTGACTTATTTCACTTAGAATCGTCGTACCTAAATCCACTCATCATGCTGCTACTAGCCTTAGGACATTGATTTCATGGCTGAGTGATATTCCATTGTACATAAGGACCACAACTTCTTTATCCATTTTTCTCTTTCCTGGGATATTGAAGGTGGAATGAAGTGGAGGTCCTTGTCAAGAGAGCAGCCCTAAACTTTGGGGTGCTTGTGTCTTGCTGATTTTTCATTTTCCCAATTTATACCCCCATGAGTGGAAGTGCCCTATGCTCTCTAAGCTGTGTTTTTTAGATGTTTCAGGACACGCCGTACACTTCTCGAGAGTGGCTCTTGGCAATTTACATCCCGCCCATCAGTGTAGCAAGGCTCCCATTTCTCCATGGCCTGTCCTGCATTTCTGGTTTTGACACTTTTTTCAGCATGGCCATTTTGACCGATGGGTAGCGAGTCTTCTTTGTAGCACTGATTTGCATTTCCAGGTTGCTTGGTTGGCCAAAAAGGGCGTATGCGTTTTTTCCTGAATATATTCAGGAAAAAACGCATACGCCCTTTTTGGCCAAGGGCATCATTGTCAACGTTTTGCCGCTTTTCATGTGCTTTAAAGCGATTCGAATATACCTCCTGAAATTTGTTTCCTGCAATTCTGCCTTGATTTCAAATCCTCTTCTTTGCCTTCCCTCAATATATTTGTGGACGAGAGTTATCATTTATAACTCTGCAGGTTTGTGAATTGCAGTGCCCTGTAGCTCCATTTTACAACTCGCTTTTTTGGGAGCTGGCCGCAAAAGCGCAGGATGGCTTCAGGCCCTGTTCTGGTTCCGGGGGGCAGGCTGAGTCTGTGGTAAATTCTTCTTCCTGATGGGACAATAGAGTGACCTGTGCCTGTCCCAACACCAAGAGCTAGTCTCTCATTGGTTCCCCATCTACCCGTTCATCCTCAGGACAAATTGCAACCTGTACGGAACAGGAGGTTAAAGGTGCTGATGCTCCAAGTAGGGAGATTGCTAGTAAAGCGGCTGGAATGGCGAACCCGGGCACAAGGAGATGAGAAATGAGGTGCGTTTTAGAAACCTTTCCCCATCACACGGTGTACCATCTTCTGGGTTTCTCATGCATGTTTTCGATGTAGGAAGATGCCCTTGAACCTGGAGATTTGGGACCCATGCGATGGGTACCACGCAGTATTACTTTAAAGGGTCTGCGTTTGCTCACCCAACCTCACCAAACCTCTCAGCCCCAAGAGTGTCCACCCTTATGTCTCATCCAGCTGTGGGTCTAGATATGGTCAATCCAGGTTGCATCACAGCCCCTGAACGCATTGTGTAAGAATTTCTCTCTCTTTCACTGTCTTTGTTTCATGGGTTTGTAAAAGTAATTTATTTTTATAATGGGGTTTAGCTGCTTTTCACTGCTGTGTTTATGCCGCTTTACACCCACTTGACACACTAACAGAGAGATATCAATACATAGGTTTTAAGATTATTACTAGTCAGATATATTCTTGTGCGGTGAATAGGGCGTGTTGAGTCCAGTTCTCTGAGCAAGGAGTAGGTCTTGTCTATTACATATTGGGTTTATCGAACAGTATCTGAGCTAATTTGAAACCCTTGTTTTATGTATCACCCCACCTCACCTTTCCCGTTAAGCAGCCATAGTGTGTTTTCTGCATGTGTGACTCTGTTCTGTTTTGTAATTCAGTTCAAGCGTAACGGTTTTTACATTCCCTCTATCAGTGATACCTTATGAGAAGTGTCCTTTTCTGTGTGACTTATTTCACTTAGAATCGTCGTACCTAAATCCACTCATCATGCTGCTACTAGCCTTATGACATTGATTTCATGGCTGAGTGATATTCCATTGTACATAAGGGCCACAACTTCTTTATCCATTTTTCTTTCCTGGGATATTGAAGGTGGAATGAAGTGGAGGTCCTTGTCAACAGAGCAGCCCTAAACTTTGGGGTGCTTGTGCCTTGCTGATTTTTCATTTTCCCAATTTATACCCCCATGAGTGGAAGTGCCCTATGCTCTCTAAGCTGTGTTTTTTAGATGTTTCAGGACACACCGTACACTTCTCCAGAGTGGCTGTTGGCAATTTACATCCCGCCCATCAGTGTAGCAAGGCTCCCATTTCTCCATGGCCTGTCCTGCATTTCTGGTTTTGACACTTTTTTCAGCATGGCCCTTTTGACCGATGGGAAGTGAGACTTCTTTGTAGCGCTGATTTGCCTTTCCAGGTTGCTTGGTTGGCCAAAAAGGGCGTATGCGTTTTTTCCTGAATATATTCAGGAAAAAACGCATACGCCCTTTTTGGCCAAGGGCATCATTGTCAACGTTTTGCCGCTTTTCATGTGCTTTAAAGGCGATTCGAATCTACCTCCTGAAATCTGTTCCCTGCAATTTTACCTTGATTTCAAATCCTCTTCTTTGCCTTCCCTCAATATATTTGTGGACGAGAGTTATCATTTATAACTCTGCATGTTTGTGAATTGCAGTGCCCTGAACCTCCAATTTACAACTCGCGTTTTTGGGAGCTGGCCGCAAAAGCGCAGGATGGCTTCAGGCCCTGTTCTGGTTCAGGGGGGCAGGATGAGCCTGTGGTTAATTCTTCTTCCTGATGGGAAAATAGAGTGACCTGTGCCTGTCCCAACACCAAGAGCTAGTCTCTCCCTGGTTCCCCGTCTTCCCGTTCAACCTCAGGACAAATTGCAACCTGTACGGAACAGGAGGTTAAAGGTGCTGATGCTCCAAGTAGGGAGATTGCTAGTAAAGCGGCTGGAATGGCGAACCCGGGCACAAGGAGATGAGAAATGAGGTGCGTTTTAGAAACCTTTCCCCATCACACGGTGTACCATCTTCTGGGTTTCTCATGCATGTTTTCGATGTAGGAAGATGCCCTTGAACCTGGAGATTTGGGACCCATGCGATGGGTACCACGCAGTATTACTTTAAAGGGTCTGTGTTTGCTCACCCACCCTCACCAAACCTCTCAGCCCCAAGAGTGTCCACCCTTATGTCTCATCCAGCTGTGGGTCTAGATATGGTCAATCCAGGTTGCATCACAGCCCCTGAACGCATTGTGTAAGAATTTCTCTCTCTTTCACTGTCTTTGCTTCTTGGGTTTTTCAAAGTAATTTATTTTTATAATGGGGTTTAGCTGCTATTCACTGCTGTGTTTATGCCGCTTTACACCCGCTTGACACACTAACAGAGAGATATCAATATATAGGTTTTAAGATTATTACTAGTCAGATATATTCTTGTGCGGTGAATAGGGCGTGTCGAGTCCAGTTCTCTGAGCAAGGAGTAGGTCTTGTCTATTACATATTGGGTTTATCGAACGGTATCTGAGCTAATTTGAAACCCTTGTTTTATGTATCACCCCACCTCACCTTTCCCGTTAAGCAGCCATAGTGTGTTTTCTGCATGTGTGACTCTGTTCTGTTTTGTAATTCAGTTCAAGTGTAACGGTTTTTACATTCCCTCTATAAGTGATACCTTATGAGAAGTGTCCTTTTCTGTGTGACTTATTTCACTTAGAATCGTCGTACCTAAATCCACTCATCATGCTGCTACTAGCCTTAGGACATTGATTTCATGGCTGAGTGATATTCCATTGTACATAAGGACCACAACTTCTTTATCCATTTTTCTCTTTCCTGGGATATTGAAGGTGGAATGAAGTGGAGGTCCTTGTCAAGAGAGCAGCCCTAAACTTTGGGGTGCTTGTGTCTTGCTGATTTTTCATTTTCCCAATTTATACCCCCATGAGTGGAAGTGCCCTATGCTCTCTAAGCTGTGTTTTTTAGATGTTTCAGGACACGCCGTACACTTCTCGAGAGTGGCTCTTGCCAATTTACATCCCGCCCATCAGTGTAGCAAGGCTCCCATTTCTCCATGGCCTGTCCTGCATTTCTGGTTTTGACACTTTTTTCAGCATGGCCATTTTGACCGATGGGTAGCGAGTCTTCTTTGTAGCACTGATTTGCATTTCCAGGTTGCTTGGTTGGCCAAAAAGGGCGTATGCGTTTTTTCCTGAATATATTCAGGAAAAAACGCATACGCCCTTTTTGGCCAAGGGCATCATTGTCAACGTTTTGCCGCTTTTCATGTGCTTTAAAGCGATTCGAATATACCTCCTGAAATTTGTTTCCTGCAATTCTGCCTTGATTTCAAATCCTCTTCTTTGCCTTCCCTCAATATATTTGTGGACGAGAGTTATCATTTATAACTCTGCAGGTTTGTGAATTGCAGTGCCCTGTAGCTCCATTTTACAACTCGCTTTTTTGGGAGCTGGCCGCAAAAGCGCAGGATGGCTTCAGGCCCTGTTCTGGTTCCGGGGGGCAGGCTGAGTCTGTGGTAAATTCTTCTTCCTGATGGGACAATAGAGTGACCTGTGCCTGTCCCAACACCAAGAGCTAGTCTCTCATTGGTTCCCCATCTACCCGTTCATCCTCAGGACAAATTGCAACCTGTACGGAACAGGAGGTTAAAGGTGCTGATGCTCCAAGTAGGGAGATTGCTAGTAAAGCGGCTGGAATGGCGAACCCGGGCACAAGGAGATGAGAAATGAGGTGCGTTTTAGAAACCTTTCCCCATCACACGGTGTACCATCTTCTGGGTTTCTCATGCATGTTTTCGATGTAGGAAGATGCCCTTGAACCTGGAGATTTGGGACCCATGCGATGGGTACCACGCAGTATTACTTTAAAGGGTCTGCGTTTGCTCACCCAACCTCACCAAACCTCTCAGCCCCAAGAGTGTCCACCCTTATGTCTCATCCAGCTGTGGGTCTAGATATGGTCAATCCAGGTTGCATCACAGCCCCTGAACGCATTGTGTAAGAATTTCTCTCTCTTTCACTGTCTTTGTTTCATGGGTTTGTAAAAGTAATTTATTTTTATAATGGGGTTTAGCTGCTTTTCACTGCTGTGTTTATGCCGCTTTACACCCACTTGACACACTAACAGAGAGATATCAATACATAGGTTTTAAGATTATTACTAGTCAGATATATTCTTGTGCGGTGAATAGGGCGTGTTGAGTCCAGTTCTCTGAGCAAGGAGTAGGTCTTGTCTATTACATATTGGGTTTATCGAACAGTATCTGAGCTAATTTGAAACCCTTGTTTTATGTATCACCCCACCTCACCTTTCCCGTTAAGCAGCCATAGTGTGTTTTCTGCATGTGTGACTCTGTTCTGTTTTGTAATTCAGTTCAAGCGTAACGGTTTTTACATTCCCTCTATCAGTGATACCTTATGAGAAGTGTCCTTTTCTGTGTGACTTATTTCACTTAGAATCGTCGTACCTAAATCCACTCATCATGCTGCTACTAGCCTTATGACATTGATTTCATGGCTGAGTGATATTCCATTGTACATAAGGGCCACAACTTCTTTATCCATTTTTCTTTCCTGGGATATTGAAGGTGGAATGAAGTGGAGGTCCTTGTCAACAGAGCAGCCCTAAACTTTGGGGTGCTTGTGCCTTGCTGATTTTTCATTTTCCCAATTTATACCCCCATGAGTGGAAGTGCCCTATGCTCTCTAAGCTGTGTTTTTTAGATGTTTCAGGACACACCGTACACTTCTCCAGAGTGGCTGTTGGCAATTTACATCCCGCCCATCAGTGTAGCAAGGCTCCCATTTCTCCATGGCCTGTCCTGCATTTCTGGTTTTGACACTTTTTTCAGCATGGCCCTTTTGACCGATGGGAAGTGAGACTTCTTTGTAGCGCTGATTTGCCTTTCCAGGTTGCTTGGTTGGCCAAAAAGGGCGTATGCGTTTTTTCCTGAATATATTCAGGAAAAAACGCATACGCCCTTTTTGGCCAAGGGCATCATTGTCAACGTCTTGCCGCTTTTCATGTGCTTTAAAGGCGATTCGAATCTACCTCCTGAAATCTGTTCCCTGCAATTTTACCTTGATTTCAAATCCTCTTCTTTGCCTTCCCTCAATATATTTGTGGACGAGAGTTATCATTTATAACTCTGCATGTTTGTGAATTGCAGTGCCCTGAACCTCCAATTTACAACTCGCGTTTTTGGGAGCTGGCCGCAAAAGCGCAGGATGGCTTCAGGCCCTGTTCTGGTTCAGGGGGGCAGGATGAGCCTGTGGTTAATTCTTCTTCCTGATGGGAAAATAGAGTGACCTGTGCCTGTCCCAACACCAAGAGCTAGTCTCTCCCTGGTTCCCCGTCTTCCCGTTCAACCTCAGGACAAATTGCAACCTGTACGGAACAGGAGGTTAAAGGTGCTGATGCTCCAAGTAGGGAGATTGCTAGTAAAGCAGCTGGAATGGCGAACCCGGGCACAAGGAGATGAGAAATGAGGTGCGTTTTAGAAACCTTTCCCCATCACACGGTGTACCATCTTCTGGGTTTGTCATGCATGTTTTCGATGTAGGAAGATGCCCTTGAACCTGGAGATTTGGGACCCATGCGATGGGTACCACGCAGTATTACTTTAAAGGGTCTGTGTTTGCTCACCCACCCTCACCAAACCTCTCAGCCCCAAGAGTGTCCACCCTTATGTCTCATCCAGCTGTGGGTCTAGATATGGTCAATCCAGGTTGCATCACAGCCCCTGAACGCATTGTGTAAGAATTTCTCTCTCTTTCACTGTCTTTGCTTCTTGGGTTTTTCAAAGTAATTTATTTTTATAATGGGGTTTAGCTGCTTTTCACTGCTGTGTTTATGCCGCTTTACACCCACTTGACACACTAACAGAGAGATATCAATACATAGGTTTTAAGATTATTACTAGTCAGATATATTCTTGTGCGGTGAATAGGGCGTGTTGAGTCCAGTTCTCTGAGCAAGGAGTAGGTCTTGTCTATTACATATTGGGTTTATCGAACAGTATCTGAGCTAATTTGAAACCCTTGTTTTATGTATCACCCCACCTCACCTTTCCCGTTAAGCAGCCATAGTGTGTTTTCTGCATGTGTGACTCTGTTCTGTTTTGTAATTCAGTTCAAGCGTAACGGTTTTTACATTCCCTCTATCAGTGATACCTTATGAGAAGTGTCCTTTTCTGTGTGACTTATTTCACTTAGAATCGTCGTACCTAAATCCACTCATCATGCTGCTACTAGCCTTATGACATTGATTTCATGGCTGAGTGATATTCCATTGTACATAAGGGCCACAACTTCTTTATCCATTTTTCTTTCCTGGGATATTGAAGGTGGAATGAAGTGGAGGTCCTTGTCAACAGAGCAGCCCTAAACTTTGGGGTGCTTGTGCCTTGCTGATTTTTCATTTTCCCAATTTATACCCCCATGAGTGGAAGTGCCCTATGCTCTCTAAGCTGTGTTTTTTAGATGTTTCAGGACACACCGTACACTTCTCCAGAGTGGCTGTTGGCAATTTACATCCCGCCCATCAGTGTAGCAAGGCTCCCATTTCTCCATGGCCTGTCCTGCATTTCTGGTTTTGACACTTTTTTCAGCATGGCCCTTTTGACCGATGGGAAGTGAGACTTCTTTGTAGCGCTGATTTGCCTTTCCAGGTTGCTTGGTTGGCCAAAAAGGGCGTATGCGTTTTTTCCTGAATATATTCAGGAAAAAACGCATACGCCCTTTTTGGCCAAGGGCATCATTGTCAACGTTTTGCCGCTTTTCATGTGCTTTAAAGGCGATTCGAATCTACCTCCTGAAATCTGTTCCCTGCAATTTTACCTTGATTTCAAATCCTCTTCTTTGCCTTCCCTCAATATATTTGTGGACGAGAGTTATCATTTATAACTCTGCATGTTTGTGAATTGCAGTGCCCTAACCTCCAATTTACAACTCGTGTTTTTGGGAGCTGGCCGCAAAAGTGCAGGATGGCTTCAGGCCCTGTTCTGGTTCAGGGGGGCAGGATGAGCCTGTGGTTAATTCTTCTTCCTGATGGGAAAATAGAGTGACCTGTGCCTGTCCCAACACCAAGAGCTAGTCTCTCCCTGGTTCCCCGTCTTCCCGTTCAACCTCAGGACAAATTGCAACCTGTACGGAACAGGAGGTTAAAGGTGCTGATGCTCCAAGTAGGGAGATTGCTAGTAAAGCGGCTGGAATGGCGAACCCGGGCACAAGGAGATGAGAAATGAGGTGCGTTTTAGAAACCTTTCCCCATCACACGGTGTACCATCTTCTGGGTTTCTCATGCATGTTTTCGATGTAGGAAGATGCCCTTGAACCTGGAGATTTGGGACCCATGCGATGGGTACCACGCAGTATTACTTT
Source organism: Balaenoptera ricei (assembly GCF_028023285.1). Lineage (NCBI taxonomy): Eukaryota > Metazoa > Chordata > Mammalia > Artiodactyla > Balaenopteridae > Balaenoptera > Balaenoptera ricei. The sequence goes on along the minus strand of NC_082642.1, from coordinate 43,908,443 downwards.
AAAGGGTCTGTGTTTGCTCACCCACCCTCACCAAACCTCTCAGCCCCAAGAGTGTCCACCCTTATGTCTCATCCAGCTGTGGGTCTAGATATGGTCAATCCAGGTTGCATCACAGCCCCTGAACGCATTGTGTAAGAATTTCTCTCTCTTTCACTGTCTTTGCTTCTTGGGTTTTTCAAAGTAATTTATTTTTATAATGGGGTTTAGCTGCTATTCACTGCTGTGTTTATGCCGCTTTACACCCGCTTGACACACTAACAGAGAGATATCAATACATAGGTTTTAAGATTATTACTAGTCAGATATATTCTTGTGCGGTGAATAGGGCGTGTCGAGTCCAGTTCTCTGAGCAAGGAGTAGGTCTTGTCTATTACATATTGGGTTTATCGAACGGTATCTGAGCTAATTTGAAACCCTTGTTTTATGTATCACCCCACCTCACCTTTCCCGTTAAGCAGCCATAGTGTGTTTTCTGCATGTGTGACTCTGTTCTGTTTTGTAATTCAGTTCAAGTGTAACGGTTTTTACATTCCCTCTATAAGTGATACCTTATGAGAAGTGTCCTTTTCTGTGTGACTTATTTCACTTAGAATCGTCGTACCTAAATCCACTCATCATGCTGCTACTAGCCTTAGGACATTGATTTCATGGCTGAGTGATATTCCATTGTACATAAGGACCACAACTTCTTTATCCATTTTTCTCTTTCCTGGGATATTGAAGGTGGAATGAAGTGGAGGTCCTTGTCAAGAGAGCAGCCCTAAACTTTGGGGTGCTTGTGTCTTGCTGATTTTTCATTTTCCCAATTTATACCCCCATGAGTGGAAGTGCCCTATGCTCTCTAAGCTGTGTTTTTTAGATGTTTCAGGACACGCCGTACACTTCTCGAGAGTGGCTCTTGGCAATTTACATCCCGCCCATCAGTGTAGCAAGGCTCCCATTTCTCCATGGCCTGTCCTGCATTTCTGGTTTTGACACTTTTTTCAGCATGGCCATTTTGACCGATGGGTAGCGAGTCTTCTTTGTAGCACTGATTTGCATTTCCAGGTTGCTTGGTTGGCCAAAAAGGGCGTATGCGTTTTTTCCTGAATATATTCAGGAAAAAACGCATACGCCCTTTTTGGCCAAGGGCATCATTGTCAACGTTTTGCCGCTTTTCATGTGCTTTAAAGCGATTCGAATATACCTCCTGAAATTTGTTTCCTGCAATTCTGCCTTGATTTCAAATCCTCTTCTTTGCCTTCCCTCAATATATTTGTGGACGAGAGTTATCATTTATAACTCTGCAGGTTTGTGAATTGCAGTGCCCTGTAGCTCCATTTTACAACTCGCTTTTTTGGGAGCTGGCCGCAAAAGCGCAGGATGGCTTCAGGCCCTGTTCTGGTTCCGGGGGGCAGGCTGAGTCTGTGGTAAATTCTTCTTCCTGATGGGACAATAGAGTGACCTGTGCCTGTCCCAACACCAAGAGCTAGTCTCTCATTGGTTCCCCATCTACCCGTTCATCCTCAGGACAAATTGCAACCTGTACGGAACAGGAGGTTAAAGGTGCTGATGCTCCAAGTAGGGAGATTGCTAGTAAAGCAGCTGGAATGGCGAACCCGGGCACAAGGAGATGAGAAATGAGGTGCGTTTTAGAAACCTTTCCCCATCACACGGTGTACCATCTTCGGGGTTTCTCATGCATTTTTTCGATGTAGGAAGATGCCCTTGAACCTGGAGATTTGGGACCCATGCGATGGGTACCACGCAGTATTACTTTAAAGGGTCTGCGTTTGCTCACCCAACCTCACCAAACCTCTCAGCCCCAAGAGTGTCCACCCTTATGTCTCATCCAGCTGTGGGTCTAGATATGGTCAATCCAGGTTGCATCACAGCCCCTGAACGCATTGTGTAAGAATTTCTCTCTCTTTCACTGTCTTTGTTTCATGGGTTTGTAAAAGTAATTTATTTTTATAATGGGGTTTAGCTGCTTTTCACTGCTGTGTTTATGCCGCTTTACACCCACTTGACACACTAACAGAGAGATATCAATACATAGGTTTTAAGATTATTACTAGTCAGATATATTCTTGTGCGGTGAATAGGGCGTGTCGAGTCCAGGTCTCTGAGCAAGGAGTAGGTCTTGTCTATTACATATTGGGTTTATCGAACAGTATCTGAGCTAATTTGAAACCCTTGTTTTATGTATCACCCCACCTCACCTTTCCCGTTAAGCAGCCATAGTGTGTTTTCTGCATGTGTGACTCTGTTCTGTTTTGTAATTCAGTTCAAGCGTAACGGTTTTTACATTCCCTCTATCAGTGATACCTTATGAGAAGTGTCCTTTTCTGTGTGACTTATTTCACTTAGAATCGTCGTACCTAAATCCACTCATCATGCTGCTACTAGCCTTATGACATTGATTTCATGGCTGAGTGATATTCCATTGTACATAAGGGCCACAACTTCTTTATCCATTTTTCTTTCCTGGGATATTGAAGGTGGAATGAAGTGGAGGTCCTTGTCAACAGAGCAGCCCTAAACTTTGGGGTGCTTGTGCCTTGCTGATTTTTCATTTTCCCAATTTATACCCCCATGAGTGGAAGTGCCCTATGCTCTCTAAGCTGTGTTTTTTAGATGTTTCAGGACACACCGTACACTTCTCCAGAGTGGCTGTTGGCAATTTACATCCCGCCCATCAGTGTAGCAAGGCTCCCATTTCTCCATGGCCTGTCCTGCATTTCTGGTTTTGACACTTTTTTCAGCATGGCCCTTTTGACCGATGGGAAGTGAGACTTCTTTGTAGCGCTGATTTGCCTTTCCAGGTTGCTTGGTTGGCCAAAAAGGGCGTATGCGTTTTTTCCTGAATATATTCAGGAAAAAACGCATACGCCCTTTTTGGCCAAGGGCATCATTGTCAACGTCTTGCCGCTTTTCATGTGCTTTAAAGGCGATTCGAATCTACCTCCTGAAATCTGTTCCCTGCAATTTTACCTTGATTTCAAATCCTCTTCTTTGCCTTCCCTCAATATATTTGTGGACGAGAGTTATCATTTATAACTCTGCATGTTTGTGAATTGCAGTGCCCTGAACCTCCAATTTACAACTCGCGTTTTTGGGAGCTGGCCGCAAAAGCGCAGGATGGCTTCAGGCCCTGTTCTGGTTCAGGGGGGCAGGATGAGCCTGTGGTTAATTCTTCTTCCTGATGGGAAAATAGAGTGACCTGTGCCTGTCCCAACACCAAGAGCTAGTCTCTCCCTGGTTCCCCGTCTTCCCGTTCAACCTCAGGACAAATTGCAACCTGTACGGAACAGGAGGTTAAAGGTGCTGATGCTCCAAGTAGGGAGATTGCTAGTAAAGCGGCTGGAATGGCGAACCCGGGCACAAGGAGATGAGAAATGAGGTGCGTTTTAGAAACCTTTCCCCATCACACGGTGTACCATCTTCTGGGTTTCTCATGCATGTTTTCGATGTAGGAAGATGGCCTTGAACCTGGAGATTTGGGACCCATGCGATGGGTACCACGCAGTATTACTTTAAAGGGTCTGTGTTTGCTCACCCACCCTCACCAAACCTCTCAGCCCCAAGAGTGTCCACCCTTATGTCTCATCCAGCTGTGGGTCTAGATATGGTCAATCCAGGTTGCATCACAGCCCCTGAACGCATTGTGTAAGAATTTCTCTCTCTTTCACTGTCTTTGCTTCTTGGGTTTTTCAAAGTAATTTATTTTTATAATGGGGTTTAGCTGCTATTCACTGCTGTGTTTATGCCGCTTTACACCCGCTTGACACACTAACGGAGAGATATCAATACATAAGTTTTAAGATTATTACTAGTCAGATATATTCTTGTGCGCTGAATAGGGCGTGTCGAGTCCAGGTCTCTGAGCAAGGAGTAGGTCTTGTCTATTACATATTGGGTTTATCGAACAGTATCTGAGCTAATTTGAAACCCTTGTTTTATGTATCACCCCACCTCACCTTTCCCGTTAAGCAGCCATAGTGTGTTTTCTGCATGTGTGACTCTGTTCTGTTTTGTAATTCAGTTCAAGCGTAACGGTTTTTACATTCCCTCTATCAGTGATACCTTATGAGAAGTGTCCTTTTCTGTGTGACTTATTTCACTTAGAATCGTCTCGTACCTAAATCCACTCATCATGCTGCTACTAGCCTTAGGACATTGATTTCATGGCTGAGTGATATTCCATTGTACATAAGGACCACAACTTCTTTATCCATTTTTCTCTTTCCTGGGATATTGAAGGTGGAATGAAGTGGAGGTCCTTGTCAAGAGAGCAGCCCTAAACTTTGGGGTGCTTGTGTCTTGCTGATTTTTCATTTTCCCAATTTATACCCCCATGAGTGGAAGTGCCCTATGCTCTCTAAGCTGTGTTTTTTAGATGTTTCAGGACACGCCGTACACTTCTCGAGAGTGGCTCTTGGCAATTTACATCCCGCCCATCAGTGTAGCAAGGCTCCCATTTCTCCATGGCCTGTCCTGCATTTCTGGTTTTGACACTTTTTTCAGCATGGCCATTTTGACCGATGGGTAGCGAGTCTTCTTTGTAGCACTGATTTGCATTTCCAGGTTGCTTGGTTGGCCAAAAAGGGCGTATGCGTTTTTTCCTGAATATATTCAGGAAAAAACGCATACGCCCTTTTTGGCCAAGGGCATCATTGTCAACGTTTTGCCGCTTTTCATGTGCTTTAAAGCGATTCGAATATACCTCCTGAAATTTGTTTCCTGCAATTCTGCCTTGATTTCAAATCCTCTTCTTTGCCTTCCCTCAATATATTTGTGGACGAGAGTTATCATTTATAACTCTGCAGGTTTGTGAATTGCAGTGCCCTGTAGCTCCATTTTACAACTCGCTTTTTTGGGAGCTGGCCGCAAAAGCGCAGGATGGCTTCAGGCCCTGTTCTGGTAACGGGGGGCAGGCTGAGTCTGTGGTAAATTCTTCTTCCTGATGGGACAATAGAGTGACCTGTGCCTGTCCCAACACCAAGAGCTAGTCTCTCATTGGTTCCCCATCTACCCGTTCATCCTCAGGACAAATTGCAACCTGTACGGAACAGGAGGTTAAAGGTGCTGATGCTCCAAGTAGGGAGATTGCTAGTAAAGCAGCTGGAATGGCGAACCCGGGCACAAGGAGATGAGAAATGAGGTGCGTTTTAGAAACCTTTCCCCATCACACGGTGTACCATCTTCTGGGTTTCTCATGCATGTTTTCGATGTAGGAAGATGCCCTTGAACCTGGAGATTTGGGACCCATGCGATGGGTACCACGCAGTATTACTTTAAAGGGTCTGCGTTTGCTCACCCAACCTCACCAAACCTCTCAGCCCCAAGAGTGTCCACCCTTATGTCTCATCCAGCTGTGGGTCTAGATATGGTCAATCCAGGTTGCATCACAGCCCCTGAACGCATTGTGTAAGAATTTCTCTCTCTTTCACTGTCTTTGCTTCTTGGGTTTTTCAAAGTAATTTATTTTTATAATGGGGTTTAGCTGCTATTCACTGCTGTGTTTATGCCGCTTTACACCCGCTTGACACACTAACAGAGAGATATCAATACATAGGTTTTAAGATTATTACTAGTCAGATATATTCTTGTGCGGTGAATAGGGCGTGTCGAGTCCAGTTCTCTGAGCAAGGAGTAGGTCTTGTCTATTACATATTGGGTTTATCGAACGGTATCTGAGCTAATTTGAAACCCTTGTTTTATGTATCACCCCACCTCACCTTTCCCGTTAAGCAGCCATAGTGTGTTTTCTGCATGTGTGACTCTGTTCTGTTTTGTAATTCAGTTCAAGTGTAACGGTTTTTACATTCCCTCTATAAGTGATACCTTATGAGAAGTGTCCTTTTCTGTGTGACTTATTTCACTTAGAATCGTCGTACCTAAATCCACTCATCATGCTGCTACTAGCCTTAGGACATTGATTTCATGGCTGAGTGATATTCCATTGTACATAAGGACCACAACTTCTTTATCCATTTTTCTCTTTCCTGGGATATTGAAGGTGGAATGAAGTGGAGGTCCTTGTCAAGAGAGCAGCCCTAAACTTTGGGGTGCTTGTGTCTTGCTGATTTTTCATTTTCCCAATTTATACCCCCATGAGTGGAAGTGCCCTATGCTCTCTAAGCTGTGTTTTTTAGATGTTTCAGGACACGCCGTACACTTCTCGAGAGTGGCTCTTGGCAATTTACATCCCGCCCATCAGTGTAGCAAGGCTCCCATTTCTCCATGGCCTGTCCTGCATTTCTGGTTTTGACACTTTTTTCAGCATGGCCATTTTGACCGATGGGTAGCGAGTCTTCTTTGTAGCACTGATTTGCATTTCCAGGTTGCTTGGTTGGCCAAAAAGGGCGTATGCGTTTTTTCCTGAATATATTCAGGAAAAAACGCATACGCCCTTTTTGGCCAAGGGCATCATTGTCAACGTTTTGCCGCTTTTCATGTGCTTTAAAGCGATTCGAATATACCTCCTGAAATTTGTTTCCTGCAATTCTGCCTTGATTTCAAATCCTCTTCTTTGCCTTCCCTCAATATATTTGTGGACGAGAGTTATCATTTATAACTCTGCAGGTTTGTGAATTGCAGTGCCCTGTAGCTCCATTTTACAACTCGCTTTTTTGGGAGCTGGCCGCAAAAGCGCAGGATGGCTTCAGGCCCTGTTCTGGTTCCGGGGGGCAGGCTGAGTCTGTGGTAAATTCTTCTTCCTGATGGGACAATAGAGTGACCTGTGCCTGTCCCAACACCAAGAGCTAGTCTCTCATTGGTTCCCCATCTACCCGTTCATCCTCAGGACAAATTGCAACCTGTACGGAACAGGAGGTTAAAGGTGCTGATGCTCCAAGTAGGGAGATTGCTAGTAAAGCAGCTGGAATGGCGAACCCGGGCACAAGGAGATGAGAAATGAGGTGCGTTTTAGAAACCTTTCCCCATCACACGGTGTACCATCTTCGGGGTTTCTCATGCATTTTTTCGATGTAGGAAGATGCCCTTGAACCTGGAGATTTGGGACCCATGCGATGGGTACCACGCAGTATTACTTTAAAGGGTCTGCGTTTGCTCACCCAACCTCACCAAACCTCTCAGCCCCAAGAGTGTCCACCCTTATGTCTCATCCAGCTGTGGGTCTAGATATGGTCAATCCAGGTTGCATCACAGCCCCTGAACGCATTGTGTAAGAATTTCTCTCTCTTTCACTGTCTTTGTTTCATGGGTTTGTAAAAGTAATTTATTTTTATAATGGGGTTTAGCTGCTTTTCACTGCTGTGTTTATGCCGCTTTACACCCACTTGACACACTAACAGAGAGATATCAATACATAGGTTTTAAGATTATTACTAGTCAGATATATTCTTGTGCGGTGAATAGGGCGTGTCGAGTCCAGGTCTCTGAGCAAGGAGTAGGTCTTGTCTATTACATATTGGGTTTATCGAACAGTATCTGAGCTAATTTGAAACCCTTGTTTTATGTATCACCCCACCTCACCTTTCCCGTTAAGCAGCCATAGTGTGTTTTCTGCATGTGTGACTCTGTTCTGTTTTGTAATTCAGTTCAAGCGTAACGGTTTTTACATTCCCTCTATCAGTGATACCTTATGAGAAGTGTCCTTTTCTGTGTGACTTATTTCACTTAGAATCGTCGTACCTAAATCCACTCATCATGCTGCTACTAGCCTTATGACATTGATTTCATGGCTGAGTGATATTCCATTGTACATAAGGGCCACAACTTCTTTATCCATTTTTCTTTCCTGGGATATTGAAGGTGGAATGAAGTGGAGGTCCTTGTCAACAGAGCAGCCCTAAACTTTGGGGTGCTTGTGCCTTGCTGATTTTTCATTTTCCCAATTTATACCCCCATGAGTGGAAGTGCCCTATGCTCTCTAAGCTGTGTTTTTTAGATGTTTCAGGACACACCGTACACTTCTCCAGAGTGGCTGTTGGCAATTTACATCCCGCCCATCAGTGTAGCAAGGCTCCCATTTCTCCATGGCCTGTCCTGCATTTCTGGTTTTGACACTTTTTTCAGCATGGCCCTTTTGACCGATGGGAAGTGAGACTTCTTTGTAGCGCTGATTTGCCTTTCCAGGTTGCTTGGTTGGCCAAAAAGGGCGTATGCGTTTTTTCCTGAATATATTCAGGAAAAAACGCATACGCCCTTTTTGGCCAAGGGCATCATTGTCAACGTCTTGCCGCTTTTCATGTGCTTTAAAGGCGATTCGAATCTACCTCCTGAAATCTGTTCCCTGCAATTTTACCTTGATTTCAAATCCTCTTCTTTGCCTTCCCTCAATATATTTGTGGACGAGAGTTATCATTTATAACTCTGCATGTTTGTGAATTGCAGTGCCCTGAACCTCCAATTTACAATTCGCGTTTTTGGGAGCTGGCCGCAAAAGCGCAGGATGGCTTCAGGCCCTGTTCTGGTTCAGGGGGGCAGGCTGAGCCTGTGGTTAATTCTTCTTCCTGATGGGAAAATAGAGTGACCTGTGCCTGTCCCAACACCAAGAGCTAGTCTCTCCCTGGTTCCCCGTCTTCCCGTTCAACCTCAGGACAAATTGCAACCTGTACGGAACAGGAGGTTAAAGGTGCTGATGCTCCAAGTAGGGAGATTGCTAGTAAAGCGGCTGGAATGGCGAACCCGGGCACAAGGAGATGAGAAATGAGGTGCGTTTTAGAAATCTTTCCCCATCACACGGTGTACCATCTTCTGGGTTTCTCATGCATGTTTTCGATGTAGGAAGATGGCCTTGAACCTGGAGATTTGGGACCCATGCGATGGGTACCACGCAGTATTACTTTAAAGGGTCTGTGTTTGCTCACCCACCCTCACCAAACCTCTCAGCCCCAAGAGTGTCCACCCTTATGTCTCATCCAGCTGTGGGTCTAGATATGGTCAATCCAGGTTGCATCACAGCCCCTGAACGCATTGTGTAAGAATTTCTCTCTCTTTCACTGTCTTTGCTTCTTGGGTTTTTCAAAGTAATTTATTTTTATAATGGGGTTTAGCTGCTATTCACTGCTGTGTTTATGCCGCTTTACACCCGCTTGACACACTAACGGAGAGATATCAATACATAAGTTTTAAGATTATTACTAGTCAGATATATTCTTGTGCGGTGAATAGGGCGTGTCGAGTCCAGGTCTCTGAGCAAGGAGTAGGTCTTGTCTATTACATATTGGGTTTATCGAACAGTATCTGAGCTAATTTGAAACCCTTGTTTTATGTATCACCCCACCTCACCTTTCCCGTTAAGCAGCCATAGTGTGTTTTCTGCATGTGTGACTCTGTTCTGTTTTGTAATTCAGTTCAAGCGTAACGGTTTTTACATTCCCTCTATCAGTGATACCTTATGAGAAGTGTCCTTTTCTGTGTGACTTATTTCACTTAGAATCGTCTCGTACCTAAATCCACTCATCATGCTGCTACTAGCCTTAGGACATTGATTTCATGGCTGAGTGATATTCCATTGTACATAAGGACCACAACTTCTTTATCCATTTTTCTCTTTCCTGGGATATTGAAGGTGGAATGAAGTGGAGGTCCTTGTCAAGAGAGCAGCCCTAAACTTTGGGGTGCTTGTGTCTTGCTGATTTTTCATTTTCCCAATTTATACCCCCATGAGTGGAAGTGCCCTATGCTCTCTAAGCTGTGTTTTTTAGATGTTTCAGGACACGCCGTACACTTCTCGAGAGTGGCTCTTGGCAATTTACATCCCGCCCATCAGTGTAGCAAGGCTCCCATTTCTCCATGGCCTGTCCTGCATTTCTGGTTTTGACACTTTTTTCAGCATGGCCATTTTGACCGATGGGTAGCGAGTCTTCTTTGTAGCACTGATTTGCATTTCCAGGTTGCTTGGTTGGCCAAAAAGGGCGTATGCGTTTTTTCCTGAATATATTCAGGAAAAAACGCATACGCCCTTTTTGGCCAAGGGCATCATTGTCAACGTTTTGCCGCTTTTCATGTGCTTTAAAGCGATTCGAATATACCTCCTGAAATTTGTTTCCTGCAATTCTGCCTTGATTTCAAATCCTCTTCTTTGCCTTCCCTCAATATATTTGTGGACGAGAGTTATCATTTATAACTCTGCAGGTTTGTGAATTGCAGTGCCCTGTAGCTCCATTTTACAACTCGCTTTTTTGGGAGCTGGCCGCAAAAGCGCAGGATGGCTTCAGGCCCTGTTCTGGTAACGGGGGGCAGGCTGAGTCTGTGGTAAATTCTTCTTCCTGATGGGACAATAGAGTGACCTGTGCCTGTCCCAACACCAAGAGCTAGTCTCTCATTGGTTCCCCATCTACCCGTTCATCCTCAGGACAAATTGCAACCTGTACGGAACAGGAGGTTAAAGGTGCTGATGCTCCAAGTAGGGAGATTGCTAGTAAAGCGGCTGGAATGGCGAACCCGGGCACAAGGAGATGAGAAATGAGGTGCGTTTTAGAAACCTTTCCCCATCACACGGTGTACCATCTTCTGGGTTTCTCATGCATGTTTTCGATGTAGGAAGATGCCCTTGAACCTGGAGATTTGGGACCCATGCGATGGGTACCACGCAGTATTACTTTAAAGGGTCTGCGTTTGCTCACCCAACCTCACCAAACCTCTCAGCCCCAAGAGTGTCCACCCTTATGTCTCATCCAGCTGTGGGTCTAGATATGGTCAATCCAGGTTGCATCACAGCCCCTGAACGCATTGTGTAAGAATTTCTCTCTCTTTCACTGTCTTTGTTTCATGGGTTTGTAAAAGTAATTTATTTTTATAATGGGGTTTAGCTGCTTTTCACTGCTGTGTTTATGCCGCTTTACACCCACTTGACACACTAACAGAGAGATATCAATACATAGGTTTTAAGATTATTACTAGTCAGATATATTCTTGTGCGGTGAATAGGGCGTGTTGAGTCCAGTTCTCTGAGCAAGGAGTAGGTCTTGTCTATTACATATTGGGTTTATCGAACAGTATCTGAGCTAATTTGAAACCCTTGTTTTATGTATCACCCCACCTCACCTTTCCCGTTAAGCAGCCATAGTGTGTTTTCTGCATGTGTGACTCTGTTCTGTTTTGTAATTCAGTTCAAGCGTAACGGTTTTTACATTCCCTCTATCAGTGATACCTTATGAGAAGTGTCCTTTTCTGTGTGACTTATTTCACTTAGAATCGTCGTACCTAAATCCACTCATCATGCTGCTACTAGCCTTAGGACATTGATTTCATGGCTGAGTGATATTCCATTGTACATAAGGGCCACAACTTCTTTATCCATTTTTCTTTCCTGGGATATTGAAGGTGGAATGAAGTGGAGGTCCTTGTCAACAGAGCAGCCCTAAACTTTGGGGTGCTTGTGCCTTGCTGATTTTTCATTTTCCCAATTTATACCCCCATGAGTGGAAGTGCCCTATGCTCTCTAAGCTGTGTTTTTTAGATGTTTCAGGACACACCGTACACTTCTCCAGAGTGGCTGTTGGCAATTTACATCCCGCCCATCAGTGTAGCAAGGCTCCCATTTCTCCATGGCCTGTCCTGCATTTCTGGTTTTGACACTTTTTTCAGCATGGCCCTTTTGACCGATGGGAAGTGAGACTTCTTTGTAGCGCTGATTTGCCTTTCCAGGTTGCTTGGTTGGCCAAAAAGGGCGTATGCGTTTTTTCCTGAATATATTCAGGAAAAAACGCATACGCCCTTTTTGGCCAAGGGCATCATTGTCAACGTTTTGCCGCTTTTCATGTGCTTTAAAGGCGATTCGAATCTACCTCCTGAAATCTGTTCCCTGCAATTTTACCTTGATTTCAAATCCTCTTCTTTGCCTTCCCTCAATATATTTGTGGACGAGAGTTATCATTTATAACTCTGCATGTTTGTGAATTGCAGTGCCCTGAACCTCCAATTTACAACTCGCGTTTTTGGGAGCTGGCCGCAAAAGCGCAGGATGGCTTCAGGCCCTGTTCTGGTTCAGGGGGGCAGGATGAGCCTGTGGTTAATTCTTCTTCCTGATGGGAAAATAGAGTGACCTGTGCCTGTCCCAACACCAAGAGCTAGTCTCTCCCTGGTTCCCCGTCTTCCCGTTCAACCTCAGGACAAATTGCAACCTGTACGGAACAGGAGGTTAAAGGTGCTGATGCTCCAAGTAGGGAGATTGCTAGTAAAGCGGCTGGAATGGCGAACCCGGGCACAAGGAGATGAGAAATGAGGTGCGTTTTAGAAACCTTTCCCCATCACACGGTGTACCATCTTCTGGGTTTCTCATGCATGTTTTCGATGTAGGAAGATGCCCTTGAACCTGGAGATTTGGGACCCATGCGATGGGTACCACGCAGTATTACTTTAAAGGGTCTGTGTTTGCTCACCCACCCTCACCAAACCTCTCAGCCCCAAGAGTGTCCACCCTTATGTCTCATCCAGCTGTGGGTCTAGATATGGTCAATCCAGGTTGCATCACAGCCCCTGAACGCATTGTGTAAGAATTTCTCTCTCTTTCACTGTCTTTGCTTCTTGGGTTTTTCAAAGTAATTTATTTTTATAATGGGGTTTAGCTGCTATTCACTGCTGTGTTTATGCCGCTTTACACCCGCTTGACACACTAACAGAGAGATATCAATACATAGGTTTTAAGATTATTACTAGTCAGATATATTCTTGTGCGGTGAATAGGGCGTGTCGAGTCCAGTTCTCTGAGCAAGGAGTAGGTCTTGTCTATTACATATTGGGTTTATCGAACGGTATCTGAGCTAATTTGAAACCCTTGTTTTATGTATCACCCCACCTCACCTTTCCCGTTAAGCAGCCATAGTGTGTTTTCTGCATGTGTGACTCTGTTCTGTTTTGTAATTCAGTTCAAGTGTAACGGTTTTTACATTCCCTCTATAAGTGATACCTTATGAGAAGTGTCCTTTTCTGTGTGACTTATTTCACTTAGAATCGTCGTACCTAAATCCACTCATCATGCTGCTACTAGCCTTAGGACATTGATTTCATGGCTGAGTGATATTCCATTGTACATAAGGACCACAACTTCTTTATCCATTTTTCTCTTTCCTGGGATATTGAAGGTGGAATGAAGTGGAGGTCCTTGTCAAGAGAGCAGCCCTAAACTTTGGGGTGCTTGTGTCTTGCTGATTTTTCATTTTCCCAATTTATACCCCCATGAGTGGAAGTGCCCTATGCTCTCTAAGCTGTGTTTTTTAGATGTTTCAGGACACGCCGTACACTTCTCGAGAGTGGCTCTTGGCAATTTACATCCCGCCCATCAGTGTAGCAAGGCTCCCATTTCTCCATGGCCTGTCCTGCATTTCTGGTTTTGACACTTTTTTCAGCATGGCCATTTTGACCGATGGGTAGCGAGTCTTCTTTGTAGCACTGATTTGCATTTCCAGGTTGCTTGGTTGGCCAAAAAGGGCGTATGCGTTTTTTCCTGAATATATTCAGGAAAAAACGCATACGCCCTTTTTGGCCAAGGGCATCATTGTCAACGTTTTGCCGCTTTTCATGTGCTTTAAAGCGATTCGAATATACCTCCTGAAATTTGTTTCCTGCAATTCTGCCTTGATTTCAAATCCTCTTCTTTGCCTTCCCTCAATATATTTGTGGACGAGAGTTATCATTTATAACTCTGCAGGTTTGTGAATTGCAGTGTCCTGTAGCTCCATTTTACAACTCGCTTTTTTGGGAGCTGGCCGCAAAAGCGCAGGATGGCTTCAGGCCCTGTTCTGGTTCCGGGGGGCAGGCTGAGTCTGTGGTAAATTCTTCTTCCTGATGGGACAATAGAGTGACCTGTGCCTGTCCCAACACCAAGAGCTAGTCTCTCATTGGTTCCCCATCTACCCGTTCATCCTCAGGACAAATTGCAACCTGTACGGAACAGGAGGTTAAAGGTGCTGATGCTCCAAGTAGGGAGATTGCTAGTAAAGCAGCTGGAATGGCGAACCCGGGCACAAGGAGATGAGAAATGAGGTGCGTTTTAGAAACCTTTCCCCATCACACGGTGTACCATCTTCTGGGTTTCTCATGCATGTTTTCGATGTAGGAAGATGCCCTTGAACCTGGAGATTTGGGACCCATGCGATGGGTACCACGCAGTATTACTTTAAAGGGTCTGCGTTTGCTCACCCAACCTCACCAAACCTCTCAGCCCCAAGAGTGTCCACCCTTATGTCTCATCCAGCTGTGGGTCTAGATATGGTCAATCCAGGTTGCATCACAGCTCCTGAACGCATTGTGTAAGAATTTCTCTCTCTTTCACTGTCTTTGTTTCATGGGTTTGTAAAAGTAATTTATTTTTATAATGGGGTTTAGCTGCTTTTCACTGCTGTGTTTATGCCGCTTTACACCCACTTGACACACTAACAGAGAGATATCAATACATAGGTTTTAAGATTATTACTAGTCAGATATATTCTTGTGCGGTGAATAGGGCGTGTTGAGTCCAGTTCTCTGAGCAAGGAGTAGGTCTTGTCTATTACATATTGGGTTTATGGAACGGTATCTGAGCTAATTTGAAACCCTTGTTTTATGTATCACCCCACCTCACCTTTCCCGTTAAGCAGCCATAGTGTGTTTTCTGCATGTGTGACTCTGTTCTGTTTTGTAATTCAGTTCAAGCGTAACGGTTTTTACATTCCCTCTATCAGTGATACCTTATGAGAAGTGTCCTTTTCTGTGTGACTTATTTCACTTAGAATCGTCGTACCTAAATCCACTCATCATGCTGCTACTAGCCTTATGACATTGATTTCATGGCTGAGTGATATTCCATTGTACATAAGGGCCACAACTTCTTTATCCATTTTTCTTTCCTGGGATATTGAAGGTGGAATGAAGTGGAGGTCCTTGTCAACAGAGCAGCCCTAAACTTTGGGGTGCTTGTGTCTTGCTGATTTTTCATTTTCCCAATTTATACCCCCATGAGTGGAAGTGCCCTATGCTCTCTAAGCTGTGTTTTTTAGATGTTTCAGGACACGCCGTACACTTCTCGAGAGTGGCTCTTGGCAATTTACATCCCGCCCATCAGTGTAGCAAGGCTCCCATTTCTCCATGGCCTGTCCTGCATTTCTGGTTTTGACACTTTTTTCAGCATGGCCATTTTGACCGATGGGTAGCGAGTCTTCTTTGTAGCACTGATTTGCATTTCCAGGTTGCTTGGTTGGCCAAAAAGGGCGTATGCGTTTTTTCCTGAATATATTCAGGAAAAAACGCATACGCCCTTTTTGGCCAAGGGCATCATTGTCAACGTTTTGCCGCTTTTCATGTGCTTTAAAGCGATTCGAATATACCTCCTGAAATTTGTTTCCTGCAATTCTGCCTTGATTTCAAATCCTCTTCTTTGCCTTCCCTCAATATATTTGTGGACGAGAGTTATCATTTATAACTCTGCAGGTTTGTGAATTGCAGTGTCCTGTAGCTCCATTTTACAACTCGCTTTTTTGGGAGCTGGCCGCAAAAGCGCAGGATGGCTTCAGGCCCTGTTCTGGTTCCGGGGGGCAGGCTGAGTCTGTGGTAAATTCTTATTCCTGATGGGACAATAGAGTGACCTGTGCCTGTCCCAACACCAAGAGCTAGTCTCTCATTGGTTCCCCATCTACCCGTTCATCCTCAGGACAAATTGCAACCTGTACGGAACAGGAGGTTAAAGGTGCTGATGCTCCAAGTAGGGAGATTGCTAGTAAAGCAGCTGGAATGGCGAACCCGGGCACAAGGAGATGAGAAATGAGGTGCGTTTTAGAAACCTTTCCCCATCACACGGTGTACCATCTTCTGGGTTTCTCATGCATGTTTTCGATGTAGGAAGATGCCCTTGAACCTGGAGATTTGGGACCCATGCGATGGGTACCACGCAGTATTACTTTAAAGGGTCTGCGTTTGCTCACCCAACCTCACCAAACCTCTCAGCCCCAAGAGTGTCCACCCTTATGTCTCATCCAGCTGTGGGTCTAGATATGGTCAATCCAGGTTGCATCACAGCTCCTGAACGCATTGTGTAAGAATTTCTCTCTCTTTCACTGTCTTTGTTTCATGGGTTTGTAAAAGTAATTTATTTTTATAATGGGGTTTAGCTGCTTTTCACTGCTGTGTTTATGCCGCTTTACACCCACTTGACACACTAACAGAGAGATATCAATACATAGGTTTTAAGATTATTACTAGTCAGATATATTCTTGTGCGGTGAATAGGGCGTGTTGAGTCCAGTTCTCTGAGCAAGGAGTAGGTCTTGTCTATTACATATTGGGTTTATCGAACAGTATCTGAGCTAATTTGAAACCCTTGTTTTATGTATCACCCCACCTCACCTTTCCCGTTAAGCAGCCATAGTGTGTTTTCTGCATGTGTGACTCTGTTCTGTTTTGTAATTCAGTTCAAGCGTAACGGTTTTTACATTCCCTCTATCAGTGATACCTTATGAGAAGTGTCCTTTTCTGTGTGACTTATTTCACTTAGAATCGTCGTACCTAAATCCACTCATCATGCTGCTACTAGCCTTATGACATTGATTTCATGGCTGAGTGATATTCCATTGTACATAAGGGCCACAACTTCTTTATCCATTTTTCTTTCCTGGGATATTGAAGGTGGAATGAAGTGGAGGTCCTTGTCAACAGAGCAGCCCTAAACTTTGGGGTGCTTGTGCCTTGCTGATTTTTCATTTTCCCAATTTATACCCCCATGAGTGGAAGTGCCCTATGCTCTCTAAGCTGTGTTTTTTAGATGTTTCAGGACACACCGTACACTTCTCCAGAGTGGCTGTTGGCAATTTACATCCCGCCCATCAGTGTAGCAAGGCTCCCATTTCTCCATGGCCTGTCCTGCATTTCTGGTTTTGACACTTTTTTCAGCATGGCCCTTTTGACCGATGGGAAGTGAGACTTCTTTGTAGCGCTGATTTGCCTTTCCAGGTTGCTTGGTTGGCCAAAAAGGGCGTATGCGTTTTTTCCTGAATATATTCAGGAAAAAACGCATACGCCCTTTTTGGCCAAGGGCATCATTGTCAACGTTTTGCCGCTTTTCATGTGCTTTAAAGGCGATTCGAATCTACCTCCTGAAATCTGTTCCCTGCAATTTTACCTTGATTTCAAATCCTCTTCTTTGCCTTCCCTCAATATATTTGTGGACGAGAGTTATCATTTATAACTCTGCATGTTTGTGAATTGCAGTGCCCTGAACCTCCAATTTACAACTCGCGTTTTTGGGAGCTGGCCGCAAAAGCGCAGGATGGCTTCAGGCCCTGTTCTGGTTCAGGGGGGCAGGATGAGCCTGTGGTTAATTCTTCTTCCTGATGGGAAAATAGAGTGACCTGTGCCTGTCCCAACACCAAGAGCTAGTCTCTCCCTGGTTCCCCGTCTTCCCGTTCAACCTCAGGACAAATTGCAACCTGTACGGAACAGGAGGTTAAAGGTGCTGATGCTCCAAGTAGGGAGATTGCTAGTAAAGCGGCTGGAATGGCGAACCCGGGCACAAGGAGATGAGAAATGAGGTGCGTTTTAGAAACCTTTCCCCATCACACGGTGTACCATCTTCTGGGTTTCTCATGCATGTTTTCGATATAGGAAGATGGCCTTGAACCTGGAGATTTGGGACCCATGCGATGGGTACCACGCAGTATTACTTTAAAGGGTCTGCGTTTGCTCACCCAACCTCACCAAACCTCTCAGCCCCAAGAGTGTCCACCCTTATGTCTCATCCAGCTGTGGGTCTAGATATGGTCAATCCAGGTTGCATCACAGCCCCTGAACGCATTGTGTAAGAATTTCTCTCTCTTTCACTGTCTTTGCTTTTTGGGTTTTTCAAAGTAATTTATTTTTATAATGGGGTTTAGCTGCTATTCACTGCTGTGTTTATGCCACTTTACACCCGCTTGACACACTAACAGAGAGATATCAATACATAGGTTTTAAGATTATTACTAGTCAGATATATTCTTGTGCGATGAATAGTGCGTGTCGAGTCCAGTTCTCTGAGCAAGGAGTAGGTCTTGTCTATTACATATTGGGTTTATGGAACGGTATCTGAGCTAATTTGAAACCCTTGTTTTATGTATCACCCCACCTCACCTTTCCCGTTAAGCAGCCATAGTGTGTTTTCTGCATGTGTGACTCTGTTCTGTTTTGTAATTCAGTTCAAGTGTAACGGTTTTTACATTCCCTCTATCAGTGATTCCTTATGAGAAGTGTCCTTTTCTGTGTGACTTATTTCACTTAGAATCGTTGTACCTAAATCCACTCATCATGCTGCTACTAGCCTTAGGACATTGATTTCATGGCTGAGTGATATTCCATTGTACATAAGGACCACAACTTCTTTATCCATTTTTCTCTTTCCTGGGATATTGAAGGTGGAATGAAGTGGAGGTCCTTGTCAAGAGAGCAGCCCTAAACTTTGGGGTGCTTGTGTCTTGCTGATTTTTCATTTTCCCAATTTATACCCCCATGAGTGGAAGTGCCCTATGCTCTCTAAGCTGTGTTTTTTAGATGTTTCAGGACACGCCGTACACTTCTCGAGAGTGGCTCTTGGCAATTTACATCCCGCCCATCAGTGTAGCAAGGCTCCCATTTCTCCATGGCCTGTCCTGCATTTCTGGTTTTGACACTTTTTTCAGCATGGCCATTTTGACCGATGGGTAGCGAGTCTTTTTTGTAGCACTGATTTGCATTTCCAGGTTGCTTGGTTGGCCAAAAAGGGCGTATGCGTTTTTTCCTGAATATATTCAGGAAAAAACGCATACGCCCTTTTTGGCCAAGGGCATCATTGTCAACGTTTTGCCGCTTTTCATGTGCTTTAAAGCGATTCGAATATATCTCCTGAAATTTGTTTCCTGCAATTCTGCCTTGATTTCAAATCCTCTTCTTTGCCTTCCCTCAATATATTTGTGGACGAGAGTTATCATTTATAACTCTGCAGGTTTGTGAATTGCAGTGCCCTGTAGCTCCATTTTACAACTCGCTTTTTTGGGAGCTGGCCGCAAAAGCGCAGGATGGCTTCAGGCCCTGTTCTGGTTCCGGGGGGCAGGCTGAGTCTGTGGTAAATTCTTCTTCCTGATGGGACAATAGAGTGACCTGTGCCTGTCCCAACACCAAGAGCTAGTCTCTCATTGGTTCCCCATCTACCCGTTCATCCTCAGGACAAATTGCAACCTGTACGGAACAGGAGGTTAAAGGTGCTGATGCTCCAAGTAGGGAGATTGCTAGTAAAGCGGCTGGAATGGCGAACCCGGGCACAGGGAGATGAGAAATGAGGTGCGTTTTAGAAACCTTTCCCCATCACACGGTGTACCATCTTCTGGGTTTCTCATGCATGTTTTCGATGTAGGAAGATGCCCTTGAACCTGGAGATTTGGGACCCATGCGATGGGTACCACGCAGTATTACTTAAAAGGGTCTGCGTTTGCTCACCCACCCTCACCAAACCTCTCAGCCCCAAGAGTGTCCACCCTTATGTCTCATCCAGCTGTGGGTCTAGATATGGTCAATCCAGGTTGCATCACAGCCCCTGAACGCATTGTGTAAGAATTTCGCTCTCTTTCACTGTCTTTGTTTCATGGGTTTGTAAAAGTAATTTATTTTTATAATGGGGTTTAGCTGCTTTTCACTGCTGTGTTTATGCCGCTTTACACCCACTTGACACACTAACAGAGAGATATCAATACATAGGTTTTAAGATTATTACTAGTCAGATATATTCTTGTGCGGTGAATAGGGCGTGTTGAGTCCAGTTCTCTGAGCAAGGAGTAGGTCTTGTCTATTACATATTGGGTTTATCGAACAGTATCTGAGCTAATTTGAAACCCTTGTTTTATGTATCACCCCACCTCACCTTTCCCGTTAAGCAGCCATAGTGTGTTTTCTGCATGTGTGACTCTGTTCTGTTTTGTAATTCAGTTCAAGCGTAACGGTTTTTACATTCCCTCTATCAGTGATACCTTATGAGAAGTGTCCTTTTCTGTGTGACTTATTTCACTTAGAATCGTCGTACCTAAATCCACTCATCATGCTGCTACTAGCCTTAGGACATTGATTTCATGGCTGAGTGATATTCCATTGTACATAAGGGCCACAACTTCTTTATCCATTTTTCTTTCCTGGGATATTGAAGGTGGAATGAAGTGGAGGTCCTTGTCAACAGAGCAGCCCTAAACTTTGGGGTGCTTGTGCCTTGCTGATTTTTCATTTTCCCAATTTATACCCCCATGAGTGGAAGTGCCCTATGCTCTCTAAGCTGTGTTTTTTAGATGTTTCAGGACACACCGTACACTTCTCCAGAGTGGCTGTTGGCAATTTACATCCCGCCCATCAGTGTAGCAAGGCTCCCATTTCTCCATGGCCTGTCCTGCATTTCTGGTTTTGACACTTTTTTCAGCATGGCCCTTTTGACCGATGGGAAGTGAGACTTCTTTGTAGCGCTGATTTGCCTTTCCAGGTTGCTTGGTTGGCCAAAAAGGGCGTATGCGTTTTTTCCTGAATATATTCAGGAAAAAACGCATACGCCCTTTTTGGCCAAGGGCATCATTGTCAACGTCTTGCCGCTTTTCATGTGCTTTAAAGGCGATTCGAATCTACCTCCTGAAATCTGTTCCCTGCAATTTTACCTTGATTTCAAATCCTCTTCTTTGCCTTCCCTCAATATATTTGTGGACGAGAGTTATCATTTATAACTCTGCATGTTTGTGAATTGCAGTGCCCTGAACCTCCAATTTACAACTCGCGTTTTTGGGAGCTGGCCGCAAAAGCGCAGGATGGCTTCAGGCCCTGTTCTGGTTCAGGGGGGCAGGATGAGCCTGTGGTTAATTCTTCTTCCTGATGGGAAAATAGAGTGACCTGTGCCTGTCCCAACACCAAGAGCTAGTCTCTCCCTGGTTCCCCGTCTTCCCGTTCAACCTCAGGACAAATTGCAACCTGTACGGAACAGGAGGTTAAAGGTGCTGATGCTCCAAGTAGGGAGATTGCTAGTAAAGCGGCTGGAATGGCGAACCCGGGCACAAGGAGATGAGAAATGAGGTGCGTTTTAGAAACCTTTCCCCATCACACGGTGTACCATCTTCTGGGTTTCTCATGCATGTTTTCGATGTAGGAAGATGGCCTTGAACCTGGAGATTTGGGACCCATGCGATGGGTACCACGCAGTATTACTTTAAAGGGTCTGTGTTTGCTCACCCACCCTCACCAAACCTCTCAGCCCCAAGAGTGTCCACCCTTATGTCTCATCCAGCTGTGGGTCTAGATATGGTCAATCCAGGTTGCATCACAGCCCCTGAACGCATTGTGTAAGAATTTCTCTCTCTTTCACTGTCTTTGCTTCTTGGGTTTTTCAAAGTAATTTATTTTTATAATGGGGTTTAGCTGCTATTCACTGCTGTGTTTATGCCGCTTTACACCCGCTTGACACACTAACGGAGAGATATCAATACATAAGTTTTAAGATTATTACTAGTCAGATATATTCTTGTGCGGTGAATAGGGCGTGTCGAGTCCAGGTCTCTGAGCAAGGAGTAGGTCTTGTCTATTACATATTGGGTTTATCGAACAGTATCTGAGCTAATTTGAAACCCTTGTTTTATGTATCACCCCACCTCACCTTTCCCGTTAAGCAGCCATAGTGTGTTTTCTGCATGTGTGACTCTGTTCTGTTTTGTAATTCAGTTCAAGCGTAACGGTTTTTACATTCCCTCTATCAGTGATACCTTATGAGAAGTGTCCTTTTCTGTGTGACTTATTTCACTTAGAATCGTCTCGTACCTAAATCCACTCATCATGCTGCTACTAGCCTTAGGACATTGATTTCATGGCTGAGTGATATTCCATTGTACATAAGGACCACAACTTCTTTATCCATTTTTCTCTTTCCTGGGATATTGAAGGTGGAATGAAGTGGAGGTCCTTGTCAAGAGAGCAGCCCTAAACTTTGGGGTGCTTGTGTCTTGCTGATTTTTCATTTTCCCAATTTATACCCCCATGAGTGGAAGTGCCCTATGCTCTCTAAGCTGTGTTTTTTAGATGTTTCAGGACACGCCGTACACTTCTCGAGAGTGGCTCTTGGCAATTTACATCCCGCCCATCAGTGTAGCAAGGCTCCCATTTCTCCATGGCCTGTCCTGCATTTCTGGTTTTGACACTTTTTTCAGCATGGCCATTTTGACCGATGGGTAGCGAGTCTTCTTTGTAGCACTGATTTGCATTTCCAGGTTGCTTGGTTGGCCAAAAAGGGCGTATGCGTTTTTTCCTGAATATATTCAGGAAAAAACGCATACGCCCTTTTTGGCCAAGGGCATCATTGTCAACGTTTTGCCGCTTTTCATGTGCTTTAAAGCGATTCGAATATACCTCCTGAAATTTGTTTCCTGCAATTCTGCCTTGATTTCAAATCCTCTTCTTTGCCTTCCCTCAATATATTTGTGGACGAGAGTTATCATTTATAACTCTGCAGGTTTGTGAATTGCAGTGCCCTGTAGCTCCATTTTACAACTCGCTTTTTTGGGAGCTGGCCGCAAAAGCGCAGGATGGCTTCAGGCCCTGTTCTGGTTCCGGGGGGCAGGCTGAGTCTGTGGTAAATTCTTCTTCCTGATGGGACAATAGAGTGACCTGTGCCTGTCCCAACACCAAGAGCTAGTCTCTCATTGGTTCCCCATCTACCCGTTCATCCTCAGGACAAATTGCAACCTGTACGGAACAGGAGGTTAAAGGTGCTGATGCTCCAAGTAGGGAGATTGCTAGTAAAGCAGCTGGAATGGCGAACCCGGGCACAAGGAGATGAGAAATGAGGTGCGTTTTAGAAACCTTTCCCCAACACACGGTGTACCATCTTCTGGGTTTCTCATGCATGTTTTCGATGTAGGAAGATGCCCTTGAACCTGGAGATTTGGGACCCATGCGATGGGTACCACGCAGTATTACTTTAAAGGGTCTGCGTTTGCTCACCCAACCTCACCAAACCTCTCAGCCCCAAGAGTGTCCACCCTTATGTCTCATCCAGCTGTGGGTCTAGATATGGTCAATCCAGGTTGCATCACAGCCCCTGAACGCATTGTGTAAGAATTTCTCTCTCTTTCACTGTCTTTGTTTCATGGGTTTGTAAAAGTAATTTATTTTTATAATGGGGTTTAGCTGCTTTTCACTGCTGTGTTTATGCCGCTTTACACCCACTTGACACACTAACAGAGAGATATCAATACATAGGTTTTAAGATTATTACTAGTCAGATATATTCTTGTGCGGTGAATAGGGCGTGTTGAGTCCAGTTCTCTGAGCAAGGAGTAGGTCTTGTCTATTACATATTGGGTTTATCGAACAGTATCTGAGCTAATTTGAAACCCTTGTTTTATGTATCACCCCACCTCACCTTTCCCGTTAAGCAGCCATAGTGTGTTTTCTGCATGTGTGACTCTGTTCTGTTTTGTAATTCAGTTCAAGCGTAACGGTTTTTACATTCCCTCTATCAGTGATACCTTATGAGAAGTGTCCTTTTCTGTGTGACTTATTTCACTTAGAATCGTCGTACCTAAATCCACTCATCATGCTGCTACTAGCCTTATGACATTGATTTCATGGCTGAGTGATATTCCATTGTACATAAGGGCCACAACTTCTTTATCCATTTTTCTTTCCTGGGATATTGAAGGTGGAATGAAGTGGAGGTCCTTGTCAACAGAGCAGCCCTAAACTTTGGGGTGCTTGTGCCTTGCTGATTTTTCATTTTCCCAATTTATACCCCCATGAGTGGAAGTGCCCTATGCTCTCTAAGCTGTGTTTTTTAGATGTTTCAGGACACACCGTACACTTCTCCAGAGTGGCTGTTGGCAATTTACATCCCGCCCATCAGTGTAGCAAGGCTCCCATTTCTCCATGGCCTGTCCTGCATTTCTGGTTTTGACACTTTTTTCAGCATGGCCCTTTTGACCGATGGGAAGTGAGACTTCTTTGTAGCGCTGATTTGCCTTTCCAGGTTGCTTGGTTGGCCAAAAAGGGCGTATGCGTTTTTTCCTGAATATATTCAGGAAAAAACGCATACGCCCTTTTTGGCCAAGGGCATCATTGTCAACGTTTTGCCGCTTTTCATGTGCTTTAAAGGCGATTCGAATCTACCTCCTGAAATCTGTTCCCTGCAATTTTACCTTGATTTCAAATCCTCTTCTTTGCCTTCCCTCAATATATTTGTGGACGAGAGTTATCATTTATAACTCTGCATGTTTGTGAATTGCAGTGCCCTGAACCTCCAATTTACA
Organism: Balaenoptera ricei; assembly: GCF_028023285.1. Classification (NCBI taxonomy): domain Eukaryota; kingdom Metazoa; phylum Chordata; class Mammalia; order Artiodactyla; family Balaenopteridae; genus Balaenoptera; species Balaenoptera ricei. Next base: position 43,884,252 of record NC_082642.1, on the reverse strand, counting down.
ACTCGCGTTTTTGGGAGCTGGCCGCAAAAGCGCAGGATGGCTTCAGGCCCTGTTCTGGTTCAGGGGGGCAGGATGAGCCTGTGGTTAATTCTTCTTCCTGATGGGAAAATAGAGTGACCTGTGCCTGTCCCAACACCAAGAGCTAGTCTCTCCCTGGTTCCCCGTCTTCCCGTTCAACCTCAGGACAAATTGCAACCTGTACGGAACAGGAGGTTAAAGGTGCTGATGCTCCAAGTAGGGAGATTGCTAGTAAAGCGGCTGGAATGGCGAACCCGGGCACAAGGAGATGAGAAATGAGGTGCGTTTTAGAAACCTTTCCCCATCACACGGTGTACCATCTTCTGGGTTTCTCATGCATGTTTTCGATGTAGGAAGATGCCCTTGAACCTGGAGATTTGGGACCCATGCGATGGGTACCACGCAGTATTACTTTAAAGGGTCTGTGTTTGCTCACCCACCCTCACCAAACCTCTCAGCCCCAAGAGTGTCCACCCTTATGTCTCATCCAGCTGTGGGTCTAGATATGGTCAATCCAGGTTGCATCACAGCCCCTGAACGCATTGTGTAAGAATTTCGCTCTCTTTCACTGTCTTTGCTTCTTGGGTTTTTCAAAGTAATTTATTTTTATAATGGGGTTTAGCTGCTATTCACTGCTGTGTTTATGCCGCTTTACACCCGCTTGACACACTAACAGAGAGATATCAATACATAGGTTTTAAGATTATTACTAGTCAGATATATTCTTGTGCGGTGAATAGGGCGTGTCGAGTCCAGTTCTCTGAGCAAGGAGTAGGTCTTGTCTATTACATATTGGGTTTATCGAACGGTATCTGAGCTAATTTGAAACCCTTGTTTTATGTATCACCCCACCTCACCTTTCCCGTTAAGCAGCCATAGTGTGTTTTCTGCATGTGTGACTCTGTTCTGTTTTGTAATTCAGTTCAAGTGTAACGGTTTTTACATTCCCTCTATAAGTGATACCTTATGAGAAGTGTCCTTTTCTGTGTGACTTATTTCACTTAGAATCGTCGTACCTAAATCCACTCATCATGCTGCTACTAGCCTTAGGACATTGATTTCATGGCTGAGTGATATTCCATTGTACATAAGGACCACAACTTCTTTATCAATTTTTCTCTTTCCTGGGATATTGAAGGTGGAATGAAGTGGAGGTCCTTGTCAAGAGAGCAGCCCTAAACTTTGGGGTGCTTGTGTCTTGCTGATTTTTCATTTTCCCAATTTATACCCCCATGAGTGGAAGTGCCCTATGCTCTCTAAGCTGTGTTTTTTAGATGTTTCAGGACACGCCGTACACTTCTCGAGAGTGGCTGTTGGCAATTTACATCCCGCCCATCAGTGTAGCAAGGCTCCCATTTCTCCATGGCCTGTCCTGCATTTCTGGTTTTGACACTTTTTTCAGCATGGCCATTTTGACCGATGGGTAGCGAGTCTTCTTTGTAGCACTGATTTGCATTTCCAGGTTGCTTGGTTGGCCAAAAAGGGCGTATGCGTTTTTTCCTGAATATATTCAGGAAAAAACGCATACGCCCTTTTTGGCCAAGGGCATCATTGTCAACGTTTTGCCGCTTTTCATGTGCTTTAAAGCGATTCGAATATACCTCCTGAAATTTGTTTCCTGCAATTCTGCCTTGATTTCAAATCCTCTTCTTTGCCTTCCCTCAATATATTTGTGGACGAGAGTTATCATTTATAACTCTGCAGGTTTGTGAATTGCAGTGTCCTGTAGCTCCATTTTACAACTCGCTTTTTTGGGAGCTGGCCGCAAAAGCGCAGGATGGCTTCAGGCCCTGTTCTGGTTCCGGGGGGCAGGCTGAGTCTGTGGTAAATTCTTCTTCCTGATGGGACAATAGAGTGACCTGTGCCTGTCCCAACACCAAGAGCTAGTCTCTCATTGGTTCCCCATCTACCCGTTCATCCTCAGGACAAATTGCAACCTGTACGGAACAGGAGGTTAAAGGTGCTGATGCTCCAAGTAGGGAGATTGCTAGTAAAGCAGCTGGAATGGCGAACCCGGGCACAAGGAGATGAGAAATGAGGTGCGTTTTAGAAACCTTTCCCCATCACACGGTGTACCATCTTCTGGGTTTCTCATGCATGTTTTCGATATAGGAAGATGCCCTTGAACCTGGAGATTTGGGACCCATGCGATGGGTACCACGCAGTATTACTTTAAAGGGTCTGCGTTTGCTCACCCAACCTCACCAAACCTCTCAGCCCCAAGAGTGTCCACCCTTATGTCTCATCCAGCTGTGGGTCTAGATATGGTCAATCCAGGTTGCATCACAGCCCCTGAACGCATTGTGTAAGAATTTCTCTCTCTTTCACTGTCTTTGCTTCTTGGGTTTTTCAAAGTAATTTATTTTTATAATGGGGTTTAGCTGCTATTCACTGCTGTGTTTATGCCACTTTACACCCGCTTGACACACTAACAGAGAGATATCAATACATAGGTTTTAAGATTATTACTAGTCAGATATATTCTTGTGCGGTGAATAGTGCGTGTCGAGTCCAGTTCTCTGAGCAAGGAGTAGGTCTTGTCTATTACATATTGGGTTTATGGAACGGTATCTGAGCTAATTTGAAACCCTTGTTTTATGTATCACCCCACCTCACCTTTCCCGTTAAGCAGCCATAGTGTGTTTTCTGCATGTGTGACTCTGTTCTGTTTTGTAATTCAGTTCAAGCGTAACGGTTTTTACATTCCCTCTATCAGTGATACCTTATGAGAAGTGTCCTTTTCTGTGTGACTTATTTCACTTAGAATCGTCGTACCTAAATCCACTCATCATGCTGCTACTAGCCTTATGACATTGATTTCATGGCTGAGTGATATTCCATTGTACATAAGGGCCACAACTTCTTTATCCATTTTTCTTTCCTGGGATATTGAAGGTGGAATGAAGTGGAGGTCCTTGTCAACAGAGCAGCCCTAAACTTTGGGGTGCTTGTGCCTTGCTGATTTTTCATTTTCCCAATTTATACCCCCATGAGTGGAAGTGCCCTATGCTCTCTAAGCTGTGTTTTTTAGATGTTTCAGGACACACCGTACACTTCTCCAGAGTGGCTGTTGGCAATTTACATCCCGCCCATCAGTGTAGCAAGGCTCCCATTTCTCCATGGCCTGTCCTGCATTTCTGGTTTTGACACTTTTTTCAGCATGGCCCTTTTGACCGATGGGAAGTGAGACTTCTTTGTAGCGCTGATTTGCCTTTCCAGGTTGCTTGGTTGGCCAAAAAGGGCGTATGCGTTTTTTCCTGAATATATTCAGGAAAAAACGCATACGCCCTTTTTGGCCAAGGGCATCATTGTCAACGTTTTGCCGCTTTTCATGTGCTTTAAAGGCGATTCGAATCTACCTCCTGAAATCTGTTCCCTGCAATTTTACCTTGATTTCAAATCCTCTTCTTTGCCTTCCCTCAATATATTTGTGGACGAGAGTTATCATTTATAACTCTGCATGTTTGTGAATTGCAGTGCCCTGAACCTCCAATTTACAACTCGCGTTTTTGGGAGCTGGCCGCAAAAGCGCAGGATGGCTTCAGGCCCTGTTCTGGTTCAGGGGGGCAGGATGAGCCTGTGGTTAATTCTTCTTCCTGATGGGAAAATAGAGTGACCTGTGCCTGTCCCAACACCAAGAGCTAGTCTCTCCCTGGTTCCCCGTCTTCCCGTTCAACCTCAGGACAAATTGCAACCTGTACGGAACAGGAGGTTAAAGGTGCTGATGCTCCAAGTAGGGAGATTGCTAGTAAAGCGGCTGGAATGGCGAACCCGGGCACAAGGAGATGAGAAATGAGGTGCGTTTTAGAAACCTTTCCCCATCACACGGTGTACCATCTTCTGGGTTTCTCATGCATGTTTTCGATGTAGGGAGATGCCCTTGAACCTGGAGATTTGGGACCCATGCGATGGGTACCACGCAGTATTACTTTAAAGGGTCTGTGTTTGCTCACCCACCCTCACCAAACCTCTCAGCCCCAAGAGTGTCCACCCTTATGTCTCATCCAGCTGTGGGTCTAGATATGGTCAATCCAGGTTGCATCACAGCCCCTGAACGCATTGTGTAAGAATTTCTCTCTCTTTCACTGTCTTTGCTTCTTGGGTTTTTCAAAGTAATTTATTTTTATAATGGGGTTTAGCTGCTATTCACTGCTGTGTTTATGCCGCTTTACACCCGCTTGACACACTAACAGAGAGATATCAATACATAGGTTTTAAGATTATTACTAGTCAGATATATTCTTGTGCGGTGAATAGTGCGTGTCGAGTCCAGTTCTCTGAGCAAGGAGTAGGTCTTGTCTATTACATATTGGGTTTATGGAACGGTATCTGAGCTAATTTGAAACCCTTGTTTTATGTATCACCCCACCTCACCTTTCCCGTTAAGCAGCCATAGTGTGTTTTCTGCATGTGTGACTCTGTTCTGTTTTGTAATTCAGTTCAAGTGTAACGGTTTTTACATTCCCTCTATAAGTGATACCTTATGAGAAGTGTCCTTTTCTGTGTGACTTATTTCACTTAGAATCGTTGTACCTAAATCCACTCATCATGCTGCTACTAGCCTTAGGACATTGATTTCATGGCTGAGTGATATTCCATTGTACATAAGGACCACAACTTCTTTATCCATTTTTCTCTTTCCTGGGATATTGAAGGTGGAATGAAGTGGAGGTCCTTGTCAAGAGAGCAGCCCTAAACTTTGGGGTGCTTGTGTCTTGCTGATTTTTCATTTTCCCAATTTATACCCCCATGAGTGGAAGTGCCCTATGCTCTCTAAGCTGTGTTTTTTAGATGTTTCAGGACACGCCGTACACTTCTCGAGAGTGGCTCTTGGCAATTTACATCCCGCCCATCAGTGTAGCAAGGCTCCCATTTCTCCATGGCCTGTCCTGCATTTCTGGTTTTGACACTTTTTTCAGCATGGCCATTTTGACCGATGGGTAGCGAGTCTTTTTTGTAGCACTGATTTGCATTTCCAGGTTGCTTGGTTGGCCAAAAAGGGCGTATGCGTTTTTTCCTGAATATATTCAGGAAAAAACGCATACGCCCTTTTTGGCCAAGGGCATCATTGTCAACGTTTTGCCGCTTTTCATGTGCTTTAAAGCGATTCGAATATATCTCCTGAAATTTGTTTCCTGCAATTCTGCCTTGATTTCAAATCCTCTTCTTTGCCTTCCCTCAATATATTTGTGGACGAGAGTTATCATTTATAACTCTGCAGGTTTGTGAATTGCAGTGCCCTGTAGCTCCATTTTACAACTCGCTTTTTTGGGAGCTGGCCGCAAAAGCGCAGGATGGCTTCAGGCCCTGTTCTGGTTCCGGGGGGCAGGCTGAGTCTGTGGTAAATTCTTCTTCCTGATGGGACAATAGAGTGACCTGTGCCTGTCCCAACACCAAGAGCTAGTCTCTCATTGGTTCCCCATCTACCCGTTCATCCTCAGGACAAATTGCAACCTGTACGGAACAGGAGGTTAAAGGTGCTGATGCTCCAAGTAGGGAGATTGCTAGTAAAGCGGCTGGAATGGCGAACCCGGGCACAGGGAGATGAGAAATGAGGTGCGTTTTAGAAACCTTTCCCCATCACACGGTGTACCATCTTCTGGGTTTCTCATGCATGTTTTCGATGTAGGAAGATGCCCTTGAACCTGGAGATTTGGGACCCATGCGATGGGTACCACGCAGTATTACTTAAAAGGGTCTGCGTTTGCTCACCCACCCTCACCAAACCTCTCAGCCCCAAGAGTGTCCACCCTTATGTCTCATCCAGCTGTGGGTCTAGATATGGTCAATCCAGGTTGCATCACAGCCCCTGAACGCATTGTGTAAGAATTTCTCTCTCTTTCACTGTCTTTGTTTCATGGGTTTGTAAAAGTAATTTATTTTTATAATGGGGTTTAGCTGCTTTTCACTGCTGTGTTTATGCCGCTTTACACCCACTTGACACACTAACAGAGAGATATCAATACATAGGTTTTAAGATTATTACTAGTCAGATATATTCTTGTGCGGTGAATAGGGCGTGTTGAGTCCAGTTCTCTGAGCAAGGAGTAGGTCTTGTCTATTACATATTGGGTTTATCGAACAGTATCTGAGCTAATTTGAAACCCTTGTTTTATGTATCACCCCACCTCACCTTTCCCGTTAAGCAGCCATAGTGTGTTTTCTGCATGTGTGACTCTGTTCTGTTTTGTAATTCAGTTCAAGCGTAACGGTTTTTACATTCCCTCTATCAGTGATACCTTATGAGAAGTGTCCTTTTCTGTGTGACTTATTTCACTTAGAATCGTCGTACCTAAATCCGCTCATCATGCTCCTACTAGCCTTAGGACATTGATTTCATGGCTGAGTGATATTCCATTGTACATAAGGGCCACAACTTCTTTATCCATTTTTCTTTCCTGGGATATTGAAGGTGGAATGAAGTGGAGGTCCTTGTCAAGAGAGCAGCCCTAAACTTTGGGGTGCTTGTGTCTTGCTGATTTTTCATTTTCCCAATTTATACCCCCATGAGTGGAAGTGCCCTATGCTCTCTAAGCTGTGTTTTTTAGATGTTTCAGGACACACCGTACACTTCTCCAGAGTGGCTGTTGGCAATTTACATCCCGCCCATCAGTGTAGCAAGGCTCCCATTTCTCCATGGCCTGTCCTGCATTTCTGGTTTTGACACTTTTTTCAGCATGGCCCTTTTGACCGATGGGAAGTGAGACTTCTTTGTAGCGCTGATTTGCCTTTCCAGGTTGCTTGGTTGGCCAAAAAGGGCGTATGCGTTTTTTCCTGAATATATTCAGGAAAAAACGCATACGCCCTTTTTGGCCAAGGGCATCATTGTCAACGTTTTGCCGCTTTTCATGTGCTTTAAAGGCGATTCGAATCTACCTCCTGAAATCTGTTCCCTGCAATTTTACCTTGATTTCAAATCCTCTTCTTTGCCTTCCCTCAATATATTTGTGGACGAGAGTTATCATTTATAACTCTGCATGTTTGTGAATTGCAGTGCCCTGAACCTCCAATTTACAACTCGCGTTTTTGGGAGCTGGCCGCAAAAGCGCAGGATGGCTTCAGGCCCTGTTCTGGTTCAGGGGGGCAGGATGAGCCTGTGGTTAATTCTTCTTCCTGATGGGAAAATAGAGTGACCTGTGCCTGTCCCAACACCAAGAGCTAGTCTCTCCCTGGTTCCCCGTCTTCCCGTTCAACCTCAGGACAAATTGCAACCTGTACGGAAGAGGAGGTTAAAGGTGCTGATGCTCCAAGTAGGGAGATTGCTAGTAAAGCGGCTGGAATGGCGAACCCGGGCACAAGGAGATGAGAAATGAGGTGCGTTTTAGAAACCTTTCCCCATCACACGGTGTACCATCTTCTGGGTTTCTCATGCATGTTTTCGATGTAGGGAGATGCCCTTGAACCTGGAGATTTGGGACCCATGCGATGGGTACCACGCAGTATTATTTTAAAGGGTCTGTGTTTGCTCACCCACCCTCACCAAACCTCTCAGCCCCAAGAGTGTCCACCCTTATGTCTCATCCAGCTGTGGGTCTAGATATGGTCAATCCAGGTTGCATCACAGCCCCTGAACGCATTGTGTAAGAATTTCTCTCTCTTTCACTGTCTTTGCTTCTTGGGTTTTTCAAAGTAATTTATTTTTATAATGGGGTTTAGCTGCTATTCACTGCTGTGTTTATGCCGCTTTACACCCGCTTGACACACTAACAGAGAGATATCAATACATAGGTTTTAAGATTATTACTAGTCAGATATATTCTTGTGCGGTGAATAGTGCGTGTCGAGTCCAGTTCTCTGAGCAAGGAGTAGGTCTTGTCTATTACATATTGGGTTTATCGAACAGTATCTGAGCTAATTTGAAACCCTTGTTTTATGTATCACCCCACCTCACCTTTCCCGTTAAGCAGCCATAGTGTGTTTTCTGCATGTGTGACTCTGTTCTGTTTTGTAATTCAGTTCAAGTGTAACGGTTTTTACATTCCCTCTATCAGTGAGACCTTATGAGAAGTGTCCTTTTCTGTGTGACTTATTTCACTTAGAATCGTCGTACCTAAATCCACTCATCATGCTGCTACTAGCCTTAGGACATTGATTTCATGGCTGAGTGATATTCCATTGTACATAAGGACCACAACTTCTTTATCCATTTTTCTCTTTCCTGGGATATTGAAGGTGGAATGAAGTGGAGGTCCTTGTCAAGAGAGCAGCCCTAAACTTTGGGGTGCTTGTGTCTTGCTGATTTTTCATTTTCCCAATTTATACCCCCATGAGTGGAAGTGCCCTATGCTCTCTAAGCTGTGTTTTTTAGATGTTTCAGGACACGCCGTACACTTCTCGAGAGTGGCTCTTGGCAATTTACATCCCGCCCATCAGTGTAGCAAGGCTCCCATTTCTCCATGACCTGTCCTGCATTTCTGGTTTTGACACTTTTTTCAGCATGGCCATTTTGACCGATGGGTAGCGAGTCTTCTTTGTAGCACTGATTTGCATTTCCAGGTTGCTTGGTTGGCCAAAAAGGGCGTATGCGTTTTTTCCTGAATATATTCAGGAAAAAACGCATACGCCCTTTTTGGCCAAGGGCATCATTGTCAACGTTTTGCCGCTTTTCATGTGCTTTAAAGCGATTCGAATATACCTCCTGAAATATGTTTCCTGCAATTCTGCCTTGATTTCAAATCCTCTTCTTTGCCTTCCCTCAATATATTTGTGGACGAGAGTTATCATTTATAACTCTGCAGGTTTGTGAATTGCAGTGCCCTGTAGCTCCATTTTACAATTCGCTTTTTTGGGAGCTGGGCGCAAAAGCGCAGGATGGCTTCAGGCCCTGTTCTGGTTCCGGGGGGCAGGCTGAGTCTGTGGTAAATTCTTCTTCCTGATGGGACAATAGAGTGACCTGTGCCTGTCCCAACACCAAGAGCTAGTCTCTCATTGGTTCCCCATCTACCCGTTCATCCTCAGGACAAATTGCAACCTGTACGGAACAGGAGGTTAAAGGTGCTGATGCTCCAAGTAGGGAGATTGCTAGTAAAGCGGCTGGAATGGCGAACCCGGGCACAAGGAGATGAGAAATGAGGTGCGTTTTAGAAACCTTTCCCCATCACACGGTGTACCATCTTCTGGGTTTCTCATGCATGTTTTCGATGTAGGAAGATGCCCTTGAACCTGGAGATTTGGGACCCATGCGATGGGTACCACGCAGTATTACTTTAAAGGGTCTGCGTTTGCTCACCCACCCTCACCAAACCTCTCAGCCCCAAGAGTGTCCACCCTTATGTCTCATCCAGCTGTGGGTCTAGATATGGTCAATCCAGGTTGCATCACAGCCCCTGAACGCATTGTGTAAGAATTTCTCTCTCTTTCACTGTCTTTGCTTCTTGGGTTTTTCAAAGTAATTTAATTTTATAATGGGGTTTAGCTGCTATTCACTGCTGTGTTTATGCCGCTTTACACCCGCTTGACACACTAACAGAGAGATATCAATACATAGGTTTTAAGATTATTACTAGTCAGATATATTCTTGTGCGGTGAATAGGGCGTGTCGAGTCCAGTTCTCTGAGCAAGGAGTAGGTCTTGTCTATTACATATTGGGTTTATGGAACGGTATCTGAGCTAATTTGAAACCCTTGTTTTATGTATCACCCCACCTCACCTTTCCCGTTAAGCAGCCATAGTGTGTTTTCTGCATGTGTGACTCTGTTCTGTTTTGTAATTCAGTTCAAGCGTAACGGTTTTTACATTCCCTCTATCAGTGATACCTTATGAGAAGTGTCCTTTTCTGTGTGACTTATTTCACTTAGAATCGTTGTACCTAAATCCACTCATCATGCTGCTACTAGCCTTAGGACATTGATTTCATGGCTGAGTGATATTCCATTGTACATAAGGGCCACAACTTCTTTATCCATTTTTCTTTCCTGGGATATTGAAGGTGGAATGAAGTGGAGGTCCTTGTCAAGAGAGCAGCCCTAAACTTTGGGGTGCTTGTGTCTTGCTGATTTTTCATTTTCCCAATTTATACCCCCATGAGTGGAAGTGCCCTATGCTCTCTAAGCTGTGTTTTTTAGATGTTTCAGGACACACCGTACACTTCTCCAGAGTGGCTGTTGGCAATTTACATCCCGCCCATCAGTGTAGCAAGGCTCCCATTTCTCCATGGCCTGTCCTGCATTTCTGGTTTTGACACTTTTTTCAGCATGGCCATTTTGACCGATGGGTAGCGAGTCTTTTTTGTAGCACTGATTTGCATTTCCAGGTTGCTTGGTTGGCCAAAAAGGGCGTATGCGTTTTTTCCTGAATATATTCAGGAAAAAACGCATACGCCCTTTTTGGCCAAGGGCATCATTGTCAACGTTTTGCCGCTTTTCATGTGCTTTAAAGGCGATTCGAATCTACCTCCTGAAATCTGTTCCCTGCAATTTTACCTTGATTTCAAATCCTCTTCTTTGCCTTCCCTCAATATATTTGTGGACGAGAGTTATCATTTATAACTCTGCATGTTTGTGAATTGCAGTGCCCTGAACCTCCAATTTACAACTCGCGTTTTTGGGAGCTGGCCGCAAAAGCGCAGGATGGCTTCAGGCCCTGTTCTGGTTCAGGGGGGCAGGATGAGCCTGTGGTTAATTCTTCTTCCTGATGGGAAAATAGAGTGACCTGTGCCTGTCCCAACACCAAGAGCTAGTCTCTCCCTGGTTCCCCGTCTTCCCGTTCAACCTCAGGACAAATTGCAACCTGTACGGAACAGGAGGTTAAAGGTGCTGATGCTCCAAGTAGGGAGATTGCTAGTAAAGCGGCTGGAATGGCGAACCCGGGCACAAGGAGATGAGAAATGAGGTGCGTTTTAGAAACCTTTCCCCATCACACGGTGTACCATCTTCTGGGTTTCTCATGCATGTTTTCGATATAGGAAGATGCCCTTGAACCTGGAGATTTGGGACCCATGCGATGGGTACCACGCAGTATTACTTTAAAGGGTCTGTGTTTGCTCACCCACCCTCACCAAACCTCTCAGCCCCAAGAGTGTCCACCCTTATGTCTCATCCAGCTGTGGGTCTAGATATGGTCAATCCAGGTTGCATCACAGCCCCTGAACGCATTGTGTAAGAATTTCTCTCTCTTTCACTGTCTTTGCTTCTTGGGTTTTTCAAAGTAATTTATTTTTATAATGGGGTTTAGCTGCTATTCACTGCTGTGTTTATGCCGCTTTACACCCGCTTGACACACTAACAGAGAGATATCAATACATAGGTTTTAAGATTATTACTAGTCAGATATATTCTTGTGCGGTGAATAGTGCGTGTCGAGTCCAGTTCTCTGAGCAAGGAGTAGGTCTTGTCTATTACATATTGGGTTTATCGAACAGTATCTGAGCTAATTTGAAACCCTTGTTTTATGTATCACCCCACCTCACCTTTCCCGTTAAGCAGCCATAGTGTGTTTTCTGCATGTGTGACTCTGTTCTGTTTTGTAATTCAGTTCAAGTGTAACGGTTTTTACATTCCCTCTATCAGTGAGACCTTATGAGAAGTGTCCTTTTCTGTGTGACTTATTTCACTTAGAATCGTCGTACCTAAATCCACTCATCATGCTGCTACTAGCCTTAGGACATTGATTTCATGGCTGAGTGATATTCCATTGTACATAAGGACCACAACTTCTTTATCCATTTTTCTCTTTCCTGGGATATTGAAGGTGGAATGAAGTGGAGGTCCTTGTCAAGAGAGCAGCCCTAAACTTTGGGGTGCTTGTGTCTTGCTGATTTTTCATTTTCCCAATTTATACCCCCATGAGTGGAAGTGCCCTATGCTCTCTAAGCTGTGTTTTTTAGATGTTTCAGGACACGCCGTACACTTCTCGAGAGTGGCTCTTGGCAATTTACATCCCGCCCATCAGTGTAGCAAGGCTCCCATTTCTCCATGACCTGTCCTGCATTTCTGGTTTTGACACTTTTTTCAGCATGGCCATTTTGACCGATGGGTAGCGAGTCTTCTTTGTAGCACTGATTTGCATTTCCAGGTTGCTTGGTTGGCCAAAAAGGGCGTATGCGTTTTTTCCTGAATATATTCAGGAAAAAACGCATACGCCCTTTTTGGCCAAGGGCATCATTGTCAACGTTTTGCCGCTTTTCATGTGCTTTAAAGCGATTCGAATATACCTCCTGAAATATGTTTCCTGCAATTCTGCCTTGATTTCAAATCCTCTTCTTTGCCTTCCCTCAATATATTTGTGGACGAGAGTTATCATTTATAACTCTGCAGGTTTGTGAATTGCAGTGCCCTGTAGCTCCATTTTACAATTCGCTTTTTTGGGAGCTGGGCGCAAAAGCGCAGGATGGCTTCAGGCCCTGTTCTGGTTCCGGGGGGCAGGCTGAGTCTGTGGTAAATTCTTCTTCCTGATGGGACAATAGAGTGACCTGTGCCTGTCCCAACACCAAGAGCTAGTCTCTCATTGGTTCCCCATCTACCCGTTCATCCTCAGGACAAATTGCAACCTGTACGGAACAGGAGGTTAAAGGTGCTGATGCTCCAAGTAGGGAGATTGCTAGTAAAGCGGCTGGAATGGCGAACCCGGGCACAAGGAGATGAGAAATGAGGTGCGTTTTAGAAACCTTTCCCCATCACACGGTGTACCATCTTCTGGGTTTCTCATGCATGTTTTCGATGTAGGAAGATGCCCTTGAACCTGGAGATTTGGGACCCATGCGATGGGTACCACGCAGTATTACTTTAAAGGGTCTGCGTTTGCTCACCCACCCTCACCAAACCTCTCAGCCCCAAGAGTGTCCACCCTTATGTCTCATCCAGCTGTGGGTCTAGATATGGTCAATCCAGGTTGCATCACAGCCCCTGAACGCATTGTGTAAGAATTTCTCTCTCTTTCACTGTCTTTGCTTCTTGGGTTTTTCAAAGTAATTTAATTTTATAATGGGGTTTAGCTGCTATTCACTGCTGTGTTTATGCCGCTTTACACCCGCTTGACACACTAACAGAGAGATATCAATACATAGGTTTTAAGATTATTACTAGTCAGATATATTCTTGTGCGGTGAATAGGGCGTGTCGAGTCCAGTTCTCTGAGCAAGGAGTAGGTCTTGTCTATTACATATTGGGTTTATGGAACGGTATCTGAGCTAATTTGAAACCCTTGTTTTATGTATCACCCCACCTCACCTTTCCCGTTAAGCAGCCATAGTGTGTTTTCTGCATGTGTGACTCTGTTCTGTTTTGTAATTCAGTTCAAGCGTAACGGTTTTTACATTCCCTCTATCAGTGATACCTTATGAGAAGTGTCCTTTTCTGTGTGACTTATTTCACTTAGAATCGTTGTACCTAAATCCACTCATCATGCTGCTACTAGCCTTAGGACATTGATTTCATGGCTGAGTGATATTCCATTGTACATAAGGGCCACAACTTCTTTATCCATTTTTCTTTCCTGGGATATTGAAGGTGGAATGAAGTGGAGGTCCTTGTCAAGAGAGCAGCCCTAAACTTTGGGGTGCTTGTGTCTTGCTGATTTTTCATTTTCCCAATTTATACCCCCATGAGTGGAAGTGCCCTATGCTCTCTAAGCTGTGTTTTTTAGATGTTTCAGGACACACCGTACACTTCTCCAGAGTGGCTGTTGGCAATTTACATCCCGCCCATCAGTGTAGCAAGGCTCCCATTTCTCCATGGCCTGTCCTGCATTTCTGGTTTTGACACTTTTTTCAGCATGGCCCTTTTGACCGATGGGAAGTGAGACTTCTTTGTAGCGCTGATTTGCCTTTCCAGGTTGCTTGGTTGGCCAAAAAGGGCGTATGCGTTTTTTCCTGAATATATTCAGGAAAAAACGCATACGCCCTTTTTGGCCAAGGGCATCATTGTCAACGTTTTGCCGCTTTTCATGTGCTTTAAAGGCGATTCGAATCTACCTCCTGAAATCTGTTCCCTGCAATTTTACCTTGATTTCAAATCCTCTTCTTTGCCTTCCCTCAATATATTTGTGGACGAGAGTTATCATTTATAACTCTGCATGTTTGTGAATTGCAGTGCCCTGAACCTCCAATTTACAACTCGCGTTTTTGGGAGCTGGCCGCAAAAGCGCAGGATGGCTTCAGGCCCTGTTCTGGTTCAGGGGGGCAGGATGAGCCTGTGGTTAATTCTTCTTCCTGATGGGAAAATAGAGTGACCTGTGCCTGTCCCAACACCAAGAGCTAGTCTCTCCCTGGTTCCCCGTCTTCCCGTTCAACCTCAGGACAAATTGCAACCTGTACGGAAGAGGAGGTTAAAGGTGCTGATGCTCCAAGTAGGGAGATTGCTAGTAAAGTGGCTGGAATGGCGAACCCGGGCACAAGGAGATGAGAAATGAGGTGCGTTTTAGAAACCTTTCCCCATCACACGGTGTACCATCTTCTGGGTTTCTCATGCATGTTTTCGATATAGGAAGATGCCCTTGAACCTGGAGGTTTGGGACCCATGCGATGGGTACCACGCAGTATTACTTTAAAGGGTCTGCGTTTGCTCACCCAACCTCACCAAACCTCTCAGCCCCAAGAGTGTCCACCCTTATGTCTCATCCAGCTGTGGGTCTAGATATGGTCAATCCAGGTTGCATCACAGCCCCTGAACGCATTGTGTAAGAATTTCTCTCTCTTTCACTGTCTTTGCTTCTTGGGTTTTTCAAAGTAATTTATTTTTATAATGGGGTTTAGCTGCTATTCACTGCTGTGTTTATGCCACTTTACACCCGCTTGACACACTAACAGAGAGATATCAATACATAGGTTTTAAGATTATTACTAGTCAGATATATTCTTGTGCGGTGAATAGTGCGTGTCGAGTCCAGTTCTCTGAGCAAGGAGTAGGTCTTGTCTATTACATATTGGGTTTATGGAACGGTATCTGAGCTAATTTGAAACCCTTGTTTTATGTATCACCCCACCTCACCTTTCCCGTTAAGCAGCCATAGTGTGTTTTCTGCATGTGTGACTCTGTTCTGTTTTGTAATTCAGTTCAAGTGTAACGGTTTTTACATTCCCTCTATAAGTGATACCTTATGAGAAGTGTCCTTTTCTGTGTGACTTATTTCACTTAGAATCGTTGTACCTAAATCCACTCATCATGCTGCTACTAGCCTTAGGACATTGATTTCATGGCTGAGTGATATTCCATTGTACATAAGGACCACAACTTCTTTATCCATTTTTCTCTTTCCTGGGATATTGAAGGTGGAATGAAGTGGAGGTCCTTGTCAAGAGAGCAGCCCTAAACTTTGGGGTGCTTGTGTCTTGCTGATTTTTCATTTTCCCAATTTATACCCCCATGAGTGGAAGTGCCCTATGCTCTCTAAGCTGTGTTTTTTAGATGTTTCAGGACACGCCGTACACTTCTCGAGAGTGGCTCTTGGCAATTTACATCCCGCCCATCAGTGTAGCAAGGCTCCCATTTCTCCATGGCCTGTCCTGCATTTCTGGTTTTGACACTTTTTTCAGCATGGCCATTTTGACCGATGGGTAGCGAGTCTTTTTTGTAGCACTGATTTGCATTTCCAGGTTGCTTGGTTGGCCAAAACGGCGTATGCGTTTTTTCCTGAATATATTCAGGAAAAAACGCATACGCCCTTTTTGGCCAAGGGCATCATTGTCAACGTTTTGCCGCTTTTCATGTGCTTTAAAGCGATTCGAATATATCTCCTGAAATTTGTTTCCTGCAATTCTGCCTTGATTTCAAATCCTCTTCTTTGCCTTCCCTCAATATATTTGTGGACGAGAGTTATCATTTATAACTCTGCAGGTTTGTGAATTGCAGTGCCCTGTAGCTCCATTTTACAACTCGCTTTTTTGGGAGCTGGCCGCAAAAGCGCAGGATGGCTTCAGGCCCTGTTCTGGTTCCGGGGGGCAGGCTGAGTCTGTGGTAAATTCTTCTTCCTGATGGGACAATAGAGTGACCTGTGCCTGTCCCAACACCAAGAGCTAGTCTCTCATTGGTTCCCCATCTACCCGTTCATCCTCAGGACAAATTGCAACCTGTACGGAACAGGAGGTTAAAGGTGCTGATGCTCCAAGTAGGGAGATTGCTAGTAAAGCGGCTGGAATGGCGAACCCGGGCACAGGGAGATGAGAAATGAGGTGCGTTTTAGAAACCTTTCCCCATCACACGGTGTACCATCTTCTGGGTTTCTCATGCATGTTTTCAATGTAGGAAGATGCCCTTGAACCTGGAGATTTGGGACCCATGCGATGGGTACCACGCAGTATTACTTAAAAGGGTCTGCGTTTGCTCACCCACCCTCACCAAACCTCTCAGCCCCAAGAGTGTCCACCCTTATGTCTCATCCAGCTGTGGGTCTAGATATGGTCAATCCAGGTTGCATCACAGCCCCTGAACGCATTGTGTAAGAATTTCTCTCTCTTTCACTGTCTTTGTTTCATGGGTTTGTAAAAGTAATTTATTTTTATAATGGGGTTTAGCTGCTTTTCACTGCTGTGTTTATGCCGCTTTACACCCACTTGACACACTAACAGAGAGATATCAATACATAGGTTTTAAGATTATTACTAGTCAGATATATTCTTGTGCGGTGAATAGGGCGTGTTGAGTCCAGTTCTCTGAGCAAGGAGTAGGTCTTGTCTATTACATATTGGGTTTATCGAACAGTATCTGAGCTAATTTGAAACCCTTGTTTTATGTATCACCCCACCTCACCTTTCCCGTTAAGCAGCCATAGTGTGTTTTCTGCATGTGTGACTCTGTTCTGTTTTGTAATTCAGTTCAAGTGTAACGGTTTTTACATTCCCTCTATCAGTGAGACCTTATGAGAAGTGTCCTTTTCTGTGTGACTTATTTCACTTAGAATCGTCGTACCTAAATCCACTCATCATGCTGCTACTAGCCTTAGGACATTGATTTCATGGCTGAGTGATATTCCATTGTACATAAGGACCACAACTTCTTTATCCATTTTTCTCTTTCCTGGGATATTGAAGGTGGAATGAAGTGGAGGTCCTTGTCAAGAGAGCAGCCCTAAACTTTGGGGTGCTTGTGTCTTGCTGATTTTTCATTTTCCCAGTTTATACCCCCATGAGTGGAAGTGCCCTATGCTCTCTAAGCTGTGTTTTTTAGATGTTTCAGGACACGCCGTACACTTCTCGAGAGTGGCTCTTGGCAATTTACATCCCGCCCATCAGTGTAGCAAGGCTCCCATTTCTCCATGACCTGTCCTGCATTTCTGGTTTTGACACTTTTTTCAGCATGGCCATTTTGACCGATGGGTAGCGAGTCTTCTTTGTAGCACTGATTTGCATTTCCAGGTTGCTTGGTTGGCCAAAAAGGGCGTATGCGTTTTTTCCTGAATATATTCAGGAAAAAACGCATACGCCCTTTTTGGCCAAGGGCATCATTGTCAACGTTTTGCCGCTTTTCATGTGCTTTAAAGCGATTCGAATATACCTCCTGAAATATGTTTCCTGCAATTCTGCCTTGATTTCAAATCCTCTTCTTTGCCTTCCCTCAATATATTTGTGGACGAGAGTTATCATTTATAACTCTGCAGGTTTGTGAATTGCAGTGCCCTGTAGCTCCATTTTACAATTCGCTTTTTTGGGAGCTGGGCGCAAAAGCGCAGGATGGCTTCAGGCCCTGTTCTGGTTCCGGGGGGCAGGCTGAGTCTGTGGTAAATTCTTCTTCCTGATGGGACAATAGAGTGACCTGTGCCTGTCCCAACACCAAGAGCTAGTCTCTCATTGGTTCCCCATCTACCCGTTCATCCTCAGGACAAATTGCAACCTGTACGGAACAGGAGGTTAAAGGTGCTGATGCTCCAAGTAGGGAGATTGCTAGTAAAGCGGCTGGAATGGCGAACCCGGGCACAAGGAGATGAGAAATGAGGTGCGTTTTAGAAACCTTTCCCCATCACACGGTGTACCATCTTCTGGGTTTCTCATGCATGTTTTCGATGTAGGAAGATGCCCTTGAACCTGGAGATTTGGGACCCATGCGATGGGTACCACGCAGTATTACTTTAAAGGGTCTGCGTTTGCTCACCCACCCTCACCAAACCTCTCAGCCCCAAGAGTGTCCACCCTTATGTCTCATCCAGCTGTGGGTCTAGATATGGTCAATCCAGGTTGCATCACAGCCCCTGAACGCATTGTGTAAGAATTTCTCTCTCTTTCACTGTCTTTGCTTCTTGGGTTTTTCAAAGTAATTTAATTTTATAATGGGGTTTAGCTGCTATTCACTGCTGTGTTTATGCCGCTTTACACCCGCTTGACACACTAACAGAGAGATATCAATACATAGGTTTTAAGATTATTACTAGTCAGATATATTCTTGTGCGGTGAATAGGGCGTGTCGAGTCCAGTTCTCTGAGCAAGGAGTAGGTCTTGTCTATTACATATTGGGTTTATGGAACGGTATCTGAGCTAATTTGAAACCCTTGTTTTATGTATCACCCCACCTCACCTTTCCCGTTAAGCAGCCATAGTGTGTTTTCTGCATGTGTGACTCTGTTCTGTTTTGTAATTCAGTTCAAGCGTAACGGTTTTTACATTCCCTCTATCAGTGATACCTTATGAGAAGTGTCCTTTTCTGTGTGACTTATTTCACTTAGAATCGTTGTACCTAAATCCACTCATCATGCTGCTACTAGCCTTAGGACATTGATTTCATGGCTGAGTGATATTCCATTGTACATAAGGGCCACAACTTCTTTATCCATTTTTCTTTCCTGGGATATTGAAGGTGGAATGAAGTGGAGGTCCTTGTCAAGAGAGCAGCCCTAAACTTTGGGGTGCTTGTGTCTTGCTGATTTTTCATTTTCCCAATTTATACCCCCATGAGTGGAAGTGCCCTATGCTCTCTAAGCTGTGTTTTTTAGATGTTTCAGGACACACCGTACACTTCTCCAGAGTGGCTGTTGGCAATTTACATCCCGCCCATCAGTGTAGCAAGGCTCCCATTTCTCCATGGCCTGTCCTGCATTTCTGGTTTTGACACTTTTTTCAGCATGGCCCTTTTGACCGATGGGAAGTGAGACTTCTTTGTAGCGCTGATTTGCCTTTCCAGGTTGCTTGGTTGGCCAAAAAGGGCGTATGCGTTTTTTCCTGAATATATTCAGGAAAAAACGCATACGCCCTTTTTGGCCAAGGGCATCATTGTCAACGTTTTGCCGCTTTTCATGTGCTTTAAAGGCGATTCGAATCTACCTCCTGAAATCTGTTCCCTGCAATTTTACCTTGATTTCAAATCCTCTTCTTTGCCTTCCCTCAATATATTTGTGGACGAGAGTTATCATTTATAACTCTGCATGTTTGTGAATTGCAGTGCCCTGAACCTCCAATTTACAACTCGCGTTTTTGGGAGGTGGCCGCAAAAGCGCAGGATGGCTTCAGGCCCTGTTCTGGTTCAGGGGGGCAGGATGAGCCTGTGGTTAATTCTTCTTCCTGATGGGAAAATAGAGTGACCTGTGCCTGTCCCAACACCAAGAGCTAGTCTCTCCCTGGTTCCCCGTCTTCCCGTTCAACCTCAGGACAAATTGCAACCTGTACGGAAGAGGAGGTTAAAGGTGCTGATGCTCCAAGTAGGGAGATTGCTAGTAAAGTGGCTGGAATGGCGAACCCGGGCACAAGGAGATGAGAAATGAGGTGCGTTTTAGAAACCTTTCCCCATCACACGGTGTACCATCTTCTGGGTTTCTCATGCATGTTTTCGATATAGGAAGATGCCCTTGAACCTGGAGGTTTGGGACCCATGCGATGGGTACCACGCAGTATTACTTTAAAGGGTCTGCGTTTGCTCACCCAACCTCACCAAACCTCTCAGCCCCAAGAGTGTCCACCCTTATGTCTCATCCAGCTGTGGGTCTAGATATGGTCAATCCAGGTTGCATCACAGCCCCTGAACGCATTGTGTAAGAATTTCTCTCTCTTTCACTGTCTTTGCTTCTTGGGTTTTTCAAAGTAATTTATTTTTATAATGGGGTTTAGCTGCTATTCACTGCTGTGTTTATGCCGCTTTACACCCGCTTGACACACTAACAGAGAGATATCAATACATAGGTTTTAAGATTATTACTAGTCAGATATATTCTTGTGCGGTGAATAGTGCGTGTCGAGTCCAGTTCTCTGAGCAAGGAGTAGGTCTTGTCTATTACATATTGGGTTTATCGAACAGTATCTGAGCTAATTTGAAACCCTTGTTTTATGTATCACCCCACCTCACCTTTCCCGTTAAGCAGCCATAGTGTGTTTTCTGCATGTGTGACTCTGTTCTGTTTTGTAATTCAGTTCAAGTGTAACGGTTTTTACATTCCCTCTATCAGTGAGACCTTATGAGAAGTGTCCTTTTCTGTGTGACTTATTTCACTTAGAATCGTCGTACCTAAATCCACTCATCATGCTGCTACTAGCCTTAGGACATTGATTTCATGGCTGAGTGATATTCCATTGTACATAAGGACCACAACTTCTTTATCCATTTTTCTCTTTCCTGGGATATTGAAGGTGGAATGAAGTGGAGGTCCTTGTCAAGAGAGCAGCCCTAAACTTTGGGGTGCTTGTGTCTTGCTGATTTTTCATTTTCCCAATTTATACCCCCATGAGTGGAAGTGCCCTATGCTCTCTAAGCTGTGTTTTTTAGATGTTTCAGGACACGCCGTACACTTCTCGAGAGTGGCTCTTGGCAATTTACATCCCGCCCATCAGTGTAGCAAGGCTCCCATTTCTCCATGACCTGTCCTGCATTTCTGGTTTTGACACTTTTTTCAGCATGGCCATTTTGACCGATGGGTAGCGAGTCTTCTTTGTAGCACTGATTTGCATTTCCAGGTTGCTTGGTTGGCCAAAAAGGGCGTATGCGTTTTTTCCTGAATATATTCAGGAAAAAACGCATACGCCCTTTTTGGCCAAGGGCATCATTGTCAACGTTTTGCCGCTTTTCATGTGCTTTAAAGCGATTCGAATATACCTCCTGAAATATGTTTCCTGCAATTCTGCCTTGATTTCAAATCCTCTTCTTTGCCTTCCCTCAATATATTTGTGGACGAGAGTTATCATTTATAACTCTGCAGGTTTGTGAATTGCAGTGCCCTGTAGCTCCATTTTACAATTCGCTTTTTTGGGAGCTGGGCGCAAAAGCGCAGGATGGCTTCAGGCCCTGTTCTGGTTCCGGGGGGCAGGCTGAGTCTGTGGTAAATTCTTCTTCCTGATGGGACAATAGAGTGACCTGTGCCTGTCCCAACACCAAGAGCTAGTCTCTCATTGGTTCCCCATCTACCCGTTCATCCTCAGGACAAATTGCAACCTGTACGGAACAGGAGGTTAAAGGTGCTGATGCTCCAAGTAGGGAGATTGCTAGTAAAGCGGCTGGAATGGCGAACCCGGGCACAAGGAGATGAGAAATGAGGTGCGTTTTAGAAACCTTTCCCCATCACACGGTGTACCATCTTCTGGGTTTCTCATGCATGTTTTCGATGTAGGAAGATGCCCTTGAACCTGGAGATTTGGGACCCATGCGATGGGTACCACGCAGTATTACTTTAAAGGGTCTGCGTTTGCTCACCCACCCTCACCAAACCTCTCAGCCCCAAGAGTGTCCACCCTTATGTCTCATCCAGCTGTGGGTCTAGATATGGTCAATCCAGGTTGCATCACAGCCCCTGAACGCATTGTGTAAGAATTTCTCTCTCTTTCACTGTCTTTGCTTCTTGGGTTTTTCAAAGTAATTTAATTTTATAATGGGGTTTAGCTGCTATTCACTGCTGTGTTTATGCCGCTTTACACCCGCTTGACACACTAACAGAGAGATATCAATACATAGGTTTTAAGATTATTACTAGTCAGATATATTCTTGTGCGGTGAATAGGGCGTGTCGAGTCCAGTTCTCTGAGCAAGGAGTAGGTCTTGTCTATTACATATTGGGTTTATGGAACGGTATCTGAGCTAATTTGAAACCCTTGTTTTATGTATCACCCCACCTCACCTTTCCCGTTAAGCAGCCATAGTGTGTTTTCTGCATGTGTGACTCTGTTCTGTTTTGTAATTCAGTTCAAGCGTAACGGTTTTTACATTCCCTCTATCAGTGATACCTTATGAGAAGTGTCCTTTTCTGTGTGACTTATTTCACTTAGAATCGTTGTACCTAAATCCACTCATCATGCTGCTACTAGCCTTAGGACATTGATTTCATGGCTGAGTGATATTCCATTGTACATAAGGGCCACAACTTCTTTATCCATTTTTCTTTCCTGGGATATTGAAGGTGGAATGAAGTGGAGGTCCTTGTCAAGAGAGCAGCCCTAAACTTTGGGGTGCTTGTGTCTTGCTGATTTTTCATTTTCCCAATTTATACCCCCATGAGTGGAAGTGCCCTATGCTCTCTAAGCTGTGTTTTTTAGATGTTTCAGGACACACCGTACACTTCTCCAGAGTGGCTGTTGGCAATTTACATCCCGCCCATCAGTGTAGCAAGGCTCCCATTTCTCCATGGCCTGTCCTGCATTTCTGGTTTTGACACTTTTTTCAGCATGGCCCTTTTGACCGATGGGAAGTGAGACTTCTTTGTAGCGCTGATTTGCCTTTCCAGGTTGCTTGGTTGGCCAAAAAGGGCGTATGCGTTTTTTCCTGAATATATTCAGGAAAAAACGCATACGCCCTTTTTGGCCAAGGGCATCATTGTCAACGTTTTGCCGCTTTTCATGTGCTTTAAAGGCGATTCGAATCTACCTCCTGAAATCTGTTCCCTGCAATTTTACCTTGATTTCAAATCCTCTTCTTTGCCTTCCCTCAATATATTTGTGGACGAGAGTTATCATTTATAACTCTGCATGTTTGTGAATTGCAGTGCCCTGAACCTCCAATTTACAACTCGCGTTTTTGGGAGCTGGCCGCAAAAGCGCAGGATGGCTTCAGGCCCTGTTCTGGTTCAGGGGGGCAGGATGAGCCTGTGGTTAATTCTTCTTCCTGATGGGAAAATAGAGTGACCTGTGCCTGTCCCAACACCAAGAGCTAGTCTCTCCCTGGTTCCCCGTCTTCCCGTTCAACCTCAGGACAAATTGCAACCTGTACGGAAGAGGAGGTTAAAGGTGCTGATGCTCCAAGTAGGGAGATTGCTAGTAAAGTGGCTGGAATGGCGAACCCGGGCACAAGGAGATGAGAAATGAGGTGCGTTTTAGAAACCTTTCCCCATCACACGGTGTACCATCTTCTGGGTTTCTCATGCATGTTTTCGATATAGGAAGATGCCCTTGAACCTGGAGGTTTGGGACCCATGCGATGGGTACCACGCAGTATTACTTTAAAGGGTCTGCGTTTGCTCACCCAACCTCACCAAACCTCTCAGCCCCAAGAGTGTCCACCCTTATGTCTCATCCAGCTGTGGGTCTAGATATGGTCAATCCAGGTTGCATCACAGCCCCTGAACGCATTGTGTAAGAATTTCTCTCTCTTTCACTGTCTTTGCTTCTTGGGTTTTTCAAAGTAATTTATTTTTATAATGGGGTTTAGCTGCTATTCACTGCTGTGTTTATGCCACTTTACACCCGCTTGACACACTAACAGAGAGATATCAATACATAGGTTTTAAGATTATTACTAGTCAGATATATTCTTGTGCGGTGAATAGTGCGTGTCGAGTCCAGTTCTCTGAGCAAGGAGTAGGTCTTGTCTATTACATATTGGGTTTATGGAACGGTATCTGAGCTAATTTGAAACCCTTGTTTTATGTATCACCCCACCTCACCTTTCCCGTTAAGCAGCCATAGTGTGTTTTCTGCATGTGTGACTCTGTTCTGTTTTGTAATTCAGTTCAAGTGTAACGGTTTTTACATTCCCTCTATAAGTGATACCTTATGAGAAGTGTCCTTTTCTGTGTGACTTATTTCACTTAGAATCGTTGTACCTAAATCCACTCATCATGCTGCTACTAGCCTTAGGACATTGATTTCATGGCTGAGTGATATTCCATTGTACATAAGGACCACAACTTCTTTATCCATTTTTCTCTTTCCTGGGATATTGAAGGTGGAATGAAGTGGAGGTCCTTGTC
This sequence comes from Balaenoptera ricei, assembly GCF_028023285.1. NCBI lineage: Eukaryota > Metazoa > Chordata > Mammalia > Artiodactyla > Balaenopteridae > Balaenoptera > Balaenoptera ricei. Next base: position 43,860,211 of record NC_082642.1, on the reverse strand, counting down.
AAGAGAGCAGCCCTAAACTTTGGGGTGCTTGTGTCTTGCTGATTTTTCATTTTCCCAATTTATACCCCCATGAGTGGAAGTGCCCTATGCTCTCTAAGCTGTGTTTTTTAGATGTTTCAGGACACGCCGTACACTTCTCGAGAGTGGCTCTTGGCAATTTACATCCCGCCCATCAGTGTAGCAAGGCTCCCATTTCTCCATGGCCTGTCCTGCATTTCTGGTTTTGACACTTTTTTCAGCATGGCCATTTTGACCGATGGGTAGCGAGTCTTTTTTGTAGCACTGATTTGCATTTCCAGGTTGCTTGGTTGGCCAAAACGGCGTATGCGTTTTTTCCTGAATATATTCAGGAAAAAACGCATACGCCCTTTTTGGCCAAGGGCATCATTGTCAACGTTTTGCCGCTTTTCATGTGCTTTAAAGCGATTCGAATATACCTCCTGAAATATGTTTCCTGCAATTCTGCCTTGATTTCAAATCCTCTTCTTTGCCTTCCCTCAATATATTTGTGGACGAGAGTTATCATTTATAACTCTGCAGGTTTGTGAATTGCAGTGCCCTGTAGCTCCATTTTACAATTCGCTTTTTTGGGAGCTGGGCGCAAAAGCGCAGGATGGCTTCAGGCCCTGTTCTGGTTCCGGGGGGCAGGCTGAGTCTGTGGTAAATTCTTCTTCCTGATGGGACAATAGAGTGACCTGTGCCTGTCCCAACACCAAGAGCTAGTCTCTCATTGGTTCCCCATCTACCCGTTCATCCTCAGGACAAATTGCAACCTGTACGGAACAGGAGGTTAAAGGTGCTGATGCTCCAAGTAGGGAGATTGCTAGTAAAGCGGCTGGAATGGCGAACCCGGGCACAAGGAGATGAGAAATGAGGTGCGTTTTAGAAACCTTTCCCCATCACACGGTGTACCATCTTCTGGGTTTCTCATGCATGTTTTCGATGTAGGAAGATGCCCTTGAACCTGGAGATTTGGGACCCATGCGATGGGTACCACGCAGTATTACTTTAAAGGGTCTGCGTTTGCTCACCCACCCTCACCAAACCTCTCAGCCCCAAGAGTGTCCACCCTTATGTCTCATCCAGCTGTGGGTCTAGATATGGTCAATCCAGGTTGCATCACAGCCCCTGAACGCATTGTGTAAGAATTTCTCTCTCTTTCACTGTCTTTGCTTCTTGGGTTTTTCAAAGTAATTTAATTTTATAATGGGGTTTAGCTGCTATTCACTGCTGTGTTTATGCCGCTTTACACCCGCTTGACACACTAACAGAGAGATATCAATACATAGGTTTTAAGATTATTACTAGTCAGATATATTCTTGTGCGGTGAATAGGGCGTGTCGAGTCCAGTTCTCTGAGCAAGGAGTAGGTCTTGTCTATTACATATTGGGTTTATGGAACGGTATCTGAGCTAATTTGAAACCCTTGTTTTATGTATCACCCCACCTCACCTTTCCCGTTAAGCAGCCATAGTGTGTTTTCTGCATGTGTGACTCTGTTCTGTTTTGTAATTCAGTTCAAGCGTAACGGTTTTTACATTCCCTCTATCAGTGATACCTTATGAGAAGTGTCCTTTTCTGTGTGACTTATTTCACTTAGAATCGTTGTACCTAAATCCACTCATCATGCTGCTACTAGCCTTAGGACATTGATTTCATGGCTGAGTGATATTCCATTGTACATAAGGGCCACAACTTCTTTATCCATTTTTCTTTCCTGGGATATTGAAGGTGGAATGAAGTGGAGGTCCTTGTCAAGAGAGCAGCCCTAAACTTTGGGGTGCTTGTGTCTTGCTGATTTTTCATTTTCCCAATTTATACCCCCATGAGTGGAAGTGCCCTATGCTCTCTAAGCTGTGTTTTTTAGATGTTTCAGGACACACCGTACACTTCTCCAGAGTGGCTGTTGGCAATTTACATCCCGCCCATCAGTGTAGCAAGGCTCCCATTTCTCCATGGCCTGTCCTGCATTTCTGGTTTTGACACTTTTTTCAGCATGGCCCTTTTGACCGATGGGAAGTGAGACTTCTTTGTAGCGCTGATTTGCCTTTCCAGGTTGCTTGGTTGGCCAAAAAGGGCGTATGCGTTTTTTCCTGAATATATTCAGGAAAAAACGCATACGCCCTTTTTGGCCAAGGGCATCATTGTCAACGTTTTGCCGCTTTTCATGTGCTTTAAAGGCGATTCGAATCTACCTCCTGAAATCTGTTCCCTGCAATTTTACCTTGATTTCAAATCCTCTTCTTTGCCTTCCCTCAATATATTTGTGGACGAGAGTTATCATTTATAACTCTGCATGTTTGTGAATTGCAGTGCCCTGAACCTCCAATTTACAACTCGCGTTTTTGGGAGCTGGCCGCAAAAGCGCAGGATGGCTTCAGGCCCTGTTCTGGTTCAGGGGGGCAGGATGAGCCTGTGGTTAATTCTTCTTCCTGATGGGAAAATAGAGTGACCTGTGCCTGTCCCAACACCAAGAGCTAGTCTCTCCCTGGTTCCCCGTCTTCCCGTTCAACCTCAGGACAAATTGCAACCTGTACGGAAGAGGAGGTTAAAGGTGCTGATGCTCCAAGTAGGGAGATTGCTAGTAAAGTGGCTGGAATGGCGAACCCGGGCACAAGGAGATGAGAAATGAGGTGCGTTTTAGAAACCTTTCCCCATCACACGGTGTACCATCTTCTGGGTTTCTCATGCATGTTTTCGATATAGGAAGATGCCCTTGAACCTGGAGGTTTGGGACCCATGCGATGGGTACCACGCAGTATTACTTTAAAGGGTCTGCGTTTGCTCACCCAACCTCACCAAACCTCTCAGCCCCAAGAGTGTCCACCCTTATGTCTCATCCAGCTGTGGGTCTAGATATGGTCAATCCAGGTTGCATCACAGCCCCTGAACGCATTGTGTAAGAATTTCTCTCTCTTTCACTGTCTTTGCTTCTTGGGTTTTTCAAAGTAATTTATTTTTATAATGGGGTTTAGCTGCTATTCACTGCTGTGTTTATGCCACTTTACACCCGCTTGACACACTAACAGAGAGATATCAATACATAGGTTTTAAGATTATTACTAGTCAGATATATTCTTGTGCGGTGAATAGTGCGTGTCGAGTCCAGTTCTCTGAGCAAGGAGTAGGTCTTGTCTATTACATATTGGGTTTATGGAACGGTATCTGAGCTAATTTGAAACCCTTGTTTTATGTATCACCCCACCTCACCTTTCCCGTTAAGCAGCCATAGTGTGTTTTCTGCATGTGTGACTCTGTTCTGTTTTGTAATTCAGTTCAAGTGTAACGGTTTTTACATTCCCTCTATAAGTGATACCTTATGAGAAGTGTCCTTTTCTGTGTGACTTATTTCACTTAGAATCGTTGTACCTAAATCCACTCATCATGCTGCTACTAGCCTTAGGACATTGATTTCATGGCTGAGTGATATTCCATTGTACATAAGGACCACAACTTCTTTATCCATTTTTCTCTTTCCTGGGATATTGAAGGTGGAATGAAGTGGAGGTCCTTGTCAAGAGAGCAGCCCTAAACTTTGGGGTGCTTGTGTCTTGCTGATTTTTCATTTTCCCAATTTATACCCCCATGAGTGGAAGTGCCCTATGCTCTCTAAGCTGTGTTTTTTAGATGTTTCAGGACACGCCGTACACTTCTCGAGAGTGGCTCTTGGCAATTTACATCCCGCCCATCAGTGTAGCAAGGCTCCCATTTCTCCATGGCCTGTCCTGCATTTCTGGTTTTGACACTTTTTTCAGCATGGCCATTTTGACCGATGGGTAGCGAGTCTTTTTTGTAGCACTGATTTGCATTTCCAGGTTGCTTGGTTGGCCAAAACGGCGTATGCGTTTTTTCCTGAATATATTCAGGAAAAAACGCATACGCCCTTTTTGGCCAAGGGCATCATTGTCAACGTTTTGCCGCTTTTCATGTGCTTTAAAGCGATTCGAATATATCTCCTGAAATTTGTTTCCTGCAATTCTGCCTTGATTTCAAATCCTCTTCTTTGCCTTCCCTCAATATATTTGTGGACGAGAGTTATCATTTATAACTCTGCAGGTTTGTGAATTGCAGTGCCCTGTAGCTCCATTTTACAACTCGCTTTTTTGGGAGCTGGCCGCAAAAGCGCAGGATGGCTTCAGGCCCTGTTCTGGTTCCGGGGGGCAGGCTGAGTCTGTGGTAAATTCTTCTTCCTGATGGGACAATAGAGTGACCTGTGCCTGTCCCAACACCAAGAGCTAGTCTCTCATTGGTTCCCCATCTACCCGTTCATCCTCAGGACAAATTGCAACCTGTACGGAACAGGAGGTTAAAGGTGCTGATGCTCCAAGTAGGGAGATTGCTAGTAAAGCGGCTGGAATGGCGAACCCGGGCACAGGGAGATGAGAAATGAGGTGCGTTTTAGAAACCTTTCCCCATCACACGGTGTACCATCTTCTGGGTTTCTCATGCATGTTTTCAATGTAGGAAGATGCCCTTGAACCTGGAGATTTGGGACCCATGCGATGGGTACCACGCAGTATTACTTAAAAGGGTCTGCGTTTGCTCACCCACCCTCACCAAACCTCTCAGCCCCAAGAGTGTCCACCCTTATGTCTCATCCAGCTGTGGGTCTAGATATGGTCAATCCAGGTTGCATCACAGCCCCTGAACGCATTGTGTAAGAATTTCTCTCTCTTTCACTGTCTTTGTTTCATGGGTTTGTAAAAGTAATTTATTTTTATAATGGGGTTTAGCTGCTTTTCACTGCTGTGTTTATGCCGCTTTACACCCACTTGACACACTAACAGAGAGATATCAATACATAGGTTTTAAGATTATTACTAGTCAGATATATTCTTGTGCGGTGAATAGGGCGTGTTGAGTCCAGTTCTCTGAGCAAGGAGTAGGTCTTGTCTATTACATATTGGGTTTATCGAACAGTATCTGAGCTAATTTGAAACCCTTGTTTTATGTATCACCCCACCTCACCTTTCCCGTTAAGCAGCCATAGTGTGTTTTCTGCATGTGTGACTCTGTTCTGTTTTGTAATTCAGTTCAAGTGTAACGGTTTTTACATTCCCTCTATCAGTGAGACCTTATGAGAAGTGTCCTTTTCTGTGTGACTTATTTCACTTAGAATCGTCGTACCTAAATCCACTCATCATGCTGCTACTAGCCTTAGGACATTGATTTCATGGCTGAGTGATATTCCATTGTACATAAGGACCACAACTTCTTTATCCATTTTTCTCTTTCCTGGGATATTGAAGGTGGAATGAAGTGGAGGTCCTTGTCAAGAGAGCAGCCCTAAACTTTGGGGTGCTTGTGTCTTGCTGATTTTTCATTTTCCCAGTTTATACCCCCATGAGTGGAAGTGCCCTATGCTCTCTAAGCTGTGTTTTTTAGATGTTTCAGGACACGCCGTACACTTCTCGAGAGTGGCTCTTGGCAATTTACATCCCGCCCATCAGTGTAGCAAGGCTCCCATTTCTCCATGACCTGTCCTGCATTTCTGGTTTTGACACTTTTTTCAGCATGGCCATTTTGACCGATGGGTAGCGAGTCTTCTTTGTAGCACTGATTTGCATTTCCAGGTTGCTTGGTTGGCCAAAAAGGGCGTATGCGTTTTTTCCTGAATATATTCAGGAAAAAACGCATACGCCCTTTTTGGCCAAGGGCATCATTGTCAACGTTTTGCCGCTTTTCATGTGCTTTAAAGCGATTCGAATATACCTCCTGAAATATGTTTCCTGCAATTCTGCCTTGATTTCAAATCCTCTTCTTTGCCTTCCCTCAATATATTTGTGGACGAGAGTTATCATTTATAACTCTGCAGGTTTGTGAATTGCAGTGCCCTGTAGCTCCATTTTACAATTCGCTTTTTTGGGAGCTGGGCGCAAAAGCGCAGGATGGCTTCAGGCCCTGTTCTGGTTCCGGGGGGCAGGCTGAGTCTGTGGTAAATTCTTCTTCCTGATGGGACAATAGAGTGACCTGTGCCTGTCCCAACACCAAGAGCTAGTCTCTCATTGGTTCCCCATCTACCCGTTCATCCTCAGGACAAATTGCAACCTGTACGGAACAGGAGGTTAAAGGTGCTGATGCTCCAAGTAGGGAGATTGCTAGTAAAGCGGCTGGAATGGCGAACCCGGGCACAAGGAGATGAGAAATGAGGTGCGTTTTAGAAACCTTTCCCCATCACACGGTGTACCATCTTCTGGGTTTCTCATGCATGTTTTCGATGTAGGAAGATGCCCTTGAACCTGGAGATTTGGGACCCATGCGATGGGTACCACGCAGTATTACTTTAAAGGGTCTGCGTTTGCTCACCCACCCTCACCAAACCTCTCAGCCCCAAGAGTGTCCACCCTTATGTCTCATCCAGCTGTGGGTCTAGATATGGTCAATCCAGGTTGCATCACAGCCCCTGAACGCATTGTGTAAGAATTTCTCTCTCTTTCACTGTCTTTGCTTCTTGGGTTTTTCAAAGTAATTTAATTTTATAATGGGGTTTAGCTGCTATTCACTGCTGTGTTTATGCCGCTTTACACCCGCTTGACACACTAACAGAGAGATATCAATACATAGGTTTTAAGATTATTACTAGTCAGATATATTCTTGTGCGGTGAATAGGGCGTGTCGAGTCCAGTTCTCTGAGCAAGGAGTAGGTCTTGTCTATTACATATTGGGTTTATGGAACGGTATCTGAGCTAATTTGAAACCCTTGTTTTATGTATCACCCCACCTCACCTTTCCCGTTAAGCAGCCATAGTGTGTTTTCTGCATGTGTGACTCTGTTCTGTTTTGTAATTCAGTTCAAGCGTAACGGTTTTTACATTCCCTCTATCAGTGATACCTTATGAGAAGTGTCCTTTTCTGTGTGACTTATTTCACTTAGAATCGTTGTACCTAAATCCACTCATCATGCTGCTACTAGCCTTAGGACATTGATTTCATGGCTGAGTGATATTCCATTGTACATAAGGGCCACAACTTCTTTATCCATTTTTCTTTCCTGGGATATTGAAGGTGGAATGAAGTGGAGGTCCTTGTCAAGAGAGCAGCCCTAAACTTTGGGGTGCTTGTGTCTTGCTGATTTTTCATTTTCCCAATTTATACCCCCATGAGTGGAAGTGCCCTATGCTCTCTAAGCTGTGTTTTTTAGATGTTTCAGGACACACCGTACACTTCTCCAGAGTGGCTGTTGGCAATTTACATCCCGCCCATCAGTGTAGCAAGGCTCCCATTTCTCCATGGCCTGTCCTGCATTTCTGGTTTTGACACTTTTTTCAGCATGGCCCTTTTGACCGATGGGAAGTGAGACTTCTTTGTAGCGCTGATTTGCCTTTCCAGGTTGCTTGGTTGGCCAAAAAGGGCGTATGCGTTTTTTCCTGAATATATTCAGGAAAAAACGCATACGCCCTTTTTGGCCAAGGGCATCATTGTCAACGTTTTGCCGCTTTTCATGTGCTTTAAAGGCGATTCGAATCTACCTCCTGAAATCTGTTCCCTGCAATTTTACCTTGATTTCAAATCCTCTTCTTTGCCTTCCCTCAATATATTTGTGGACGAGAGTTATCATTTATAACTCTGCATGTTTGTGAATTGCAGTGCCCTGAACCTCCAATTTACAACTCGCGTTTTTGGGAGGTGGCCGCAAAAGCGCAGGATGGCTTCAGGCCCTGTTCTGGTTCAGGGGGGCAGGATGAGCCTGTGGTTAATTCTTCTTCCTGATGGGAAAATAGAGTGACCTGTGCCTGTCCCAACACCAAGAGCTAGTCTCTCCCTGGTTCCCCGTCTTCCCGTTCAACCTCAGGACAAATTGCAACCTGTACGGAAGAGGAGGTTAAAGGTGCTGATGCTCCAAGTAGGGAGATTGCTAGTAAAGTGGCTGGAATGGCGAACCCGGGCACAAGGAGATGAGAAATGAGGTGCGTTTTAGAAACCTTTCCCCATCACACGGTGTACCATCTTCTGGGTTTCTCATGCATGTTTTCGATATAGGAAGATGCCCTTGAACCTGGAGGTTTGGGACCCATGCGATGGGTACCACGCAGTATTACTTTAAAGGGTCTGCGTTTGCTCACCCAACCTCACCAAACCTCTCAGCCCCAAGAGTGTCCACCCTTATGTCTCATCCAGCTGTGGGTCTAGATATGGTCAATCCAGGTTGCATCACAGCCCCTGAACGCATTGTGTAAGAATTTCTCTCTCTTTCACTGTCTTTGCTTCTTGGGTTTTTCAAAGTAATTTATTTTTATAATGGGGTTTAGCTGCTATTCACTGCTGTGTTTATGCCGCTTTACACCCGCTTGACACACTAACAGAGAGATATCAATACATAGGTTTTAAGATTATTACTAGTCAGATATATTCTTGTGCGGTGAATAGTGCGTGTCGAGTCCAGTTCTCTGAGCAAGGAGTAGGTCTTGTCTATTACATATTGGGTTTATGGAACGGTATCTGAGCTAATTTGAAACCCTTGTTTTATGTATCACCCCACCTCACCTTTCCCGTTAAGCAGCCATAGTGTGTTTTCTGCATGTGTGACTCTGTTCTGTTTTGTAATTCAGTTCAAGTGTAACGGTTTTTACATTCCCTCTATAAGTGATACCTTATGAGAAGTGTCCTTTTCTGTGTGACTTATTTCACTTAGAATCGTTGTACCTAAATCCACTCATCATGCTGCTACTAGCCTTAGGACATTGATTTCATGGCTGAGTGATATTCCATTGTACATAAGGACCACAACTTCTTTATCCATTTTTCTCTTTCCTGGGATATTGAAGGTGGAATGAAGTGGAGGTCCTTGTCAAGAGAGCAGCCCTAAACTTTGGGGTGCTTGTGTCTTGCTGATTTTTCATTTTCCCAATTTATACCCCCATGAGTGGAAGTGCCCTATGCTCTCTAAGCTGTGTTTTTTAGATGTTTCAGGACACGCCGTACACTTCTCGAGAGTGGCTCTTGGCAATTTACATCCCGCCCATCAGTGTAGCAAGGCTCCCATTTCTCCACGGCCTGTCCTGCATTTCTGGTTTTGACACTTTTTTCAGCATGGCCATTTTGACCGATGGGTAGCGAGTCTTTTTTGTAGCACTGATTTGCATTTCCAGGTTGCTTGGTTGGCCAAAACGGCGTATGCGTTTTTTCCTGAATATATTCAGGAAAAAACGCATACGCCCTTTTTGGCCAAGGGCATCATTGTCAACGTTTTGCCGCTTTTCATGTGCTTTAAAGCGATTCGAATATATCTCCTGAAATTTGTTTCCTGCAATTCTGCCTTGATTTCAAATCCTCTTCTTTGCCTTCCCTCAATATATTTGTGGACGAGAGTTATCATTTATAACTCTGCAGGTTTGTGAATTGCAGTGCCCTGTAGCTCCATTTTACAACTCGCTTTTTTGGGAGCTGGCCGCAAAAGCGCAGGATGGCTTCAGGCCCTGTTCTGGTTCCGGGGGGCAGGCTGAGTCTGTGGTAAATTCTTCTTCCTGATGGGACAATAGAGTGACCTGTGCCTGTCCCAACACCAAGAGCTAGTCTCTCATTGGTTCCCCATCTACCCGTTCATCCTCAGGACAAATTGCAACCTGTACGGAACAGGAGGTTAAAGGTGCTGATGCTCCAAGTAGGGAGATTGCTAGTAAAGCGGCTGGAATGGCGAACCCGGGCACAGGGAGATGAGAAATGAGGTGCGTTTTAGAAACCTTTCCCCATCACACGGTGTACCATCTTCTGGGTTTCTCATGCATGTTTTCAATGTAGGAAGATGCCCTTGAACCTGGAGATTTGGGACCCATGCGATGGGTACCACGCAGTATTACTTAAAAGGGTCTGCGTTTGCTCACCCACCCTCACCAAACCTCTCAGCCCCAAGAGTGTCCACCCTTATGTCTCATCCAGCTGTGGGTCTAGATATGGTCAATCCAGGTTGCATCACAGCCCCTGAACGCATTGTGTAAGAATTTCTCTCTCTTTCACTGTCTTTGTTTCATGGGTTTGTAAAAGTAATTTATTTTTATAATGGGGTTTAGCTGCTTTTCACTGCTGTGTTTATGCCGCTTTACACCCACTTGACACACTAACAGAGAGATATCAATACATAGGTTTTAAGATTATTACTAGTCAGATATATTCTTGTGCGGTGAATAGGGCGTGTTGAGTCCAGTTCTCTGAGCAAGGAGTAGGTCTTGTCTATTACATATTGGGTTTATCGAACAGTATCTGAGCTAATTTGAAACCCTTGTTTTATGTATCACCCCACCTCACCTTTCCCGTTAAGCAGCCATAGTGTGTTTTCTGCATGTGTGACTCTGTTCTGTTTTGTAATTCAGTTCAAGCGTAACGGTTTTTACATTCCCTCTATCAGTGATACCTTATGAGAAGTGTCCTTTTCTGTGTGACTTATTTCACTTAGAATCGTCGTACCTAAATCCACTCATCATGCTGCTACTAGCCTTATGACATTGATTTCATGGCTGAGTGATATTCCATTGTACATAAGGGCCACAACTTCTTTATCCATTTTTCTTTCCTGGGATATTGAAGGTGGAATGAAGTGGAGGTCCTTGTCAAGAGAGCAGCCCTAAACTTTGGGGTGCTTGTGTCTTGCTGATTTTTCATTTTCCCAATTTATACCCCCATGAGTGGAAGTGCCCTATGCTCTCTAAGCTGTGTTTTTTAGATGTTTCAGGACACACCGTACACTTCTCCAGAGTGGCTGTTGGCAATTTACATCCCGCCCATCAGTGTAGCAAGGCTCCCATTTCTCCATGGCCTGTCCTGCATTTCTGGTTTTGACACTTTTTTCAGCATGGCCCTTTTGACCGATGGGAAGTGAGACTTCTTTGTAGCGCTGATTTGCCTTTCCAGGTTGCTTGGTTGGCCAAAAAGGGCGTATGCGTTTTTTCCTGAATATATTCAGGAAAAAACGCATACGCCCTTTTTGGCCAAGGGCATCATTGTCAACGTTTTGCCGCTTTTCATGTGCTTTAAAGGCGATTCGAATCTACCTCCTGAAATCTGTTCCCTGCAATTTTACCTTGATTTCAAATCCTCTTCTTTGCCTTCCCTCAATATATTTGTGGACGAGAGTTATCATTTATAACTCTGCATGTTTGTGAATTGCAGTGCCCTGAACCTCCAATTTACAACTCGCGTTTTTGGGAGCTGGCCGCAAAAGCGCAGGATGGCTTCAGGCCCTGTTCTGGTTCAGGGGGGCAGGATGAGCCTGTGGTTAATTCTTCTTCCTGATGGGAAAATAGAGTGACCTGTGCCTGTCCCAACACCAAGAGCTAGTCTCTCCCTGGTTCCCCGTCTTCCCGTTCAACCTCAGGACAAATTGCAACCTGTACGGAAGAGGAGGTTAAAGGTGCTGATGCTCCAAGTAGGGAGATTGCTAGTAAAGTGGCTGGAATGGCGAACCCGGGCACAAGGAGATGAGAAATGAGGTGCGTTTTAGAAACCTTTCCCCATCACACGGTGTACCATCTTCTGGGTTTCTCATGCATGTTTTCGATATAGGAAGATGCCCTTGAACCTGGAGATTTGGGACCCATGCGATGGGTACCACGCAGTATTACTTTAAAGGGTCTGCGTTTGCTCACCCAACCTCACCAAACCTCTCAGCCCCAAGAGTGTCCACCCTTATGTCTCATCCAGCTGTGGGTCTAGATATGGTCAATCCAGGTTGCATCACAGCCCCTGAACGCATTGTGTAAGAATTTCTCTCTCTTTCACTGTCTTTGCTTCTTGGGTTTTTCAAAGTAATTTATTTTTATAATGGGGTTTAGCTGCTATTCACTGCTGTGTTTATGCCACTTTACACCCGCTAGACACACTAACAGAGAGATATCAATACATAGGTTTTAAGATTATTACTAGTCAGATATATTCTTGTGCGGTGAATAGTGCGTGTCGAGTCCAGTTCTCTGAGCAAGGAGTAGGTCTTGTCTATTACATATTGGGTTTATGGAACGGTATCTGAGCTAATTTGAAACCCTTGTTTTATGTATCACCCCACCTCACCTTTCCCGTTAAGCAGCCATAGTGTGTTTTCTGCATGTGTGACTCTGTTCTGTTTTGTAATTCAGTTCAAGTGTAACGGTTTTTACATTCCCTCTATAAGTGATACCTTATGAGAAGTGTCCTTTTCTGTGTGACTTATTTCACTTAGAATCGTTGTACCTAAATCCACTCATCATGCTGCTACTAGCCTTAGGACATTGATTTCATGGCTGAGTGATATTCCATTGTACATAAGGACCACAACTTCTTTATCCATTTTTCTCTTTCCTGGGATATTGAAGGTGGAATGAAGTGGAGGTCCTTGTCAAGAGAGCAGCCCTAAACTTTGGGGTGCTTGTGTCTTGCTGATTTTTCATTTTCCCAATTTATACCCCCATGAGTGGAAGTGCCCTATGCTCTCTAAGCTGTGTTTTTTAGATGTTTCAGGACACGCCGTACACTTCTCGAGAGTGGCTCTTGGCAATTTACATCCCGCCCATCAGTGTAGCAAGGCTCCCATTTCTCCATGGCCTGTCCTGCATTTCTGGTTTTGACACTTTTTTCAGCATGGCCATTTTGACCGATGGGTAGCGAGTCTTTTTTGTAGCACTGATTTGCATTTCCAGGTTGCTTGGTTGGCCAAAAAGGGCGTATGCGTTTTTTCCTGAATATATTCAGGAAAAAACGCATACGCCCTTTTTGGCCAAGGGCATCATTGTCAACGTTTTGCCGCTTTTCATGTGCTTTAAAGCGATTCGAATATATCTCCTGAAATTTGTTTCCTGCAATTCTGCCTTGATTTCAAATCCTCTTCTTTGCCTTCCCTCAATATATTTGTGGACGAGAGTTATCATTTATAACTCTGCAGGTTTGTGAATTGCAGTGCCCTGTAGCTCCATTTTACAACTCGCTTTTTTGGGAGCTGGCCGCAAAAGCGCAGGATGGCTTCAGGCCCTGTTCTGGTTCCGGGGGGCAGGCTGAGTCTGTGGTAAATTCTTCTTCCTGATGGGACAATAGAGTGACCTGTGCCTGTCCCAACACCAAGAGCTAGTCTCTCATTGGTTCCCCATCTACCCGTTCATCCTCAGGACAAATTGCAACCTGTACGGAACAGGAGGTTAAAGGTGCTGATGCTCCAAGTAGGGAGATTGCTAGTAAAGCGGCTGGAATGGCGAACCCGGGCACAGGGAGATGAGAAATGAGGTGCGTTTTAGAAACCTTTCCCCATCACACGGTGTACCATCTTCTGGGTTTCTCATGCATGTTTTCGATGTAGGAAGATGCCCTTGAACCTGGAGATTTGGGACCCATGCGATGGGTACCACGCAGTATTACTTAAAAGGGTCTGCGTTTGCTCACCCACCCTCACCAAACCTCTCAGCCCCAAGAGTGTCCACTCTTATGTCTCATCCAGCTGTGGGTCTAGATATGGTCAATCCAGGTTGCATCACAGCCCCTGAACGCATTGTGTAAGAATTTCTCTCTCTTTTACTGTCTTTGTTTCATGGGTTTGTAAAAGTAATTTATTTTTATAATGGGGTTTAGCTGCTTTTCACTACTGTGTTTATGCCGCTTTACACCCACTTGACACACTAACAGAGAGATATCAATACATAGGTTTTAAGATTATTACTAGTCAGATATATTCTTGTGCGGTGAATAGGGCGTGTTGAGTCCAGTTCTCTGAGCAAGGAGTAGGTCTTGTCTATTACATACTGGGTTTATCGAACAGTATCTGAGCTAATTTGAAACCCTTGTTTTATGTATCACCCCACCTCACCTTTCCCGTTAAGCAGCCATAGTGTGTTTTCTGCATGTGTGACTCTGTTCTGTTTTGTAATTCAGTTCAAGCGTAACGGTTTTTACATTCCCTCTATCAGTGATACCTTATGAGAAGTGTCCTTTTCTGTGTGACTTATTTCACTTAGAATCGTCGTACCTAAATCCACTCATCATGCTGCTACTAGCCTTAGGACATTGATTTCATGGCTGAGTGATATTCCATTGTACATAAGGGCCACCACTTCTTTATCCATTTTTCTTTCCTGGGATATTGAAGGTGGAATGAAGTGGAGGTCCTTGTCAACAGAGCAGCCCTAAACTTTGGGGTGCTTGTGTCTTGCTGATTTTTCATTTTCCCAATTTATACCCCCATGAGTGGAAGTGCCCTATGCTCTCTAAGCTGTGTTTTTTAGATGTTTCAGGACACACCTTACACTTCTCCAGAGTGGCTGTTGGCAATTTACATCCCGCCCATCAGTGTAGCAAGGCTCCCATTTCTCCATGGCCTGTCCTGCATTTCTGGTTTTGACACTTTTTTCAGCATGGCCCTTTTGACCGATGGGAAGTGAGACTTCTTTGTAGCGCTGATTTGCCTTTCCAGGTTGCTTGGTTGGCCAAAAAGGGCGTATGCGTTTTTTCCTGAATATATTCAGGAAAAAACGCATACGCCCTTTTTGGCCAAGGGCATCATTGTCAACGTTTTGCCGCTTTTCATGTGCTTTAAAGGCGATTCGAATCTACCTCCTGAAATCTGTTCCCTGCAATTTTACCTTGATTTCAAATCCTCTTCTTTGCCTTCCCTCAATATATTTGTGGACGAGAGTTATCATTTATAACTCTGCATGTTTGTGAATTGCAGTGCCCTGAACCTCCAATTTACAACTCGCGTTTTTGGGAGCTGGCCGCAAAAGCGCAGGATGGCTTCAGGCCCTGTTCTGGTTCAGGGGGGCAGGATGAGCCTGTGGTTAATTCTTCTTCCTGATGGGAAAATAGAGTGACCTGTGCCTGTCCCAACACCAAGAGCTAGTCTCTCCCTGGTTCCCCGTCTTCCCGTTCAACCTCAGGACAAATTGCAACCTGTACGGAAGAGGAGGTTAAAGGTGCTGATGCTCCAAGTAGGGAGATTGCTAGTAAAGCGGCTGGAATGGCGAACCCGGGCACAAGGAGATGAGAAATGAGGTGCGTTTTAGAAACCTTTCCCCATCACACGGTGTACCATCTTCTGGGTTTCTCATGCATGTTTTCGATGTAGGAAGATGCCCTTGAATCTGGAGATTTGGGACCCATGCGATGGGTACCACGCAGTATTACTTTAAAGGGTCTGTGTTTGCTCACCCACCCTCACCAAACCTCTCAGCCCCAAGAGTGTCCACCCTTATGTCTCATCCAGCTGTGGGTCTAGATATGGTCAATCCAGGTTGCATCACAGCCCCTGAACGCATTGTGTAACAATTTCTCTCTCTTTCACTGTCTTTGCTTCTTGGGTTTTTCAAAGTAATTTATTTTTATAATGGGGTTTAGCTGCTATTCACTGCTGTGTTTATGCCGCTTTACACCCGCTTGATACACTAACAGAGAGATATCAATACATAGGTTTTAAGATTATTACTAGTCAGATATATTCTTGTGCGGTGAATAGTGCGTGTCGAGTCCAGTTCTCTGAGCAAGGAGTAGGTCTTGTCTATTACATATTGGGTTTATGGAACGGTATCTGAGCTAATTTGAAACCCTTGATTTATGTATCACCCCACCTCACCTTTCCCGTTAAGCAGCCATAGTGTGTTTTCTGCATGTGTGACTCTGTTCTGTTTTGTAATTCAGTTCAAGTGTAACGGTTTTTACATTCCCTCTATAAGTGATACCTTATGAGAAGTGTCCTTTTCTGTGTGACTTATTTCACTTAGAATCTTCCTACCTAAATCCAATCATCATGCTGCTACTAGCCTTAGGACATTGATTTCATGGCTGAGTGATATTCCATTGTACATAAGGACCACAACTTCTTTATCCATTTTTCTCTTTCCTGGGATATTGAAGGTGGAATGAAGTGGAGGTCCTTGTCAAGAGAGCAGCCCTAAACTTTGGGGTGCTTGTGTCTTGCTGATTTTTCATTTTCCCAATTTATACCCCCATGAGTGGAAGTGCCCTATGCTCTCTAAGCTGTGTTTTTTAGATGTTTCAGGACACACCGTACACTTCTCCAGAGTGGCTGTTGGCAATTTACATCCTGCTCATCAGTGTAGCAAGGCTCCCATTTCTCCATGGCCTGTCCTGCATTTCTGGTTTTGACACTTTTTTCAGCATGGCCCTTTTGACCGATGGGAAGTGAGACTTCTTTGTAGCGCTGATTTGCCTTTCCAGGTTGCTTGGTTGGCCAAAAAGGGCGTATGCGTTTTTTCCTGAATATATTCAGGAAAAAACGCATACGCCCTTTTTGGCCAAGGGCATCATTGTCAACGTTTTGCCGCTTTTCATGTGCTTTAAAGGCGATTCGAATCTACCTCCTGAAATCTGTTCCCTGCAATTTTACCTTGATTTCAAATCCTCTTCTTTGCCTTCCCTCAATATATTTGTGGACGAGAGTTATCATTTATAACTCTGCATGTTTGTGAATTGCAGTGCCCTGAACCTCCAATTTACAACTCGCGTTTTTGGGAGCTGGCCGCAAAAGCGCAGGATGGCTTCAGGCCCTGTTCTGGTTCAGGGGGGCAGGATGAGCCTGTGGTTAATTCTTCTTCCTGATGGGAAAATAGAGTGACCTGTGCCTGTCCCAACACCAAGAGCTAGTCTCTCCCTGGTTCCCCGTCTTCCCGTTCAACCTCAGGACAAATTGCAACCTGTACGGAACAGGAGGTTAAAGGTGCTGATGCTCCAAGTAGGGAGATTGCTAGTAAAGCGGCTGGAATGGCGAACCCGGGCACAAGGAGATGAGAAATGAGGTGCGTTTTAGAAACCTTTCCCCATCACACGGTGTACCATCTTCTGGGTTTCTCATGCATGTTTTCGATGTAGGGAGATGCCCTTGAACCTGGAGATTTGGGACCCATGCGATGGGTACCACGCAGTATTACTTTAAAGGGTCTGTGTTTGCTCACCCACCCTCACCAAACCTCTCAGCCCCAAGAGTGTCCACCCTTATGTCTCATCCAGCTGTGGGTCTAGATATGGTCAATCCAGGTTGCATCACAGCCCCTGAACGCATTGTGTAAGAATTTCTCTCTCTTTCACTGTCTTTGCTTCTTGGGTTTTTCAAAGTAATTTATTTTTATAATGGGGTTTAGCTGCTATTCACTGCTGTGTTTATGCCGCTTTACACCCGCTTGACACACTAACAGAGAGATATCAATACATAGGTTTTAAGATTATTACTAGTCAGATATATTCTTGTGCGGTGAATAGTGCGTGTCGAGTCCAGTTCTCTGAGCAAGGAGTAGGTCTTGTCTATTACATATTGGGTTTATGGAACGGTATCTGAGCTAATTTGAAACCCTTGTTTTATGTATCACCCCACCTCACCTTTCCCGTTAAGCAGCCATAGTGTGTTTTCTGCATGTGTGACTCTGTTCTGTTTTGTAATTCAGTTCAAGTGTAACGGTTTTTACATTCCCTCTATAAGTGATACCTTATGAGAAGTGTCCTTTTCTGTGTGACTTATTTCACTTAGAATCGTCGTACCTAAATCCACTCATCATGCTGCTACTAGCCTTAGGACATTGATTTCATGGCTGAGTGATATTCCATTGTACATAAGGACCACAACTTCTTTATCCATTTTTCTCTTTCCTGGGATATTGAAGGTGGAATGAAGTGGAGGTCCTTGTCAAGAGAGCAGCCCTAAACTTTGGGGTGCTTGTGTCTTGCTGATTTTTCATTTTCCCAATTTATACCCCCATGAGTGGAAGTGCCCTATGCTCTCTAAGCTGTGTTTTTTAGATGTTTCAGGACACGCCGTACACTTCTCGAGAGTGGCTCTTGGCAATTTACATCCCGCCCATCAGTGTAGCAAGGCTCCCATTTCTCCATGACCTGTCCTGCATTTCTGGTTTTGACACTTTTTTCAGCATGGCCATTTTGACCGATGGGTAGCGAGTCTTCTTTGTAGCACTGATTTGCATTTCCAGGTTGCTTGGTTGGCCAAAAAGGGCGTATGCGTTTTTTCCTGAATATATTCAGGAAAAAACGCATACGCCCTTTTTGGCCAAGGGCATCATTGTCAACGTTTTGCCGCTTTTCATGTGCTTTAAAGCGATTCGAATATACCTCCTGAAATATGTTTACTGCAATTCTGCCTTGATTTCAAATCCTCTTCTTTGCCTTCCCTCAATATATTTGTGGACGAGAGTTATCATTTATAACTCTGCAGGTTTGTGAATTGCAGTGCCCTGTAGCTCCATTTTACAATTCGCTTTTTTGTGAGCTGGCCGCAAAAGCGCAGGATGGCTTCAGGCCCTGTTCTGGTTCCGGGGGGCAGGCTGAGTCTGTGGTAAATTCTTCTTCCTGATGGGACAATAGAGTGACCTGTGCCTGTCCCAACACCAAGAGCTAGTCTCTCATTGGTTCCCCATCTACCCGTTCATCCTCAGGACAAATTGCAACCTGTACGGAACAGGAGGTTAAAGGTGCTGATGCTCCAAGTAGGGAGATTGCTAGTAAAGCGGCTGGAATGGCGAACCCGGGCACAGGGAGATGAGAAATGAGGTGCGTTTTAGAAACCTTTCCCCATCACACGGTGTACCATCTTCTGGGTTTCTCATGCATGTTTTCGATGTAGGAAGATGCCCTTGAACCTGGAGATTTGGGACCCATGCGATGGGTACCACGCAGTATTACTTTAAAGGGTCTGCGTTTGCTCACCCAACCTCACCAAACCTCTCAGCCCCAAGAGTGTCCACCCTTATGTCTCATCCAGCTGTGGGTCTAGATATGGTCAATCCAGGTTGCATCACAGCCCCTGAACGCATTGTGTAAGAATTTCTCTCTCTTTCACTGTCTTTGTTTCACGGGCTTTTAAAAGTAATTTATTTTTATAATGGGGTTTAGCTGCTTTTCACGGCTGTGTTTATGCCGCTTTACACCCGCTTGACTCACTTCCAGAGAGATATCAATACATAGGTTTTAAGATTCTTACTAGTCAGATATATTCTTGTGCGGTGAATAGGGGGTGTTGAGTCCAGTTCACTGAGCAAGGAGTAGGTCTTTCTATTACATATTGGGTTTATGGAACGGTAGCTGAGCTCATTTGAAACCCTTGTTTTATTCATCACCCCACCTCACCTTTCCCGTTAAGCAGCCATAGTGTGTCTTCTAAGCGTGTGACTCTGTTCTGTTTTGTAATTCAGTTCAAGTGTAGCGGTTTTTACATTCCCTCTATCAGTGATACCTTATGAGAAGTGTCTTTTTCTGTGTGACTTATTTCACTTAGAATCGTCGTGCCTAAATCTACTCATCATGCTGCTACTAGCCTTATGACATTGATTTCATGGCTGAGTGATATTCCATTGTACATAAGGACCACCACTTCTTTATCCATTTTTCTCTTTCCAGGGATATTTAAGGTGTCATGAAGTGGAGGTCCTTGTCAAGAGAGCAGCCCTAAACTTTGGGGTGCCTGTGTCTTGCTGATTTTTAGTTTTCCCAATTTATACGCCCATGAGTGGAAGTGCCCTATGCGCTCTAAGCTGTGTTTTTTAGATGTTTCAGGACACACCGTACACTTCTCCAGAGTGGCTGTTGGCAATTTACATCCCGCCCATCAGCGTAGCAAGGCTCCCATTTCTCCATGGCCTGTCCTGCATTTCTGGTTTTGACACTTTTTTCAGCATGGCCCTTTTGACCGATGGGCAGCGAGACTTCTTTGTAGCGCTGATTTGCCTTTCCAGGTTGCTTGGTTGGCCAAAAAGGGCGTATGCGTTTTTTCCTGAATATATTCAGGAAAAAACGCATACGCCCTTTTTGGCCAAGGGCATCATTGTCGACGTTTTGCCGCTTTTCATGTGCTTTACAGGCGATTCGAATCGACCTCCTGAAATCTGTTTCCTGCAATTTTACCTTGCTTTCAAATCCTCTCCGTTGCCTTCCCTCAATATATTTGTGGACGAGAGTTATCATTTATAACTCTGCAGGTTTGTGAATTGCAGTGCCCCTGAGCTCCATTTTTCAACTCGCTTTTTTGGGAGCTGGCCGCAAAAGCGCAGGATTGCCTCAGGCCCTCTTCTGGTTCCGGGCGGCAGGCTGAGCCTGTGGTTAATTCTTCTTCCTGATGGGAAAATAGAGTGACCTGTGCCTGTCCCAACACCTAGAGCTAGTCTCTCATTGGCTCCCCCTCTTCCCGTTCATCCTCAGGACAAATTGCAAGCTGTATGGAACAGGAGGTTAAAGGTGCTGATTCTCCAAGGAGGGAGATTGCTAGTAAAGCGGCTGGAATGGCGAACCCGAGCACAAGGAGATGAGAAATGAGGTGCGTTTTAGAAAGCTTTCCCGATCACACGGTGTACCACCTTCTGGGTTTCTCATGCATGTTTTCGATGTAGGAAGATGCCCTTGAACCTGGAGATTTGGGACCCATGGGATGGGTAACAGGCAGTATTACTTTAAAGGCTCTGCGTTTGCTCCCCGAAACTCACCAAACCTCTCAGCCCCGAGAGTGTCCACCCTTATGTCTCATCCAGCTGTGGGTCTAGATATGGTCAATCCAGGTTGCATCACAGCCCCTGAACGCATTGTGTAAGAATTTCTCTCTCTTTCACTGTCTTTGTTTCACGGGCTTTTAAAAGTAATTTATTTTTATAATGGGGTTTAGCTGCTTTTCACGGCTGTGTTTATGCCGCTTTACACCCACTTGACTCACTTCCAGAGAGATATCAATACATAGGTTTTAAGATTCTTACTAGTCAGATATATTCTTGTGCGGTGAATAGGGGGTGTTGAGTCCAGTTCACTGAGCAAGGAGTAGGTCTTTCTATTACATATTGGGTTTATGGAACGGTAGCTGAGCTCATTTGAAACCCTTGTTTTATTCATCACCCCACCTCACCTTTCCCGTTAAGCAGCCATAGTGTGTCTTCTAAACGTGTGACTCTGTTCTGTTTTGTAATTCAGTTCAAGTGTAGCGGTTTTTACATTCCCTCTATAAGTGATAGCTTATGATAAGTGTCTTTTTCTGTGTGACTTATTTCACTTAGAATCGTCGTGCCTAAATCCAATCATCATGCTGCTACTAGCCTTATGACATTGATTTCATGGCTGAGTGATATTCCATTGTACATAAGGACCACCACTTCTTTATCCATTTTTCTCTTTCCTGGGATATTTAAGGTGTCATGAAGTGGAGGTTCTTGTCAACAGAGCAGCCCTAAACTTTGGGGTGCCTGTGTCTTGCTGATTTTTAGTTTTCCCAATTTATACGCCCATGAGTGGAAGTGCCCTATGCGCTCTAAGCTGTGTTTTTTCGATGTTTCAGGACACACCGTACACTTCTCCAGAGTGGCTGTTGGCAATTTACATCCCGCCCATCAGCGTAGCAAGTCTCCCATTTCTCCATGGCCTGTCCTGCATTTCTGGTTTTGACACTTTTTTCAGCATGGCCCTTTTGACCGATGGGCAGCGAGATTTCTTTGTAGTGCTGATTTGCCTTTCCAGGTTGCTTGGTTGGCCAAAAAGGGCGTATGCGTTTTTTCCTGAATATATTCAGGAAAAAACGCATACGCCCTTTTTGGCCAAGGGCATCATTGTCGACGTTTTGCCGCTTTTCATGTGCTTTACAGGCGATTCGAATCGACCTCCTGAAATCTGTTTCCTGCAATTCTGCCTTGCTTTCAAATCCTCTCCGTTGCCTTCCCTCAATATATTTGTGGACGAGAGTTATCATTTATAACTCTGCAGGTTTGTGAATTGCAGTGCCCCTGAGCTCCATTTTTCAACTCGCTTTTTTGGGAGCTGGCCGCAAAAGCGCAGGATTGCCTCAGGCCCTCTTCTGGTTCCGGGCGGCAGGCTGAGCCTGTGGTTAATTCTTCTTCCTGATGGGAAAATAGAGTGACCTGTGCCTGTCCCAACACCTAGAGCTAGTCTCTCATTGGCTCCCCCTCTTCCCGTTCATCCTCAGGACAAATTGCAACCTGTACGGAACAGGAGGTTAAAGGTGCTGATTCTCCAAGGAGGGAGATTGCTAGTAAAGCGGCTGGAATGGCGAACCCGGGCACAAGGAGTTGAGAAATGAGGTGCGTTTTAGAAACCTTTCCCGATCACACGGTGTACCACCTTCTGGGTTTCTCATGCATGTTTTCGATGTAGGAAGATGCCCTTGAACCTGGAGATTTGGGACCCATGGGATGGGTAACAGGCAGTATTACTTTAAAGGCTCTGCGTTTGCTCCCCGAAACTCACCAAACCTCTCAGCCCCGAGAGTGTCCACCCTTATGTCTCATCCAGCTGTGGGTCTAGATATGGTCAATCCAGGTTGCATCACAGCCCCTGAACGAATTTTGTAAGAATTTCTCTCTCTTTCACTGTCTTTGTTTCACGGGCTTTTCAAAGTAATTTATTTTTATAATGGGGTTTAGCTGCTTTTCACTGCTGTGTTTATGCCGCTTTACACCCACTTGACACACTAACAGAGAGATATCAATACATAGGTTTTAAGATTCTTACTAGTCAGTTATATTCTTGTGCGGTGAATAGGGGGTGTTGAGTCCAGTTCACTGGGCAAGGAGTAGGTCTTCTCTATTACATATTGGGTTTATCGAACAGTATCTGAGCTAATTTGAAACCCTTGTTTTATGCATCACCCCACCTCACCTTTCCCGTTAAGCAGCCATAGTGTGTTTTCTGCATGTGTGACTCTGTTCTGTTTTGTAATTCAGTTCAAGTGTAGCGGTTTTTACATTCCCTCTATAAGTGACAGCTTATGATAAGTGTCCTTTTCTGTGTGACTTATTTCACTTAGAATCGTCATACCTAAATCCAATCATCATGCTGCTACTAGCCTTATGACATTGATTTCATGGCTGAGTGATATTCCATTGTACATAAGGACCACCACTTCTTTATCCATTTTTCTCTTTCCTGGGATATTTAAGGTGTCATGAAGTGGAGGTTCTTGTCAACAGAGCAGCCCTAAACTTTGGGATGCCTGTGTCTTGCTGATTTTTAGTTTTCCCAATTTATACGCCCATGAGTGGAAGTGCCCTATGCGCTCTAAGCTGTGTTTTTTCGATGTTTCAGGACACACCGTACACTTCTCCAGAGTGGCTCTTGGCAATTTACATCCCGCCCATCAGTGTAGCAAGGCTCCCATTTCTCCATGGCCTGTCCTGAATTTCTGGTTTTGACACTTTTTTCAGCATGGCCATTTTGACCGATGGGTAGCGAGTCTTCTTTGTAGCACTGATTTGCATTTCCAGGTTGCTTGGTTGGCCAAAAAGGGCGTATGCGTTTTTTCCTGAATATATTCAGGAAAAAACGCATACGCCCTTTTTGGCCAAGGGCATCATTGTCAACGTTTTGCCGCTTTTCATGTGCTTTAAAGCGATTCGAATATAGCTCCTGAAATATGTTTCCTGCAATTCTGCCTTGATTTCAAATCCTCTTCTTTGCCTTCCCTCAATATATTTGTGGACGAGAGTTATCATTTATAACTCTGCAGGTTTGTGAATTGCAGTGCCCTGTAGCTCCATTTTACAATTCGCTTTTTTGGGAGCTGGCCGCAAAAGCGCAGGATGGCTTCTGGCCCTGTTCTGGTTCCGGGGGGCAGGCTGAGTCTGTGGTAAATTCTTCTTCCTGATGGGACAATAGAGTGACCTGTGCCTGTCCCAACACCAAGAGCTAGTCTCTCATTGGTTCCCCATCTACCCGTTCATCCTCAGGACAAATTGCAACCTGTACGGAACAGGAGGTTAAAGGTGCTGATGCTCCAAGTAGGGAGATTGCTAGTAAAGTGGCTGGAATGGCGAACCCGGGCACAAGGAGATGAGAAATGAGGTGCGTTTTAGAAACCTTTCCCCATCACACGGTGTACCATCTTCTGGGTTTCTCATGCATGTTTTCGATGTAGGAAGATGCCCTTGAACCTGGAGATTTGGGACCCATGCGATGGGTACCACGCAGTATTACTTTAAAGGGTCTGTGTTTGCTCACCCACCCTCACCAAACCTCTCAGCCCCAAGAGTGTCCACCCTTATGTCTCATCCAGCTGTGGGTCTAGATATGGTCAATCCAGGTTGCATCACAGCCCCTGAACGCATTGTGTAAGAATTTCTCTCTCTTTCACTGTCTTTGCTTCTTGGGTTTTTCAAAGTAATTTATTTTTATAATGGGGTTTAGCTGCTATTCACTGCTGTGTTTATGCCGCTTTACACCCGCTTGACACACTAACAGAGAGATATCAATACATAGGTTTTAAGATTATTACTAGTCAGATATATTCTTGTGCGGTGAATAGGGCGTGTCGAGTCCAGTTCTCTGAGCAAGGAGTAGGTCTTGTCTATTACATATTGGGTTTATGGAACGGTATCTGAGCTAATTTGAAACCCTTGTTTTATGTATCACCCCACCTCACCTTTCCCGTTAAGCAGCCATAGTGTGTTTTCTGCATGTGTGACTCTGTTCTGTTTTGTAATTCAGTTCAAGTGTAACGGTTTTTACATTCCCTCTATAAGTGATACCTTATGAGAAGTGTCCTTTTCTGTGTGACTTATTTCACTTAGAATCATCGTACCTAAATCCACTCATCATGCTGCTACTAGCCTTAGGACATTGATTTCATGGCTGAGTGATATTCCATTGTACATAAAGACCACAACTTCTTTATCCATTTTTCTCTTTCCTGGGATATTGAAGGTGGAATGAAGTGGAGGTCCTTGTCAAGAGAGCAGCCCTAAACTTTGGGGTGCTTGTGTCTTGCTGATTTTTCATTTTCCCAATTTATACCCCCATGAGTGGAAGTGCCCTATGCTCTCTAAGCTGTGTTTTTTAGATGTTTCAGGACACACCGTACACTTCTCCAGAGTGGCTGTTGGCAATTTACATCCTGCTCATCAGTGTAGCAAGGCTCCCATTTCTCCATGGCCTGTCCTGCATTTCTGGTTTTGACACTTTTTTCAGCATGGCCCTTTTGACCGATGGGAAGTGAGACTTCTTTGTAGCGCTGATTTGCCTTTCCAGGTTGCTTGGTTGGCCAAAAAGGGCGTATGCGTTTTTTCCTGAATATATTCAGGAAAAAACGCATACGCCCTTTTTGGCCAAGGGCATCATTGTCAACGTTTTGCCGCTTTTCATGTGCTTTAAAGGCGATTCGAATCTACCTCCTGAAATCTGTTCCCTGCAATTTTACCTTGATTTCAAATCCTCTTCTTTGCCTTCCCTCAATATATTTGTGGACGAGAGTTATCATTTATAACTCTGCATGTTTGTGAATTGCAGTGCCCTGAACCTCCAATTTACAACTCGCGTTTTTGGGAGCTGGCCGCAAAAGCGCAGGATGGCTTCAGGCCCTGTTCTGGTTCAGGGGGGCAGGATGAGCCTGTGGTTAATTCTTCTTCCTGATGGGAAAATAGAGTGACCTGTGCCTGTCCCAACACCAAGAGCTAGTCTCTCCCTGGTTCCCCGTCTTCCCGTTCAACCTCAGGACAAATTGCAACCTGTACGGAACAGGAGGTTAAAGGTGCTGATGCTCCAAGTAGGGAGATTGCTAGTAAAGCGGCTGGAATGGCGAACCCGGGCACAAGGAGATGAGAAATGAGGTGCGTTTTAGAAACCTTTCCCCATCACACGGTGTACCATCTTCTGGGTTTCTCATGCATGTTTTCGATGTAGGGAGATGCCCTTGAACCTGGAGATTTGGGACCCATGCGATGGGTACCACGCAGTATTACTTTAAAGGGTCTGTGTTTGCTCACCCACCCTCACCAAACCTCTCAGCCCCAAGAGTGTCCACCCTTATGTCTCATCCAGCTGTGGGTCTAGATATGGTCAATCCAGGTTGCATCACAGCCCCTGAACGCATTGTGTAAGAATTTCTCTCTCTTTCACTGTCTTTGCTTCTTGGGTTTTTCAAAGTAATTTATTTTTATAATGGGGTTTAGCTGCTATTCACTGCTGTGTTTATGCCGCTTTACACCCGCTTGACACACTAACAGAGAGATATCAATACATAGGTTTTAAGATTATTACTAGTCAGATATATTCTTGTGCGGTGAATAGTGCGTGTCGAGTCCAGTTCTCTGAGCAAGGAGTAGGTCTTGTCTATTACATATTGGGTTTATGGAACGGTATCTGAGCTAATTTGAAACCCTTGTTTTATGTATCACCCCACCTCACCTTTCCCGTTAAGCAGCCATAGTGTGTTTTCTGCATGTGTGACTCTGTTCTGTTTTGTAATTCAGTTCAAGTGTAACGGTTTTTACATTCCCTCTATAAGTGATACCTTATGAGAAGTGTCCTTTTCTGTGTGACTTATTTCACTTAGAATCGTCGTACCTAAATCCACTCATCATGCTGCTACTAGCCTTAGGACATTGATTTCATGGCTGAGTGATATTCCATTGTACATAAGGACCACAACTTCTTTATCCATTTTTCTCTTTCCTGGGATATTGAAGGTGGAATGAAGTGGAGGTCCTTGTCAAGAGAGCAGCCCTAAACTTTGGGGTGCTTGTGTCTTGCTGATTTTTCATTTTCCCAATTTATACCCCCATGAGTGGAAGTGCCCTATGCTCTCTAAGCTGTGTTTTTTAGATGTTTCAGGACACGCCGTACACTTCTCGAGAGTGGCTCTTGGCAATTTACATCCCGCCCATCAGTGTAGCAAGGCTCCCATTTCTCCATGACCTGTCCTGCATTTCTGGTTTTGACACTTTTTTCAGCATGGCCATTTTGACCGATGGGTAGCGAGTCTTCTTTGTAGCACTGATTTGCATTTCCAGGTTGCTTGGTTGGCCAAAAAGGGCGTATGCGTTTTTTCCTGAATATATTCAGGAAAAAACGCATACGCCCTTTTTGGCCAAGGGCATCATTGTCAACGTTTTGCCGCTTTTCATGTGCTTTAAAGCGATTCGAATATACCTCCTGAAATATGTTTACTGCAATTCTGCCTTGATTTCAAATCCTCTTCTTTGCCTTCCCTCAATATATTTGTGGACGAGAGTTATCATTTATAACTCTGCAGGTTTGTGAATTGCAGTGCCCTGTAGCTCCATTTTACAATTCGCTTTTTTGTGAGCTGGCCGCAAAAGCGCAGGATGGCTTCAGGCCCTGTTCTGGTTCCGGGGGGCAGGCTGAGTCTGTGGTAAATTCTTCTTCCTGATGGGACAATAGAGTGACCTGTGCCTGTCCCAACACCAAGAGCTAGTCTCTCATTGGTTCCCCATCTACCCGTTCATCCTCAGGACAAATTGCAACCTGTACGGAACAGGAGGTTAAAGGTGCTGATGCTCCAAGTAGGGAGATTGCTAGTAAAGCGGCTGGAATGGCGAACCCGGGCACAGGGAGATGAGAAATGAGGTGCGTTTTAGAAACCTTTCCCCATCACACGGTGTACCATCTTCTGGGTTTCTCATGCATGTTTTTGATGTAGGAAGATGCCCTTGAACCTGGAGATTTGGGACCCATGCGATGGGTACCACGCAGTATTACTTTAAAGGGTCTGCGTTTGCTCACCCAACCTCACCAAACCTCTCAGCCCCAAGAGTGTCCACCCTTATGTCTCATCCAGCTGTGGGTCTAGATATGGTCAATCCAGGTTGCATCACAGCCCCTGAACGCATTGTGTAAGAATTTCTCTCTCTTTCACTGTCTTTGTTTCACGGGCTTTTAAAAGTAATTTATTTTTATAATGGGGTTTAGCTGCTTTTCACGGCTGTGTTTATGCCGCTTTACACCCGCTTGACTCACTTCCAGAGAGATATCAATACATAGGTTTTAAGATTCTTACTAGTCAGATATATTCTTGTGCGGTGAATAGGGGGTGTTGAGTCCAGTTCACTGAGCAAGGAGTAGGTCTTTCTATTACATATTGGGTTTATGGAACGGTAGCTGAGCTCATTTGAAACCCTTGTTTTATTCATCACCCCACCTCACCTTTCCCGTTAAGCAGCCATAGTGTGTCTTCTAAGCGTGTGACTCTGTTCTGTTTTGTAATTCAGTTCAAGTGTAGCGGTTTTTACATTCCCTCTATCAGTGATACCTTATGAGAAGTGTCTTTTTCTGTGTGACTTATTTCACTTAGAATCGTCGTGCCTAAATCTACTCATCATGCTGCTACTAGCCTTATGACATTGATTTCATGGCTGAGTGATATTCCATTGTACATAAGGACCACCACTTCTTTATCCATTTTTCTCTTTCCAGGGATATTTAAGGTGTCATGAAGTGGAGGTCCTTGTCAAGAGAGCAGCCCTAAACTTTGGGGTGCCTGTGTCTTGCTGATTTTTAGTTTTCCCAATTTATACGCCCATGAGTGGAAGTGCCCTATGCGCTCTAAGCTGTGTTTTTTAGATGTTTCAGGACACACCGTACACTTCTCCAGAGTGGCTGTTGGCAATTTACATCCCGCCCATCAGCGTAGCAAGGCTCCCATTTCTCCATGGCCTGTCCTGCATTTCTGGTTTTGACACTTTTTTCAGCATGGCCCTTTTGACCGATGGGCAGCGAGACTTCTTTGTAGCGCTGATTTGCCTTTCCAGGTTGCTTGGTTGGCCAAAAAGGGCGTATGCGTTTTTTCCTGAATATATTCAGGAAAAAACGCATACGCCCTTTTTGGCCAAGGGCATCATTGTCGACGTTTTGCCGCTTTTCATGTGCTTTACAGGCGATTCGAATCGACCTCCTGAAATCTGTTTCCTGCAATTTTACCTTGCTTTCAAATCCTCTCCGTTGCCTTCCCTCAATATATTTGTGGACGAGAGTTATCATTTATAACTCTGCAGGTTTGTGAATTGCAGTGCCCCTGAGCTCCATTTTTCAACTCGCTTTTTTGGGAGCTGGCCGCAAAAGCGCAGGATTGCCTCAGGCCCTCTTCTGGTTCCGGGCGGCAGGCTGAGCCTGTGGTTAATTCTTCTTCCTGATGGGAAAATAGAGTGACCTGTGCCTGTCCCAACACCTAGAGCTAGTCTCTCATTGGCTCCCCCTCTTCCCGTTCATCCTCAGGACAAATTGCAAGCTGTATGGAACAGGAGGTTAAAGGTGCTGATTCTCCAAGGAGGGAGATTGCTAGTAAAGCGGCTGGAATGGCGAACCCGAGCACAAGGAGATGAGAAATGAGGTGCGTTTTAGAAAGCTTTCCCGATCACACGGTGTACCACCTTCTGGGTTTCTCATGCATGTTTTCGATGTAGGAAGATGCCCTTGAACCTGGAGATTTGGGACCCATGGGATGGGTAACAGGCAGTATTACTTTAAAGGCTCTGCGTTTGCTCCCCGAAACTCACCAAACCTCTCAGCCCCGAGAGTGTCCACCCTTATGTCTCATCCAGCTGTGGGTCTAGATATGGTCAATCCAGGTTGCATCACAGCCCCTGAACGCATTGTGTAAGAATTTCTCTCTCTTTCACTGTCTTTGTTTCACGGGCTTTTAAAAGTAATTTATTTTTATAATGGGGTTTAGCTGCTTTTCACGGCTGTGTTTATGCCGCTTTACACCCACTTGACTCACTTCCAGAGAGATATCAATACATAGGTTTTAAGATTCTTACTAGTCAGATATATTCTTGTGCGGTGAATAGGGGGTGTTGAGTCCAGTTCACTGAGCAAGGAGTAGGTCTTTCTATTACATATTGGGTTTATGGAACGGTAGCTGAGCTCATTTGAAACCCTTGTTTTATTCATCACCCCACCTCACCTTTCCCGTTAAGCAGCCATAGTGTGTCTTCTAAACGTGTGACTCTGTTCTGTTTTGTAATTCAGTTCAAGTGTAGCGGTTTTTACATTCCCTCTATAAGTGATAGCTTATGATAAGTGTCTTTTTCTGTGTGACTTATTTCACTTAGAATCGTCGTGCCTAAATCCAATCATCATGCTGCTACTAGCCTTATGACATTGATTTCATGGCTGAGTGATATTCCATTGTACATAAGGACCACCACTTCTTTATCCATTTTTCTCTTTCCTGGGATATTTAAGGTGTCATGAAGTGGAGGTTCTTGTCAACAGAGCAGCCCTAAACTTTGGGGTGCCTGTGTCTTGCTGATTTTTAGTTTTCCCAATTTATACGCCCATGAGTGGAAGTGCCCTATGCGCTCTAAGCTGTGTTTTTTCGATGTTTCAGGACACACCGTACACTTCTCCAGAGTGGCTGTTGGCAATTTACATCCCGCCCATCAGCGTAGCAAGTCTCCCATTTCTCCATGGCCTGTCCTGCATTTCTGGTTTTGACACTTTTTTCAGCATGGCCCTTTTGACCGATGGGCAGCGAGATTTCTTTGTAGTGCTGATTTGCCTTTCCAGGTTGCTTGGTTGGCCAAAAAGGGCGTATGCGTTTTTTCCTGAATATATTCAGGAAAAAACGCATACGCCCTTTTTGGCCAAGGGCATCATTGTCGACGTTTTGCCGCTTTTCATGTGCTTTACAGGCGATTCGAATCGACCTCCTGAAATCTGTTTCCTGCAATTCTGCCTTGCTTTCAAATCCTCTCCGTTGCCTTCCCTCAATATATTTGTGGACGAGAGTTATCATTTATAACTCTGCAGGTTTGTGAATTGCAGTGCCCCTGAGCTCCATTTTTCAACTCGCTTTTTTGGGAGCTGGCCGCAAAAGCGCAGGATTGCCTCAGGCCCTCTTCTGGTTCCGGGCGGCAGGCTGAGCCTGTGGTTAATTCTTCTTCCTGATGGGAAAATAGAGTGACCTGTGCCTGTCCCAACACCTAGAGCTAGTCTCTCATTGGCTCCCCCTCTTCCCGTTCATCCTCAGGACAAATTGCAACCTGTACGGAACAGGAGGTTAAAGGTGCTGATTCTCCAAGGAGGGAGATTGCTAGTAAAGCGGCTGGAATGGCGAACCCGGGCACAAGGAGTTGAGAAATGAGGTGCGTTTTAGAAACCTTTCCCGATCACACGGTGTACCACCTTCTGGGTTTCTCATGCATGTTTTCGATGTAGGAAGATGCCCTTGAACCTGGAGATTTGGGACCCATGGGATGGGTAACAGGCAGTATTACTTTAAAGGCTCTGCGTTTGCTCCCCGAAACTCACCAAACCTCTCAGCCCCGAGAGTGTCCACCCTTATGTCTCATCCAGCTGTGGGTCTAGATATGGTCAATCCAGGTTGCATCACAGCCCCTGAACGAATTTTGTAAGAATTTCTCTCTCTTTCACTGTCTTTGTTTCACGGGCTTTTCAAAGTAATTTATTTTTATAATGGGGTTTAGCTGCTTTTCACTGCTGTGTTTATGCCGCTTTACACCCACTTGACACACTAACAGAGAGATATCAATACATAGGTTTTAAGATTCTTACTAGTCAGTTATATTCTTGTGCGGTGAATAGGGGGTGTTGAGTCCAGTTCACTGGGCAAGGAGTAGGTCTTCTCTATTACATATTGGGTTTATCGAACAGTATCTGAGCTAATTTGAAACCCTTGTTTTATGCATCACCCCACCTCACCTTTCCCGTTAAGCAGCCATAGTGTGTTTTCTGCATGTGTGACTCTGTTCTGTTTTGTAATTCAGTTCAAGTGTAGCGGTTTTTACATTCCCTCTATAAGTGACAGCTTATGATAAGTGTCCTTTTCTGTGTGACTTATTTCACTTAGAATCGTCATACCTAAATCCAATCATCATGCTGCTACTAGCCTTATGACATTGATTTCATGGCTGAGTGATATTCCATTGTACATAAGGACCACCACTTCTTTATCCATTTTTCTCTTTCCTGGGATATTTAAGGTGTCATGAAGTGGAGGTTCTTGTCAACAGAGCAGCCCTAAACTTTGGGATGCCTGTGTCTTGCTGATTTTTAGTTTTCCCAATTTATACGCCCATGAGTGGAAGTGCCCTATGCGCTCTAAGCTGTGTTTTTTCGATGTTTCAGGACACACCGTACACTTCTCCAGAGTGGCTCTTGGCAATTTACATCCCGCCCATCAGTGTAGCAAGGCTCCCATTTCTCCATGGCCTGTCCTGAATTTCTGGTTTTGACACTTTTTTCAGCATGGCCATTTTGACCGATGGGTAGCGAGTCTTCTTTGTAGCACTGATTTGCATTTCCAGGTTGCTTGGTTGGCCAAAAAGGGCGTATGCGTTTTTTCCTGAATATATTCAGGAAAAAACGCATACGCCCTTTTTGGCCAAGGGCATCATTGTCAACGTTTTGCCGCTTTTCATGTGCTTTAAAGCGATTCGAATATAGCTCCTGAAATATGTTTCCTGCAATTCTGCCTTGATTTCAAATCCTCTTCTTTGCCTTCCCTCAATATATTTGTGGACGAGAGTTATCATTTATAACTCTGCAGGTTTGTGAATTGCAGTGCCCTGTAGCTCCATTTTACAATTCGCTTTTTTGGGAGCTGGCCGCAAAAGCGCAGGATGGCTTCTGGCCCTGTTCTGGTTCCGGGGGGCAGGCTGAGTCTGTGGTAAATTCTTCTTCCTGATGGGACAATAGAGTGACCTGTGCCTGTCCCAACACCAAGAGCTAGTCTCTCATTGGTTCCCCATCTACCCGTTCATCCTCAGGACAAATTGCAACCTGTACGGAACAGGAGGTTAAAGGTGCTGATGCTCCAAGTAGGGAGATTGCTAGTAAAGTGGCTGGAATGGCGAACCCGGGCACAAGGAGATGAGAAATGAGGTGCGTTTTAGAAACCTTTCCCCATCACACGGTGTACCATCTTCTGGGTTTCTCATGCATGTTTTCGATGTAGGAAGATGCCCTTGAACCTGGAGATTTGGGACCCATGCGATGGGTACCACGCAGTATTACTTTAAAGGGTCTGTGTTTGCTCACCCACCCTCACCAAACCTCTCAGCCCCAAGAGTGTCCACCCTTATGTCTCATCCAGCTGTGGGTCTAGATATGGTCAATCCAGGTTGCATCACAGCCCCTGAACGCATTGTGTAAGAATTTCTCTCTCTTTCACTGTCTTTGCTTCTTGGGTTTTTCAAAGTAATTTATTTTTATAATGGGGTTTAGCTGCTATTCACTGCTGTGTTTATGCCGCTTTACACCCGCTTGACACACTAACAGAGAGATATCAATACATAGGTTTTAAGATTATTACTAGTCAGATATATTCTTGTGCGGTGAATAGGGCGTGTCGAGTCCAGTTCTCTGAGCAAGGAGTAGGTCTTGTCTATTACATATTGGGTTTATGGAACGGTATCTGAGCTAATTTGAAACCCTTGTTTTATGTATCACCCCACCTCACCTTTCCCGTTAAGCAGCCATAGTGTGTTTTCTGCATGTGTGACTCTGTTCTGTTTTGTAATTCAGTTCAAGTGTAACGGTTTTTACATTCCCTCTATAAGTGATACCTTATGAGAAGTGTCCTTTTCTGTGTGACTTATTTCACTTAGAATCATCGTACCTAAATCCACTCATCATGCTGCTACTAGCCTTAGGACATTGATTTCATGGCTGAGTGATATTCCATTGTACATAAAGACCACAACTTCTTTATCCATTTTTCTCTTTCCTGGGATATTGAAGGTGGAATGAAGTGGAGGTCCTTGTCAAGAGAGCAGCCCTAAACTTTGGGGTGCTTGTGTCTTGCTGATTTTTCATTTTCCCAATTTATACCCCCATTAGTGGAAGTGCCCTATGCTCTCTAAGCTGTGTTTTTTAGATGTTTCAGGACACGCCGTACACTTCTCGAGAGTGGCTCTTGGCAATTTACATCCCGCCCATCAGTGTAGCAAGGCTCCCATTTCTCCATGGCCTGTCCTGCATTTCTGGTTTTGACACTTTTTTCAGCATGGCCATTTTGACCGATGGGTAGCGAGTCTTCTTTGTAGCACTGATTTGCATTTCCAGGTTGCTTGGTTGGCCAAAAAGGGCGTATGCGTTTTTCCTGAATATATTCAGGAAAAAACGCATACGCCCTTTTTGGCCAAGGGCATCATTGTCAACGTTTTGCCGCTTTTCATGTGCTTTAAAGTGATTCGAATATACCTCCTGAAATTTGTTTCCTGCAATTCTGCCTTGATTTCAAATCCTCTTCTTTGCCTTCCCTCAATATATTTGTGGACGAGAGTTATCATTTATAACTCTGCAGGTTTGTGAATTGCAGTGTCCTGTAGCTCCATTTTACAACTCGCTTTTTTGGGAGCTGGCCGCAAAAGCGCAGGATGGCTTCAGGCCCTGTTCTGGTTCCGGGGGGCAGGCTGAGTCTGTGGTAAATTCTTCTTCCTGATGGGACAATAGAGTGACCTGTGCCTGTCCCAACACCAAGAGCTAGTCTCTCATTGGTTCCCCATCTACCCGTTCATCCTCAGGACAAATTGCAACCTGTACGGAACAGGAGGTTAAAGGTGCTGATGCTCCAAGTAGGGAGATTGCTAGTAAAGCGGCTGGAATGGCGAACCCGGGCACAAGGAGATGAGAAATGAGGTGCGTTTTAGAAACCTTTCCCCATCACACGGTGTACCATCTTCTGGGTTTCTCATGCATGTTTTCGATGTAGGAAGATGCCCTTGAACCTGGAGATTTGGGACCCATGGGATGGGTACCACGCAGTAGTACTTTAAAGGGTCTGCGTTTGCTCACCCAACCTCAACAAACCTCTCAGCCCCATGAGTGTCCACCCTTATGTCTCATCCAGCTGTGGGTCTAGATATGGTTAATCCAGGTTACATCACAGCCCCTGAACGCATTGTGTAAGAATTTCTCTCTCTTTCACTGTCTTTGTTTCATGGGTTTTTAAAAGTAATTTATATTCATAATGGGGTTTAGGTGCTTTTCACTGCTGTGTTTATGCCGCTTTATACCCACTTGACACACTAACAGAGAGATATCAATACATAGGTTTTAAGATTATTACTAGTCAGATATATTCTTGTGCGGTGAATAGGGCGTGTTGAGTCCAGTTCTCTGAGCAAGGAGTATGTCTTGTCTATTACATATTGGGTTTATGGAACGGTATCTGAGCTAATTTGAAACCCTTGTTTTATGTATCACCCAACCTCACCTTTCCTGTTAAGCAGCCATAGTGTGTTTTCTGCATGTGTGACTCTGTTCTGTTTTGCAATTCAGTTCAATGTAATGGTTTTTACATTCCCTCTATAAGTGATACCTTATGAGAAGTGTCCTTTTCTGTGTGACTTATTTCACTTAGAATCGTCGTACCTAAATCCACTCATCATGCTGCTACTAGCCTTATGACATTGATTTCATGGCTGAGTGATATTCCATTGTACATAAGGACCACAACTTCTTTATCCATTTTTCTCTTTCCTGGGATATTGAAGGTGGAATGAAGTGGAGGTCTTTGTCAAGAGAGCAGCCCCAAACTTTGGGGTGCTTGTGTCTTGCTGATTTTTCATTTTCCCAATTTATACCCCCATGAGTGGAAGTGCCCTATGCTCTCTAAGCTGTGTTTTTTCGATGTTTCAGGACACACCGTACACTTCTCCAGAGTGGCTGTTGGCAATTTACATCCTGCCCATCAGTTTAGCAAGGCTCCCATTTCTCCATGGCCTGTCCTCCATTTCTGGTTTTGACACTTTTTTCAGCATGGCCCTTTTGACCGATGGGAAGCGAGACTTCTTTGTAGCACTGATTTTCCTTTCCAGGTTGCTTGCTTGGCCAAAAAGGGCGTATGCGTTTTTTCCTGAATATATTCAGGAAAAAACGCATACGCCCTTTTTGGCCAAGGGCATCATTGTCAACGTTTTGCCGCTTTTCATGTGCTTTAAAGGCGATTCCAATCTACCTCCTGAAATCTGTTTCCTGCAATTCTGCCTTGATTTCAAATCCTCTTCTTTGCCTTCCCTCAATATATTTGTGGACGAGAGTTATCATTTATAACTCTGCAGGTTTGTGAATTGCAGTGCCCTGTAGCTCCATTTTACAATTCGCTTTTTTGGGAGCTGGGCGCAAAAGCGCAGGATGGCTTCAGGCCCTGTTCTGGTTCCGGGGGGCAGGCTGAGTCTGTGGTAAATTCTTCTTCCTGATGGGACAATAGAGTGACCTGTGCCTGTCCCAACACCAAGAGCTAGTCTCTCATTGGTTCCCCATCTACCCGTTCATCCTCAGGACAAATTGCAAGCTGTACGGAACAGGAGGTTAAAGGTGCTGATTCTCCAAGGAGGGAGATTGCTAGTAAAGCGGCTGGAATGGCGAACCCGGGCACAAGGAGATGAGAAATGAGGTGCGTTTTAGAAACCTTTCCACATCACACGGTGTACGATCTTCAGGGTATCTCATGCATGCTTTTGATGTAGGAAGATGCCCTTAAACCTGGAGATTTGGGGCCCATGGGATGGGCACCACTCACTATTACTTTAAAGGGTCTGCGTTTGCTCCCCGAAACTCACCAAACCTCTCAGCCCCGAGAGTGTCCACCCTTATGTCTCATCCAGCTGTGGGTCTAGATATGGTCAATCCAGGTTGCATCACAGCCCCTGAACGAATTTTGTAAGAATTTCTCTCTCTTTCACTGTCTTTGTTTCACGGGCTTTTAAAAGTAATTTATTTTTATAATGGGGTTTAGCTGCTTTTCACGGCTGTGTTTATGCCGCTTTACACCCACTTGACTCACTTCCAGAGAGATATCAATACATAGGTTTTAAGATTCTTACTAGTCAGATATATTCTTGTGCGGTGAATAGGGGGTGTTGAGTCCAGTTCACTGAGCAAGGAGTAGGTCTTTCTATTACATATTGGGTTTATGGAACGGTAGCTGAGCTCATTTGAAACCCTTGTTTTATTCATCACCCCACCTCACCTTTCCCGTTAAGCAGCCATAGTGTGTCTTCTAAACGTGTGACTCTGTTCTGTTTTGTAATTCAGTTCAAGTGTAGCGGTTTTTACATTCCCTCTATAAGTGATAGCTTATGATAAGTGTCTTTTTCTGTGTGACTTATTTCACTTAGAATCGTCGTGCCTAAATCCAATCATCATGCTGCTACTAGCCTTATGACATTGATTTCATGGCTGAGTGATATTCCATTGTACATAAGGACCACCACTTCTTTATCCATTTTTCTCTTTCCTGGGATATTTAAGGTGTCATGAAGTGGAGGTTCTTGTCAACAGAGCAGCCCTAAACTTTGGGGTGCCTGTGTCTTGCTGATTTTTAGTTTTCCCAATTTATACGCCCATGAGTGGAAGTGCCCTATGCGCTCTAAGCTGTGTTTTTTCGATGTTTCAGGACACACCGTACACTTCTCCAGAGTGGCTGTTGGCAATTTACATCCCGCCCATCAGCGTAGCAAGGCTCCCATTTCTCCATGGCCTGTCCTGCATTTCTGGTTTTGACACTTTTTTCAGCATGGCCCTTTTGACCGATGGGCAGCGAGACTTCTTTGTAGCGCTGATTTGCCTTTCCAGGTTGCTTGGTTGGCCAAAAAGGGCGTATGCGTTTTTTCCTGAATATATTCAGGAAAAAACGCATACGCCCTTTTTGGCCAAGGGCATCATTGTCGACGTTTTGCCGCTTTTCATGTGCTTTACAGGCGATTCGAATCGACCTCCTGAAATCTGTTTCCTGCAATTCTGCCTTGCTTTCAAATCCTCTCCGTTGCCTTCCCTCAATATATTTGTGGACGAGAGTTATCATTTATAACTCTGCAGGTTTGTGAATTGCAGTGCCCCTGAGCTCCATTTTTCAACTCGCTTTTTTGGGAGCTGGCCGCAAAAGCGCAGGATTGCCTCAGGCCCTCTTCTGGTTCCGGGCGGCAGGCTGAGCCTGTGGTTAATTCTTCTTCCTGATGGGAAAATAGAGTGACCTGTGCCTGTCCCAACACCTAGAGCTAGTCTCTCATTGGCTCCCCCTCTTCCCGTTCATCCTCAGGACAAATTGCAAGCTGTATGGAACAGGAGGTTAAAGGTGCTGATTCTCCAAGGAGAGAGATTGCTAGTAAAGCGGCTGGAATGGCGAACCCGAGCACAAGGAGATGAGAAATGAGGTGCGTTTTAGAAAGCTTTCCCGATCACACGGTGTACCACCTTCTGGGTTTCTCATGCATGTTTTCGATGTAGGAAGATGCCCTTGAACCTGGAGATTTGGGACCCATGGGATGGGTAACAGGCAGTATTACTTTAAAGGCTCTGCGTTTGCTCCCCGAAACTCACCAAACCTCTCAGCCCCGAGAGTGTCCACCCTTATGTCTCATCCAGCTGTGGGTCTAGATATGGTCAATCCAGGTTGCATCACAGCCCCTGAACGAATTTTGTAAGAATTTCTCTCTCTTTCACTGTCTTTGTTTCACGGGCTTTTAAAAGTAATTTATTTTTATAATGGGGTTTAGCTGCTTTTCACGGCTGTGTTTATGCCGCTTTACACCCACTTGACTCACTTCCAGAGAGATATCAATACATAGGTTTTAAGATTCTTACTAGTCAGATATATTCTTGTGCGGTGAATAGGGGGTGTTGAGTCCAGTTCACTGAGCAAGGAGTAGGTCTTTCTATTACATATTGGGTTTATGGAACGGTAGCTGAGCTCATTTGAAACCCTTGTTTTATTCATCACCCCACCTCACCTTTCCCGTTAAGCAGCCATAGTGTGTCTTCTAAACGTGTGACTCTGTTCTGTTTTGTAATTCAGTTCAAGTGTAGCGGTTTTTACATTCCCTCTATAACTGATAGCTTATGATAAGTGTCTTTTTCTGTGTGACTTATTTCACTTAGAATCGTCGTGCCTAAATCCAATCATCATGCTGCTACTAGCCTTATGACATTGATTTCATGGCTGAGTGATATTCCATTGTACATAAGGACCACCACTTCTTTATCCATTTTTCTCTTTCCAGGGATATTTAAGGTGTCATGAAGTGGAGGTTCTTGTCAACAGAGCAGCCCTAAACTTTGGGGTGCCTGTGTCTTGCTGATTTTTAGTTTTCCCAATTTATACGCCCATGAGTGGAAGTGCCCTATGCGCTCTAAGCTGTGTTTTTTCGATGTTTCAGGACACACCGTACACTTCTCCAGAGTGGCTGTTGGCAATTTACATCCCGCCCATCAGCGTAGCAAGGCTCCCATTTCTCCATGGCCTGTCCTGCATTTCTGGTTTTGACACTTTTTTCAGCATGGCCCTTTTGACCGATGGGCAGCGAGACTTCTTTGTAGCGCTGATTTGCCTTTCCAGGTTGCTTGGTTGGCCAAAAAGGGCGTATGCGTTTTTTCCTGAATATATTCAGGAAAAAACGCATACGCCCTTTTTGGCCAAGGGCATCATTGTCGACGTTTTGCCGCTTTTCATGTGCTTTACAGGCGATTCGAATCGACCTCCTGAAATCTGTTTCCTGCAATTCTGCCTTGCTTTCAAATCCTCTTCGTTGCCTTCCCTCAATATATTTGTGGACGAGAGTTATCATTTATAACTCTGCAGGTTTGTGAATTGCAGTGCCCCTGAGCTCCATTTTTCAACTCGCTTTTTTGGGAGCTGGCCGCAAAAGCGCAGGATTGCCTCAGGCCCTCTTCTGGTTCCGGGCGGCAGGCTGAGCCTGTGGTTAATTCTTCTTCCTGATGGGAAAATAGAGTGACCTGTGCCTGTCCCAACACCTAGAGCTAGTCTCTCATTGGCTCCCCCTCTTCCCGTTCATCCTCAGGACAAATTGCAAGCTGTACGGAACAGGAGGTTAAAGGTGCTGGTTCTCCAAGGAGGGAGATTGCTAGTAAAGCGGCTGGAATGGCGAACCCGAGCACAAGGAGTTGAGAAATGAGGTGCGTTTTAGAAAGCTTTCCCGATCACACGGTGTACCACCTTCTGGGTTTCTCATGCATGTTTTCGATGTAGGAAGATGCCCTTGAACCTGGAGATTTGGGACCCATGGGATGGGTAACAGGCAGTATTACTTTAAAGGCTCTGCGTTTGCTCCCCGAAACTCACCAAACCTCTCAGCCCCGAGAGTGTCCACCCTTATGTCTCATCCAGCTGTGGGTCTAGATATGGTCAATCCAGGTTGCATCACAGCCCCTGAACGAATTTTGTAAGAATTTCTCTCTCTTTCACTGTCTTTGTTTCACGGGCTTTTAAAAGTAATTTATTTTTATAATGGGGTTTAGCTGCTTTTCACGGCTGTGTTTATGCCGCTTTACACCCACTTGACTCACTTCCAGAGAGATATCAATACATAGGTTTTAAGATTCTTACTAGTCAGATATATTCTTGTGCGGTGAATAGGGGGTGTTGAGTCCAGTTCACTGAGCAAGGAGTAGGTCTTTCTATTACATATTGGGTTTATGGAACGGTAGCTGAGCTCATTTGAAACCCTTGTTTTATTCATCACCCCACCTCACCTTTCCCGTTAAGCAGCCATAGTGTGTCTTCTAAACGTGTGACTCTGTTCTGTTTTGTAATTCAGTTCAAGTGTAGCGGTTTTTACATTCCCTCTATAAGTGATAGCTTATGATAAGTGTCTTTTTCTGTGTGACTTATTTCACTTAGAATCGTCGTGCCTAAATCCAATCATCATGCTGCTACTAGCCTTATGACATTGATTTCATGGCTGAGTGATATTCCATTGTACATAAGGACCACCACTTCTTTATCCATTTTTCTCTTTCCTGGGATATTTAAGGTGTCATGAAGTGGAGGTTCTTGTCAACAGAGCAGCCCTAAACTTTGGGGTGCCTGTGTCTTGCTGATTTTTAGTTTTCCCAATTTATACGCCCATGAGTGGAAGTGCCCTATGCGCTCTAAGCTGTGTTTTTTCGATGTTTCAGGACACACCGTACACTTCTCCAGAGTGGCTGTTGGCAATTTACATCCCGCCCATCAGCGTAGCAAGGCTCCCATTTCTCCATGGCCTGTCCTGCATTTCTGGTTTTGACACTTTTTTCAGCATGGCCCTTTTGACCGATGGGCAGCGAGACTTCTTTGTAGCGCTGATTTGCCTTTCCAGGTTGCTTGGTTGGCCAAAAAGGGCGTATGCGTTTTTTCCTGAATATATTCAGGAAAAAACGCATACGCCCTTTTTGGCCAAGGGCATCATTGTCGACGTTTTGCCGCTTTTCATGTGCTTTACAGGCGATTCGAATCGACCTCCTGAAATCTGTTTCCTGCAATTCTGCCTTGCTTTCAAATCCTCTCCGTTGCCTTCCCTCAATATATTTGTGGACGAGAGTTATCATTTATAACTCTGCAGGTTTGTGAATTGCAGTGCCCCTGAGCTCCATTTTTCAACTCGCTTTTTTGGGAGCTGGCCGCAAAAGCGCAGGATTGCCTCAGGCCCTCTTCTGGTTCCGGGCGGCAGGCTGAGCCTGTGGTTAATTCTTCTTCCTGATGGGAAAATAGAGTGACCTGTGCCTGTCCCAACACCTAGAGCTAGTCTCTCATTGGCTCCCCCTCTTCCCGTTCATCCTCAGGACAAATTGCAAGCTGTATGGAACAGGAGGTTAAAGGTGCTGATTCTCCAAGGAGAGAGATTGCTAGTAAAGCGGCTGGAATGGCGAACCCGAGCACAAGGAGATGAGAAATGAGGTGCGTTTTAGAAAGCTTTCCCGATCACACGGTGTACCACCTTCTGGGTTTCTCATGCATGTTTTCGATGTAGGAAGATGCCCTTGAACCTGGAGATTTGGGACCCATGGGATGGGTAACAGGCAGTATTACTTTAAAGGCTCTGCGTTTGCTCCCCGAAACTCACCAAACCTCTCAGCCCCGAGAGTGTCCACCCTTATGTCTCATCCAGCTGTGG
Organism: Balaenoptera ricei; assembly: GCF_028023285.1. Taxonomy (NCBI): domain Eukaryota; kingdom Metazoa; phylum Chordata; class Mammalia; order Artiodactyla; family Balaenopteridae; genus Balaenoptera; species Balaenoptera ricei. The sequence continues at coordinate 43,818,667 of NC_082642.1, read as the reverse complement.
GTCTAGATATGGTCAATCCAGGTTGCATCACAGCCCCTGAACGAATTTTGTAATAATTTCTCTCTCTTTCACTGTCTTTGTTTCACGGGCTTTTAAAAGTAATTTATTTTTATAATGGGGTTTAGCTGCTTTTCACGGCTGTGTTTATGCCGCTTTACACCCACTTGACTCACTTCCAGAGAGATATCAATACATAGGTTTTAAGATTCTTACTAGTCAGATATATTCTTGTGCGGTGAATAGGGGGTGTTGAGTCCAGTTCACTGAGCAAGGAGTAGGTCTTTCTATTACATATTGGGTTTATGGAACGGTAGCTGAGCTCATTTGAAACCCTTGTTTTATTCATCACCCCACCTCACCTTTCCCGTTAAGCAGCCATAGTGTGTCTTCTAAACGTGTGACTCTGTTCTGTTTTGTAATTCAGTTCAAGTGTAGCGGTTTTTACATTCCCTCTATAACTGATAGCTTATGATAAGTGTCTTTTTCTGTGTGACTTATTTCACTTAGAATCGTCGTGCCTACATCTACTCATCATGCTGCTACTAGCCTTATGACATTGATTTCATGGCTGAGTGATATTCCATTGTACATAAGGACCACCACTTCTTTATCCATTTTTCTCTTTCCAGGGATATTTAAGGTGTCATGAAGTGGAGGTTCTTGTCAACAGAGCAGCCCTAAACTTTGGGGTGCCTGTGTCTTGCTGATTTTTAGTTTTCCCAATTTATACGCCCATGAGTGGAAGTGCCCTATGCGCTCTAAGCTGTGTTTTTTCGATGTTTCAGGACACACCGTACACTTCTCCAGAGTGGCTGTTGGCAATTTACATCCCGCCCATCAGCGTAGCAAGGCTCCCATTTCTCCATGGCCTGTCCTGCATTTCTGGTTTTGACACTTTTTTCAGCATGGCCCTTTTGACCGATGGGCAGCGAGACTTCTTTGTAGCGCTGATTTGCCTTTCCAGGTTGCTTGGTTGGCCAAAAAGGGCGTATGCGTTTTTTCCTGAATATATTCAGGAAAAAACGCATACGCCCTTTTTGGCCAAGGGCATCATTGTCGAAGTTTTGCCGCTTTTCATGTGCTTTACAGGCGATTCGAATCGACCTCCTGAAATCTGTTTCCTGCAATTCTGCCTTGCTTTCAAATCCTCTCCGTTGCCTTCCCTCAATATATTTGTGGACGAGAGTTATCATTTATAACTCTGCAGGTTTGTGAATTGCAGTGCCCCTGAGCTCCATTTTTCAACTCGCTTTTTTGGGAGCTGGCCGCAAAAGCGCAGGATTGCCTCAGGCCCTCTTCTGGTTCCGGGCGGCAGGCTGAGCCTGTGGTTAATTCTTCTTCCTGATGGGAAAATAGAGTGACCTGTGCCTGTCCCAACACCTAGAGCTAGTCTCTCATTGGCTCCCCCTCTTCCCGTTCATCCTCAGGACAAATTGCAAGCTGTATGGAACAGGAGGTTAAAGGTGCTGATTCTCCAAGGAGGGAGATTGCTAGTAAAGCGGCTGGAATGGCGAACCCGAGCACAAGGAGATGAGAAATGACGTGCGTTTTAGAAAGCTTTCCCGATCACACGGTGTACCACCTTCTGGGTTTCTCATGCATGTTTTAGATGTAGGAAGATGCCCTTGAACCTGGAGATTTGGGACCCATGGGATGGGTAACAGGCAGTATTACTTTAAAGGCTCTGCGTTTGCTCCCCGAAACTCACCAAACCTCTCAGCCCCGAGAGTGTCCACCCTTATGTCTCATCCAGCTGTGGGTCTAGATATGGTCAATCCAGGTTGCATCACAGCCCCTGAACGAATTTTGTAAGAATTTCTCTCTCTTTCACTGTCTTTGTTTCACGGGCTTTTAAAAGTAATTTATTTTTATAATGGGGTTTAGCTGCTTTTCACGGCTGTGTTTATGCCGCTTTACACCCACTTGACTCACTTCCAGAGAGATATCAATACATAGGTTTTAAGATTCTTACTAGTCAGATATATTCTTGTGCGGTGAATAGGGGGTGTTGAGTCCAGTTCACTGAGCAAGGAGTAGGTCTTTCTATTACATATTGGGTTTATGGAACGGTAGCTGAGCTCATTTGAAACCCTTGTTTTATTCATCACCCCACCTCACCTTTCCCGTTAAGCAGCCATAGTGTGTCTTCTAAACGTGTGACTCTGTTCTGTTTTGTAATTCAGTTCAAGTGTAGCGGTTTTTACATTCCCTCTATAAGTGATAGCTTATGATAAGTGTCTTTTTCTGTGTGACTTATTTCACTTAGAATCGTCGTGCCTACATCTACTCATCATGCTGCTACTAGCCTTATGACATTGATTTCATGGCTGAGTGATATTCCATTGTACATAAGGACAACCACTTCTTTATCCATTTTTCTCTTTCCAGGGATATTTAAGGTGTCATGAAGTGGAGGTTCTTGTCAACAGAGCAGCCCTAAACTTTGGGGTGCCTGTGTCTTGCTGATTTTTAGTTTTCCCAATTTATACGCCCATGAGTGGAAGTGCCCTATGCGCTCTAAGCTGTGTTTTTTCGATGTTTCAGGACACACCGTACACTTCTCCAGAGTGGCTGTTGGCAATGTACATCCCGCCCATCAGCGTAGCAAGGCTCCCATTTCTCCATGGCCTGTCCTGCATTTCTGGTTTTGACACTTTTTTCAGCATGGCCCTTTTGACCGATGGGCAGCGAGACTTCTTTGTAGCGCTGATTTGCCTTTCCAGGTTGCTTGGTTGGCCAAAAAGGGCGTATGCGTTTTTTCCTGAATATATTCAGGAAAAAACGCATACGCCCTTTTTGGCCAAGAGCATCATTGTCGACGTTTTGCCGCTTTTCATGTGCTTTACAGGCGATTCGAATCGACCTCCTGAAATCTGTTTCCTGCAATTCTGCCTTGCTTTCAAATCCTCTTCGTTGCCTTCCCTCAATATATTTGTGGACGAGAGTTATCATTTATAACTCTGCAGGTTTGTGAATTGCAGTGCCCCTGAGCTCCATTTTTCAACTCGCTTTTTTGGGAGCTGGCCGCAAAAGCGCAGGATTGCCTCAGGCCCTCTTCTGGTTCCGGGCGGCAGGCTGAGCCTGTGGTTAATTCTTCTTCCTGATGGGAAAATAGAGTGACCTGTGCCTGTCCCAACACCTAGAGCTAGTCTCTCATTGGCTCCCCCTCTTCCCGTTCATCCTCAGGACAAATTGCAAGCTGTACGGAACAGGAGGTTAAAGGTGCTGGTTCTCCAAGGAGGGAGATTGCTAGTAAAGCGGCTGGAATGGCGAACCCGAGCACAAGGAGTTGAGAAATGAGGTGCGTTTTAGAAAGCTTTCCCGATCACACGGTGTACCACCTTCTGGGTTTCTCATGCATGTTTTCGATGTAGGAAGATGCCCTTGAACCTGGAGATTTGGGACCCATGGGATGGGTAACAGGCAGTATTACTTTAAAGGCTCTGCGTTTGCTCCCCCAAACTCACCAAACCTCTCAGCCCCGAGAGTGTCCACCCTTATGTCTCATCCAGCTGTGGGTCTAGATATGGTCAATCCAGGTTGCATCACAGCCCCTGAACGAATTTTGTAAGAATTTCTCTCTCTTTCACTGTCTTTGTTTCACGGGCTTTTAAAAGTAATTTATTTTTATAATGGGGTTTAGCTGCTTTTCACGGCTGTGTTTATGCCGCTTTACACCCACTTGACTCACTTCCAGAGAGATATCAATACATAGGTTTTAAGATTCTTACTAGTCAGATATATTCTTGTGCGGTGAATAGGGGGTGTTGAGTCCAGTTCACTGAGCAAGGAGTAGGTCTTTCTATTACATATTGGGTTTATGGAACGGTAGCTGAGCTCATTTGAAACCCTTGTTTTATTCATCACCCCACCTCACCTTTCCCGTTAAGCAGCCATAGTGTGTCTTCTAAACGTGTGACTCTGTTCTGTTTTGTAATTCAGTTCAAGTGTAGCGGTTTTTACATTCCCTCTATAAGTGATAGCTTATGATAAGTGTCTTTTTCTGTGTGACTTATTTCACTTAGAATCGTCGTGCCTACATCTACTCATCATGCTGCTACTAGCCTTATGACATTGATTTCATGGCTGAGTGATATTCCATTGTACATAAGGACCACCACTTCTTTATCCATTTTTCTCTTTCCAGGGATATTTAAGGTGTCATGAAGTGGAGGTTCTTGTCAACAGAGCAGCCCTAAACTTTGGGGTGCCTGTGTCTTGCTGATTTTTAGTTTTCCCAATTTATATGCCCATGAGTGGAAGTGCCCTATGCGCTCTAAGCTGTGTTTTTTCGATGTTTCAGGACACACCGTACACTTCTCCAGAGTGGCTGTTGGCAATTTACATCCCGCCCATCAGCGTAGCAAGTCTCCCATTTCTCCATGGCCTGTCGTGCATTTCTGGTTTTGACACTTTTTTCAGCATGGCCCTTTTGACCGATGGGCAGCGAGACTTCTTTGTAGCGCTGATTTGCCTTTCCAGGTTGCTTGGTTGGCCAAAAAGGGCGTATGCGTTTTTTCCTGAATATATTCAGGAAAAAACGCATACGCCCTTTTTGGCCAAGGGCATCATTGTCGACGTTTTGCTGCTTTTCATGTGCTTTACAGGCGATTCGAATCGACCTCCTGAAATCTGTTTCCTGCAATTTTCCCTTGCTTTCAAATCCTCTTCGTTGCCTTCCCTCAATATATTTGTGGACGAGAGTTATCATTTATAACTCTGCAGGTTTGTGAATTGCAGTGCCCCTGAGCTCCATTTTTCAACTCGCTTTTTTGGGAGCAGGCCGCAAAAGCGCAGGATTGCCTCAGGCCCTCTTCTGGTTCCGGGCGGCAGGCTGAGCCTGTGGTTAATTCTTCTTCCTGATGGGAAAATAGAGTGACCTGTGCCTGTCCCAACACCTAGAGCTAGTCTCTCATTGGCTCCCCCTCTTCCCGTTCATCCTCAGGACAAATTGCAAGCTGTACGGAACAGGAGGTTAAAGGTGCTGGTTCTCCAAGGAGGGAGATTGCTAGTAAAGCGGCTGGAATGGCGAACCCGAGCACAAGGAGATGAGAAATGTGGTGCGTTTTAGAAAGCTTTCCCGATCACACGGTGTACCACCTTCTGGGTTTCTCATGCATGTTTTCGATGTAGGAAGATGCCCTTGAACCTGGAGATTTGGGACCCATGGGATGGGTAACAGGCAGTATTACTTTAAAGGCTCTGCGTTTGCTCCCCCAACCTCACCAAAGCTCTCAGCCCCGAGAGTGTCCACCCTTATGTCTCATCCAGCTGTGGGTCTAGATATGGTCAATCCAGGTTGCATCACAGAGCCTGAACGAATTTTGTAAGAATTTCTCTCTCTTTCACTGTCTTTGTTTCACGGGCTTTTAAAAGTAATTTATTTTTATACTGGGGTTTAGCTGCTTTTCACGGCTGAGTTTACACTGCTTTATACCCACTTGACTCACTTCCAGAGAGATATCAATACACAGGTTTTAAGATTCTTACTAGTCAGATATATTCTTGTGCGGTGAATAGGGGGTGTTGAGTCCAGTTCACTGGGCAAGGAGTAGGTCTTTCTATTACATATTGGGTTTATGGAACGGTATCTGAGCTAATTTGAAACCCTTGTTTTATGCATCACCCCACCTCACCTTTCCCGTTAAGCAGCCATAGTGTGTTTTCTAAACGTGTGACTCTGTTTTGTTTTGTAATTCAGTTCAAGTGTAGCGGTTTTTACATTCCCTCTATAAGTGATAGCTTATGATAAGTGTCTTTTTCTGTGTGACTTATTTCACTTAGAATCGTCGTGCCTAAATCCAATCATCATGCTGCTACTAGCCTTATGACATTGATTTCATGGCTGAGTGATATTCCATTGTACATAAGGACCACCACTTCTTTATCCATTTTTCTCTTTCCTGGGATATTTAAGGTGTCATGAAGTGGAGGTTCTTGTCAACAGAGCAGCCCTAAACTTTGGGGTGCCTGTGTCTTGCTGATTTTTAGTTTTCCCAATTTATACGCCCATGAGTGGAAGTGCCCTATGCGCTCTAAGCTGTGTTTTTTCGATGTTTCAGGACACACCGTACACTTCTCCAGAGTGGCTGTTGGCAATTTACATCCCGCCCATCAGCGTAGCAAGGCTCCCATTTCTCCATGGCCTGTCCTGCATTTCTGGTTTTGACACTTTTTTCAGCATGGCCTTTTTGACCGATGGGCAGCGAGACTTCTTTGTAGCGCTGATTTGCCTTTCCAGGTTGCTTGGTTGGCCAAAAAGGGCGTATGCGTTTTTTCCTGAATATATTCAGGAAAAAACGCATACGCCCTTTTTGGCCAAGGGCATCATTGTCGACGTTTTGCCGCTTTTCATGTGCTTTACAGGCGATTCGAATCGACCTCCTGAAATCTGTTTCCTGCAATTCTGCCTTGATTTCAAATCCTCTCCGTTGCCTTCCCTCAATATATTTGTGGACGAGAGTTATCATTTATAACTCTGCAGGTTTGTGAATTGCAGTGCCCCTGAGCTCCATTTTTCAACTCGCTTTTTTGGGAGCTGGCCGCAAAAGCGCAGGATTGCCTCAGGCCCTCTTCTGGTTCCGGGCGGCAGGCTGAGCCTGTGGTTAATTCTTCTTCCTGATGGGAAAATAGAGTGACCTGTGCCTGTCCCAACACCTAGAGCTAGTCTCTCATTGGCTCCCCCTCTTCCCGTTCATCCTCAGGACAAATTGCAAGCTGTATGGAACAGGAGGTTAAAGGTGCTGATTCTCCAAGGAGGGAGATTGCTAGTAAAGCGGCTGGAATGGCGAACCCGAGCACAAGGAGATGAGAAATGAGTTGCGTTTTAGAAAGCTTTCCCGATCACACGGTGTACCAGCTTCTGGGTTTCTCATGCATGTTTTCGATGTAGGAAGATGCCCTTGAACCTGGAGATTTGGGACCCATGGGATGGGTAACAGGCAGTATTACTTTAAAGGCTCTGCGTTTGCTCCCCGAAACTCACCAAACCTCTCAGCCCCGAGAGTGTCCACCCTTATGTCTCATCCAGCTGTGGGTCTAGATATGGTCAATCCAGGTTGCATCACAGCCCCTGAACGAATTTTGTAATAAATTCTCTCTCTTTCACTGTCTTTGTTTCACGGGCTTTTAAAAGTAATTTATTTTTATAATGGGGTTTAGCTGCTTTTCACGGCTGTGTTTATGCCGCTTTACACCCACTTGACTCACTTCCAGAGACATATCAATACATAGGTTTTAAGATTCTTACTAGTCAGATATATTCTTGTGCGGTGAATAGGGGGTGTTGAGTCCAGTTCACTGAGCAAGGAGTAGGTCTTTCTATTACATATTGGGTTTATGGAACGGTAGCTGAGCTCATTTGAAACCCTTGTTTTATTCATCACCCCACCTCACCTTTCCCGTTAAGCAGCCATAGTGTGTCTTCTAAACGTGTGACTCTGTTCTGTTTTGTAATTCAGTTCAAGTGTAGCGGTTTTTACATTCCCTCTATAACTGATAGCTTATGATAAGTGTCTTTTTCTGTGTGACTTATTTCACTTAGAATCGTCATGCCTAAATCTACTCATCATGCTGCTACTAGCCTTATGACATTGATTTCATGGCTGAGTGATATTCCATTGTACATAAGGACCACCACTTCTTTATCCATTTTTCTCTTTCCAGGGATATTTAAGGTGTCATGAAGTGGAGGTTCTTGTCAACAGAGCAGCCCTAAACTTTGGGGTGCCTGTGTCTTGCTGATTTTTAGTTTTCCCAATTTATACGCCCATGAGTGGAAGTGCCCTATGCGCTCTAAGCTGTGTTTTTTCGATGTTTCAGGACACACCGTACACTTCTCCAGAGTGGCTGTTGGCAATTTACATCCCGCCCATCAGCGTAGCAAGGCTCCCATTTCTCCATGGCCTGTCCTGCATTTCTGGTTTTGACACTTTTTTCAGCATGGCCCTTTTGACCGATGGGCAGCGAGACTTCTTTGTAGCGCTGATTTGCCTTTCCAGGTTGCTTGGTTGGCCAAAAAGGGCGTATGCGTTTTTTCCTGAATATATTCAGGAAAAAACGCATACGCCCTTTTTGGCCAAGGGCATCATTGTCAACGTTTTGCCGCTTTTCATGTGCTTTACAGGCGATTCGAATCGACCTCCTGAAATCTGTTTCCTGCAATTCTGCCTTGCTTTCAAATCCTCTCCGTTGCCTTCCCTCAATATATTTGTGGACGAGAGTTATCATTTATAACTCTGCAGGTTTGTGAATTGCAGTGCCCCTGAGCTCCATTTTTCAACTCGCTTTTTTGGGAGCTGGCCGCAAAAGCGCAGGATTGCCTCAGGCCCTCTTCTGGTTCCGGGCGGCAGGCTGAGCCTGTGGTTAATTCTTCTTCCTGATGGGAAAATAGAGTGACCTGTGCCTGTCCCAACACCTAGAGCTAGTCTCTCATTGGCTCCCCCTCTTCCCGTTCATCCTCAGGACAAATTGCAAGCTGTATGGAACAGGAGGTTAAAGGTGCTGATTCTCCAAGGAGGGAGATTGCTAGTAAAGCGGCTGGAATGGCGAACCCGAGCACAAGGAGATGAGAAATGAGGTGCGTTTTAGAAAGCTTTCCCGATCATACGGTGTACCACCTTCTGGGTTTCTCATGCATGTTTTCGATGTAGGAAGATGCCCTTGAACCTGGAGATTTGGGACCCATGGGATGGGTAACAGGCAGTATTACTTTAAAGGCTCTGCGTTTGCTCCCCGAAACTCACCAAACCTCTCAGCCCCGAGAGTGTCCACCCTTATGTCTCATCCAGCTGTGGGTCTAGATATGGTCAATCCAGGTTGCATCACAGCCCCTGAACGAATTTTGTAAGAATTTCTCTCTCTTTCACTGTCTTTGTTTCACGGGCTTTTAAAAGTAATTTATTTTTATAATGGGGTTTAGCTGCTTTTCACGGCTGTGTTTATGCCGCTTTACACCCACTTGACTCACTTCCAGAGAGATATCAATACATAGGTTTTAAGATTCTTACTAGTCAGGTATATTCTTGTGCGGTGAATAGGGGGTGTTGAGTCCAGTTCACTGAGCAAGGAGTAGGTCTTTCTATTACATATTGGGTTTATGGAACGGTAGCTGAGCTCATTTGAAACCCTTGTTTTATTCATCACCCCACCTCACCTTTCCCGTTAAGCAGCCATAGTGTGTCTTCTAAACGTGTGACTCTGTTCTGTTTTGTAATTCAGTTCAAGTGTAGCGGTTTTTACATTCCCTCTATAACTGATAGCTTATGATAAGTGTCTTTTTCTGTGTGACTTATTTCACTTAGAATCGTCGTGCCTAAATCTACTCATCATGCTGCTACTAGCCTTATGACATTGATTTCATGGCTGAGTGATATTCCATTGTACATAAGGACCACCACTTCTTTATCCATTTTTCTCTTTCCAGGGATATTTAAGGTGTCATGAAGTGGAGGTTCTTGTCAACAGAGCAGCCCTAAACTTTGGGGTGCCTGTGTCTTGCTGATTTTTAGTTTTCCCAATTTATACGCCCATGAGTGGAAGTGCCCTATGCGCTCTAAGCTGTGTTTTTTCGATGTTTCAGGACACACCGTACACTTCTCCAGAGTGGCTGTTGGCAATTTACATCCCGCCCATCAGCGTAGCAAGGCTCCCATTTCTCCATGGCCTGTCCTGCATTTCTGGTTTTGACACTTTTTTCAGCATGGCCCTTTTGACCGATGGGCAGCGAGACTTCTTTGTAGCGCTGATTTGCCTTTCCAGGTTGCTTGGTTGGCCAAAAAGGGCGTATGCGTTTTTTCCTGAATATATTCAGGAAAAAACGCATACGCCCTTTTTGGCCAAGGGCATCATTGTCGACGTTTTGCCGCTTTTCATGTGCTTTACAGGCGATTCGAATCGACCTCCTGAAATCTGTTTCCTGCAATTCTGCCTTGCTTTCAAATCCTCTCCATTGCCTTCCCTCAATATATTTGTGGACGAGAGTTGTCATTTATAACTCTGCAGGTTTGTGAATTGCAGTGCCCCTGAGCTCCATTTTTCAACTCGCTTTTTTGGGAGCTGGCCGCAAAAGCGCAGGATTGCCTCAGGCCCTCTTCTGGTTCCGGGCGGCAGGCTGAGCCTGTGGTTAATTCTTCTTCCTGATGGGAAAATAGAGTGACCTGTGCCTGTCCCAACACCTAGAGCTAGTCTCTCATTGGCTCCCCCTCTTCCCGTTCATCCTCAGGACAAATTGCAAGCTGTATGGAACAGGAGGTTAAAGGTGCTGATTCCTCAAGGAGGGAGATTGCTAGTAAAGCGGCTGGAATGGCGAACCCGAGCACAAGGAGATGAGAAATGAGGTGCATTTTAGAAAGCTTTCCCGATCACACGGTGTACCACCTTCTGGGTTTCTCATGCATGTTTTCGATGTAGGAAGATGCCCTTGAACCTGGAGATTTGGGACCCATGGGATGGGTAACAGGCAGTATTACTTTAAAGGCTCTGCGTTTGCTCCCCGAAACTCACCAAACCTCTCAGCCCCGAGAGTGTCCACCCTTATGTCTCATCCAGCTGTGGGTCTAGATATGGTCAATCCAGGTTGCATCACAGCCCCTGAACGAATTTTGTAAGAATTTCTCTCTCTTTCACTGTCTTTGTTTCACGGGCTTTTAAAAGTAATTTATTTTTATAATGGGGTTTAGCTGCTTTTCACGGCTGTGTTTATGCCGCTTTACACCCACTTGACTCACTTCCAGAGAGATATCAATACATAGGTTTTAAGATTCTTACTAGTCAGATATATTCTTGTGCGGTGAATAGGGGGTGTTGAGTCCAGTTCACTGAGCAAGGAGTAGGTCTTTCTATTACATATTGGGTTTATGGAACGGTAGCTGAGCTCATTTGAAACCCTTGTTTTATTCATCACCCCACCTCACCTTTCCCGTTAAGCAGCCATAGTGTGTCTTCTAAACGTGTGACTCTGTTCTGTTTTGTAATTCAGTTCAAGTGTAGCGGTTTTTACATTCCCTCTATAAGTGATAGCTTATGATAAGTGTCTTTTTCTGTGTGACTTATTTCACTTAGAATCGTCGTGCCTACATCTACTCATCATGCTGCTACTAGCCTTATGACATTGATTTCATGGCTGAGTGATATTCCATTGTACATAAGGACAACCACTTCTTTATCCATTTTTCTCTTTCCAGGGATATTTAAGGTGTCATGAAGTGGAGGTTCTTGTCAACAGAGCAGCCCTAAACTTTGGGGTGCCTGTGTCTTGCTGATTTTTAGTTTTCCCAATTTATACGCCCATGAGTGGAAGTGCCCTATGCGCTCTAAGCTGTGTTTTTTCGATGTTTCAGGACACACCGTACACTTCTCCAGAGTGGCTGTTGGCAATTTACATCCCGCCCATCAGCGTAGCAAGGCTCCCATTTCTCCATGGCCTGTCCTGCATTTCTGGTTTTGACACTTTTTTCAGCATGGCCCTTTTGACCGATGGGCAGCGAGACTTCTTTGTAGCGCTGATTTGCCTTTCCAGGTTGCTTGGTTGGCCAAAAAGGGCGTATGCGTTTTTTCCTGAATATATTCAGGAAAAAACGCATACGCCCTTTTTGGCCAAGGGCATCATTGTCGACGTTTTGCCGCTTTTCATGTGCTTTACAGGCGATTCGAATCGACCTCCTGAAATCTGTTTCCTGCAATTCTGCCTTGCTTTCAAATCCTCTTCGTTGCCTTCCCTCAATATATTTGTGGACGAGAGTTATCATTTATAACTCTGCAGGTTTGTGAATTGCAGTGCCCCTGAGCTCCATTTTTCAACTCGCTTTTTTGGGAGCTGGCCGCAAAAGCGCAGGATTGCCTCAGGCCCTCTTCTGGTTCCGGGCGGCAGGCTGAGCCTGTGGTTAATTCTTCTTCCTGATGGGAAAATAGAGTGACCTGTGCCTGTCCCAACACCTAGAGCTAGTCTCTCATTGGCTCCCCCTCTTCCCGTTCATCCTCAGGACAAATTGCAAGCTGTACGGAACAGGAGGTTAAAGGTGCTGGTTCTCCAAGGAGGGAGATTGCTAGTAAAGCGGCTGGAATGGCGAACCCGAGCACAAGGAGTTGAGAAATGAGGTGCGTTTTAGAAAGCTTTCCCGATCACACGGTGTACCACCTTCTGGGTTTCTCATGCATGTTTTCGATGTAGGAAGATGCCCTTGAACCTGGAGATTTGGGACCCATGGGATGGGTAACAGGCAGTATTACTTTAAAGGCTCTGCGTTTGCTCCCCCAAACTCACCAAACCTCTCAGCCCCGAGAGTGTCCACCCTTATGTCTCATCCAGCTGTGGGTCTAGATATGGTCAATCCAGGTTGCATCACAGCCCCTGAACGAATTTTGTAAGAATTTCTCTCTCTTTCACTGTCTTTGTTTCACGGGCTTTTAAAAGTAATTTATTTTTATAATGGGGTTTAGCTGCTTTTCACGGCTGTGTTTATGCCGCTTTACACCCACTTGACTCACTTCCAGAGAGATATCAATACATAGGTTTTAAGATTCTTACTAGTCAGATATATTCTTGTGCGGTGAATAGGGGGTGTTGAGTCCAGTTCACTGAGCAAGGAGTAGGTCTTTCTATTACATATTGGGTTTATGGAACGGTAGCTGAGCTCATTTGAAACCCTTGTTTTATTCATCACCCCACCTCACCTTTCCCGTTAAGCAGCCATAGTGTGTCTTCTAAACGTGTGACTCTGTTCTGTTTTGTAATTCAGTTCAAGTGTAGCGGTTTTTACATTCCCTCTATAAGTGATAGCTTATGATAAGTGTCTTTTTCTGTGTGACTTATTTCACTTAGAATCGTCGTGCCTACATCTACTCATCATGCTGCTACTAGCCTTATGACATTGATTTCATGGCTGAGTGATATTCCATTGTACATAAGGACCACCACTTCTTTATCTATTTTTCTCTTTCCAGGGATATTTAAGGTGTCATGAAGTGGAGGTTCTTGTCAACAGAGCAGCCCTAAACTTTGGGGTGCCTGTGTCTTGCTGATTTTTAGTTTTCCCAATTTATACGCCCATGAGTGGAAGTGCCCTATGCGCTCTAAGCTGTGTTTTTTCGATGTTTCAGGACACACCGTACACTTCTCCAGAGTGGCTGTTGGCAATTTACATCCCGCCCATCAGCGTAGCAAGGCTCCCATTTCTCCATGGCCTGTCCTGCATTTCTGGTTTTGACACTTTTTTCAGCATGGCCCTTTTGACCGATGGGCAGCGAGACTTCTTTGTAGCGCTGATTTGCCTTTCCAGGTTGCTTGGTTGGCCAAAAAGGGCGTATGCGTTTTTTCCTGAATATATTCAGGAAAAAACGCATACGCCCTTTTTGGCCAAGGGCATCATTGTCGACGTTTTGCTGCTTTTCATGTGCTTTACAGGCGATTCGAATCGACCTCCTGAAATCTGTTTCCTGCAATTTTCCCTTGCTTTCAAATCCTCTTCGTTGCCTTCCCTCAATATATTTGTGGACGAGAGTTATCATTTATAACTCTGCAGGTTTGTGAATTGCAGTGCCCCTGAGCTCCATTTTTCAACTCGCTTTTTTGGGAGCAGGCCGCAAAAGCGCAGGATTGCCTCAGGCCCTCTTCTGGTTCCGGGCGGCAGGCTGAGCCTGTGGTTAATTCTTCTTCCTGATGGGAAAATAGAGTGACCTGTGCCTGTCCCAACACCTAGAGCTAGTCTCTCATTGGCTCCCCCTCTTCCCGTTCATCCTCAGGACAAATTGCAAGCTGTACGGAACAGGAGGTTAAAGGTGCTGATTCTCCAAGGAGGGAGATTGCTAGTAAAGCGGCTGGAATGGCGAACCCGAGCACAAGGAGATGAGAAATGTGGTGCGTTTTAGAAAGCTTTCCCGATCACACGGTGTACCACCTTCTGGGTTTCTCATGCATGTTTTCGATGTAGGAAGATGCCCTTGAACCTGGAGATTTGGGACCCATGGGATGGGTAACAGGCAGTATTACTTTAAAGGCTCTGCGTTTGCTCCCCCAACCTCACCAAAGCTCTCAGCCCCGAGAGTGTCCACCCTTATGTCTCATCCAGCTGTGGGTCTAGATATGGTCAATCCAGGTTGCATCACAGAGCCTGAACGAATTATGTAAGAATTTCTCTCTCTTTCACTGTCTTTGTTTCACGGGCTTTTAAAAGTAATTTATTTTTATACTGGGGTTTAGCTGCTTTTCACGGCTGAGTTTACACTGCTTTATACCCACTTGACTCACTTCCAGAGAGATATCAATACACAGGTTTTAAGATTCTTACTAGTCAGATATATTCTTGTGCGGTGAATAGGGGGTGTTGAGTCCAGTTCACTGGGCAAGGAGTAGGTCTTTCTATTACATATTGGGTTTATGGAACGGTATCTGAGCTAATTTGAAACCCTTGTTTTATGCATCACCCCACCTCACCTTTCCCGTTAAGCAGCCATAGTGTGTTTTCTAAACGTGTGACTCTGTTTTGTTTTGTAATTCAGTTCAAGTGTAGCGGTTTTTACATTCCCTCTATAAGTGATAGCTTATGATAAGTGTCTTTTTCTGTGTGACTTATTTCACTTAGAATCGTCGTGCCTAAATCCAATCATCATGCTGCTACTAGCCTTATGACATTGATTTCATGGCTGAGTGATATTCCATTGTACATAAGGACCACCACTTCTTTATCCATTTTTCTCTTTCCTGGGATATTTAAGGTGTCATGAAGTGGAGGTTCTTGTCAACAGAGCAGCCCTAAACTTTGGGGTGCCTGTGTCTTGCTGATTTTTAGTTTTCCCAATTTATACGCCCATGAGTGGAAGTGCCCTATGCGCTCTAAGCTGTGTTTTTTCGATGTTTCAGGACACACCGTACACTTCTCCAGAGTGGCTGTTGGCAATTTACATCCCGCCCATCAGCGTAGCAAGTCTCCCATTTCTCCATGGCCTGTCCTGCATTTCTGGTTTTGACACTTTTTTCAGCATGGCCTTTTTGACCGATGGGCAGCGAGACTTCTTTGTAGCGCTGATTTGCCTTTCCAGGTTGCTTGGTTGGCCAAAAAGGGCGTATGCGTTTTTTCCTGAATATATTCAGGAAAAAACGCATACGCCCTTTTTGGCCAAGGGCATCATTGTCGACGTTTTGCCGCTTTTCATGTGCTTTACAGGCGATTCGAATCGACCTCCTGAAATCTGTTTCCTGCAATTCTGCCTTGATTTCAAATCCTCTCCGTTGCCTTCCCTCAATATATTTGTGGACGAGAGTTATCATTTATAACTCTGCAGGTTTGTGAATTGTAGTGCCCCTGAGCTCCATTTTTCAACTCGCTTTTTTGGGAGCTGGCCGCAAAAGCGCAGGATTGCCTCAGGCCCTCTTCTGGTTCCGGGCGGCAGGCTGAGCCTGTGGTTAATTCTTCTTCCTGATGGGAAAATAGAGTGACCTGTGCCTGTCCCAACACCTAGAGCTAGTCTCTCATTGGCTCCCCCTCTTCCCGTTCATCCTCAGGACAAATTGCAAGCTGTATGGAACAGGAGGTTAAAGGTGCTGATTCTCCAAGGAGGGAGATTGCTAGTAAAGCGGCTGGAATGGCGAACCCGAGCACAAGGAGATGAGAAATGAGGTGCGTTTTAGAAAGCTTTCCCGATCACACGGTGTACCAGCTTCTGGGTTTCTCATGCATGTTTTCGATGTAGGAAGATGCCCTTGAACCTGGAGATTTGGGACCCATGGGATGGGTAACAGGCAGTATTACTTTAAAGGCTCTGCGTTTGCTCCCCGAAACTCACCAAACCTCTCAGCCCCGAGAGTGTCCACCCTTATGTCTCATCCAGCTGTGGGTCTAGATATGGTCAATCCAGGTTGCATCACAGCCCCTGAACGAATTTTGTAAGAATTTCTCTCTCTTTCACTGTCTTTGTTTCACGGGCTTTTAAAAGTAATTTATTTTTATAATGGGGTTTAGCTGCTTTTCACGGCTGTGTTTATGCCGCTTTACACCCACTTGACTCACTTCCAGAGACATATCAATACATAGGTTTTAAGATTCTTACTAGTCAGATATATTCTTGTGCGGTGAATAGGGGGTGTTGAGTCCAGTTCACTGAGCAAGGAGTAGGTCTTTCTATTACATATTGGGTTTATGGAACGGTAGCTGAGCTCATTTGAAACCCTTGTTTTATTCATCACCCCACCTCACCTTTCCCGTTAAGCAGCCATAGTGTGTCTTCTAAACGTGTGACTCTGTTCTGTTTTGTAATTCAGTTCAAGTGTAGCGGTTTTTACATTCCCTCTATAACTGATAGCTTATGATAAGTGTCTTTTTCTGTGTGACTTATTTCACTTAGAATCGTCGTGCCTAAATCTACTCATCATGCTGCTACTAGCCTTATGACATTGATTTCATGGCTGAGTGATATTCCATTGTACATAAGGACCACCACTTCTTTATCCATTTTTCTCTTTCCAGGGATATTTAAGGTGTCATGAAGTGGAGGTTCTTGTCAACAGAGCAGCCCTAAACTTTGGGGTGCCTGTGTCTTGCTGATTTTTAGTTTTCCCAATTTATACGCCCATGAGTGGAAGTGCCCTATGCGCTCTAAGCTGTGTTTTTTCGATGTTTCAGGACACACCGTACACTTCTCCAGAGTGGCTGTTGGCAATTTACATCCCGCCCATCAGCGTAGCAAGGCTCCCATTTCTCCATGGCCTGTCCTGCATTTCTGGTTTTGACACTTTTTTCAGCATGGCCCTTTTGACCGATGGGCAGCGAGACTTCTTTGTAGCGCTGATTTGCCTTTCCAGGTTGCTTGGTTGGCCAAAAAGGGCGTATGCGTTTTTTCCTGAATATATTCAGGAAAAAACGCATACGCCCTTTTTGGCCAAGGGCATCATTGTCGACGTTTTGCCGCTTTTCATGTGCTTTACAGGCGATTCGAATCGACCTCCTGAAATCTGTTTCCTGCAATTCTGCCTTGCTTTCAAATCCTCTCCATTGCCTTCCCTCAATATATTTGTGGACGAGAGTTGTCATTTATAACTCTGCAGGTTTGTGAATTGCAGTGCCCCTGAGCTCCATTTTTCAACTCGCTTTTTTGGGAGCTGGCCGCAAAAGCGCAGGATTGCCTCAGGCCCTCTTCTGGTTCCGGGCGGCAGGCTGAGCCTGTGGTTAATTCTTCTTCCTGATGGGAAAATAGAGTGACCTGTGCCTGTCCCAACACCTAGAGCTAGTCTCTCATTGGCTCCCCCTCTTCCCGTTCATCCTCAGGACAAATTGCAAGCTGTATGGAACAGGAGGTTAAAGGTGCTGATTCCTCAAGGAGGGAGATTGCTAGTAAAGCGGCTGGAATGGCGAACCCGAGCACAAGGAGATGAGAAATGAGGTGCATTTTAGAAAGCTTTCCCGATCACACGGTGTACCACCTTCTGGGTTTCTCATGCATGTTTTCGATGTAGGAAGATGCCCTTGAACCTGGAGATTTGGGACCCATGGGATGGGTAACAGGCAGTATTACTTTAAAGGCTCTGCGTTTGCTCCCCGAAACTCACCAAACCTCTCAGCCCCGAGAGTGTCCACCCTTATGTCTCATCCAGCTGTGGGTCTAGATATGGTCAATCCAGGTTGCATCACAGCCCCTGAACGAATTTTGTAAGAATTTCTCTCTCTTTCACTGTCTTTGTTTCACGGGCTTTTAAAAGTAATTTATTTTTATAATGGGGTTTAGCTGCTTTTCACGGCTGTGTTTATGCCGCTTTACACCCACTTGACTCACTTCCAGAGAGATATCAATACATAGGTTTTAAGATTCTTACTAGTCAGATATATTCTTGTGCGGTGAATAGGGGGTGTTGAGTCCAGTTCACTGAGCAAGGAGTAGGTCTTTCTATTACATATTGGGTTTATGGAACGGTAGCTGAGCTCATTTGAAACCCTTGTTTTATTCATCACCCCACCTCACCTTTCCCGTTAAGCAGCCATAGTGTGTCTTCTAAACGTGTGACTCTGTTCTGTTTTGTAATTCAGTTCAAGTGTAGCGGTTTTTACATTCCCTCTATAACTGATAGCTTATGATAAGTGTCTTTTTCTGTGTGACTTATTTCACTTAGAATCGTCGTGCCTAAATCTACTCATCATGCTGCTACTAGCCTTATGACATTGATTTCATGGCTGAGTGATATTCCATTGTACATAAGGACCACCACTTCTTTATCCATTTTTCTCTTTCCAGGGATATTTAAGGTGTCATGAAGTGGAGGTTCTTGTCAACAGAGCAGCCCTAAACTTTGGGGTGCCTGTGTCTTGCTGATTTTTAGTTTTCCCAATTTATACGCCCATGAGTGGAAGTGCCCTATGCGCTCTAAGCTGTGTTTTTTCGATGTTTCAGGACACACCTTACACTTCTCCAGAGTGGCTGTTGGCAATTTACATCCCGCCCATCAGCGTAGCAAGGCTCCCATTTCTCCATGGCCTGTCCTGCATTTCTGGTTTTGACACTTTTTTCAGCATGGCCCTTTTGACCGATGGGCAGCGAGACTTCTTTGTAGCGCTGATTTGCCTTTCCAGGTTGCTTGGTTGGCCAAAAAGGGCGTATGCGTTTTTTCCTGAATATATTCAGGAAAAAACGCATACGCCCTTTTTGGCCAAGGGCATCATTGTCGACGTTTTGCCGCTTTTCATGTGCTTTACAGGCGATTCGAATCGACCTCCTGAAATCTGTTTCCTGCAATTCTGCCTTGATTTCAAATCCTCTCCGTTGCCTTCCCTCAATATATTTGTGGACGAGAGTTATCATTTATAACTCTGCAGGTTTGTGAATTGTAGTGCCCCTGAGCTCCATTTTTCAACTCGCTTTTTTGGGAGCTGGCCGCAAAAGCGCAGGATTGCCTCAGGCCCTCTTCTGGTTCCGGGCGGCAGGCTGAGCCTGTGGTTAATTCTTCTTCCTGATGGGAAAATAGAGTGACCTGTGCCTGTCCCAACACCTAGAGCTAGTCTCTCATTGGCTCCCCCTCTTCCCGTTCATCCTCAGGACAAATTGCAAGCTGTATGGAACAGGAGGTTAAAGGTGCTGATTCTCCAAGGAGGGAGATTGCTAGTAAAGCGGCTGGAATGGCGAACCCGAGCACAAGGAGATGAGAAATGAGGTGCGTTTTAGAAAGCTTTCCCGATCACACGGTGTACCAGCTTCTGGGTTTCTCATGCATGTTTTCGATGTAGGAAGATGCCCTTGAACCTGGAGATTTGGGACCCATGGGATGGGTAACAGGCAGTATTACTTTAAAGGCTCTGCGTTTGCTCCCCGAAACTCACCAAACCTCTCAGCCCCGAGAGTGTCCACCCTTATGTCTCATCCAGCTGTGGGTCTAGATATGGTCAATCCAGGTTGCATCACAGCCCCTGAACGAATTTTGTAAGAATTTCTCTCTCTTTCACTGTCTTTGTTTCACGGGCTTTTAAAAGTAATTTATTTTTATAATGGGGTTTAGCTGCTTTTCACGGCTGTGTTTATGCCGCTTTACACCCACTTGACTCACTTCCAGAGACATATCAATACATAGGTTTTAAGATTCTTACTAGTCAGATATATTCTTGTGCGGTGAATAGGGGGTGTTGAGTCCAGTTCACTGAGCAAGGAGTAGGTCTTTCTATTACATATTGGGTTTATGGAACGGTAGCTGAGCTCATTTGAAACCCTTGTTTTATTCATCACCCCACCTCACCTTTCCCGTTAAGCAGCCATAGTGTGTCTTCTAAACGTGTGACTCTGTTCTGTTTTGTAATTCAGTTCAAGTGTAGCGGTTTTTACATTCCCTCTATAACTGATAGCTTATGATAAGTGTCTTTTTCTGTGTGACTTATTTCACTTAGAATCGTCGTGCCTAAATCTACTCATCATGCTGCTACTAGCCTTATGACATTGATTTCATGGCTGAGTGATATTCCATTGTACATAAGGACCACCACTTCTTTATCCATTTTTCTCTTTCCAGGGATATTTAAGGTGTCATGAAGTGGAGGTTCTTGTCAACAGAGCAGCCCTAAACTTTGGGGTGCCTGTGTCTTGCTGATTTTTAGTTTTCCCAATTTATACGCCCATGAGTGGAAGTGCCCTATGCGCTCTAAGCTGTGTTTTTTCGATGTTTCAGGACACACCGTACACTTCTCCAGAGTGGCTGTTGGCAATTTACATCCCGCCCATCAGCGTAGCAAGGCTCCCATTTCTCCATGGCCTGTCCTGCATTTCTGGTTTTGACACTTTTTTCAGCATGGCCCTTTTGACCGATGGGCAGCGAGACTTCTTTGTAGCGCTGATTTGCCTTTCCAGGTTGCTTGGTTGGCCAAAAAGGGCGTATGCGTTTTTTCCTGAATATATTCAGGAAAAAACGCATACGCCCTTTTTGGCCAAGGGCATCATTGTCGACGTTTTGCCGCTTTTCATGTGCTTTACAGGCGATTCGAATCGACCTCCTGAAATCTGTTTCCTGCAATTCTGCCTTGCTTTCAAATCCTCTCCATTGCCTTCCCTCAATATATTTGTGGACGAGAGTTGTCATTTATAACTCTGCAGGTTTGTGAATTGCAGTGCCCCTGAGCTCCATTTTTCAACTCGCTTTTTTGGGAGCTGGCCGCAAAAGCGCAGGATTGCCTCAGGCCCTCTTCTGGTTCCGGGCGGCAGGCTGAGCCTGTGGTTAATTCTTCTTCCTGATGGGAAAATAGAGTGACCTGTGCCTGTCCCAACACCTAGAGCTAGTCTCTCATTGGCTCCCCCTCTTCCCGTTCATCCTCAGGACAAATTGCAAGCTGTATGGAACAGGAGGTTAAAGGTGCTGATTCCTCAAGGAGGGAGATTGCTAGTAAAGCGGCTGGAATGGCGAACCCGAGCACAAGGAGATGAGAAATGAGGTGCATTTTAGAAAGCTTTCCCGATCACACGGTGTACCACCTTCTGGGTTTCTCATGCATGTTTTCGATGTAGGAAGATGCCCTTGAACCTGGAGATTTGGGACCCATGGGATGGGTAACAGGCAGTATTACTTTAAAGGCTCTGCGTTTGCTCCCCGAAACTCACCAAACCTCTCAGCCCCGAGAGTGTCCACCCTTATGTCTCATCCAGCTGTGGGTCTAGATATGGTCAATCCAGGTTGCATCACAGCCCCTGAACGAATTTTGTAAGAATTTCTCTCTCTTTCACTGTCTTTGTTTCACGGGCTTTTAAAAGTAATTTATTTTTATAATGGGGTTTAGCTGCTTTTCACGGCTGTGTTTATGCCGCTTTACACCCACTTGACTCACTTCCAGAGAGATATCAATACATAGGTTTTAAGATTCTTACTAGTCAGATATATTCTTGTGCGGTGAATAGGGGGTGTTGAGTCCAGTTCACTGAGCAAGGAGTAGGTCTTTCTATTACATATTGGGTTTATGGAACGGTAGCTGAGCTCATTTGAAACCCTTGTTTTATTCATCACCCCACCTCACCTTTCCCGTTAAGCAGCCATAGTGTGTCTTCTAAACGTGTGACTCTGTTCTGTTTTGTAATTCAGTTCAAGTGTAGCGGTTTTTACATTCCCTCTATAACTGATAGCTTATGATAAGTGTCTTTTTCTGTGTGACTTATTTCACTTAGAATCGTCGTGCCTAAATCTACTCATCATGCTGCTACTAGCCTTATGACATTGATTTCATGGCTGAGTGATATTCCATTGTACATAAGGACCACCACTTCTTTATCCATTTTTCTCTTTCCAGGGATATTTAAGGTGTCATGAAGTGGAGGTTCTTGTCAACAGAGCAGCCCTAAACTTTGGGGTGCCTGTGTCTTGCTGATTTTTAGTTTTCCCAATTTATACGCCCATGAGTGGAAGTGCCCTATGCGCTCTAAGCTGTGTTTTTTCGATGTTTCAGGACACACCTTACACTTCTCCAGAGTGGCTGTTGGCAATTTACATCCCGCCCATCAGCGTAGCAAGGCTCCCATTTCTCCATGGCCTGTCCTGCATTTCTGGTTTTGACACTTTTTTCAGCATGGCCCTTTTGACCGATGGGCAGCGAGACTTCTTTGTAGCGCTGATTTGCCTTTCCAGGTTGCTTGGTTGGCCAAAAAGGGCGTATGCGTTTTTTCCTGAATATATTCAGGAAAAAACGCATACGCCCTTTTTGGCCAAGGGCATCATTGTCGACGTTTTGCCGCTTTTCATGTGCTTTACAGGCGATTCGAATCGACCTCCTGAAATCTGTTTCCTGCAATTCTGCCTTGCTTTCAAATCCTCTCCGTTGCCTTCCCTCAATATATTTGTGGACGAGAGTTGTCATTTATAACTCTGCAGGTTTGTGAATTGCAGTGCCCCTGAGCTCCATTTTTCAACTCGCTTTTTTGGGAGCTGGCCGCAAAAGCGCAGGATTGCCTCAGGCCCTCTTCTGGTTCCGGGCGGCAGGCTGAGCCTGTGGTTAATTCTTCTTCCTGATGGGAAAATAGAGTGACCTGTGCCTGTCCCAACACCTAGAGCTAGTCTCTCATTGGCTCCCCCTCTTCCCGTTCATCCTCAGGACAAATTGCAAGCTGTATGGAACAGGAGGTTAAAGGTGCTGATTCTCCAAGGAGGGAGATTGCTAGTAAAGCGGCTGGAATGGCGAACCCGAGCACAAGGAGATGAGAAATGAGGTGCATTTTAGAAAGCTTTCCCGATCACACGGTGTACCACCTTCTGGGTTTCTCATGCATGTTTTCGATGTAGGAAGATGCCCTTGAACCTGGAGATTTGGGACCCATGGGATGGGTAACAGGCAGTATTACTTTAAAGGCTCTGCGTTTGCTCCCCGAAACTCACCAAACCTCTCAGCCCCGAGAGTGTCCACCCTTATGTCTCATCCAGCTGTGGGTCTAGATATGGTCAATCCAGGTTGCATCACAGCCCCTGAACGAATTTTGTAAGAATTTCTCTCTCTTTCACTGTCTTTGTTTCACGGGCTTTTAAAAGTAATTTATTTTTATAATGGGGTTTAGCTGCTTTTCACGGCTGTGTTTATGCCGCTTTACACCCACTTGACTCACTTCCAGAGAGATATCAATACATAGGTTTTAAGATTCTTACTAGTCAGATATATTCTTGTGCGGTGAATAGGGGGTGTTGAGTCCAGTTCACTGAGCAAGGAGTAGGTCTTTCTATTACATATTGGGTTTATGGAACGGTAGCTGAGCTCATTTGAAACCCTTGTTTTATTCATCACCCCACCTCACCTTTCCCGTTAAGCAGCCATAGTGTGTCTTCTAAACGTGTGACTCTGTTCTGTTTTGTAATTCAGTTCAAGTGTAGCGGTTTTTACATTCCCTCTATAACTGATAGCTTATGATAAGTGTCTTTTTCTGTGTGACTTATTTCACTTAGAATCGTCGTGCCTAAATCTACTCATCATGCTGCTACTAGCCTTATGACATTGATTTCATGGCTGAGTGATATTCCATTGTACATAAGGACCACCACTTCTTTATCCATTTTTCTCTTTCCAGGGATATTTAAGGTGTCATGAAGTGGAGGTTCTTGTCAACAGAGCAGCCCTAAACTTTGGGGTGCCTGTGTCTTGCTGATTTTTAGTTTTCCCAATTTATACGCCCATGAGTGGAAGTGCCCTATGCGCTCTAAGCTGTGTTTTTTCGATGTTTCAGGACACACCGTACACTTCTCCAGAGTGGCTGTTGGCAATTTACATCCCGCCCATCAGCGTAGCAAGGCTCCCATTTCTCCATGGCCTGTCCTGCATTTCTGGTTTTGACACTTTTTTCAGCATGGCCCTTTTGACCGATGGGCAGCGAGACTTCTTTGTAGCGCTGATTTGCCTTTCCAGGTTGCTTGGTTGGCCAAAAAGGGCGTATGCGTTTTTTCCTGAATATATTCAGGAAAAAACGCATACGCCCTTTTTGGCCAAGGGCATCATTGTCAACGTTTTGCCGCTTTTCATGTGCTTTACAGGCGATTCGAATCGACCTCCTGAAATCTGTTTCCTGCAATTCTGCCTTGCTTTCAAATCCTCTTCGTTGCCTTCCCTCAATATATTTGTGGACGAGAGTTATCATTTATAACTCTGCAGGTTTGTGAATTGCAGTGCCCCTGAGCTCCATTTTTCAACTCGCTTTTTTGGGAGCTGGCCGCAAAAGCGCAGGATTGCCTCAGGCCCTCTTCTGGTTCCGGGCGGCAGGCTGAGCCTGTGGTTAATTCTTCTTCCTGATGGGAAAATAGAGTGACCTGTGCCTGTCCCAACACCTAGAGCTAGTCTCTCATTGGCTCCCCCTCTTCCCGTTCATCCTCAGGACAAATTGCAAGCTGTATGGAACAGGAGGTTAAAGGTGCTGATTCTCCAAGGAGGGAGATTGCTAGTAAAGCGGCTGGAATGGCGAACCCGAGCACAAGGAGATGAGAAATGAGGTGCGTTTTAGAAAGCTTTCCCGATCACACGGTGTACCACCTTCTGGGTTTCTCATGCATGTTTTTGATGTAGGAAGATGCCCTTGAACCTGGAGATTTGGGACCCATGGGATGGGTAACAGGCAGTATTACTTTAAAGGCTCTGCGTTTGCTCCCCCAAACTCACCAAAGCTCTCAGCCCCGAGAGTGTCCACCCTTATGTCTCATCCAGCTGTGGGTCTAGATATGGTCAATCCAGGTTGCATCACAGAGCCTGAACGAATTTTGTAAGAATTTCTCTCTTTCACTGTCTTTGTTTCACGGGCTTTTAAAAGTAATTTATTTTTATACTGGGGTTTAGCTGCTTTTCATGGCTGAGTTTACGCTGCTTTATACCCACTTGACTCACTTCCAGAGAGATATCAATACATAGGTTTTAAGATTCTTACTAGTCAGATATATTCTTGTGCGGTGAATAGGGGGTGTTGAGTCCAGTTCATTGGGAAAGGAGTAGGTCTCTCTATTACATATTGGGTTTATGGAACGGTATCTGAGCTAATTTGAAACCCTTGTTTTATGCATCACCCCACCTCACCTTTCCCGTTAAGCAGCCATAGTGTGTTTTCTAAACGTGTGACTCTGTTCTGTTTTGTAATTCAGTTCAAGTGTATCGGTTTTTACATTCCCTCTATAACTGATAGCTTATGATAAGTGTCTTTTTCTGTGTGACTTATTTCACTTAGAATCGTCGTGCCTAAATCCACTCATCATGCTGCTACTAGCCTTATGACATTGATTTCATGGCTGAGTGATATTCCATTGTACATAAGGACCACCACTTCTTTATCCATTTTTCTCTTTCCTGGGATATTTAAGGTGTCATGAAGTGGAGGTTCTTGTCAACAGAGCAGCCCTAAACTTTGGGGTGCCTGTGTCTTGCTGATTTTTAGTTTTCCCAATTTATACGCCCATGAGTGGAAGTGCCCTATGCGCTCTAAGCTGTGTTTTTTCGATGTTTCAGGACACACCGTACACTTCTCCAGAGTGGCTGTTGGCAATTTACATCCCGCCCATCAGCATAGCAAGGCTCCCATTTCTCCATGGCCTGTCCTGCATTTCTGGTTTTGACACTTTTTTCAGCATGGCCCTTTTGACCGATGGGCAGCGAGACTTCTTTGTAGCGCTGATTTGCCTTTCCAGGTTGCTTGGTTGGCCAAAAAGGGCGTATGCGTTTTTTCCTGAATATATTCAGGAAAAAACGCATACGCCCTTTTTGGCCAAGGGCATCATTGTCGACGTTTTGCCGCTTTTCATGTGCTTTACAGGCGATTCGAATCGACCTCCTGAAATCTGTTTCCTGCAATTCTGCCTTGCTTTCAAATCCTCTTCGTTGCCTTCCCTCAATATATTTGTGGACGAGAGTTATCAATTATAACTCTGCAGGTTTGTGAATTGCAGTGCCCCTGAGCTCCATTTTTCAACTCGCTTTTTTGGGAGCTGGCCGCAATAGCGCAGGATTGCCTCAGGCCCTCTTCTGGTTCCGGGCGGCAGGCTGAGCCTGTGGTTAATTCTTCTTCCTGATGGGAAAATAGAGTGACCTGTGCCTGTCCCAACACCTAGAGCTAGTCTCTCATTGGCTCCCCCTCTTCCCGTTCATCCTCAGAACAAATTGCAAGCTGTACGGAACAGGAGGTTAAAGGTGCTGGTTCTCCAAGGAGGGAGATTGCTAGTAAAGCGGCTGGAATGGCGAACCCGAGCACAAGGAGATGAGAAATGAGGTGCGTTTTAGAAAGCTTTCCCGATCACATGGTGTACCACCTTCTGGGTTTCTCATGCATGTTTTCGATGTAGGAAGATGCCCTTGAACCTGGAGATTTGGGACCCATGGGATGGGTAACAGGCAGTATTACTTTAAAGGCTCTGCGTTTGCTCCCCCAAACTCACCAAACCTCTCAGCCCCGAGAGTGTCCACCCTTATGTCTCATCCAGCTGTGGGTCTAGATATGGTCAATCCAGGTTGCATCACAGCCCCTGAACGAATTTTGTAAGAATTTCTCTCTCTTTCACTGTCTTTGTTTCACGGGCTTTTAAAAGTAATTTATTTTTATAATGGGGTTTAGCTGCTTTTCACGGCTGTGTTTCTGCCGCTTTACACCCACTTGACTCACTTCCAGAGAGATATCAATACATAGGTTTTAAGATTCTTACTAGTCAGATATATTCTTGTGCGGTGAATAGGGGGTGTTGAGTCCAGTTCACTGAGCAAGGAGTAGGTCTTTCTATTACATATTGGGTTTATGGAACGGTAGCTGAGCTCATTTGAAACCCTTGTTTTATTCATCACCCCACCTCACCTTTCCCGTTAAGCAGCCATAGTGTGTCTTCTAAACGTGTGACTCTGTTCTGTTTTGTAATTCAGTTCAAGTGTAGCGGTTTTTACATTCCCTCTATAACTGATAGCTTGTGATAAGTGTCTTTTTCTGTGTGACTTATTTCACTTAGAATCGTCGTGCCTAAATCCACTCATCATGCTGCTACTAGCCTTATGACATTGATTTCATGGCTGAGTGATATTCCATTGTACATAAGGACCACCACTTCTTTACCCATTTTTCTCTTTCCTGGGATATTTAAGGTGTCATGAAGTGGAGGTTCTTGTCAACAGAGCAGCCCTAAACTTTGGGGTGCCTGTGTCTTGCTGATTTTTAGTTTTCCCAATTTATACGCCCATGAGTGGAAGTGCCCTATGCGCTCTAAGCTGTGTTTTTTCGATGTTTCAGGACACACCGTACACTTCTCCAGAGTGGCTGTTGGCAATTTACATCCCGCCCATCAGCGTAGCAAGGCTCCCATTTCTCCATGGCCTGTCCTGCATTTCTGGTTTTGACACTTTTTTCCGCATGGCCCTTTTGACCGATGGGCAGCGAGACTTGTTTGTAGCGCTGATTTGCCTTTCCAGGTTGCTTGGTTGGCCAAAAAGGGCGTATGCGTTTTTTCCTGAATATATTCAGGAAAAAACGCATACGCCCTTTTTGGCCAAGGGCATCATTGTCGACGTTTTGCCGCTTTTCATGTGCTTTACAGGCGATTCGAATCGACCTCCTGAAATCTGTTTCCTGCAATTCTGCCTTGCTTTCAAATCCTCTTCGTTGCCTTCCCTCAATATATTTGTGGACGAGAGTTATCATTTATAACTCTGCAGGTTTGTGAATTGCAGTGCCCCTGAGCTCCATTTCTCAACTCGCTTTTTTGGGAGCTGGCCACAAAAGCGCAGGATTGCCTCAGGCCCTCTTCTGGTTCCGGGCGGCAGGCTGAGCCTGTGGTTAATTCTTCTTCCTGATGGGAAAATAGAGTGACCTGTGCCTGTCCCAACACCTAGAGCTAGTCTCTCATTGGCTCCCCCTCTTCCCGTTCATCCTCAGGACAAATTGCAAGCTGTACGGAACAGGAGGTTAAAGGTGCTGGTTCTCCAAGGAGGGAGATTGCTAGTAAAGCGGCTGGAATGGCGAACCCGAGCACAAGGAGATGAGAAATGAGGTGCGTTTTAGAAAGCTTTCCCGATCACACGGTGTACCACCTTCTGGGTTTCTCATGCATGTTTTCGATGTAGGAAGATGCCCTTGAACCTGGAGATTTGGGACCCATGGGATGGGTAACAGGCAGTATTACTTTAAAGGCTCTGCGTTTGCTCCCCGAAACTCACCAAACCTCTCAGCCCCGAGAGTGTCCACCCTTATGTCTCATCCAGCTGTGGGTCTAGATATGGTCAATCCAGGTTGCATCACAGCCCCTGAACGAATTTTGTAAGAATTTCTCTCTTTCACTGTCTTTGTTTCACGGGCTTTTAAAAGTAATTTATTTTTATACTGGGGTTTAGCTGCTTTTCACGGCTGAGTTTACGCTGCTTTATACCCACTTGACTCACTTCCAGAGAGATATCAATACATAGGTTTTAAGATTCTTACTAGTCAGATATATTCTTGTGCGGTGAATAGGGGGTGTTGAGTCCAGTTCACTGGGCAAGGAGTAGGTCTCTCTATTACATATTGGGTTTATGGAACGGTATCTGAGCTAATTTGAAACCCTTGTTTTATTCATCACCCCACCTCACCTTTCCCGTTAAGCAGCCATAGTGTGTTTTCTAAACGTGTGACTCTGTTCTGTTTTGTAATTCAGTTCAAGTGTAGCGGTTTTTACATTCCCTCTATAACTGATAGCTTATGATAAGTGTCTTTTTCTGTGTGACTTATTTCACTTAGAATCGTCGTGCCTAAATCCACTCATCATGCTGCTACTAGCCTTATGACATTGATTTCATGGCTGAGTGATATTCCATTGTACATAAGGACCACCACTTCTTTATCCATTTTTCTCTTTCCTGGGATATTTAAGGTGTCATGAAGTGGAGGTTCTTGTCAACAGAGCAGCCCTAAACTTTGGGGTGCCTGTGTCTTGCTGATTTTTAGTTTTCCCAATTTATACGCCCATGAGTGGAAGTGCCCTATGCGCTCTAAGCTGTGTTTTTTCGATGTTTCAGGACACACCGTACACTTCTCCAGAGTGGCTGTTGGCAATTTACATCCCGCCCATCAGCGTAGCAAGGCTCCCATTTCTCCATGGCCTGTCCTGCATTTCTGGTTTTGACACTTTTTTCAGCATGGCCCTTTTGACCGATGGGCAGCGAGACTTGTTTGTAGCGCTGATTTGCCTTTCCAGGTTGCTTGGTTGGCCAAAAAGGGCGTATGCGTTTTTTCCTGAATATATTCAGGAAAAAACGCATACGCCCTTTTTGGCCAAGGGCATCATTGTCGACGTTTTGCCGCTTTTCATGTGCTTTACAGGCGATTCGAATCGACCTCCTGAAATCTGTTTCCTGCAATTCTGCCTTGCTTTCAAATCCTCTTCGTTGCCTTCCCTCAATATATTTGTGGACGAGAGTTATCAATTATAACTCTGCAGGTTTGTGAATTGCAGTGCCCCTGAGCTCCATTTTTCAACTCGCTTTTTTGGGAGCTGGCCGCAAAAGCGCAGGATTGCCTCAGGCCCTCTTCTGGTTCCGGGCGGCAGGCTGAGCCTGTGGTTAATTCTTCTTCCTGATGGGAAAATAGAGTGACCTGTGCCTGTCCCAACACCTAGAGCTAGTCTCTCATTGGCTCCCCCTCTTCCCGTTCATCCTCAGGACAAATTGCAAGCTGTATGGAACAGGAGGTTAAAGGTGCTGATTCTCCAAGGAGGGAGATTGCTAGTAAAGCGGCTGGAATGGCGAACCCGAGCACAAGGAGATGATAAATGAGGTGCGTTTTAGAAAGCTTTCCCGATCACACGGTGTACCACCTTCTGGGTTTCTCATGCATGTTTTTGATGTAGGAAGATGCCCTTGAACCTGGAGATTTGGGACCCATGGGATGGGTAACAGGCAGTATTACTTTAAAGGCTCTGCGTTTGCTCCCCCAAACTCACCAAAGCTCTCAGCCCCGAGAGTGTCCACCCTTATGTCTCATCCAGCTGTGGGTCTAGATATGGTCAATCCAGGTTGCATCACAGAGCCTGAACGAATTTTGTAAGAATTTCTCTCTTTCACTGTCTTTGTTTCACGGGCTTTTAAAAGTAATTTATTTTTATACTGGGGTTTAGCTGCTTTTCACGGCTGAGTTTACGCTGCTTTATACCCACTTGACTCACTTCCAGAGAGATATCAATACATAGGTTTTAAGATGCTTACTAGTCAGATATATTCTTGTGCGGTGAATAGGGGGTGTTGAGTCCAGTTCACTGGGCAAGGAGTAGGTCTCTCTATTACATATTGGGTTTATGGAACGGTATCTGAGCTAATTTGAAACCCTTGTTTTATGCATCACCCCACCTCACCTTTCCCGTTAAGCAGCCATAGTGTGTTTTCTAAACGTGTGACTCTGTTCTGTTTTGTAATTCAGTTCAAGTGTAGCGGTTTTTACATTCCCTCTATAAGTGATAGCTTATGATAAGTGTCTTTTTCTGTGTGACTTATTTCACTTAGAATTGTCGTGCCTAAATCCACTCATCATGCTGCTACTAGCCTTATGACATTGATTTCATGGCTGAGTGATATTCCATTGTACATAAGGACCACCACTTCTTTATCCATTTTTCTCTTTCCTGGGATATTTAAGGTGTCATGAAGTGGAGGTTCTTGTCAACAGAGCAGCCCTAAACTTTGGGGTGCCTGTGTCTTGCTGATTTTTAGTTTTCCCAATTTATACGTCCATGAGTGGAAGTGCCCTATGCGCTCTAAGCTGTGTTTTTTCGATGTTTCAGGACACACCGTACACTTCTCCAGAGTGGCTGTTGGCAATTTACATCCCGCCCATCAGCGTAGCAAGGCTCCCATTTCTCCATGGCCTGTCCTGCATTTCTGGTTTTGACACTTTTTTCAGCATGGCCCTTTTGACCGATGGGCAGCGAGACTTGTTTGTAGCGCTGATTTGCCTTTCCAGGTTGCTTGGTTGGCCAAAAAGGGCGTATGCGTTTTTTCCTGAATATATTCAGGAAAAAACGCATACGCCCTTTTTGGCCAAGGGCATCATTGTCGACGTTTTGCCGCTTTTCATGTGCTTTACAGGCGATTCGAATCGACCTCCTGAAATCTGTTTCCTGCAATTCTGCCTTGCTTTCAAATCCTCTTCGTTGCCTTCCCTCAATATATTTGTGGACGAGAGTTATCAATTATAACTCTGCAGGTTTGTGAATTGCAGTGCCCCTGTGCTCCATTTTTCAACTCGCTTTTTTGGGAGCTGGCCGCAAAAGCGCAGGATTGCCTCAGGCCCTCTTCTGGTTCCGGGCGGCAGGCTGAGCCTGTGGTTAATTCTTCTTCCTGATGGGAAAATAGAGTGACCTGTGCCTGTCCCAACACCTAGAGCTAGTCTCTCATTGGCTCCCCCTCTTCCCGTTCATCCTCAGGACAAATTGCAAGCTGTACGGAACAGGAGGTTAAAGGTGCTGGTTCTCCAAGGAGGGAGATTGCTAGTAAAGCGGCTGGAATGGCGAACCTGAGCACAAGGAGTTGAGAAATGAGGTGCGTTTCAGAAAGCTTTCCGATCACATGGTGTACCACCTTCTGGGTTTCTCATGCATGTTTTCGATGTAGGAAGATGCCCTTGAACCTGGAGATTTGGGACCCATGGGATGGGTAACAGGCAGTATTACTTTAAAGGCTCTGCGTTTGCTCCCCGAAACTCACCAAACCTCTCAGCCCCGAGAGTGTCCACCCTTATGTCTCATCCAGCTGTGGGTCTAGATATGGTCAATCCAGGTTGCATCACAGCCCCTGAACGAATTTTGTAAGAATTTCTCTCTCTTTCACTGTCTTTGTTTCACGGGCTTTTAAAAGTAATTTATTTTTATAATGGGGTTTAGCTGCTTTTCACGGCTGTGTTTATGCCGCTTTACACCCACTTGACTCACTTCCAGAGAGATATCAATACATAGGTTTTAAGATTCTTACTAGTCAGATATATTCTTGTGCGGTGAATAGGGGGTGTTGAGTCCAGTTCACTGAGCAAGGAGTAGGTCTTTCTATTACATATTGGGTTTATGGAACGGTAGCTGAGCTCATTTGAAACCCTTGTTTTATTCATCACCCCACCTCACCTTTCCCGTTAAGCAGCCATAGTGTGTCTTCTAAACGTGTGACTCTGTTCTGTTTTGTAATTCAGTTCAAGTGTAGCAGTTTTTACATTCCCTCTATAACTGATAGCTTATGATAAGTGTCTTTTTCTGTGTGACTTATTTCACTTAGATTCGTCATGCCTAAATCCACTCATCATGCTGCTACTAGCCTTATGACATTGATTTCATGGCTGAGTGATATTCCATTGTACATAAGGACCACCACTTCTTTATCCATTTTTCTCTTTCCTGGGATATTTAAGGTGTCATGAAGTGGAGGTTCTTGTCAACAGAGCAGCCCTAAACTTTGGGGTGCCTGTGTCTTGCTGATTTTTAGTTTTCCCAATTTATACGCCCATGAGTGGAAGTGCCCTATGCGCTCTAAGCTGTGTTTTTTCGATGTTTCAGGACACACCGTACACTTCTCCAGAGTGGCTGTTGGCAATTTACATCCCGCCCATCAGCGTAGCAAGGCTCCCATTTCTCCATGGCCTGTCCTGCATTTCTGGTTTTGACACTTTTTTCAGCATGGCCCTTTTGACCGATGGGCAGCGAGACTTCTTTGTAGCGCTGATTTGCCTTTCCAGGTTGCTTGGTTGGCCAAAAAGGGCGTATGCGTTTTTTCCTGAATATATTCAGGAAAAAACGCATACGCCCTTTTTGGCCAAGGGCACCATTGTCAACGTTTTGCCGCTTTTCATGTGCTTTACAGGCGATTCGAATCGACCTCCTGAAATCTGTTTCCTGCAATTCTGCCTTGCTTTCAAATCCTCTTCGTTGCCTTCCCTCAATATATTTGTGGACGAGAGTTATCAATTATAACTCTGCAGGTTTGTGAATTGCAGTGCCCCTGAGCTCCATTTTTCAACTCGCTTTTTTGGGAGCTGGCCGCAAAAGCGCAGGATTGCCTCAGGCCCTCTTCTGGTTCCGGGCGGGAGGCTGAGCCTGTGGTTAATTCTTCTTCCTGATGGGAAAATAGAGTGACCTGTGCCTGTCCCAACACCTAGAGCTAGTCTCTCATTGGCTCCCCCTCTTCCCGTTCATCCTCAGGACAAATTGCAAGCTGTACGGAACAGGAGGTTAAAGGTGCTGATTCTCCAAGGAGGGAGATTGCTAGTAAAGCGGCTGGAATGGCGAACCCGAGCACAAGGAGATGAGAAATGAGGTGCGTTTTAGAAAGCTTTCCCGATCACACGGTGTACCACCTTCTGGGTTTCTCATGCATGTTTTCGATGTAGGAAGATGCCCTTGAACCTGGAGATTTGGGACCCATGGGATGGGTAACAGGCAGTATTACTTTAAAGGCTCTGCGTTTGCTCCCCCAAACTCACCAAACCTCTCAGCCCCGAGAGTGTCCACCCTTATGTCTCATCCAGCTGTGGGTCTAGATATGGTCAATCCAGGTTGCATCACAGCCCCTGAACGAATTTTGTAAGAATTTCTCTCTCTTTCACTGTCTTTGTTTCACAGGCTTTTAAAAGTAATTTATTTTTATAATGGGGTTTAGCTGCTTTTCACGGCTGTGTTTATGCCGCTTTACACCCACTTGACTCACTTCCAGAGAGATATCAATACATAGGTTTTAAGATTCTTACTAGTCAGATATATTCTTGTGCGGTGAATAGGGGGTGTTGAGTCCAGTTCACTGAGCAAGGAGTAGGTCTTTCTATTACATATTGGGTTTATGGAACGGTAGCTGAGCTCATTTGAAACCCTTGTTTTATTCATCACCCCACCTCACCTTTCCCGTTAAGCAGCCATAGTGTGTCTTCTAAACGTGTGACTCTGTTCTGTTTTGTAATTCAGTTCAAGTGTAGCGGTTTTTACATTCCCTCTATAAGTGATAGCTTATGATAAGTGTCTTTTTCTGTGTGACTTATTTCACTTAGAATCGTCGTGCCTACATCTACTCATCATGCTGCTACTAGCCTTATGACATTGATTTCATGGCTGAGTGATATTCCATTGTACATAAGGACCACCACTTCTTTATCCATTTTTCTCTTTCCAGGGATATTTAAGGTGTCATGAAGTGGAGGTTCTTGTCAACAGAGCAGCCCTAAACTTTGGGGTGCCTGTGTCTTGCTGATTTTTAGTTTTCCCAATTTATACGCCCATGAGTGGAAGTGCCCTATGCGCTCTAAGCTGTGTTTTTTCGATGTTTCAGGACACACCGTACACTTCTCCAGAGTGGCTGTTGGCAATTTACATCCCGCCCATCAGCGTAGCAAGGCTCCCATTTCTCCATGGCCTGTCCTGCATTTCTGGTTTTGACACTTTTTTCAGCATGGCCCTTTTGACCGATGGGCAGCGAGACTTCTTTGTAGCGCTGATTTGCCTTTCCAGGTTGCTTGGTTGGCCAAAAAGGGCGTATGCGTTTTTTCCTGAATATATTCAGGAAAAAACGCATACGCCCTTTTTGGCCAAGGGCATCATTGTCGACGTTTTGCCGCTTTTCATGTGCTTTAAAGGCGATTCGAATCGACCTCCTGAAATCTGTTTCCTGCAATTCTGCCTTGCTTTCACATCCTCTTCGTTGCCTTCCCTCAATATATTTGTGGACGAGAGTTATCATTTATAACTCTGCAGGTTTGTGAATTGCAGTGCCCCTGAGCTCCATTTTTCACCTCGCTTTTTTGGGAGCTGGCCGCAAAAGCGCAGGATTGCCTCAGGCCCTCTTCTGGTTCCGGGCGGCAGGCTGAGCCTGTGGTTAATTCTTCTTCCTGATGGGAAAATAGAGTGACCTGTGCCTGTCCCAACATCTAGAGCTAGTCTCTCATTGGCTCCCCCTCTTCCCGTTCATCCTCAGGACAAATTGCAAGCTGTACGGAACAGGAGGTTAAAGGTGCTGATTCTCCAAGGAGGGAGATTGCTAGTAAAGCGGCTGGAATGGCGAACCCGAGCACAAGGAGATGAGAAATGAGGTGCGTTTTAGAAAGCTTTCCCGATCACACGGTGTACCACCTTCTGGGTTTCTCATGCATGTTTTCGATGTAGGAAGATGCCCTTGAACCTGGAGATTTGGGACCCATGGGATGGGTAACAGGCAGTATTACTTTAAAGGCTCTGCGTTTGCTCCCCCAAACTCACCAAAGCTCTCAGCCCCGAGAGTGTCCACCCTTATGTCTCATCCAGCTGTGGGTCTAGATATGGTCAATCCAGGTTGCATCACAGCCCCTGAACGAATTTTGTAAGAATTTCTCTCTCTTTCACTGTCTTTGTTTCACGGGCTTTTAAAAGTAATTTATTTTTATAATGGGGTTTAGCTGCTTTTCACGGCTGTGTTTATGCCGCTTTACACCCACTTGACTCACTTCCAGAGAGATATCAATACATAGGTTTTAAGATTCTTACTAGTCAGATATATTCTTGTGCGGTGAATAGGGGGTGTTGAGTCCAGTTCACTGAGCAAGGAGTAGGTCTTTCTATTACATATTGGGTTTATGGAACGGTAGCTGAGCTCATTTGAAACCCTTGTTTTATTCATCACCCCACCTCACCTTTCCCGTTAAGCAGCCATAGTGTGTCTTCTAAACGTGTGACTCTGTTCTGTTTTGTAATTCAGTTCAAGTGTAGCGGTTTTTACATTCCCTCTATAAGTGATAGCTTATGATAAGTGTCTTTTTCTGTGTGACTTATTTCACTTAGAATCGTCGTGCCTACATCTACTCATCATGCTGCTACTAGCCTTATGACATTGATTTCATGGCTGAGTGATATTCCATTGTACATAAGGACCACCACTTCTTTATCCATTTTTCTCTTTCCAGGGATATTTAAGGTGTCATGAAGTGGAGGTTCTTGTCAACAGAGCAGCCCTAAACTTTGGGGTGCCTGTGTCTTGCTGATTTTTAGTTTTCCCAATTTATACGCCCATGAGTGGAAGTGCCCTATGCGCTCTAAGCTGTGTTTTTTCGATGTTTCAGGACACACCGTACACTTCTCCAGAGTGGCTGTTGGCAATTTACATCCCGCCCATCAGCGTAGCAAGGCTCCCATTTCTCCATGGCCTGTCCTGCATTTCTGGTTTTGACACTTTTTTCAGCATGGCCCTTTTGACCGATGGGCAGCGAGACTTCTTTGTAGCGCTGATTTGCCTTTCCAGGTTGCTTGGTTGGCCAAAAAGGGCGTATGCGTTTTTTCCTGAATATATTCAGGAAAAAACGCATACGCCCTTTTTGGCCAAGGGCATCATTGTCGACGTTTTGCCGCTTTTCATGTGCTTTAAAGGCGATTCGAATCGACCTCCTGAAATCTGTTTCCTGCAATTCTGCCTTGCTTTCACATCCTCTTCGTTGCCTTCCCTCAATATATTTGTGGATGAGAGTTATCATTTATAACTCTGCAGGTTTGTGAATTGCAGTGCCCCTGAGCTCCATTTTTCACCTCGCTTTTTTGGGAGCTGGCCGCAAAAGCGCAGGATTGCCTCAGGCCCTCTTCTGGTTCCGGGCGGCAGGCTGAGCCTGTGGTTAATTCTTCTTCCTGATGGGAAAATAGAGTGACCTGTGCCTGTCCCAACATCTAGAGCTAGTCTCTCATTGGCTCCCCCTCTTCCCGTTCATCCTCAGGACAAATTGCAAGCTGTACGGAACAGGAGGTTAAAGGTGCTGATTCTCCAAGGAGGGAGATTGCTAGTAAAGCGGCTGGAATGGCGAACCCGAGCACAAGGAGATGAGAAATGAGGTGCGTTTTAGAAAGCTTTCCCGATCACACGGTGTACCACCTTCTGGGTTTCTCATGCATGTTTTCGATGTAGGAAGATGCCCTTGAACCTGGAGATTTGGGACCCATGGGATGGGTAACAGGCAGTATTACTTTAAAGGCTCTGCGTTTGCTCCCCCAAACTCACCAAAGCTCTCAGCCCCGAGAGTGTCCACCCTTATGTCTCATCCAGCTGTGGGTCTAGATATGGTCAATCCAGGTTGCATCACAGCCCCTGAACGAATTTTGTAAGAATTTCTCTCTCTTTCACTGTCTTTGTTTCACGGGCTTTTAAAAGTAATTTATTTTTATAATGGGGTTTAGCTGCTTTTCACGGCTGTGTTTATGCCGCTTTACACCCACTTGACTCACTTCCAGAGAGATATCAATACATAGGTTTTAAGATTCTTACTAGTCAGATATATTCTTGTGCGGTGAATAGGGGGTGTTGAGTCCAGTTCACTGAGCAAGGAGTAGGTCTTTCTATTACATATTGGGTTTATGGAATGGTAGCTGAGCTCATTTGAAACCCTTGTTTTATTCATCACCCCACCTCACCTTTCCCGTTAAGCAGCCATAGTGTGTCTTCTAAACGTGTGACTCTGTTCTGTTTTGTAATTCAGTTCAAGTGTAGCGGTTTTTACATTCCCTCTATAAGTGATAGCTTATGATAAGTGTCTTTTTCTGTGTGACTTATTTCACTTAGAATCGTCGTGCCTACATCTACTCATCATGCTGCTACTAGCCTTATGACATTGATTTCATGGCTGAGTGATATTCCATTGTACATAAGGACCACCACTTCTTTATCCATTTTTCTCTTTCCAGGGATATTTAAGGTGTCATGAAGTGGAGGTTCTTGTCAACAGAGCAGCCCTAAACTTTGGGGTGCCTGTGTCTTGCTGATTTTTAGTTTTCCCAATTTATACGCCCATGAGTGGAAGTGCCCTATGCGCTCTAAGCTGTGTTTTTTCGATGTTTCAGGACACACCGTACACTTCTCCAGAGTGGCTGTTGGCAATTTACATCCCGCCCATCAGCGTAGCAAGGCTCCCATTTCTCCATGGCCTGTCCTGCATTTCTGGTTTTGACACTTTTTTCAGCATGGCCCTTTTGACCGATGGGCAGCGAGACTTCTTTGTAGCGCTGATTTGCCTTTCCAGGTTGCTTGGTTGGCCAAAAAGGGCGTATGCGTTTTTTCCTGAATATATTCAGGAAAAAACGCATACGCCCTTTTTGGCCAAGGGCATCATTGTCGACGTTTTGCCGCTTTTCATGTGCTTTAAAGGCGATTCGAATCGACCTCCTGAAATCTGTTTCCTGCAATTCTGCCTTGCTTTCACATCCTCTTCGTTGCCTTCCCTCAATATATTTGTGGACGAGAGTTATCATTTATAACTCTGCAGGTTTGTGAATTGCAGTGCCCCTGAGCTCCATTTTTCAACTCGCTTTTTTGGGAGCTGGCCGCAAATGCGCAGGATTGCCTCAGGCCCTCTTCTGGTTCCGGGCGGCAGGCTGAGCCTGTGGTTAATTCTTCTTCCTGATGGGAAAATAGAGTGACCTGTGCCTGTCCCAACACCTAGAGCTAGTCTCTCATTGGCTCCCCCTCTTCCCGTTCATCCTCAGGACAAATTGCAAGCTGTACGGAACAGGAGGTTAAAGGTGCTGGTTCTCCAAGGAGGGAGATTGCTAGTAAAGCGGCTGGAATGGCGAACCCGAGCACAAGGAGTTGAGAAATGAGGTGCGTTTTAGAAAGCTTTCCCGATCACATGGTGTACCACCTTCTGGGTTTCTCATGCATGTTTTCGATGTAGGAAGATGCCCTTGAACCTGGAGATTTGGGACCCATGGGATGGGTAACAGGCAGTATTACTTTAAAGGCTCTGCGTTTGCTCCCCGAAACTCACCAAACCTCTCAGCCCCGAGAGTGTCCACCCTTATGTCTCATCCAGCTGTGGGTCTAGATATGGTCAATCCAGGTTGCATCACAGCCCCTGAACGAATTTTGTAAGAATTTCTCTTTCTTTCACTGTCTTTGTTTCACGGGCTTTTAAAAGTAATTTATTTTTATAATGGGGTTTAGCTGCTTTTCACGGCTGTGTTTATGCCGCTTTACACCCACTTGACTCACTTCCAGAGAGATATCAATACATAGGTTTTAAGATTCTTACTAGTCAGATATATTCTTGTGCGGTGAATAGGGGGTGTTGAGTCCAGTTCACTGAGCAAGGAGTAGGTCTTTCTATTACATATTGGGTTTATGGAACGGTAGCTGAGCTCATTTGAAACCCTTGTTTTATTCATCACCCCACCTCACCTTTCCCGTTAAGCAGCCATAGTGTGTCTTCTAAACGTGTGACTCTGTTCTGTTTTGTAATTCAGTTCAAGTGTAGCGGTTTTTACATTCCCTCTATAAGTGATAGCTTATGATAAGTGTCTTTTTCTGTGTGACTTATTTCACTTAGAATCGTCGTGCCTACATCTACTCATCATGCTGCTACTAGCCTTATGACATTGATTTCATGGCTGAGTGATATTCCATTGTACATAAGGACCACCACTTCTTTATCCATTTTTCTCTTTCCAGGGATATTTAAGGTGTCATGAAGTGGAGGTTCTTGTCAACAGAGCAGCCCTAAACTTTGGGGTGCCTGTGTCTTGCTGATTTTTAGTTTTCCCAATTTATACGCCCATGAGTGGAAGTGCCCTATGCGCTCTAAGCTGTGTTTTTTCGATGTTTCAGGACACACCGTACACTTCTCCAGAGTGGCTGTTGGCAATTTACATCCCGCCCATCAGCGTAGCAAGGCTCCCATTTCTCCATGGCCTGTCCTGCATTTCTGGTTTTGACACTTTTTTCAGCATGGCCCTTTTGACCGATGGGCAGCGAGACTTCTTTGTAGCGCTGATTTGCCTTTCCAGGTTGCTTGGTTGGCCAAAAAGGGCGTATGCGTTTTTTCCTGAATATATTCAGGAAAAAACGCATACGCCCTTTTTGGCCAAGGGCATCATTGTCGACGTTTTGCCGCTTTTCATGTGCTTTAAAGGCGATTCGAATCGACCTCCTGAAATCTGTTTCCTGCAATTCTGCCTTGCTTTCACATCCTCTTCGTTGCCTTCCCTCAATATATTTGTGGACGAGAGTTATCATTTATAACTCTGCAGGTTTGTGAATTGCAGTGCCCCTGAGCTCCATTTTTCACCTCGCTTTTTTGGGAGCTGGCCGCAAAAGCGCAGGATTGCCTCAGGCCCTCTTCTGGTTCCGGGCGGCAGGCTGAGCCTGTGGTTAATTCTTCTTCCTGATGGGAAAATAGAGTGACCTGTGCCTGTCCCAACATCTAGAGCTAGTCTCTCATTGGCTCCCCCTCTTCCCGTTCATCCTCAGGACAAATTGCAAGCTGTACGGAACAGGAGGTTAAAGGTGCTGATTCTCCAAGGAGGGAGATTGCTAGTAAAGCGGCTGGAATGGCGAACCCGAGCACAAGGAGATGAGAAATGAGGTGCGTTTTAGAAAGCTTTCCCGATCACACGGTGTACCACCTTCTGGGTTTCTCATGCATGTTTTCGATGTAGGAAGATGCCCTTGAACCTGGAGATTTGGGACCCATGGGATGGGTAACAGGCAGTATTACTTTAAAGGCTCTGCGTTTGCTCCCCCAAACTCACCAAAGCTCTCAGCCCCGAGAGTGTCCACCCTTATGTCTCATCCAGCTGTGGGTCTAGATATGGTCAATCCAGGTTGCATCACAGCCCCTGAACGAATTTTGTAAGAATTTCTCTCTCTTTCACTGTCTTTGTTTCACGGGCTTTTAAAAGTAATTTATTTTTATAATGGGGTTTAGCTGCTTTTCACGGCTGTGTTTATGCCGCTTTACACCCACTTGACTCACTTCCAGAGAGATATCAATACATAGGTTTTAAGATTCTTACTAGTCAGATATATTCTTGTGCGGTGAATAGGGGGTGTTGAGTCCAGTTCACTGAGCAAGGAGTAGGTCTTTCTATTACATATTGGGTTTATGGAACGGTAGCTGAGCTCATTTGAAACCCTTGTTTTATTCATCACCCCACCTCACCTTTCCCGTTAAGCAGCCATAGTGTGTCTTCTAAACGTGTGACTCTGTTCTGTTTTGTAATTCAGTTCAAGTGTAGCGGTTTTTACATTCCCTCTATAAGTGATAGCTTATGATAAGTGTCTTTTTCTGTGTGACTTATTTCACTTAGAATCGTCGTGCCTACATCTACTCATCATGCTGCTACTAGCCTTATGACATTGATTTCATGGCTGAGTGATATTCCATTGTACATAAGGACCACCACTTCTTTATCCATTTTTCTCTTTCCAGGGATATTTAAGGTGTCATGAAGTGGAGGTTCTTGTCAACAGAGCAGCCCTAAACTTTGGGGTGCCTGTGTCTTGCTGATTTTTAGTTTTCCCAATTTATACGCCCATGAGTGGAAGTGCCCTATGCGCTCTAAGCTGTGTTTTTTCGATGTTTCAGGACACACCGTACACTTCTCCAGAGTGGCTGTTGGCAATTTACATCCCGCCCATCAGCGTAGCAAGGCTCCCATTTCTCCATGGCCTGTCCTGCATTTCTGGTTTTGACACTTTTTTCAGCATGGCCCTTTTGACCGATGGGCAGCGAGACTTCTTTGTAGCGCTGATTTGCCTTTCCAGGTTGCTTGGTTGGCCAAAAAGGGCGTATGCGTTTTTTCCTGAATATATTCAGGAAAAAACGCATACGCCCTTTGTGGCCAAGGGCATCATTGTCGACGTTTTGCCGCTTTTCATGTGCTTTAAAGGCGATTCGAATCGACCTCCTGAAATCTGTTTCCTGCAATTCTGCCTTGCTTTCACATCCTCTTCGTTGCCTTCCCTCAATATATTTGTGGACGAGAGTTATCATTTATAACTCTGCAGGTTTGTGAATTGCAGTGCCCCTGAGCTCCATTTTTCAACTCGCTTTTTTGGGAGCTGGCCGCAAATGCGCAGGATTGCCTCAGGCCCTCTTCTGGTTCCGGGCGGCAGGCTGAGCCTGTGGTTAATTCTTCTTCCTGATGGGAAAATAGAGTGACCTGTGCCTGTCCCAACACCTAGAGCTAGTCTCTCATTGGCTCCCCCTCTTCCCGTTCATCCTCAGGACAAATTGCAAGCTGTACGGAACAGGAGGTTAAAGGTGCTGGTTCTCCAAGGAGGGAGATTGCTAGTAAAGCGGCTGGAATGGCGAACCCGAGCACAAGGAGTTGAGAAATGAGGTGCGTTTTAGAAAGCTTTCCCGATCACATGGTGTACCACCTTCTGGGTTTCTCATGCATGTTTTCGATGTAGGAAGATGCCCTTGAACCTGGAGATTTGGGACCCATGGGATGGGTAACAGGCAGTATTACTTTAAAGGCTCTGCGTTTGCTCCCCGAAACTCACCAAACCTCTCAGCCCCGAGAGTGTCCACCCTTATGTCTCATCCAGCTGTGGGTCTAGATATGGTCAATCCAGGTTGCATCACAGCCCCTGAACGAATTTTGTAAGAATTTCTCTTTCTTTCACTGTCTTTGTTTCACGGGCTTTTAAAAGTAATTTATTTTTATAATGGGGTTTAGCTGCTTTTCACGGCTGTGTTTATGCCGCTTTACACCCACTTGACTCACTTCCAGAGAGATATCAATACATAGGTTTTAAGATTCTTACTAGTCAGATATATTCTTGTGCGGTGAATAGGGGGTGTTGAGTCCAGTTCACTGAGCAAGGAGTAGGTCTTTCTATTACATATTGGGTTTATGGAACGGTAGCTGAGCTCATTTGAAACCCTTGTTTTATTCATCACCCCACCTCACCTTTCCCGTTAAGCAGCCATAGTGTGTCTTCTAAACGTGTGACTCTGTTCTGTTTTGTAATTCAGTTCAAGTGTAGCGGTTTTTACATTCCCTCTATAAGTGATAGCTTATGATAAGTGTCTTTTTCTGTGTGACTTATTTCACTTAGAATCGTCGTGCCTACATCTACTCATCATGCTGCTACTAGCCTTATGACATTGATTTCATGGCTGAGTGATATTCCATTGTACATAAGGACCACCACTTCTTTATCCATTTTTCTCTTTCCAGGGATATTTAAGGTGTCATGAAGTGGAGGTTCTTGTCAACAGAGCAGCCCTAAACTTTGGGGTGCCTGTGTCTTGCTGATTTTTAGTTTTCCCAATTTATACGCCCATGAGTGGAAGTGCCCTATGCGCTCTAAGCTGTGTTTTTTCGATGTTTCAGGACACACCGTACACTTCTCCAGAGTGGCTGTTGGCAATTTACATCCCGCCCATCAGCGTAGCAAGGCTCCCATTTCTCCATGGCCTGTCCTGCATTTCTGGTTTTGACACTTTTTTCAGCATGGCCCTTTTGACCGATGGGCAGCGAGACTTCTTTGTAGCGCTGATTTGCCTTTCCAGGTTGCTTGGTTGGCCAAAAAGGGCGTATGCGTTTTTTCCTGAATATATTCAGGAAAAAACGCATACGCCCTTTTTGGCCAAGGGCATCATTGTCGACGTTTTGCCGCTTTTCATGTGCTTTACAGGCGATTCGAATCGACCTCCTGAAATCTGTTTCCTGCAATTCTGCCTTGCTTTCACATCCTCTTCGTTGCCTTCCCTCAATATATTTGTGGACGAGAGTTATCATTTATAACTCTGCAGGTTTGTGAATTGCAGTGCCCCTGAGCTCCATTTTTCACCTCGCTTTTTTGGGAGCTGGCCGCAAAAGCGCAGGATTGCCTCAGGCCCTCTTCTGGTTCCGGGCGGCAGGCTGAGCCTGTGGTTAATTCTTCTTCCTGATGGGAAAATAGAGTGACCTGTGCCTGTCCCAACATCTAGAGCTAGTCTCTCATTGGCTCCCCCTCTTCCCGTTCATCCTCAGGACAAATTGCAAGCTGTACGGAACAGGAGGTTAAAGGTGCTGATTCTCCAAGGAGGGAGATTGCTAGTAAAGCGGCTGGAATGGCGAACCCGAGCACAAGGAGATGAGAAATGAGGTGCGTTTTAGAAAGCTTTCCCGATCACATGGTGTACCACCTTCTGGGTTTCTCATGCATGTTTTCGATGTAGGAAGATGCCCTTGAACCTGGAGATTTGGGACCCATGGGATGGGTAACAGGCAGTATTACTTTAAAGGCTCTGCGTTTGCTCCCCCAAACTCACCAAAGCTCTCAGCCCCGAGAGTGTCCACCCTTATGTCTCATCCAGCTGTGGGTCTAGATATGGTCAATCCAGGTTGCATCACAGCCCCTGAACGAATTTTGTAAGAATTTCTCTCTCTTTCACTGTCTTTGTTTCACGGGCTTTTAAAAGTAATTTATTTTTATAATGGGGTTTAGCTGCTTTTCACGGCTGTGTTTATGCCGCTTTACACCCACTTGACTCACTTCCAGAGAGATATCAATACATAGGTTTTAAGATTCTTACTAGTCAGATATATTCTTGTGTGGTGAATAGGGGGTGTTGAGTCCAGTTCACTGAGCAAGGAGTAGGTCTTTCTATT
Source organism: Balaenoptera ricei (assembly GCF_028023285.1). NCBI lineage: Eukaryota > Metazoa > Chordata > Mammalia > Artiodactyla > Balaenopteridae > Balaenoptera > Balaenoptera ricei. The sequence continues at coordinate 43,774,410 of NC_082642.1, read as the reverse complement.
ACATATTGGGTTTATGGAACGGTAGCTGAGCTCATTTGAAACCCTTGTTTTATTCATCACCCCACCTCACCTTTCCCGTTAAGCAGCCATAGTGTGTCTTCTAAACGTGTGACTCTGTTCTGTTTTGTAATTCAGTTCAAGTGTAGCGGTTTTTACATTCCCTCTATAAGTGATAGCTTATGATAAGTGTCTTTTTCTGTGTGACTTATTTCACTTAGAATCGTCGTGCCTACATCTACTCATCATGCTGCTACTAGCCTTATGACATTGATTTCATGGCTGAGTGATATTCCATTGTACAAAAGGACCACCACTTCTTTATCCATTTTTCTCTTTCCAGGGGTATTTAAGGTGTCATGAAGTGGAGGTTCTTGTCAACAGAGCAGCCCTAAACTTTGGGGTGCCTGTGTCTTGCTGATTTTTAGTTTTCCCAATTTATACGCCCATGAGTGGAAGTGCCCTATGCGCTCTAAGCTGTGTTTTTTCGATGTTTCAGGACACACCGTACACTTCTCCAGAGTGGCTGTTGGCAATTTACATCCCGCCCATCAGCGTAGCAAGGCTCCCATTTCTCCATGGCCTGTCCTGCATTTCTGGTTTTGACACTTTTTTCAGCATGGCCCTTTTGACCGATGGGCAGCGAGACTTCTTTGTAGCGCTGATTTGCCTTTCCAGGTTGCTTGGTTGGCCAAAAAGGGCGTATGCGTTTTTTCCTGAATATATTCAGGAAAAAACGCATACGCCCTTTTTGGCCAAGGGCATCATTGTCGACGTTTTGCCGCTTTTCATGTGCTTTACAGGCGATTCGAATCGACCTCCTGAAATCTGTTTCCTGCAATTCTGCCTTGCTTTCAAATCCTCTTCGTTGCCTTCCCTCAATATATTTGTGGACGAGAATTATCATTTATAACTCTGCAGGTTTGTGAATTGCAGTGCCCCTGAGCTCCATTTTTCAACTCGCTTTTTTGGGAGCTGGCCGCAAAAGCGCAGGATTGCCTCAGGCCCTCTTCTGGTTCCGGGCGGCAGGCTGAGCCTGTGGTTAATTCTTCTTCCTGATGGGAAAATAGAGTGACCTGTGCCTGTCCCAACATCTAGAGCTAGTCTCTCATTGGCTCCCCCTCTTCCCGTTCATCCTCAGGACAAATTGCAAGCTGTACGGAACAGGAGGTTAAAGGTGCTGATTCTCCAAGGAGGGAGATTGCTAGTAAAGCGGCTGGAATGGCGAACCCGAGCACAAGGAGATGAGAAATGAGGTGCGTTTTAGAAAGCTTTCCCAATCACACGGTGTACCACCTTCTGGGTTTCTCATGCATGTTTTCGATGTAGGAAGATGCCCTTGAACCTGGAGATTTGGGACCCATGGGATGGGTAACAGGCAGTATTACTTTAAAGGCTCTGCGTTTGCTCCCCCAAACTCACCAAAGCTCTCAGCTCCGAGAGTGTCCACCCTTATGTCTCATCCAGCTGTGGGTCTAGATATGGTCAATCCAGGTTGCATCACAGCCCCTGAACGAATTTTGTAAGAATTTCTCTTTCTTTCACTGTCTTTGTTTCACGGGCTTTTAAAAGTAATTTATTTTTATAATGGGGTTTAGCTTCTTTTCACGGCTGTGTTTATGCCGCTTTACACCCACTTGACTCACTTCCAGAGAGATATCAATACATAGGTTTTAAGATTCTTACTAGTCAGATATATTCTTGTGCGGTGAATAGGGGGTGTTGAGTCCAGTTCACTGAGCAAGGAGTAGGTCTTTCTATTACATATTGGGTTTATGGAACGGTAGCTGAGCTCATTTGAAACCCTTGTTTTATTCATCACCCCACCTCACCTTTCCCGTTAAGCAGCCATAGTGTGTCTTCTAAACGTGTGACTCTGTTCTGTTTTGTAATTCAGTTCAAGTGTAGCGGTTTTTACATTCCCTCTATAAGTGATAGCTTATGATAAGTGTCTTTTTCTGTGTGACTTATTTCACTTAGTATCGTCGTGCCTACATCTACTCATCATGCTGCTACTAGCCTTATGACATTGATTTCATGGCTGAGTGATATTCCATTGTACATAAGGACCACCACTTCTTTATCCATTTTTCTCTTTCCAGGGATATTTAAGGTGTCATGAAGTGGAGGTTCTTGTCAACAGAGCAGCCCTAAACTTTGGGGTGCCTGTGTCTTGCTGATTTTTAGTTTTCCCAATTTATACGCCCATGAGTGGAAGTGCCCTATGCGCTCTAAGCTGTGTTTTTTCGATGTTTCAGGACACACCGTACACTTCTCCAGAGTGGCTGTTGGCAATTTACATCCCGCCCATCAGCGTAGCAAGGCTCCCATTTCTCCATGGCCTGTCCTGCATTTCTGGTTTTGACACTTTTTTCAGCATGGCCCTTTTGACCGATGGGCAGCGAGACTTCTTTGTAGCGCTGATTTGCCTTTCCAGGTTGCTTGGTTGGCCAAAAAGGGCGTATGCGTTTTTTCCTGAATATATTCAGGAAAAAACGCATATGCCCTTTTTGGCCAAGGGCATCATTGTCGACGTTTTGCCGCTTTTCATGTGCTTTAAAGGCGATTCGAATCGACCTCCTGAAATCTGTTTCCTGCAATTCTGCCTTGCTTTCACATCCTCTTTGTTGCCTTCCCTCAATATATTTGTGGACGAGAGTTATCATTTATAACTCTGCAGGTTTGTGAATTGCAGTGCCCCTGAGCTCCATTTTTCACCTCGCTTTTTTGGGAGCTGGCCGCAAAAGCGCAGGATTGCCTCAGGCCCTCTTCTGGTTCCGGGCGGCAGGCTGAGCCTGTGGTTAATTCTTCTTCCTGATGGGAAAATAGAGTGACCTGTGCCTGTCCCAACATCTAGAGCTAGTCTCTCATTGGCTCCCCCTCTTCCCGTTCATCCTCAGGACAAATTGCAAGCTGTACGGAACAGGAGGTTAAAGGTGCTGATTCTCCAAGGAGGGAGATTGCTAGTAAAGCGGCTGGAATGGCGAACCCGAGCACAAGGAGATGAGAAATGAGGTGCGTTTTAGAAAGCTTTCCCGATCACACGGTGTACCACCTTCTGGGTTTCTCATGCATGTTTTCGATGTAGGAAGATGCCCTTGAACCTGGAGATTTGGGACCCATGGGATGGGTAACAGGCAGTATTACTTTAAAGGCTCTGCGTTTGCTCCCCCAAACTCACCAAAGCTCTCAGCCCCGAGAGTGTCCACCCTTATGTCTCATCCAGCTGTGGGTCTAGATATGGTCAATCCAGGTTGCATCACAGCCCCTGAACGAATTTTGTAAGAATTTCTCTCTCTTTCACTGTCTTTGTTTCACGGGCTTTTAAAAGTAATTTATTTTTATAATGGGGTTTAGCTGCTTTTCACGGCTGTGTTTATGCCGCTTTACACCCACTTGACTCACTTCCAGAGAGATATCAATACATAGGTTTTAAGATTCTTACTAGTCAGATATATTCTTGTGCGGTGAATAGGGGGTGTTGAGTCCAGTTCACTGAGCAAGGAGTAGGTCTTTCTATTACATATTGGGTTTATGGAACGGTAGCTGAGCTCATTTGAAACCCTTGTTTTATTCATCACCCCACCTCACCTTTCCCGTTAAGCAGCCATAGTGTGTCTTCTAAACGTGTGACTCTGTTCTGTTTTGTAATTCAGTTCAAGTGTAGCGGTTTTTACATTCCCTCTATAAGTGATAGCTTATGATAAGTGTCTTTTTCTGTGTGACTTATTTCACTTAGAATCGTCGTGCCTACATCTACTCATCATGCTGCTACTAGCCTTATGACATTGATTTCATGGCTGAGTGATATTCCATTGTACATAAGGACCACCACTTCTTTATCCATTTTTCTCTTTCCAGGGATATTTAAGGTGTCATGAAGTGGAGGTTCTTGTCAACAGAGCAGCCCTAAACTTTGGGGTGCCTGTGTCTTGCTGATTTTTAGTTTTCCCAATTTATACGCCCATGAGTGGAAGTGCCCTATGCGCTCTAAGCTGTGTTTTTTCGATGTTTCAGGACACACCGTACACTTCTCCAGAGTGGCTGTTGGCAATTTACATCCCGCCCATCAGCGTAGCAAGGCTCCCATTTCTCCATGGCCTGTCCTGCATTTCTGGTTTTGACACTTTTTTCAGCATGGCCCTTTTGACCGATGGGCAGCGAGACTTCTTTGTAGCGCTGATTTGCCTTTCCAGGTTGCTTGGTTGGCCAAAAAGGGCGTATGCGTTTTTTCCTGAATATATTCAGGAAAAAACGCATACGCCCTTTTTGGCCAAGGGCATCATTGTCGACGTTTTGCCGCTTTTCATGTGCTTTAAAGGCGATTCGAATCGACCTCCTGAAATCTGTTTCCTGCAATTCTGCCTTGCTTTCACATCCTCTTCGTTGCCTTCCCTCAATATATTTGTGGACGAGAGTTATCATTTATAACTCTGCAGGTTTGTGAATTGCAGTGCCCCTGAGCTCCATTTTTCAACTCGCTTTTTTGGGAGCTGGCCGCAAAAGCGCAGGATTGCCTCAGGCCCTCTTCTGGTTCCGGGCGGCAGGCTGAGCCTGTGGTTAATTCTTCTTCCTGATGGGAAATTAGAGTGACCTGTGCCTGTCCCAACACCTAGAGCTAGTCTCTCATTGGCTCCCCCTCTTCCCGTTCATCCTCAGGACAAATTGCAAGCTGTATGGAACAGGAGGTTAAAGGTGCTGATTCTCCAAGGAGGGAGATTGCTAGTAAAGCGGCTGGAATGGCGAACCCGAGCACAAGGAGATGAGAAATGAGGTGCGTTTTAGAAAGCTTTCCCGATCACACGGTGTACCACCTTCTGGGTTTCTCATGCATGTTTTCGATGTAGGAAGATGCCCTTGAACCTGGAGATTTGGGACCTATGGGATGGGTAACAGGCAGTATTACTTTAAAGGCTCTGCGTTTGCTCCCCCAAACTCACCAAACCTCTCAGCCCCGAGAGTGTCCACCCTTATGTCTCATCCAGCTGTGGGTCTAGATATGGTCAATCCAGGTTGCATCACAGCCCCTGAACGAATTTTGTAAGAATTTCTCTCTCTTTCACTGTCTTTGTTTCACGGGCTTTTAAAAGTAATTTATTTTTATAATGGGGTTTAGCTGCTTTTCGCGGCTGAGTTTACGCTGCTTTATACCCACTTGACTCACTTCCAGAGAGATATCAATACATAGGTTTTAAGGTTCTTACTAGTCAGATATATTCTTGTGCGGTGAATAGGGGGTGTTGAGTCCAGTTCACTGAGCAAGGAGTAGGTCTTTCTATTACATATTGGGTTTATGGAACGGTAGCTGAGCTCATTTGAAACCCTTGTTTTATTCATCACCCCACCTCACCTTTCCCGTTAAGCAGCCATAGTGTGTCTTCTAAACGTGTGACTCTGTTCTGTTTTGTAATTCAGTTCAAGTGTAGCGGTTTTTACATTCCCTCTATAAGTGATAGCTTATGATAAGTGTCTTTTTCTGTGTGACTTATTTCACTTAGAATCGTCGTGCCTACATCTACTCATCATGCTGCTACTAGCCTTATGACATTGATTTCATGGCTGAGTGATATTCCATTGTACATAAGGACCACCACTTCTTTATCCATTTTTCTCTTTCCAGGGATATTTAAGGTGTCATGAAGTGGAGGTTCTTGTCAACAGAGCAGCCCTAAACTTTGGGGTGCCTGTGTCTTGCTGATTTTTAGTTTTCCCAATTTATACGCCCATGAGTGGAAGTGCCCTATGCGCTCTAAGCTGTGTTTTTTCGATGTTTCAGGACACACCGTACACTTCTCCAGAGTGGCTGTTGGCAATTTACATCCCGCCCATCAGCGTAGCAAGGCTCCCATTTCTCCATGGCCTGTCCTGCATTTCTGGTTTTGACACTTTTTTCAGCATGGCCCTTTTGACCGATGGGCAGCGAGACTTCTTTGTAGCGCTGATTTGCCTTTCCAGGTTGCTTGGTTGGCCAAAAAGGGCGTATGCGTTTTTTCCTGAATATATTCAGGAAAAAACGCATACGCCCTTTTTGGCCAAGGGCATCATTGTCAACGTTTTGCCGCTTTTCATGTGCTTTACAGGGGATTCGAATCGACCTCCTGAAATCTGTTTCCTGCAATTCTGCCTTGCTTTCAAATCCTCTTCGTTGCCTTCCCTCAATATATTTGTGGACGAGAGTTATCATTTATAACTCTGCAGGTTTGTGAATTGCAGTGCCCCTGAGCTCCATTTTTCAACTCGCTTTTTTGGGAGCTGGCCGCAAATGCGCAGGATTGCCTCAGGCCCTCTTCTGGTTCCGGGCGGCAGGCTGAGCCTGTGGTTAATTCTTCTTCCTGATGGGAAAATAGAGTGACCTGTGCCTGTCCCAACACCTAGAGCTAGTCTCTCATTGGCTCCCCCTCTTCCCGTTCATCCTCAGGACAAATTGCAAGCTGTACGGAACAGGAGGTTAAAGGTGCTGGTTCTCCAAGGAGGGAGATTGCTAGTAAAGCGGCTGGAATGGCGAACCCGAGCACAAGGAGTTGAGAAATGAGGTGCGTTTTAGAAAGCTTTCCCGATCACATGGTGTACCACCTTCTGGGTTTCTCATGCATGTTTTCGATGTAGGAAGATGCCCTTGAACCTGGAGATTTGGGACCCATGGGATGGGTAACAGGCAGTATTACTTTAAAGGCTCTGCGTTTGCTCCCCGAAACTCACCAAACCTCTCAGCCCCGAGAGTGTCCACCCTTATGTCTCATCCAGCTGTGGGTCTAGATATGGTCAATCCAGGTTGCATCACAGCCCCTGAACGAATTTTGTAAGAATTTCTCTCTCTTTCACTGTCTTTGTTTCACGGGCTTTTAAAAGTAATTTATTTTTATAATGGGGTTTAGCTGCTTTTCACGGCTGTGTTTATGCCGCTTTACACCCACTTGACTCACTTCCAGAGAGATATCAATACATAGGTTTTAAGATTCTTACTAGTCAGATATATTCTTGTGTGGTGAATAGGGGGTGTTGAGTCCAGTTCACTGAGCAAGGAGTAGGTCTTTCTATTACATATTGGGTTTATGGAACGGTAGCTGAGCTCATTTGAAACCCTTGTTTTATTCATCACCCCACCTCACCTTTCCCGTTAAGCAGCCATAGTGTGTCTTCTAAACGTGTGACTCTGTTCTGTTTTGTAATTCAGTTCAAGTGTAGCGGTTTTTACATTCCCTCTATAACTGATAGCTTATGATAAGTGTCTTTTTCTGTGTGACTTATTTCACTTAGAATCGTCGTGCCTACATCTACTCATCATGCTGCTACTAGCCTTATGACATTGATTTCATGGCTGAGTGATATTCCATTGTACAAAAGGACCACCACTTCTTTATCCATTTTTCTCTTTCCAGGGGTATTTAAGGTGTCATGAAGTGGAGGTTCTTGTCAACAGAGCAGCCCTAAACTTTGGGGTGCCTGTGTCTTGCTGATTTTTAGTTTTCCCAATTTATACGCCCATGAGTGGAAGTGCCCTATGCGCTCTAAGCTGTGTTTTTTCGATGTTTCAGGACACACCATACACTTCTCCAGAGTGGCTGTTGGCAATTTACATCCCGCCCATCAGCGTAGCAAGGCTCCCATTTCTCCATGGCCTGTCCTGCATTTCTGGTTTTGACACTTTTTTCAGCATGGCCCTTTTGACCGATGGGCAGCGAGACTTCTTTGTAGCGCTGATTTGCCTTTCCAGGTTGCTTGGTTGGCCCAAAAGGGCGTATGCGTTTTTTCCTGAATATATTCAGGAAAAAACGCATACGCCCTTTTTGGCCAAGGGCATCATTGTCGACGTTTTGCCGCTTTTCATGTGCTTTAAAGGCGATTCGAATCGACCTCCTGAAATCTGTTTCCTGCAATTCTGCCTTGCTTTCACATCCTCTTCGTTGCCTTCCCTCAATATATTTGTGGACGAGAGTTATCATTTATAACTCTGCAGGTTTGTGAATTGCAGTGCCCCTGAGCTCCATTTTTCAACTCGCTTTTTTGGGAGCTGGCCGCAAAAGCGCAGGATTGCCTCAGGCCCTCTTCTGGTTCCGGGCGGCAGGCTGAGCCTGTGGTTAATTCTTCTTCCTGATGGGAAAATAGAGTGACCTGTGCCTGTCCCAACATCTAGAGCTAGTCTCTCATTGGCTCCCCCTCTTCCCGTTCATCCTCAGGACAAATTGCAAGCTGTACGGAACAGGAGGTTAAAGGTGCTGATTCTCCAAGGAGGGAGATTGCTAGTAAAGCGGCTGGAATGGCGAACCCGAGCACAAGGAGATGAGAAATGAGGTGCGTTTTAGAAAGCTTTCCCGATCACACGGTGTACCACCTTCTGGGTTTCTCATGCATGTTTTCGATGTAGGAAGATGCCCTTGAACCTGGAGATTTGGGACCCATGGGATGGGTAACAGGCAGTATTACTTTAAAGGCTCTGCGTTTGCTCCCCCAAACTCACCAAAGCTCTCAGCTCCGAGAGTGTCCACCCTTATGTCTCATCCAGCTGTGGGTCTAGATATGGTCAATCAAGGTTGCATCACAGCCCCTGAACGAATTTTGTAAGAATTTCTGTTTCTTTCACTGTCTTTGTTTCACGGGCTTTTAAAAGTAATTTATTTTTATAATGGGGTTTAGCTGCTTTTCACGGCTGTGTTTATGCCGCTTTACACCCACTTGACTCACTTCCAGAGAGATATCAATACATAGGTTTTAAGATTCTTACTAGTCAGATATATTCTTGTGCGGTGAATAGGGGGTGTTGAGTCCAGTTCACTGAGCAAGGAGTAGGTCTTTCTATTACATATTGGTTTTATGGAACGGTAGCTGAGCTCATTTGAAACCCTTGTTTTATTCATCACCCCACCTCACCTTTCCCGTTAAGCAGCCATAGTGTGTCTTCTAAACGTGTGACTCTGTTCTGTTTTGTAATTCAGTTCAAGTGTAGCGGTTTTTACATTCCCTCTATAAGTGATAGCTTATGATAAGTGTCTTTTTCTGTGTGACTTATTTCACTTAGAATCGTCGTGCCTACATCTACTCATCATGCTGCTACTAGCCTTATGACATTGATTTCATGGCTGAGTGATATTCCATTGTACATAAGGACCACCACTTCTTTATCCATTTTTCTCTTTCCAGGGATATTTAAGGTGTCATGAAGTGGAGGTTCTTGTCAACAGAGCAGCCCTAAACTTTGGGGTGCCTGTGTCTTGCTGATTTTTAGTTTTCCCAATTTATACGCCCATGAGTGGAAGTGCCCTATGCGCTCTAAGCTGTGTTTTTTCGATGTTTCAGGACACACCGTACACTTCTCCAGAGTGGCTGTTGGCAATTTACATCCCGCCCATCAGCGTAGCAAGGCTCCCATTTCTCCATGGCCTGTCCTGCATTTCTGGTTTTGACACTTTTTTCAGCATGGCCCTTTTGACCGATGGGCAGCGAGACTTCTTTGTAGCGCTGATTTGCCTTTCCAGGTTGCTTGGTTGGCCAAAAAGGGCGTATGCGTTTTTTCCTGAATATATTCAGGAAAAAACGCATACGCCCTTTTTGGCCAAGGGCATCATTGTCGACGTTTTGCCGCTTTTCATGTGCTTTAAAGCGATTCGAATCGACCTCCTGAAATCTGTTTCCTGCAATTCTGCCTTGCTTTCACATCCTCTTCGTTGCCTTCCCTCAATATATTTGTGGACGAGAGTTATCATTTATAACTCTGCAGGTTTGTGAATTGCAGTGCCCCTGAGCTCCATTTTTCAACTCGCTTTTTTGGGAGCTGGCCGCAAAAGCGCAGGATTGCCTCAGGCCCTCTTCTGGTTCCGGGCGGCAGGCTGAGCCTGTGGTTAATTCTTCTTCCTGATGGGAAAATAGAGTGACCTGTGCCTGTCCCAACACCTAGAGCTAGTCTCTCATTGGCTCCCCCTCTTCCCGTTCATCCTCAGGACAAATTGCAAGCTGTATGGAACAGGAGGTTAAAGGTGCTGATTCTCCAAGGAGGGAGATTGCTAGTAAAGCGGCTGGAATGGCGAACCCGAGCACAAGGAGATTGGAAATGAGGTGCGTTTTAGAAAGCTTTCCCGATCACACGGTGTACCACCTTCTGGGTTTCTCATGCATGTTTTCGATGTAGGAAGATGCCCTTGAACCTGGAGATTTGGGACCCATGGGATGGGTAACAGGCAGTATTACTTTAAAGGCTCTGCGTTTGCTCCCCCAAACTCACCAAAGCTCTCAGCCCCGAGAGTGTCCACCCTTATGTCTCATCCAGCTGTGGGTCTAGATATGGTCAATCCAGGTTGCATCACAGCCCCTGAACGAATTTTGTAAGAATTTCTCTCTCTTTCACTGTCTTTGTTTCACGGGCTTTTAAAAGTAATTTATTTTTATAATGCGGTTTAGCTGCTTTTCACGGCTGTGTTTATGCCGCTTTACACCCACTTGACTCACTTCCAGAGAGATATCAATACATAGGTTTTAAGATTCTTACTAGTCAGATATATTCTTGTGCGGTGAATAGGGGGTGTTGAGTCCAGTTCACTGGGCAAGGAGTAGGTCTCTCTATTACATATTGGGTTTATGGAACGGTATCTGAGCTAATTTGAAACCCTTGTTTTATGCATCACCCCACCTCACCTTTCCCGTTAAGCAGCCATAGTGTGTTTTCTAAACGTGTGACTCTGTTCTGTTTTGTAATTCAGTTCAAGTGTAGCGGTTTTTACATTCCCTCTATAACTGATAGCTTATGATAAGTGTCTTTTTCTGTGTGACTTATTTCACTTAGAATCGTCGTGCCTAAATCCACTCATCATGCTGCTACTAGCCTTATGACATTGATTTCATGGCTGAGTGATATTCCATTGTACATAAGGACCACCACTTCTTTATCCATTTTTCTCTTTCCTGGGATATTTAAGGTGTCATGAAGTGGAGGTTCTTGTCAACAGAGCAGCCCTAAACTTTGGGGTGCCTGTGTCTTGCTGATTTTTAGTTTTCCCAATTTATACGCCCATGAGTGGAAGTGCCCTATGCGCTCTAAGCTGTGTTTTTTCGATGTTTCAGGACACACCGTACACTTCTCCAGAGTGGCTGTTGGCAATTTACATCCCGCCCATCAGCGTAGCAAGGCTCCCATTTCTCCATGGCCTGTCCTGCATTTCTGGTTTTGACACTTTTTTCACCATGGCCCTTTTGACCGATGGGCAGCGAGACTTGTTTGTAGCGCTGATTTGCCTTTCCAGGTTGCTTGGTTGGCCAAAAAGGGCGTATGCGTTTTTTCCTGAATATATTCAGGAAAAAACGCATACGCCCTTTTTGGCCAAGGGCATCATTGTCGACGTTTTGCCGCTTTTCATGTGCTTTACAGGCGATTCGAATCGACCTCCTGAAATCTGTTTCCTGCAATTCTGCCTTGCTTTCAAATCCTCTTCGTTGCCTTCCCTCAATATATTTGTGGACAAGAGTTATCAATTATAACTCTGCAGGTTTGTGAATTGCAGTGCCCCTGAGCTCCATTTTTCAACTCGCTTTTTTGGGAGCTGGCCGCAAAAGCGCAGGATTGCCTCAGGCCCTCTTCTGGTTCCGGGCGGCAGGCTGAGCCTGTGGTTAATTCTTCTTCCTGATGGGAAAATAGAGTGACCTGTGCCTGTCCCAACACCTAGAGCTAGTCTCTCATTGGCTCCCCCTCTTCCCGTTCATCCTCAGGACAAATTGCAAGCTGTACGGAACAGGAGGTTAAAGGTGCTGGTTCTCCAAGGAGGGAGATTGCTAGTAAAGCGGCTGGAATGGCGAACCCGAGCACAAGGAGTTGAGAAATGAGGTGCGTTTCAGAAAGCTTTCCCGATCACATGGTGTACCTCCTTCTGGGTTTCTCATGCATGTTTTCGATGTAGGAAGATGCCCTTGAACCTGGAGATTTGGGACCCATGGGATGGGTAACAGGCAGTATTACTTTAAAGGCTCTGCGTTTGCTCCCCCAAACTCACCAAACCTCTCAGCCCCGAGAGTGTCCACCCTTATGTCTCATCCAGCTGTGGGTCTAGATATGGTCAATCCAGGTTGCATCACAGAGCCTGAACGAATTTTGTAAGAATTTCTCTCTCTTTCACTGTCTTTGTTTCACGGGCTTTTAAAAGTAATTTATTTTTATAATGGGGTTTAGCTGCTTTTCACGGCTGTGTTTATGCCGCTTTACACCCACTTGACTCACTTCCAGAGAGATATCAATACATAGGTTTTAAGATTCTTACTAGTCAGATATATTCTTGTGCGGTGAATAGGGGGTGTTGAGTCCAGTTCACTGAGCAAGGAGTAGGTCTTTCTATTACATATTGGGTTTATGGAACGGTAGCTGAGCTCATTTGAAACCCTTGTTTTATTCATCACCCCACCTCACCTTTCCCGTTAAGCAGCCATAGTGTGTCTTCTAAACGTGTGACTCTGTTCTGTTTTGTAATTCAGTTCAAGTGTAGCGGTTTTTACATTCCCTCTATAACTGATAGCTTATGATAAGTGTCTTTTTCTGTGTGACTTATTTCACTTAGAATCGTCGTGCCTACATCTACTCATCATGCTGCTACTAGCCTTATGACATTGATTTCATGGCTGAGTGATATTCCATTGTACAAAAGGACCACCACTTCTTTATCCATTTTTCTCTTTCCAGGGGTATTTAAGGTGTCATGAAGTGGAGGTTCTTGTCAACAGAGCAGCCCTAAACTTTGGGGTGCCTGTGTCTTGCTGATTTTTAGTTTTCCCAATTTATACGCCCATGAGTGGAAGTGCCCTATGCGCTCTAAGCTGTGTTTTTTCGATGTTTCAGGACACACCGTACACTTCTCCAGAGTGGCTGTTGGCAATTTACATCCCGCCCATCAGCGTAGCAAGGCTCCCATTTCTCCATGGCCTGTCCTGCATTTCTGGTTTTGACACTTTTTTCAGCATGGCCCTTTTGACCGATGGGCAGCGAGACTTGTTTGTAGCGCTGATTTGCCTTTCCAGGTTGCTTGGTTGGCCAAAAAGGGCGTATGCGTTTTTTCCTGAATATATTCAGGAAAAAACGCATACGCCCTTTTTGGCCAAGGGCATCATTGTCGACGTTTTGCCGCTTTTCATGTGCTTTACAGGCGATTCGAATCGACCTCCTGAAATCTGTTTCCTGCAATTCTGCCTTGCTTTCAAATCCTCTTCGTTGCCTTCCCTCAATATATTTGTGGACGAGAATTATCATTTATAACTCTGCAGGTTTGTGAATTGCAGTGCCCCTGAGCTCCATTTTTCAACTCGCTTTTTTGGGAGCTGGCCGCAAAAGCGCAGGATTGCCTCAGGCCCTCTTCTGGTTCCGGGCGGCAGGCTGAGCCTGTGGTTAATTCTTCTTCCTGATGGGAAAATAGAGTGACCTGTGCCTGTCCCAACATCTAGAGCTAGTCTCTCATTGGCTCCCCCTCTTCCCGTTCATCCTCAGGACAAATTGCAAGCTGTACGGAACAGGAGGTTAAAGGTGCTGATTCTCCAAGGAGGGAGATTGCTAGTAAAGCGGCTGGAATGGCGAACCCGAGCACAAGGAGATGAGAAATGAGGTGCGTTTTAGAAAGCTTTCCCGATCACACGGTGTACCACCTTCTGGGTTACTCATGCATGTTTTCGATGTAGGAAGATGCCCTTGAACCTGGAGATTTGGGACCCATGGGATGGGTAACAGGCAGTATTACTTTAAAGGCTCTGCGTTTGCTCCCCCAAACTCACCAAAGCTCTCAGCTCCGAGAGTGTCCACCCTTATGTCTCATCCAGCTGTGGGTCTAGATATGGTCAATCCAGGTTGCATCACAGCCCCTGAACGAATTTTGTAAGAATTTCTCTTTCTTTCACTGTCTTTGTTTCACGGGCTTTTAAAAGTAATTTATTTTTATAATGGGGTTTAGCTGCTTTTCACGGCTGTGTTTATGCCGCTTTACACCCACTTGACTCACTTCCAGAGAGATATCAATACATAGGTTTTAAGATTCTTACTAGTCAGATATATTCTTGTGCGGTGAATAGGGGGTGTTGAGTCCAGTTCACTGAGCAAGGAGTAGGTCTTTCTATTACATATTGGGTTTATGGAACGGTAGCTGAGCTCATTTGAAACCCTTGTTTTATTCATCACCCCACCTCACCTTTCCCGTTAAGCAGCCATAGTGTGTCTTCTAAACGTGTGACTCTGTTCTGTTTTGTAATTCAGTTCAAGTGTAGCGGTTTTTACATTCCCTCTATAAGTGATAGCTTATGATAAGTGTCTTTTTCTGTGTGACTTATTTCACTTAGAATCGTCGTGCCTACATCTACTCATCATGCTGCTACTAGCCTTATGACATTGATTTCATGGCTGAGTGATATTCCATTGTACATAAGGACCACCACTTCTTTATCCATTTTTCTCTTTCCAGGGATATTTAAGGTGTCATGAAGTGGAGGTTCTTGTCAACAGAGCAGCCCTAAACTTTGGGGTGCCTGTGTCTTGCTGATTTTTAGTTTTCCCAATTTATACGCCCATGAGTGGAAGTGCCCTATGCACTCTAAGCTGTGTTTTTTCGATGTTTCAGGACACACCGTACACTTCTCCAGAGTGGCTGTTGGCAATTTACATCCCGCCCATCAGCGTAGCAAGGCTCCCATTTCTCCATGGCCTGTCCTGCATTTCTGGTTTTGACACTTTTTTCAGCATGGCCCTTTTGACCGATGGGCAGCGAGACTTCTTTGTAGCGCTGATTTGCCTTTCCAGGTTGCTTGGTTGGCCAAAAAGGGCGTATGCGTTTTTTCCTGAATATATTCAGGAAAAAACGCATACGCCCTTTTTGGCCAAGGGCATCATTGTCGACGTTTTGCCGCTTTTCATGTGCTTTAAAGGCGATTCGAATCGACCTCCTGAAATCTGTTTCCTGCAATTCTGCCTTGCTTTCACATCCTCTTCGTTGCCTTCCCTCAATATATTTGTGGACGAGAGTTATCATTTATAACTCTGCAGGTTTGTGAATTGCAGTGCCCCTGAGCTCCATTTTTCAACTCGCTTTTTTGGGAGCTGGCCGCAAAAGCGCAGGATTGCCTCAGGCCCTCTTCTGGTTCCGGGCGGCAGGCTGAGCCTGTGGTTAATTCTTCTTCCTGATGGGAAAATAGAGTGACCTGTGCCTGTCCCAACACCTAGAGCTAGTCTCTCATTGGCTCCCCCTCTTCCCGTTCATCCTCAGGACAAATTGCAAGCTGTATGGAACAGGAGGTTAAAGGTGCTGATTCTCCAAGGAGGGAGATTGCTAGTAAAGCGGCTGGAATGGCGAACCCGAGCACAAGGAGATTGGAAATGAGGTGCGTTTTAGAAAGCTTTCCCGATCACACGGTGTACCACCTTCTGGGTTTCTCATGCATGTTTTCGATGTAGGAAGATGCCCTTGAACCTGGAGATTTGGGACCCATGGGATGGGTAACAGGCAGTATTACTTTAAAGGCTCTGCGTTTGCTCCCCCAAACTCACCAAACCTCTCAGCCCCGAGAGTGTCCACCCTTATGTCTCATCCAGCTGTGGGTCTAGATATGGTCAATCCAGGTTGCATCACAGCCCCTGAACGAATTTTGTAAGAATTTCTCTCTCTTTCACTGTCTTTGTTTCACGGGCTTTTAAAACTAATTTATTTTTATAATGCGGTTTAGCTGCTTTTCACGGCTGTGTTTATGCCGCTTTACACCCACTTGACTCACTTCCAGAGAGATATCAATACATAGGTTTTAAGATTCTTACTAGTCAGATATATTCTTGTGCGGTGAATAGGGGGTGTTGAGTCCAGTTCACTGAGCAAGGAGTAGGTCTTTCTATTACATATTGGGTTTATGGAACGGTAGCTAAGCTCATTTGAAACCCTTGTTTTATTCATCACCCCACCTCACCTTTCCCGTTAAGCAGCCATAGTGTGTCTTCTAAACGTGTGACTCTGTTCTGTTTTGTAATTCAGTTCAAGTGTAGCGGTTTTTACATTCCCTCTATAACTGATAGCTTATGATAAGTGTCTTTTTCTGTGTGACTTATTTCACTTAGAATCGTCGTGCCTACATCTACTCCTCATGCTGCTACTAGCCTTATGACATTGATTTCATGGCTGAGTGATATTCCATTGTACATAAGGACCACCACTTCTTTATCCATTTTTCTCTTTCCAGGGATATTTAAGGTGTCATGAAGTGGAGGTTCTTGTCAACAGAGCAGCCCTAAACTTTGGGGTGCCTGTGTCTTGCTGATTTTTAGTTTTCCCAATTTATACGCCCATGAGTGGAAGTGCCCTATGCGCTCTAAGCTGTGTTTTTTCGATGTTTCAGGACACACCGTACACTTCTCCAGAGTGGCTGTTGGCAATTTACATCCCGCCCATCAGCGTAGCAAGGCTCCCATTTCTCCATGGCCTGTCCTGCATTTCTGGTTTTGACACTTTTTTCAGCATGGCCCTTTTGACCGATGGGCAGCGAGACTTCTTTGTAGCGCTGATTTGCCTTTCCAGGTTGCTTGGTTGGCCAAAAAGGGCGTATGCGTTTTTTCCTGAATATATTCAGGAAAAAACGCATACGCCCTTTTTGGCCAAGGGCATCATTGTCGACGTTTTGCCGCTTTTCATGTGCTTTACAGGCGATTCGAATCGACCTCCTGAAATCTGTTTCCTGCAATTCTGCCTTGCTTTCAAATCCTCTTCGTTGCCTTCCCTCAATATATTTGTGGACGAGAGTTATCATTTATAACTCTGCAGGTTTGTGAATTGCAGTGCCCCTGAGCTCCATTTTTCAACTCGCTTTTTTGGGAGCTGGCCGCAAAAGCGCAGGATTGCCTCAGGCCCTCTTCTGGTTCCGGGCGGCAGGCTGAGCCTGTGGTTAATTCTTCTTCCTGATGGGAAAATAGAGTGACCTGTGCCTGTCCCAACACCTAGAGCTAGTCTCTCATTGGCTCCCCCTCTTCCCGTTCATCCTCAGGACAAATTGCAAGCTGTACGGAACAGGAGGTTAAAGGTGCTGGTTCTCCAAGGAGGGAGATTGCTAGTAAAGCGGCTGGAATGGCGAACCCGAGCACAAGGAGTTGAGAAATGAGGTGCGTTTTAGAAAGCTTTCCCGATCACATGGTGTACCACCTTCTGGGTTTCTCATGCATGTTTTCGATGTAGGAAGATGCCCTTGAACCTGGAGATTTGGGACCCATGGGATGGGTAACAGGCAGTATTACTTTAAAGGCTCTGCGTTTGCTCCCTGAAACTCACCAAACCTCTCAGCCCCGAGAGTGTCCACCCTTATGTCTCATCCAGCTGTGGGTCTAGATATGGTCAATCCAGGTTGCATCACAGCCCCTGAACGAATTTTGTA
This sequence comes from Balaenoptera ricei, assembly GCF_028023285.1. Taxonomy (NCBI): domain Eukaryota; kingdom Metazoa; phylum Chordata; class Mammalia; order Artiodactyla; family Balaenopteridae; genus Balaenoptera; species Balaenoptera ricei. The sequence goes on along the minus strand of NC_082642.1, from coordinate 43,757,058 downwards.
AGAATTTCTCTCTCTTTCACTGTCTTTGTTTCACGGGCTTTTAAAAGTAATTTATTTTTATAATGGGGTTTAGCTGCTTTTCACGGCTGAGTTTACGCTGCTTTATACCCACTTGACTCACTTCCAGAGAGATATCAATACATAGGTTTTAAGGTTCTTACTAGTCAGATATATTCTTGTGCGGTGAATAGGGGGTGTTGAGTCCAGTTCACTGAGCAAGGAGTAGGTCTTTCTATTACATATTGGGTTTATGGAACGGTAGCTGAGCTCATTTGAAACCCTTGTTTTATTCATCACCCCACCTCACCTTTCCCGTTAAGCAGCCATAGTGTGTCTTCTAAACGTGTGACTCTGTTCTGTTTTGTAATTCAGTTCAAGTGTAGCGGTTTTTACATTCCCTCTATAAGTGATAGCTTATGATAAGTGTCTTTTTCTGTGTGACTTATTTCACTTAGAATCGTCGTGCCTACATCTACTCCTCATGCTGCTACTAGCCTTATGACATTGATTTCATGGCTGAGTGATATTCCATTGTACATAAGGACCACCACATCTTTATCCATTTTTCTCTTTCCAGGGATATTTAAGGTGTCATGAAGTGGAGGTTCTTGTCAACAGAGCAGCCCTAAACTTTGGGGTGCCTGTGTCTTGCTGATTTTTAGTTTTCCCAATTTATACGCCCATGAGTGGAAGTGCCCTATGCGCTCTAAGCTGTGTTTTTTCGATGTTTCAGGACACACCGTACACTTCTCCAGAGTGGCTGTTGGCAATTTACATCCCGCCCATCAGCGTAGCAAGGCTCCCATTTCTCCATGGCCTGTCCTGCATTTCTGGTTTTGACACTTTTTTCAGCATGGCCCTTTTGACCGATGGGCAGCGAGACTTCTTTGTAGCGCTGATTTGCCTTTCCAGGTTGCTTGGTTGGCCAAAAAGGGCGTATGCGTTTTTTCCTGAATATATTCAGGAAAAAACGCATACGCCCTTTTTGGCCAAGGGCATCATTGTCGACGTTTTGCCGCTTTTCATGTGCTTTACAGGCGATTCGAATCGACCTCCTGAAATCTGTTTCCTGCAATTCTGCCTTGCTTTCAAATCCTCTTCGTTGCCTTCCCTCAATATATTTGTGGACGAGAGTTATCATTTATAACTCTGCAGGTTTGTGAATTGCAGTGCCCCTGAGCTCCATTTTTCAACTCGCTTTTTTGGGAGCTGGCCGCAAAAGCGCAGGATTGCCTCAGGCCCTCTTCTGGTTCCGGGCGGCAGGCTGAGCCTGTGGTTAATTCTTCTTCCTGATGGGAAAATAGAGTGACCTGTGCCTGTCCCAACACCTAGAGCTAGTCTCTCATTGGCTCCCCCTCTTCCCGTTCATCCTCAGGACAAATTGCAAGCTGTACGGAACAGGAGGTTAAAGGTGCTGGTTCTCCAAGGAGGGAGATTGCTAGTAAAGCGGCTGGAATGGCGAACCCGAGCACAAGGAGTTGAGAAATGAGGTGCGTTTTAGAAAGCTTTCCCGATCACATGGTGTACCACCTTCTGGGTTTCTCATGCATGTTTTCGATGTAGGAAGATGCCCTTGAACCTGGAGATTTGGGACCCATGGGATGGGTAACAGGCAGTATTACTTTAAAGGCTCTGCGTTTGCTCCCCGAAACTCACCAAACCTCTCAGCCCCGAGAGTGTCCACCCTTATGTCTCATCCAGCTGTGGGTCTAGATATGGTCAATCCAGGTTGCATCACAGCCCCTGAACGAATTTTGTAAGAATTTCTCTTTCTTTCACTGTCTTTGTTTCACGGGCTTTTAAAAGTAATTTATTTTTATAATGGGGTTTAGCTGCTTTTCACGGCTGTGTTTATGCCGCTTTACACCCACTTGACTCACTTCCAGAGAGATATCAATACATAGGTTTTAAGATTCTTACTAGTCAGATATATTCTTGTGCGGTGAATAGGGGGTGTTGAGTCCAGTTCACTGAGCAAGGAGTAGGTCTTTCTATTACATATTGGGTTTATGGAACGGTAGCTGAGCTCATTTGAAACCCTTGTTTTATTCATCACCCCACCTCACCTTTCCCGTTAAGCAGCCATAGTGTGTCTTCTAAACGTGTGACTCTGTTCTGTTTTGTAATTCAGTTCAAGTGTAGCGGTTTTTACATTCCCTCTATAAGTGATAGCTTATGATAAGTGTCTTTTTCTGTGTGACTTATTTCACTTAGAATCGTCGTGCCTACATCTACTCATCATGCTGCTACTAGCCTTATGACATTGATTTCATGGCTGAGTGATATTCCATTGTACATAAGGACCACCACTTCTTTATCCATTTTTCTCTTTCCAGGGATATTTAAGGTGTCATGAAGTGGAGGTTCTTGTCAACAGAGCAGCCCTAAACTTTGGGGTGCCTGTGTCTTGCTGATTTTTAGTTTTCCCAATTTATACGCCCATGAGTGGAAGTGCCCTATGCGCTCTAAGCTGTGTTTTTTCGATGTTTCAGGACACACCGTACACTTCTCCAGAGTGGCTGTTGGCAATTTACATCCCGCCCATCAGCGTAGCAAGGCTCCCATTTCTCCATGGCCTGTCCTGCATTTCTGGTTTTGACACTTTTTTCAGCATGGCCCTTTTGACCGATGGGCAGCGAGACTTCTTTGTAGCGCTGATTTGCCTTTCCAGGTTGCTTGGTTGGCCAAAAAGGGCGTATGCGTTTTTTCCTGAATATATTCAGGAAAAAACGCATACGCCCTTTTTGGCCAAGGGCATCATTGTCGACGTTTTGCCGCTTTTCATGTGCTTTACAGGCGATTCGAATCGACCTCCTGAAATCTGTTTCCTGCAATTCTGCCTTGCTTTCACATCCTCTTCGTTGCCTTCCCTCAATATATTTGTGGACGAGAGTTATCATTTATAACTCTGCAGGTTTGTGAATTGCAGTGCCCCTGAGCTCCATTTTTCACCTCGCTTTTTTGGGAGCTGGCCGCAAAAGCGCAGGATTGCCTCAGGCCCTCTTCTGGTTCCGGGCGGCAGGCTGAGCCTGTGGTTAATTCTTCTTCCTGATGGGAAAATAGAGTGACCTGTGCCTGTCCCAACATCTAGAGCTAGTCTCTCATTGGCTCCCCCTCTTCCCGTTCATCCTCAGGACAAATTGCAAGCTGTACGGAACAGGAGGTTAAAGGTGCTGATTCTCCAAGGAGGGAGATTGCTAGTAAAGCGGCTGGAATGGCGAACCCGAGCACAAGGAGATGAGAAATGAGGTGCGTTTTAGAAAGCTTTCCCGATCACATGGTGTACCACCTTCTGGGTTTCTCATGCATGTTTTCGATGTAGGAAGATGCCCTTGAACCTGGAGATTTGGGACCCATGGGATGGGTAACAGGCAGTATTACTTTAAAGGCTCTGCGTTTGCTCCCCCAAACTCACCAAAGCTCTCAGCCCCGAGAGTGTCCACCCTTATGTCTCATCCAGCTGTGGGTCTAGATATGGTCAATCCAGGTTGCATCACAGCCCCTGAACGAATTTTGTAAGAATTTCTCTCTCTTTCACTGTCTTTGTTTCACGGGCTTTTAAAAGTAATTTATTTTTATAATGGGGTTTAGCTGCTTTTCACGGCTGTGTTTATGCCGCTTTACACCCACTTGACTCACTTCCAGAGAGATATCAATACATAGGTTTTAAGATTCTTACTAGTCAGATATATTCTTGTGTGGTGAATAGGGGGTGTTGAGTCCAGTTCACTGAGCAAGGAGTAGGTCTTTCTATTACATATTGGGTTTATGGAACGGTAGCTGAGCTCATTTGAAACCCTTGTTTTATTCATCACCCCACCTCACCTTTCCCGTTAAGCAGCCATAGTGTGTCTTCTAAACGTGTGACTCTGTTCTGTTTTGTAATTCAGTTCAAGTGTAGCGGTTTTTACATTCCCTCTATAAGTGATAGCTTATGATAAGTGTCTTTTTCTGTGTGACTTATTTCACTTAGAATCGTCGTGCCTACATCTACTCATCATGCTGCTACTAGCCTTATGACATTGATTTCATGGCTGAGTGATATTCCATTGTACAAAAGGACCACCACTTCTTTATCCATTTTTCTCTTTCCAGGGGTATTTAAGGTGTCATGAAGTGGAGGTTCTTGTCAACAGAGCAGCCCTAAACTTTGGGGTGCCTGTGTCTTGCTGATTTTTAGTTTTCCCAATTTATACGCCCATGAGTGGAAGTGCCCTATGCGCTCTAAGCTGTGTTTTTTCGATGTTTCAGGACACACCGTACACTTCTCCAGAGTGGCTGTTGGCAATTTACATCCCGCCCATCAGCGTAGCAAGGCTCCCATTTCTCCATGGCCTGTCCTGCATTTCTGGTTTTGACACTTTTTTCAGCATGGCCCTTTTGACCGATGGGCAGCGAGACTTCTTTGTAGCGCTGATTTGCCTTTCCAGGTTGCTTGGTTGGCCAAAAAGGGCGTATGCGTTTTTTCCTGAATATATTCAGGAAAAAACGCATACGCCCTTTTTGGCCAAGGGCATCATTGTCGACGTTTTGCCGCTTTTCATGTGCTTTACAGGCGATTCGAATCGACCTCCTGAAATCTGTTTCCTGCAATTCTGCCTTGCTTTCAAATCCTCTTCGTTGCCTTCCCTCAATATATTTGTGGACGAGAATTATCATTTATAACTCTGCAGGTTTGTGAATTGCAGTGCCCCTGAGCTCCATTTTTCAACTCGCTTTTTTGGGAGCTGGCCGCAAAAGCGCAGGATTGCCTCAGGCCCTCTTCTGGTTCCGGGCGGCAGGCTGAGCCTGTGGTTAATTCTTCTTCCTGATGGGAAAATAGAGTGACCTGTGCCTGTCCCAACATCTAGAGCTAGTCTCTCATTGGCTCCCCCTCTTCCCGTTCATCCTCAGGACAAATTGCAAGCTGTACGGAACAGGAGGTTAAAGGTGCTGATTCTCCAAGGAGGGAGATTGCTAGTAAAGCGGCTGGAATGGCGAACCCGAGCACAAGGAGATGAGAAATGAGGTGCGTTTTAGAAAGCTTTCCCAATCACACGGTGTACCACCTTCTGGGTTTCTCATGCATGTTTTCGATGTAGGAAGATGCCCTTGAACCTGGAGATTTGGGACCCATGGGATGGGTAACAGGCAGTATTACTTTAAAGGCTCTGCGTTTGCTCCCCCAAACTCACCAAAGCTCTCAGCTCCGAGAGTGTCCACCCTTATGTCTCATCCAGCTGTGGGTCTAGATATGGTCAATCCAGGTTGCATCACAGCCCCTGAACGAATTTTGTAAGAATTTCTCTTTCTTTCACTGTCTTTGTTTCACGGGCTTTTAAAAGTAATTTATTTTTATAATGGGGTTTAGCTTCTTTTCACGGCTGTGTTTATGCCGCTTTACACCCACTTGACTCACTTCCAGAGAGATATCAATACATAGGTTTTAAGATTCTTACTAGTCAGATATATTCTTGTGCGGTGAATAGGGGGTGTTGAGTCCAGTTCACTGAGCAAGGAGTAGGTCTTTCTATTACATATTGGGTTTATGGAACGGTAGCTGAGCTCATTTGAAACCCTTGTTTTATTCATCACCCCACCTCACCTTTCCCGTTAAGCAGCCATAGTGTGTCTTCTAAACGTGTGACTCTGTTCTGTTTTGTAATTCAGTTCAAGTGTAGCGGTTTTTACATTCCCTCTATAAGTGATAGCTTATGATAAGTGTCTTTTTCTGTGTGACTTATTTCACTTAGTATCGTCGTGCCTACATCTACTCATCATGCTGCTACTAGCCTTATGACATTGATTTCATGGCTGAGTGATATTCCATTGTACATAAGGACCACCACTTCTTTATCCATTTTTCTCTTTCCAGGGATATTTAAGGTGTCATGAAGTGGAGGTTCTTGTCAACAGAGCAGCCCTAAACTTTGGGGTGCCTGTGTCTTGCTGATTTTTAGTTTTCCCAATTTATACGCCCATGAGTGGAAGTGCCCTATGCGCTCTAAGCTGTGTTTTTTCGATGTTTCAGGACACACCGTACACTTCTCCAGAGTGGCTGTTGGCAATTTACATCCCGCCCATCAGCGTAGCAAGGCTCCCATTTCTCCATGGCCTGTCCTGCATTTCTGGTTTTGACACTTTTTTCAGCATGGCCCTTTTGACCGATGGGCAGCGAGACTTCTTTGTAGCGCTGATTTGCCTTTCCAGGTTGCTTGGTTGGCCAAAAAGGGCGTATGCGTTTTTTCCTGAATATATTCAGGAAAAAACGCATATGCCCTTTTTGGCCAAGGGCATCATTGTCGACGTTTTGCCGCTTTTCATGTGCTTTAAAGGCGATTCGAATCGACCTCCTGAAATCTGTTTCCTGCAATTCTGCCTTGCTTTCACATCCTCTTTGTTGCCTTCCCTCAATATATTTGTGGACGAGAGTTATCATTTATAACTCTGCAGGTTTGTGAATTGCAGTGCCCCTGAGCTCCATTTTTCACCTCGCTTTTTTGGGAGCTGGCCGCAAAAGCGCAGGATTGCCTCAGGCCCTCTTCTGGTTCCGGGCGGCAGGCTGAGCCTGTGGTTAATTCTTCTTCCTGATGGGAAAATAGAGTGACCTGTGCCTGTCCCAACATCTAGAGCTAGTCTCTCATTGGCTCCCCCTCTTCCCGTTCATCCTCAGGACAAATTGCAAGCTGTACGGAACAGGAGGTTAAAGGTGCTGATTCTCCAAGGAGGGAGATTGCTAGTAAAGCGGCTGGAATGGCGAACCCGAGCACAAGGAGATGAGAAATGAGGTGCGTTTTAGAAAGCTTTCCCGATCACACGGTGTACCACCTTCTGGGTTTCTCATGCATGTTTTCGATGTAGGAAGATGCCCTTGAACCTGGAGATTTGGGACCCATGGGATGGGTAACAGGCAGTATTACTTTAAAGGCTCTGCGTTTGCTCCCCCAAACTCACCAAAGCTCTCAGCCCCGAGAGTGTCCACCCTTATGTCTCATCCAGCTGTGGGTCTAGATATGGTCAATCCAGGTTGCATCACAGCCCCTGAACGAATTTTGTAAGAATTTCTCTCTCTTTCACTGTCTTTGTTTCACGGGCTTTTAAAAGTAATTTATTTTTATAATGGGGTTTAGCTGCTTTTCACGGCTGTGTTTATGCCGCTTTACACCCACTTGACTCACTTCCAGAGAGATATCAATACATAGGTTTTAAGATTCTTACTAGTCAGATATATTCTTGTGCGGTGAATAGGGGGTGTTGAGTCCAGTTCACTGAGCAAGGAGTAGGTCTTTCTATTACATATTGGGTTTATGGAACGGTAGCTGAGCTCATTTGAAACCCTTGTTTTATTCATCACCCCACCTCACCTTTCCCGTTAAGCAGCCATAGTGTGTCTTCTAAACGTGTGACTCTGTTCTGTTTTGTAATTCAGTTCAAGTGTAGCGGTTTTTACATTCCCTCTATAAGTGATAGCTTATGATAAGTGTCTTTTTCTGTGTGACTTATTTCACTTAGAATCGTCGTGCCTACATCTACTCATCATGCTGCTACTAGCCTTATGACATTGATTTCATGGCTGAGTGATATTCCATTGTACATAAGGACCACCACTTCTTTATCCATTTTTCTCTTTCCAGGGATATTTAAGGTGTCATGAAGTGGAGGTTCTTGTCAACAGAGCAGCCCTAAACTTTGGGGTGCCTGTGTCTTGCTGATTTTTAGTTTTCCCAATTTATACGCCCATGAGTGGAAGTGCCCTATGCGCTCTAAGCTGTGTTTTTTCGATGTTTCAGGACACACCGTACACTTCTCCAGAGTGGCTGTTGGCAATTTACATCCCGCCCATCAGCGTAGCAAGGCTCCCATTTCTCCATGGCCTGTCCTGCATTTCTGGTTTTGACACTTTTTTCAGCATGGCCCTTTTGACCGATGGGCAGCGAGACTTCTTTGTAGCGCTGATTTGCCTTTCCAGGTTGCTTGGTTGGCCAAAAAGGGCGTATGCGTTTTTTCCTGAATATATTCAGGAAAAAACGCATACGCCCTTTTTGGCCAAGGGCATCATTGTCGACGTTTTGCCGCTTTTCATGTGCTTTAAAGGCGATTCGAATCGACCTCCTGAAATCTGTTTCCTGCAATTCTGCCTTGCTTTCACATCCTCTTCGTTGCCTTCCCTCAATATATTTGTGGACGAGAGTTATCATTTATAACTCTGCAGGTTTGTGAATTGCAGTGCCCCTGAGCTCCATTTTTCAACTCGCTTTTTTGGGAGCTGGCCGCAAAAGCGCAGGATTGCCTCAGGCCCTCTTCTGGTTCCGGGCGGCAGGCTGAGCCTGTGGTTAATTCTTCTTCCTGATGGGAAATTAGAGTGACCTGTGCCTGTCCCAACACTAGAGCTAGTCTCTCATTGGCTCCCCCTCTTCCCGTTCATCCTCAGGACAAATTGCAAGCTGTATGGAACAGGAGGTTAAAGGTGCTGATTCTCCAAGGAGGGAGATTGCTAGTAAAGCGGCTGGAATGGCGAACCCGAGCACAAGGAGATGAGAAATGAGGTGCGTTTTAGAAAGCTTTCCCGATCACACGGTGTACCACCTTCTGGGTTTCTCATGCATGTTTTCGATGTAGGAAGATGCCCTTGAACCTGGAGATTTGGGACCTATGGGATGGGTAACAGGCAGTATTACTTTAAAGGCTCTGCGTTTGCTCCCCCAAACTCACCAAACCTCTCAGCCCCGAGAGTGTCCACCCTTATGTCTCATCCAGCTGTGGGTCTAGATATGGTCAATCCAGGTTGCATCACAGCCCCTGAACGAATTTTGTAAGAATTTCTCTCTCTTTCACTGTCTTTGTTTCACGGGCTTTTAAAAGTAATTTATTTTTATAATGGGGTTTAGCTGCTTTTCGCGGCTGAGTTTACGCTGCTTTATACCCACTTGACTCACTTCCAGAGAGATATCAATACATAGGTTTTAAGGTTCTTACTAGTCAGATATATTCTTGTGCGGTGAATAGGGGGTGTTGAGTCCAGTTCACTGAGCAAGGAGTAGGTCTTTCTATTACATATTGGGTTTATGGAACGGTAGCTGAGCTCATTTGAAACCCTTGTTTTATTCATCACCCCACCTCACCTTTCCCGTTAAGCAGCCATAGTGTGTCTTCTAAACGTGTGACTCTGTTCTGTTTTGTAATTCAGTTCAAGTGTAGCGGTTTTTACATTCCCTCTATAAGTGATAGCTTATGATAAGTGTCTTTTTCTGTGTGACTTATTTCACTTAGAATCGTCGTGCCTACATCTACTCATCATGCTGCTACTAGCCTTATGACATTGATTTCATGGCTGAGTGATATTCCATTGTACATAAGGACCACCACTTCTTTATCCATTTTTCTCTTTCCAGGGATATTTAAGGTGTCATGAAGTGGAGGTTCTTGTCAACAGAGCAGCCCTAAACTTTGGGGTGCCTGTGTCTTGCTGATTTTTAGTTTTCCCAATTTATACGCCCATGAGTGGAAGTGCCCTATGCGCTCTAAGCTGTGTTTTTTCGATGTTTCAGGACACACCGTACACTTCTCCAGAGTGGCTGTTGGCAATTTACATCCCGCCCATCAGCGTAGCAAGGCTCCCATTTCTCCATGGCCTGTCCTGCATTTCTGGTTTTGACACTTTTTTCAGCATGGCCCTTTTGACCGATGGGCAGCGAGACTTCTTTGTAGCGCTGATTTGCCTTTCCAGGTTGCTTGGTTGGCCAAAAAGGGCGTATGCGTTTTTTCCTGAATATATTCAGGAAAAAACGCATACGCCCTTTTTGGCCAAGGGCATCATTGTCAACGTTTTGCCGCTTTTCATGTGCTTTACAGGGGATTCGAATCGACCTCCTGAAATCTGTTTCCTGCAATTCTGCCTTGCTTTCAAATCCTCTTCGTTGCCTTCCCTCAATATATTTGTGGACGAGAGTTATCATTTATAACTCTGCAGGTTTGTGAATTGCAGTGCCCCTGAGCTCCATTTTTCAACTCGCTTTTTTGGGAGCTGGCCGCAAATGCGCAGGATTGCCTCAGGCCCTCTTCTGGTTCCGGGCGGCAGGCTGAGCCTGTGGTTAATTCTTCTTCCTGATGGGAAAATAGAGTGACCTGTGCCTGTCCCAACACCTAGAGCTAGTCTCTCATTGGCTCCCCCTCTTCCCGTTCATCCTCAGGACAAATTGCAAGCTGTACGGAACAGGAGGTTAAAGGTGCTGGTTCTCCAAGGAGGGAGATTGCTAGTAAAGCGGCTGGAATGGCGAACCCGAGCACAAGGAGTTGAGAAATGAGGTGCGTTTTAGAAAGCTTTCCCGATCACATGGTGTACCACCTTCTGGGTTTCTCATGCATGTTTTCGATGTAGGAAGATGCCCTTGAACCTGGAGATTTGGGACCCATGGGATGGGTAACAGGCAGTATTACTTTAAAGGCTCTGCGTTTGCTCCCCGAAACTCACCAAACCTCTCAGCCCCGAGAGTGTCCACCCTTATGTCTCATCCAGCTGTGGGTCTAGATATGGTCAATCCAGGTTGCATCACAGCCCCTGAACGAATTTTGTAAGAATTTCTCTCTCTTTCACTGTCTTTGTTTCACGGGCTTTTAAAAGTAATTTATTTTTATAATGGGGTTTAGCTGCTTTTCACGGCTGTGTTTATGCCGCTTTACACCCACTTGACTCACTTCCAGAGAGATATCAATACATAGGTTTTAAGATTCTTACTAGTCAGATATATTCTTGTGTGGTGAATAGGGGGTGTTGAGTCCAGTTCACTGAGCAAGGAGTAGGTCTTTCTATTACATATTGGGTTTATGGAACGGTAGCTGAGCTCATTTGAAACCCTTGTTTTATTCATCACCCCACCTCACCTTTCCCGTTAAGCAGCCATAGTGTGTCTTCTAAACGTGTGACTCTGTTCTGTTTTGTAATTCAGTTCAAGTGTAGCGGTTTTTACATTCCCTCTATAACTGATAGCTTATGATAAGTGTCTTTTTCTGTGTGACTTATTTCACTTAGAATCGTCGTGCCTACATCTACTCATCATGCTGCTACTAGCCTTATGACATTGATTTCATGGCTGAGTGATATTCCATTGTACAAAAGGACCACCACTTCTTTATCCATTTTTCTCTTTCCAGGGGTATTTAAGGTGTCATGAAGTGGAGGTTCTTGTCAACAGAGCAGCCCTAAACTTTGGGGTGCCTGTGTCTTGCTGATTTTTAGTTTTCCCAATTTATACGCCCATGAGTGGAAGTGCCCTATGCGCTCTAAGCTGTGTTTTTTCGATGTTTCAGGACACACCATACACTTCTCCAGAGTGGCTGTTGGCAATTTACATCCCGCCCATCAGCGTAGCAAGGCTCCCATTTCTCCATGGCCTGTCCTGCATTTCTGGTTTTGACACTTTTTTCAGCATGGCCCTTTTGACCGATGGGCAGCGAGACTTCTTTGTAGCGCTGATTTGCCTTTCCAGGTTGCTTGGTTGGCCCAAAAGGGCGTATGCGTTTTTTCCTGAATATATTCAGGAAAAAACGCATACGCCCTTTTTGGCCAAGGGCATCATTGTCGACGTTTTGCCGCTTTTCATGTGCTTTAAAGGCGATTCGAATCGACCTCCTGAAATCTGTTTCCTGCAATTCTGCCTTGCTTTCACATCCTCTTCGTTGCCTTCCCTCAATATATTTGTGGACGAGAGTTATCATTTATAACTCTGCAGGTTTGTGAATTGCAGTGCCCCTGAGCTCCATTTTTCAACTCGCTTTTTTGGGAGCTGGCCGCAAAAGCGCAGGATTGCCTCAGGCCCTCTTCTGGTTCCGGGCGGCAGGCTGAGCCTGTGGTTAATTCTTCTTCCTGATGGGAAAATAGAGTGACCTGTGCCTGTCCCAACATCTAGAGCTAGTCTCTCATTGGCTCCCCCTCTTCCCGTTCATCCTCAGGACAAATTGCAAGCTGTACGGAACAGGAGGTTAAAGGTGCTGATTCTCCAAGGAGGGAGATTGCTAGTAAAGCGGCTGGAATGGCGAACCCGAGCACAAGGAGATGAGAAATGAGGTGCGTTTTAGAAAGCTTTCCCGATCACACGGTGTACCACCTTCTGGGTTTCTCATGCATGTTTTCGATGTAGGAAGATGCCCTTGAACCTGGAGATTTGGGACCCATGGGATGGGTAACAGGCAGTATTACTTTAAAGGCTCTGCGTTTGCTCCCCCAAACTCACCAAAGCTCTCAGCTCCGAGAGTGTCCACCCTTATGTCTCATCCAGCTGTGGGTCTAGATATGGTCAATCAAGGTTGCATCACAGCCCCTGAACGAATTTTGTAAGAATTTCTGTTTCTTTCACTGTCTTTGTTTCACGGGCTTTTAAAAGTAATTTATTTTTATAATGGGGTTTAGCTGCTTTTCACGGCTGTGTTTATGCCGCTTTACACCCACTTGACTCACTTCCAGAGAGATATCAATACATAGGTTTTAAGATTCTTACTAGTCAGATATATTCTTGTGCGGTGAATAGGGGGTGTTGAGTCCAGTTCACTGAGCAAGGAGTAGGTCTTTCTATTACATATTGGTTTTATGGAACGGTAGCTGAGCTCATTTGAAACCCTTGTTTTATTCATCACCCCACCTCACCTTTCCCGTTAAGCAGCCATAGTGTGTCTTCTAAACGTGTGACTCTGTTCTGTTTTGTAATTCAGTTCAAGTGTAGCGGTTTTTACATTCCCTCTATAAGTGATAGCTTATGATAAGTGTCTTTTTCTGTGTGACTTATTTCACTTAGAATCGTCGTGCCTACATCTACTCATCATGCTGCTACTAGCCTTATGACATTGATTTCATGGCTGAGTGATATTCCATTGTACATAAGGACCACCACTTCTTTATCCATTTTTCTCTTTCCAGGGATATTTAAGGTGTCATGAAGTGGAGGTTCTTGTCAACAGAGCAGCCCTAAACTTTGGGGTGCCTGTGTCTTGCTGATTTTTAGTTTTCCCAATTTATACGCCCATGAGTGGAAGTGCCCTATGCGCTCTAAGCTGTGTTTTTTCGATGTTTCAGGACACACCGTACACTTCTCCAGAGTGGCTGTTGGCAATTTACATCCCGCCCATCAGCGTAGCAAGGCTCCCATTTCTCCATGGCCTGTCCTGCATTTCTGGTTTTGACACTTTTTTCAGCATGGCCCTTTTGACCGATGGGCAGCGAGACTTCTTTGTAGCGCTGATTTGCCTTTCCAGGTTGCTTGGTTGGCCAAAAAGGGCGTATGCGTTTTTTCCTGAATATATTCAGGAAAAAACGCATACGCCCTTTTTGGCCAAGGGCATCATTGTCGACGTTTTGCCGCTTTTCATGTGCTTTAAAGCGATTCGAATCGACCTCCTGAAATCTGTTTCCTGCAATTCTGCCTTGCTTTCACATCCTCTTCGTTGCCTTCCCTCAATATATTTGTGGACGAGAGTTATCATTTATAACTCTGCAGGTTTGTGAATTGCAGTGCCCCTGAGCTCCATTTTTCAACTCGCTTTTTTGGGAGCTGGCCGCAAAAGCGCAGGATTGCCTCAGGCCCTCTTCTGGTTCCGGGCGGCAGGCTGAGCCTGTGGTTAATTCTTCTTCCTGATGGGAAAATAGAGTGACCTGTGCCTGTCCCAACACCTAGAGCTAGTCTCTCATTGGCTCCCCCTCTTCCCGTTCATCCTCAGGACAAATTGCAAGCTGTATGGAACAGGAGGTTAAAGGTGCTGATTCTCCAAGGAGGGAGATTGCTAGTAAAGCGGCTGGAATGGCGAACCCGAGCACAAGGAGATTGGAAATGAGGTGCGTTTTAGAAAGCTTTCCCGATCACACGGTGTACCACCTTCTGGGTTTCTCATGCATGTTTTCGATGTAGGAAGATGCCCTTGAACCTGGAGATTTGGGACCCATGGGATGGGTAACAGGCAGTATTACTTTAAAGGCTCTGCGTTTGCTCCCCCAAACTCACCAAACCTCTCAGCCCCGAGAGTGTCCACCCTTATGTCTCATCCAGCTGTGGGTCTAGATATGGTCAATCCAGGTTGCATCACAGCCCCTGAACGAATTTTGTAAGAATTTCTCTCTCTTTCACTGTCTTTGTTTCACGGGCTTTTAAAAGTAATTTATTTTTATAATGCGGTTTAGCTGCTTTTCACGGCTGTGTTTATGCCGCTTTACACCCACTTGACTCACTTCCAGAGAGATATCAATACATAGGTTTTAAGATTCTTACTAGTCAGATATATTCTTGTGCGGTGAATAGGGGGTGTTGAGTCCAGTTCACTGGGCAAGGAGTAGGTCTCTCTATTACATATTGGGTTTATGGAACGGTATCTGAGCTAATTTGAAACCCTTGTTTTATGCATCACCCCACCTCACCTTTCCCGTTAAGCAGCCATAGTGTGTTTTCTAAACGTGTGACTCTGTTCTGTTTTGTAATTCAGTTCAAGTGTAGCGGTTTTTACATTCCCTCTATAACTGATAGCTTATGATAAGTGTCTTTTTCTGTGTGACTTATTTCACTTAGAATCGTCGTGCCTAAATCCACTCATCATGCTGCTACTAGCCTTATGACATTGATTTCATGGCTGAGTGATATTCCATTGTACATAAGGACCACCACTTCTTTATCCATTTTTCTCTTTCCTGGGATATTTAAGGTGTCATGAAGTGGAGGTTCTTGTCAACAGAGCAGCCCTAAACTTTGGGGTGCCTGTGTCTTGCTGATTTTTAGTTTTCCCAATTTATACGCCCATGAGTGGAAGTGCCCTATGCGCTCTAAGCTGTGTTTTTTCGATGTTTCAGGACACACCGTACACTTCTCCAGAGTGGCTGTTGGCAATTTACATCCCGCCCATCAGCGTAGCAAGGCTCCCATTTCTCCATGGCCTGTCCTGCATTTCTGGTTTTGACACTTTTTTCACCATGGCCCTTTTGACCGATGGGCAGCGAGACTTGTTTGTAGCGCTGATTTGCCTTTCCAGGTTGCTTGGTTGGCCAAAAAGGGCGTATGCGTTTTTTCCTGAATATATTCAGGAAAAAACGCATACGCCCTTTTTGGCCAAGGGCATCATTGTCGACGTTTTGCCGCTTTTCATGTGCTTTACAGGCGATTCGAATCGACCTCCTGAAATCTGTTTCCTGCAATTCTGCCTTGCTTTCAAATCCTCTTCGTTGCCTTCCCTCAATATATTTGTGGACAAGAGTTATCAATTATAACTCTGCAGGTTTGTGAATTGCAGTGCCCCTGAGCTCCATTTTTCAACTCGCTTTTTTGGGAGCTGGCCGCAAAAGCGCAGGATTGCCTCAGGCCCTCTTCTGGTTCCGGGCGGCAGGCTGAGCCTGTGGTTAATTCTTCTTCCTGATGGGAAAATAGAGTGACCTGTGCCTGTCCCAACACCTAGAGCTAGTCTCTCATTGGCTCCCCCTCTTCCCGTTCATCCTCAGGACAAATTGCAAGCTGTACGGAACAGGAGGTTAAAGGTGCTGGTTCTCCAAGGAGGGAGATTGCTAGTAAAGCGGCTGGAATGGCGAACCCGAGCACAAGGAGTTGAGAAATGAGGTGCGTTTCAGAAAGCTTTCCCGATCACATGGTGTACCTCCTTCTGGGTTTCTCATGCATGTTTTCGATGTAGGAAGATGCCCTTGAACCTGGAGATTTGGGACCCATGGGATGGGTAACAGGCAGTATTACTTTAAAGGCTCTGCGTTTGCTCCCCCAAACTCACCAAACCTCTCAGCCCCGAGAGTGTCCACCCTTATGTCTCATCCAGCTGTGGGTCTAGATATGGTCAATCCAGGTTGCATCACAGAGCCTGAACGAATTTTGTAAGAATTTCTCTCTCTTTCACTGTCTTTGTTTCACGGGCTTTTAAAAGTAATTTATTTTTATAATGGGGTTTAGCTGCTTTTCACGGCTGTGTTTATGCCGCTTTACACCCACTTGACTCACTTCCAGAGAGATATCAATACATAGGTTTTAAGATTCTTACTAGTCAGATATATTCTTGTGCGGTGAATAGGGGGTGTTGAGTCCAGTTCACTGAGCAAGGAGTAGGTCTTTCTATTACATATTGGGTTTATGGAACGGTAGCTGAGCTCATTTGAAACCCTTGTTTTATTCATCACCCCACCTCACCTTTCCCGTTAAGCAGCCATAGTGTGTCTTCTAAACGTGTGACTCTGTTCTGTTTTGTAATTCAGTTCAAGTGTAGCGGTTTTTACATTCCCTCTATAACTGATAGCTTATGATAAGTGTCTTTTTCTGTGTGACTTATTTCACTTAGAATCGTCGTGCCTACATCTACTCATCATGCTGCTACTAGCCTTATGACATTGATTTCATGGCTGAGTGATATTCCATTGTACAAAAGGACCACCACTTCTTTATCCATTTTTCTCTTTCCAGGGGTATTTAAGGTGTCATGAAGTGGAGGTTCTTGTCAACAGAGCAGCCCTAAACTTTGGGGTGCCTGTGTCTTGCTGATTTTTAGTTTTCCCAATTTATACGCCCATGAGTGGAAGTGCCCTATGCGCTCTAAGCTGTGTTTTTTCGATGTTTCAGGACACACCGTACACTTCTCCAGAGTGGCTGTTGGCAATTTACATCCCGCCCATCAGCGTAGCAAGGCTCCCATTTCTCCATGGCCTGTCCTGCATTTCTGGTTTTGACACTTTTTTCAGCATGGCCCTTTTGACCGATGGGCAGCGAGACTTGTTTGTAGCGCTGATTTGCCTTTCCAGGTTGCTTGGTTGGCCAAAAAGGGCGTATGCGTTTTTTCCTGAATATATTCAGGAAAAAACGCATACGCCCTTTTTGGCCAAGGGCATCATTGTCGACGTTTTGCCGCTTTTCATGTGCTTTACAGGCGATTCGAATCGACCTCCTGAAATCTGTTTCCTGCAATTCTGCCTTGCTTTCAAATCCTCTTCGTTGCCTTCCCTCAATATATTTGTGGACGAGAATTATCATTTATAACTCTGCAGGTTTGTGAATTGCAGTGCCCCTGAGCTCCATTTTTCAACTCGCTTTTTTGGGAGCTGGCCGCAAAAGCGCAGGATTGCCTCAGGCCCTCTTCTGGTTCCGGGCGGCAGGCTGAGCCTGTGGTTAATTCTTCTTCCTGATGGGAAAATAGAGTGACCTGTGCCTGTCCCAACATCTAGAGCTAGTCTCTCATTGGCTCCCCCTCTTCCCGTTCATCCTCAGGACAAATTGCAAGCTGTACGGAACAGGAGGTTAAAGGTGCTGATTCTCCAAGGAGGGAGATTGCTAGTAAAGCGGCTGGAATGGCGAACCCGAGCACAAGGAGATGAGAAATGAGGTGCGTTTTAGAAAGCTTTCCCGATCACACGGTGTACCACCTTCTGGGTTACTCATGCATGTTTTCGATGTAGGAAGATGCCCTTGAACCTGGAGATTTGGGACCCATGGGATGGGTAACAGGCAGTATTACTTTAAAGGCTCTGCGTTTGCTCCCCCAAACTCACCAAAGCTCTCAGCTCCGAGAGTGTCCACCCTTATGTCTCATCCAGCTGTGGGTCTAGATATGGTCAATCCAGGTTGCATCACAGCCCCTGAACGAATTTTGTAAGAATTTCTCTTTCTTTCACTGTCTTTGTTTCACGGGCTTTTAAAAGTAATTTATTTTTATAATGGGGTTTAGCTGCTTTTCACGGCTGTGTTTATGCCGCTTTACACCCACTTGACTCACTTCCAGAGAGATATCAATACATAGGTTTTAAGATTCTTACTAGTCAGATATATTCTTGTGCGGTGAATAGGGGGTGTTGAGTCCAGTTCACTGAGCAAGGAGTAGGTCTTTCTATTACATATTGGGTTTATGGAACGGTAGCTGAGCTCATTTGAAACCCTTGTTTTATTCATCACCCCACCTCACCTTTCCCGTTAAGCAGCCATAGTGTGTCTTCTAAACGTGTGACTCTGTTCTGTTTTGTAATTCAGTTCAAGTGTAGCGGTTTTTACATTCCCTCTATAAGTGATAGCTTATGATAAGTGTCTTTTTCTGTGTGACTTATTTCACTTAGAATCGTCGTGCCTACATCTACTCATCATGCTGCTACTAGCCTTATGACATTGATTTCATGGCTGAGTGATATTCCATTGTACATAAGGACCACCACTTCTTTATCCATTTTTCTCTTTCCAGGGATATTTAAGGTGTCATGAAGTGGAGGTTCTTGTCAACAGAGCAGCCCTAAACTTTGGGGTGCCTGTGTCTTGCTGATTTTTAGTTTTCCCAATTTATACGCCCATGAGTGGAAGTGCCCTATGCACTCTAAGCTGTGTTTTTTCGATGTTTCAGGACACACCGTACACTTCTCCAGAGTGGCTGTTGGCAATTTACATCCCGCCCATCAGCGTAGCAAGGCTCCCATTTCTCCATGGCCTGTCCTGCATTTCTGGTTTTGACACTTTTTTCAGCATGGCCCTTTTGACCGATGGGCAGCGAGACTTCTTTGTAGCGCTGATTTGCCTTTCCAGGTTGCTTGGTTGGCCAAAAAGGGCGTATGCGTTTTTTCCTGAATATATTCAGGAAAAAACGCATACGCCCTTTTTGGCCAAGGGCATCATTGTCGACGTTTTGCCGCTTTTCATGTGCTTTAAAGGCGATTCGAATCGACCTCCTGAAATCTGTTTCCTGCAATTCTGCCTTGCTTTCACATCCTCTTCGTTGCCTTCCCTCAATATATTTGTGGACGAGAGTTATCATTTATAACTCTGCAGGTTTGTGAATTGCAGTGCCCCTGAGCTCCATTTTTCAACTCGCTTTTTTGGGAGCTGGCCGCAAAAGCGCAGGATTGCCTCAGGCCCTCTTCTGGTTCCGGGCGGCAGGCTGAGCCTGTGGTTAATTCTTCTTCCTGATGGGAAAATAGAGTGACCTGTGCCTGTCCCAACACCTAGAGCTAGTCTCTCATTGGCTCCCCCTCTTCCCGTTCATCCTCAGGACAAATTGCAAGCTGTATGGAACAGGAGGTTAAAGGTGCTGATTCTCCAAGGAGGGAGATTGCTAGTAAAGCGGCTGGAATGGCGAACCCGAGCACAAGGAGATTGGAAATGAGGTGCGTTTTAGAAAGCTTTCCCGATCACACGGTGTACCACCTTCTGGGTTTCTCATGCATGTTTTCGATGTAGGAAGATGCCCTTGAACCTGGAGATTTGGGACCCATGGGATGGGTAACAGGCAGTATTACTTTAAAGGCTCTGCGTTTGCTCCCCCAAACTCACCAAACCTCTCAGCCCCGAGAGTGTCCACCCTTATGTCTCATCCAGCTGTGGGTCTAGATATGGTCAATCCAGGTTGCATCACAGCCCCTGAACGAATTTTGTAAGAATTTCTCTCTCTTTCACTGTCTTTGTTTCACGGGCTTTTAAAACTAATTTATTTTTATAATGCGGTTTAGCTGCTTTTCACGGCTGTGTTTATGCCGCTTTACACCCACTTGACTCACTTCCAGAGAGATATCAATACATAGGTTTTAAGATTCTTACTAGTCAGATATATTCTTGTGCGGTGAATAGGGGGTGTTGAGTCCAGTTCACTGAGCAAGGAGTAGGTCTTTCTATTACATATTGGGTTTATGGAACGGTAGCTAAGCTCATTTGAAACCCTTGTTTTATTCATCACCCCACCTCACCTTTCCCGTTAAGCAGCCATAGTGTGTCTTCTAAACGTGTGACTCTGTTCTGTTTTGTAATTCAGTTCAAGTGTAGCGGTTTTTACATTCCCTCTATAACTGATAGCTTATGATAAGTGTCTTTTTCTGTGTGACTTATTTCACTTAGAATCGTCGTGCCTACATCTACTCCTCATGCTGCTACTAGCCTTATGACATTGATTTCATGGCTGAGTGATATTCCATTGTACATAAGGACCACCACTTCTTTATCCATTTTTCTCTTTCCAGGGATATTTAAGGTGTCATGAAGTGGAGGTTCTTGTCAACAGAGCAGCCCTAAACTTTGGGGTGCCTGTGTCTTGCTGATTTTTAGTTTTCCCAATTTATACGCCCATGAGTGGAAGTGCCCTATGCGCTCTAAGCTGTGTTTTTTCGATGTTTCAGGACACACCGTACACTTCTCCAGAGTGGCTGTTGGCAATTTACATCCCGCCCATCAGCGTAGCAAGGCTCCCATTTCTCCATGGCCTGTCCTGCATTTCTGGTTTTGACACTTTTTTCAGCATGGCCCTTTTGACCGATGGGCAGCGAGACTTCTTTGTAGCGCTGATTTGCCTTTCCAGGTTGCTTGGTTGGCCAAAAAGGGCGTATGCGTTTTTTCCTGAATATATTCAGGAAAAAACGCATACGCCCTTTTTGGCCAAGGGCATCATTGTCGACGTTTTGCCGCTTTTCATGTGCTTTACAGGCGATTCGAATCGACCTCCTGAAATCTGTTTCCTGCAATTCTGCCTTGCTTTCAAATCCTCTTCGTTGCCTTCCCTCAATATATTTGTGGACGAGAGTTATCATTTATAACTCTGCAGGTTTGTGAATTGCAGTGCCCCTGAGCTCCATTTTTCAACTCGCTTTTTTGGGAGCTGGCCGCAAAAGCGCAGGATTGCCTCAGGCCCTCTTCTGGTTCCGGGCGGCAGGCTGAGCCTGTGGTTAATTCTTCTTCCTGATGGGAAAATAGAGTGACCTGTGCCTGTCCCAACACCTAGAGCTAGTCTCTCATTGGCTCCCCCTCTTCCCGTTCATCCTCAGGACAAATTGCAAGCTGTACGGAACAGGAGGTTAAAGGTGCTGGTTCTCCAAGGAGGGAGATTGCTAGTAAAGCGGCTGGAATGGCGAACCCGAGCACAAGGAGTTGAGAAATGAGGTGCGTTTTAGAAAGCTTTCCCGATCACATGGTGTACCACCTTCTGGGTTTCTCATGCATGTTTTCGATGTAGGAAGATGCCCTTGAACCTGGAGATTTGGGACCCATGGGATGGGTAACAGGCAGTATTACTTTAAAGGCTCTGCGTTTGCTCCCTGAAACTCACCAAACCTCTCAGCCCCGAGAGTGTCCACCCTTATGTCTCATCCAGCTGTGGGTCTAGATATGGTCAATCCAGGTTGCATCACAGCCCCTGAACGAATTTTGTAAGAATTTCTCTCTCTTTCACTGTCTTTGTTTCACGGGCTTTTAAAAGTAATTTATTTTTATAATGGGGTTTAGCTGCTTTTCACGGCTGAGTTTACGCTGCTTTATACCCACTTGACTCACTTCCAGAGAGATATCAATACATAGGTTTTAAGGTTCTTACTAGTCAGATATATTCTTGTGCGGTGAATAGGGGGTGTTGAGTCCAGTTCACTGAGCAAGGAGTAGGTCTTTCTATTACATATTGGGTTTATGGAACGGTAGCTGAGCTCATTTGAAACCCTTGTTTTATTCATCACCCCACCTCACCTTTCCCGTTAAGCAGCCATAGTGTGTCTTCTAAACGTGTGACTCTGTTCTGTTTTGTAATTCAGTTCAAGTGTAGCGGTTTTTACATTCCCTCTATAAGTGATAGCTTATGATAAGTGTCTTTTTCTGTGTGACTTATTTCACTTAGAATCGTCGTGCCTACATCTACTCCTCATGCTGCTACTAGCCTTATGACATTGATTTCATGGCTGAGTGATATTCCATTGTACATAAGGACCACCACTTCTTTATCCATTTTTCTCTTTCCAGGGATATTTAAGGTGTCATGAAGTGGAGGTTCTTGTCAACAGAGCAGCCCTAAACTTTGGGGTGCCTGTGTCTTGCTGATTTTTAGTTTTCCCAATTTATACGCCCATGAGTGGAAGTGCCCTATGCGCTCTAAGCTGTGTTTTTTCGATGTTTCAGGACACACCGTACACTTCTCCAGAGTGGCTGTTGGCAATTTACATCCCGCCCATCAGCGTAGCAAGGCTCCCATTTCTCCATGGCCTGTCCTGCATTTCTGGTTTTGACACTTTTTTCAGCATGGCCCTTTTGACCGATGGGCAGCGAGACTTCTTTGTAGCGCTGATTTGCCTTTCCAGGTTGCTTGGTTGGCCAAAAAGGGCGTATGCGTTTTTTCCTGAATATATTCAGGAAAAAACGCATACGCCCTTTTTGGCCAAGGGCATCATTGTCGACGTTTTGCCGCTTTTCATGTGCTTTACAGGCGATTCGAATCGACCTCCTGAAATCTGTTTCCTGCAATTCTGCCTTGCTTTCAAATCCTCTTCGTTGCCTTCCCTCAATATATTTGTGGACGAGAGTTATCATTTATAACTCTGCAGGTTTGTGAATTGCAGTGCCCCTGAGCTCCATTTTTCAACTCGCTTTTTTGGGAGCTGGCCGCAAAAGCGCAGGATTGCCTCAGGCCCTCTTCTGGTTCCGGGCGGCAGGCTGAGCCTGTGGTTAATTCTTCTTCCTGATGGGAAAATAGAGTGACCTGTGCCTGTCCCAACACCTAGAGCTAGTCTCTCATTGGCTCCCCCTCTTCCCGTTCATCCTCAGGACAAATTGCAAGCTGTACGGAACAGGAGGTTAAAGGTGCTGGTTCTCCAAGGAGGGAGATTGCTAGTAAAGCGGCTGGAATGGCGAACCCGAGCACAAGGAGATGAGAAATGAGGTGCGTTTTAGAAAGCTTTCCCGATCACACGGTGTACCACCTTCTGGGTTTCTCATGCATGTTTTCGATGTAGGAAGATGCCCTTGAACCTGGAGATTTGGGACCCATGGGATGGGTAACAGGCAGTATTACTTTAAAGGCTCTGCGTTTGCTCCCCCAAACTCACCAAACCTCTCAGCCCCGAGAGTGTCCACCCTTATGTCTCATCCAGCTGTGGGTCTAGATATGGTCAATCCAGGTTGCATCACAGCCCCTGAACGAATTTTGTAAGAATTTCTCTCTCTTTCACTGTCTTTGTTTCACGGGCTTTTAAAAGTAATTTATTTTTATAATGGGGTTTAGCTGCTTTTCACGGCTGTGTTTATGCCGCTTTACACCCACTTGACTCACTTCCAGAGAGATATCAATACATAGGTTTTAAGATTCTTACTAGTCAGATATATTCTTGTGCGGTGAATAGGGGGTGTTGAGTCCAGTTCACTGAGCAAGGAGTAGGTCTTTCTATTACATATTGGGTTTATGGAACGGTAGCTGAGCTCATTTGAAACCCTTGTTTTATTCATCACCCCACCTCACCTTTCCCGTTAAGCAGCCATAGTGTGTCTTCTAAACGTGTGACTCTGTTCTGTTTTGTAATTCAGTTCAAGTGTAGCGGTTTTTACATTCCCTCTATAACTGAAAGCTTATGATAAGTGTCTTTTTCTGTGTGACTTATTTCACTTAGAATCGTCGTGCCTAAATCTACTCATCATGCTGCTACTAGCCTTATGACATTGATTTCATGGCTGAGTGATATTCCATTGTACATAAGGACCACCACTTCTTTGTCCATTTTTCTCTTTCCAGGGATATTTAAGGTGTCATGAAGTGGAGGTTCTTGTCAACAGAGCAGCCCTAAACTTTGGGGTGCCTGTGTCTTGCTGATTTTTAGTTTTCCCAATTTATACGCCCATGAGTGGAAGTGCCCTATGCGCTCTAAGCTGTGTTTTTTCGATGTTTCAGGACACACCGTACACTTCTCCAGAGTGGCTGTTGGCAATGTACATCCCGCCCATCAGCGTAGCAAGGCTCCCATTTCTCCATGGCCTGTCCTGCATTTCTGGTTTTGACACTTTTTTCAGCATGGCCCTTTTGACCGATGGGCAGTGAGACTTCTTTGTAGCGCTGATTTGCCTTTCCAGGTTGCTTGGTTGGCCAAAAAGGGCGTATGCGTTTTTTCCTGAATATATTCAGGAAAAAACGCATACGCCCTTTTTGGCCAAGGGCATCATTGTCGACGTTTTGCCGCTTTTCATGTGCTTTACAGGCGATTCGAATCGACCTCCTGAAATCTGTTTCCTGCAATTCTGCCTTGCTTTCAAATCCTCTTCGTTGCCTTCCCTCAATATATTTGTGGACGAGAGTTATCATTTATAACTCTGCAGGTTTGTGAATTGCAGTGCCCCTGAGCTCCATTTTTCAACTCGCTTTTTTGGGAGCTGGCCGCAAAAGCGCAGGATTGCCTCAGGCCCTCTTCTGGTTCCGGGCGGCAGGCTGAGCCTGTGGTTAATTCTTCTTCCTGATGGGAAAATAGAGTGACCTGTGCCTGTCCCAACACCTAGAGCTAGTCTCTCATTGGCTCCCCCTCTTCCCGTTCATCCTCAGGACAAATTGCAAGCTGTACGGAACAGGAGGTTAAAGGTGCTGGTTCTCCAAGGAGGGAGATTGCTAGTAAAGCGGCTGGAATGGCGAACCCGAGCACAAGGAGTTGAGAAATGAGGTGCGTTTTAGAAAGCTTTCCCGATCACATGGTGTACCACCTTCTGGGTTTCTCATGCATGTTTTCGATGTAGGAAGATGCCCTTGAACCTGGAGATTTGGGACCAATGGGATGGGTAACAGGCAGTATTACTTTAAAGGCTCTGCGTTTGCTCCCCCAAACTCACCAAACCTCTCAGCCCCGAGAGTGTCCACCCTTATGTCTCATCCAGCTGTGGGTCTAGATATGGTCAATCCAGGTTGCATCACAGCCCCTGAACGAATTTTGTAAGAATTTCTCTCTCTTTCACTGTCTTTGTTTCACGGGCTTTTAAAAGTAATTTATTTTTATAATGGGGTTTAGCTGCTTTTCACGGCTGTGTTTATGCCGCTTTACACCCACTTGACTCACTTCCAGAGAGATATCAATACATAGGTTTTAAGATTCTTACTAGTCAGATATATTCTTGTGCGGTGAATAGGGGGTGTTGAGTCCAGTTCACTGAGCAAGGAGTAGGTCTTTCTATTACATATTGGGTTTATGGAACGGTAGCTGAGCTCATTTGAAACCCTTGTTTTATTCATCACCCCACCTCACCTTTCCCGTTAAGCAGCCATAGTGTGTCTTCTAAACGTGTGACTCTGTTCTGTTTTGTAATTCAGTTCAAGTGTAGCGGTTTTTACATTCCCTCTATAACTGATAGCTTATGATAAGTGTCTTTTTCTGTGTGACTTATTTCACTTAGAATCGTCGTGCCTACATCTACTCATCATGCTGCTACTAGCCTTATGACATTGATTTCATGGCTGAGTGATATTCCATTGTACATAAGGACCACCACTTCTTTATCCATTTTTCTCTTTCCAGGGATATTTAAGGTGTCATGAAGTGGAGGTTCTTGTCAACAGAGCAGCCCTAAACTTTGGGGTGCCTGTGTCTTGCTGATTTTTAGTTTTCCCAATTTATACGCCCATGAGTGGAAGTGCCCTATGCGCTCTAAGCTGTGTTTTTTCGATGTTTCAGGACACACCGTACACTTCTCCAGAGTGGCTGTTGGCAATTTACATCCCGCCCATCAGCGTAGCAAGGCTCCCATTTCTCCATGGCCTGTCCTGCATTTCTGGTTTTGACACTTTTTTCAGCATGGCCCTTTTGACCGATGGGCAGCGAGACTTCTTTGTAGCGCTGATTTGCCTTTCCAGGTTGCTTGGTTGGCCAAAAAGGGCGTATGCGTTTTTTCCTGAATATATTCAGGAAAAAACGCATACGCCCTTTTTGGCCAAGGGCATCATTGTCGACGTTTTGCTGCTTTTCATGTGCTTTACAGGCGATTCGAATCGACCTCCTGAAATCTGTTTCCTGCAATTCTGCCTTGCTTTCAAATCCTCTTCGTTGCCTTCCCTCAATATATTTGTGGACGAGAGTTATCATTTATAACTCTGCAGGTTTGTGAATTGCAGTGCCCCTGAGCTCCATTTTTCAACTCGCTTTTTTGGGAGCTGGCCGCAAAAGCGCAGGATTGCCTCAGGCCCTCTTCTGGTTCCGGGCGGCAGGCTGAGCCTGTGGTTAATTCTTCTTCCTGATGGGAAAATAGAGTGACCTGTGCCTGTCCCAACACCTAGAGCTAGTCTCTCATTGGCTCCCCCTCTTCCCGTTCATCCTCAGGACAAATTGCAAGCTGTACGGAACAGGAGGTTAAAGGTGCTGGTTCTCCAAGGAGGGAGATTGCTAGTAAAGCGGCTGGAATGGCGAACCCGAGCACAAGGAGTTGAGAAATGAGGTGCGTTTTAGAAAGCTTTCCCGATCACATGGTGTACCACCTTCTGGGTTTCTCATGCATGTTTTCGATGTAGGAAGATGCCCTTGAACCTGGAGATTTGGGACCCATGGGATGGGTAACAGGCAGTATTACTTTAAAGGCTCTGCGTTTGCTCCCCGAAACTCACCAAACCTCTCAGCCCCGAGAGTGTCCACCCTTATGTCTCATCCAGCTGTGGGTCTAGATATGGTCAATCCAGGTTGCATCACAGCCCCTGAACGAATTTTGTAAGAATTTCTCTCTCTTTCACTGTCTTTGTTTCACGGGCTTTTAAAAGTAATTTATTTTTATAATGGGGTTTAGCTGCTTTTCACGGCTGAGTTTACGCTGCTTTATACCCACTTGACTCACTTCCAGAGAGATATCAATACATAGGTTTTAAGGTTCTTACTAGTCAGATATATTCTTGTGCGGTGAATAGGGGGTGTTGAGTCCAGTTCACTGAGCAAGGAGTAGGTCTTTCTATTACATATTGGGTTTATGGAACGGTAGCTGAGCTCATTTGAAACCCTTGTTTTATTCATCACCCCACCTCACCTTTCCCGTTAAGCAGCCATAGTGTGTCTTCTAAACGTGTGACTCTGTTCTGTTTTGTAATTCAGTTCAAGTGTAGCGGTTTTTACATTCCCTCTATAAGTGATAGCTTATGATAAGTGTCTTTTTCTGTGTGACTTATTTCACTTAGAATCGTCGTGCCTACATCTACTCATCATGCTGCTACTAGCCTTATGACATTGATTTCATGGCTGAGTGATATTCCATTGTACATAAGGACCACCACTTCTTTATCCATTTTTCTCTTTCCAGGGATGTTTAAGGTGTCATGAAGTGGAGGTTCTTGTCAACAGAGCAGCCCTAAACTTTGGGGTGCCTGTGTCTTGCTGATTTTTAGTTTTCCCAATTTATACGCCCATGAGTGGAAGTGCCCTATGCGCTCTAAGCTGTGTTTTTTCGATGTTTCAGGACACACCGTACACTTCTCCAGAGTGGCTGTTGGCAATTTACATCCCGCCCATCAGCGTAGCAAGGCTCCCATTTATCCATGGCCTGTCCTGCATTTCTGGTTTTGACACTTTTTTCAGCATGGCCCTTTTGACCGATGGGCAGCGAGACTTCTTTGTAGCGCTGATTTGCCTTTCCAGGTTGCTTGGTTGGCCAAAAAGGGCGTATGCGTTTTTTCCTGAATATATTCAGGAAAAAACGCATACGCCCTTTTTGGCCAAGGGCATCATTGTCGACGTTTTGCCGCTTTTCATGTGCTTTACAGGCGATTCGAATCGACCTCCTGAAATCTGTTTCCTGCAATTCTGCCTTGCTTTCAAATCCTCTTCGTTGCCTTCCCTCAATATATTTGTGGACGAGAGTTATCATTTATAACTCTGCAGGTTTGTGAATTGCAGTGCCCCTGAGCTCCATTTTTCAACTCGCTTTTTTGGGAGCAGGCCGCAAAAGCGCAGGATTGCCTCAGGCCCTCTTCTGGTTCCGGGCGGCAGGCTGAGCCTGTGGTTAATTCTTCTTCCTGATGGGAAAATAGAGTGACCTGTGCCTGTCCCAACACCTAGAGCTAGTCTCTCATTGGCTCCCCCTCTTCCCGTTCATCCTCAGGACAAATTGCAAGCTGTACGGAACAGGAGGTTAAAGGTGCTGGTTCTCCAAGGAGGGAGATTGCTAGTAAAGCGGCTGGAATGGCGAACCCGAGCACAAGGAGATGAGAAATGAGGTGCGTTTTAGAAAGCTTTCCCGATCACACGGTGTACCACCTTCTGGGTTTCTCATGCATGTTTTCGATGTAGGAAGATGCCCTTGAACCTGGAGATTTGGGACCCATGGGATGGGTAACAGGCAGTATTACTTTAAAGGATCTGCGTTTGCTCCCCCAAACTCACCAAACCTCTCAGCCCCGAGAGTGTCCACCCTTATGTCTCATCCAGCTGTGGGTCTAGATATGGTCAATCCAGGTTGCATCACAGCCCCTGAACGAATTTTGTAAGAATTTCTCTCTCTTTCACTGTCTTTGTTTCACGGGCTTTTAAAAGTAATTTATTTTTATAATGGGGTTTAGCTGCTTTTCACGGCTGTGTTTATGCCGCTTTACACCCACTTGACTCACTTCCAGAGAGATATCAATACATAGGTTTTAAGATTCTTACTAGTCAGATATATTCTTGTGCGGTGAATAGGGGGTGTTGAGTCCAGTTCACTGAGCAAGGAGTAGGTCTTTCTATTACATATTGGGTTTATGGAACGGTAGCTGAGCTCATTTGAAACCCTTGTTTTATTCATCACCCCACCTCACCTTTCCCGTTAAGCAGCCATAGTGTGTCTTCTAAACGTGTGACTCTGTTCTGTTTTGTAATTCAGTTCAAGTGTAGCGGTTTTTACATTCCCTCTATAACTGATAGCTTATGATAAGTGTCTTTTTCTGTGTGACTTATTTCACTTAGAATCGTCGTGCCTAAATCTACTCATCATGCTGCTACTAGCCTTATGACATTGATTTCATGGCTGAGTGATATTCCATTGTATATAAGGACCACCACTTCTTTATCCATTTTTCTCTTTCCAGGGATATTTAAGGTGTCATGAAGTGGAGGTTCTTGTCAACAGAGCAGCCCTAAACTTTGGGGTGCCTGTGTCTTGCTGATTTTTAGTTTTCCCAATTTATACGCCCATGAGTGGAAGTGCCCTATGCGCTCTAAGCTGTGTTTTTTCGATGTTTCAGGACACACCGTACACTTCTCCAGAGTGGCTGTTGGCAATGTACATCCCGCCCATCAGCGTAGCAAGGCTCCCATTTCTCCATGGCCTGTCCTGCATTTCTGGTTTTGACACTTTTTTCAGCATGGCCCTTTTGACCGATGGGCAGTGAGACTTCTTTGTAGCGCTGATTTGCCTTTCCAGGTTGCTTGGTTGGCCAAAAAGGGCGTATGCGTTTTTTCCTGAATATATTCAGGAAAAAACGCATACGCCCTTTTTGGCCAAGGGCATCATTGTCGACGTTTTGCCGCTTTTCATGTGCTTTACAGGCGATTCGAATCGACCTCCTGAAATCTGTTTCCTGCAATTCTGCCTTGCTTTCAAATCCTCTTCGTTGCCTTCCCTCAATATATTTGTGGACGAGAGTTATCATTTATAACTCTGCAGGTTTGTGAATTGCAGTGCCCCTGAGCTCCATTTTTCAACTCGCTTTTTTGGGAGCTGGCCGCAAAAGCGCAGGATTGCCTCAGGCCCTCTTCTGGTTCCGGGCGGCAGGCTGAGCCTGTGGTTAATTCTTCTTCCTGATGGGAAAATAGAGTGACCTGTGCCTGTCCCAACACCTAGAGCTAGTCTCTCATTGGCTCCCCCTCTTCCCGTTCATCCTCAGGACAAATTGCAAGCTGTACGGAACAGGAGGTTAAAGGTGCTGGTTCTCCAAGGAGGGAGATTGCTAGTAAAGCGGCTGGAATGGCGAACCCGAGCACAAGGAGTTGAGAAATGAGGTGCGTTTTAGAAAGCTTTCCCGATCACATGGTGTACCACCTTCTGGGTTTCTCATGCATGTTTTCGATGTAGGAAGATGCCCTTGAACCTGGAGATTTGGGACCAATGGGATGGGTAACAGGCAGTATTACTTTAAAGGCTCTGCGTTTGCTCCCCCAAACTCACCAAACCTCTCAGCCCCGAGAGTGTCCACCCTTATGTCTCATCCAGCTGTGGGTCTAGATATGGTCAATCCAGGTTGCATCACAGCCCCTGAACGAATTTTGTAAGAATTTCTCTCTCTTTCACTGTCTTTGTTTCACGGGCTTTTAAAAGTAATTTATTTTTATAATGGGGTTTAGCTGCTTTTCACGGCTGTGTTTATGCCGCTTTACACCCACTTGACTCACTTCCAGAGAGATATCAATACATAGGTTTTAAGATTCTTACTAGTCAGATATATTCTTGTGCGGTGAATAGGGGGTGTTGAGTCCAGTTCACTGAGCAAGGAGTAGGTCTTTCTATTACATATTGGGTTTATGGAACGGTAGCTGAGCTCATTTGAAACCCTTGTTTTATTCATCACCCCACCTCACCTTTCCCGTTAAGCAGCCATAGTGTGTCTTCTAAACGTGTGACTCTGTTCTGTTTTGTAATTCAGTTCAAGTGTAGCGGTTTTTACATTCCCTCTATAACTGATAGCTTATGATAAGTGTCTTTTTCTGTGTGACTTATTTCACTTAGAATCGTCGTGCCTAAATCTACTCATCATGCTGCTACTAGCCTTATGACATTGATTTCATGGCTGAGTGATATTCCATTGTACATAAGGACCACCACTTCTTTATCCATTTTTCTCTTTCCAGGGATATTTAAGGTGTCATGAAGTGGAGGTTCTTGTCAACAGAGCAGCCCTAAACTTTGGGGTGCCTGTGTCTTGCTGATTTTTAGTTTTCCCAATTTATACGCCCATGAGTGGAAGTGCCCTATGCGCTCTAAGCTGTGTTTTTTCGATGTTTCAGGACACACCGTACACTTCTCCAGAGTGGCTGTTGGCAATTTACATCCCGCCCATCAGCGTAGCAAGGCTCCCATTTCTCCATGGCCTGTCCTGCATTTCTGGTTTTGACACTTTTTCCAGCATGGCCCTTTTGACCGATGGACAGCGAGACTTCTTTGTAGCGCTGATTTCCCTTTCCAGGTTGCTTGGTTGGCCAAAAAGGGCGTATGCGTTTTTTCCTGAATATATTCAGGAAAAAACGCATACGCCCTTTTTGGCCAAGGGCATCATTGTCGACGTTTTGCCGCTTTTCATGTGCTTTACAGGCGATTCGAATCGACCTCCTGAAATCTGTTTCCTGCAATTCTGCCTTGCTTTCAAATCCTCTTCGTTGCCTTCCCTCAATATATTTGTGGACGAGAGTTATCATTTATAACTCTGCAGGTTTGTGAATTGCAGTGCCCCTGAGCTCCATTTTTCAACTCGCTTTTTTGGGAGCTGGCCGCAAAAGCGCAGGATTGCCTCAGGCCCTCTTCTGGTTCCGGGCGGCAGGCTGAGCCTGTGGTTAATTCTTCTTCCTGATGGGAAAATAGAGTGACCTGTGCCTGTCCCAACACCTAGAGCTAGTCTCTCATTGGCTCCCCCTCTTCCCGTTCATCCTCAGGACAAATTGCAAGCTGTACGGAACAGGAGGTTAAAGGTGCTGATTCTCCAAGGAGGGAGATTGCTAGTAAAGCGGCTGGAATGGCGAACCCGAGCACAAGGAGATGAGAAATGAGGTGCGTTTTAGAAAGCTTTCCCGATCACACGGTGTACCACCTTCTGGGTTTCTCATGCATGTTTTCGATGTAGGAAGATGCCCTTGAACCTGGAGATTTGGGACCCATGGGATGGGTAACAGGCAGTATTACTTTAAAGGCTCTGCGTTTGCTCCCCGAAACTCACCAAACCTCTCAGCCCCGAGAGTGTCCACCCTTATGTCTCATCCAGCTGTGGGTCTAGATATGGTCAATCCAGGTTGCATCACAGCCCCTGAACGAATTTTGTAAGAATTTCTCTCTCTTTCACTGTCTTTGTTTCACGGGCTTTTAAAAGTAATTTATTTTTATAATGGGGTTTAGCTGCTTTTCACGGCTGTGTTTATGCCGCTTTACACCCACTTGACTCACTTCCAGAGAGATATCAATACATAGGTTTTAAGATTCTTACTAGTCAGATATATTCTTGTGCGGTGAATAGGGGGTGTTGAGTCCAGTTCACTGAGCAAGGAGTAGGTCTTTCTATTACATATTGGGTTTATGGAACGGTAGCTGAGCTCATTTGAAACCCTTGTTTTATTCATCACCCCACCTCACCTTTCCCGTTAAGCAGCCATAGTGTGTCTTCTAAACGTGTGACTCTGTTCTGTTTTGTAATTCAGTTCAAGTGTAGCGGTTTTTACATTCCCTCTATAACTGATAGCTTATGATAAGTGTCTTTTTCTGTGTGACTTATTTCACTTAGAATCGTCGTGCCTAAATCTACTCATCATGCTGCTACTAGCCTTATGACATTGATTTCATGGCTGAGTGATATTCCATTGTATATAAGGACCACCACTTCTTTATCCATTTTTCTCTTTCCAGGGATATTTAAGGTGTCATGAAGTGGAGGTTCTTGTCAACAGAGCAGCCCTAAACTTTGGGGTGCCTGTGTCTTGCTGATTTTTAGTTTTCCCAATTTATACGCCCATGAGTGGAAGTGCCCTATGCGCTCTAAGCTGTGTTTTTTCGATGTTTCAGGACACACCGTACACTTCTCCAGAGTGGCTGTTGGCAATGTACATCCCGCCCATCAGCGTAGCAAGGCTCCCATTTCTCCATGGCCTGTCCTGCATTTCTGGTTTTGACACTTTTTTCAGCATGGCCCTTTTGACCGATGGGCAGTGAGACTTCTTTGTAGCGCTGATTTGCCTTTCCAGGTTGCTTGGTTGGCCAAAAAGGGCGTATGCGTTTTTTCCTGAATATATTCAGGAAAAAACGCATACGCCCTTTTTGGCCAAGGGCATCATTGTCGACGTTTTGCCGCTTTTCATGTGCTTTACAGGCGATTCGAATCGACCTCCTGAAATCTGTTTCCTGCAATTCTGCCTTGCTTTCAAATCCTCTTCGTTGCCTTCCCTCAATATATTTGTGGACGAGAGTTATCATTTATAACTCTGCAGGTTTGTGAATTGCAGTGCCCCTGAGCTCCATTTTTCAACTCGCTTTTTTGGGAGCTGGCCGCAAAAGCGCAGGATTGCCTCAGGCCCTCTTCTGGTTCCGGGCGGCAGGCTGAGCCTGTGGTTAATTCTTCTTCCTGATGGGAAAATAGAGTGACCTGTGCCTGTCCCAACACCTAGAGCTAGTCTCTCATTGGCTCCCCCTCTTCCCGTTCATCCTCAGGACAAATTGCAAGCTGTACGGAACAGGAGGTTAAAGGTGCTGATTCTCCAAGGAGGGAGATTGCTAGTAAAGCGGCTGGAATGGCGAACCCGAGCACAAGGAGATGAGAAATGAGGTGCGTTTTAGAAAGCTTTCCCGATCACACGGTGTACCACCTTCTGGGTTTCTCATGCATGTTTTCGATGTAGGAAGATGCCCTTGAACCTGGAGATTTGGGACCCATGGGATGGGTAACAGGCAGTATTACTTTAAAGGCTCTGCGTTTGCTCCCCGAAACTCACCAAACCTCTCAGCCCCGAGAGTGTCCACCCTTATGTCTCATCCAGCTGTGGGTCTAGATATGGTCAATCCAGGTTGCATCACAGCCCCTGAACGAATTTTGTAAGAATTTCTCTCTCTTTCACTGTCTTTGTTTCACGGGCTTTTAAAAGTAATTTATTTTTATAATGGGGTTTAGCTGCTTTTCACGGCTGAGTTTACGCTGCTTTATACCCACTTGACTCACTTCCAGAGAGATATCAATACATAGGTTTTAAGGTTCTTACTAGTCAGATATATTCTTGTGCGGTGAATAGGGGGTGTTGAGTCCAGTTCACTGAGCAAGGAGTAGGTCTTTCTATTACATATTGGGTTTATGGAACGGTAGCTGAGCTCATTTGAAACCCTTGTTTTATTCATCACCCCACCTCACCTTTCCCGTTAAGCAGCCATAGTGTGTCTTCTAAACGTGTGACTCTGTTCTGTTTTGTAATTCAGTTCAAGTGTAGCGGTTTTTACATTCCCTCTATAAGTGATAGCTTATGATAAGTGTCTTTTTCTGTGTGACTTATTTCACTTAGAATCGTCGTGCCTACATCTACTCATCATGCTGCTACTAGCCTTATGACATTGATTTCATGGCTGAGTGATATTCCATTGTACATAAGGACCACCACTTCTTTATCCATTTTTCTCTTTCCAGGGATATTTAAGGTGTCATGAAGTGGAGGTTCTTGTCAACAGAGCAGCCCTAAACTTTGGGGTGCCTGTGTCTTGCTGATTTTTAGTTTTCCCAATTTATACGCCCATGAGTGGAAGTGCCCTATGCGCTCTAAGCTGTGTTTTTTCGATGTTTCAGGACACACCGTACACTTCTCCAGAGTGGCTGTTGGCAATTTACATCCCGCCCATCAGCGTAGCAAGGCTCCCATTTATCCATGGCCTGTCCTGCATTTCTGGTTTTGACACTTTTTTCAGCATGGCCCTTTTGACCGATGGGCAGCGAGACTTCTTTGTAGCGCTGATTTGCCTTTCCAGGTTGCTTGGTTGGCCAAAAAGGGCGTATGCGTTTTTTCCTGAATATATTCAGGAAAAAACGCATACGCCCTTTTTGGCCAAGGGCATCATTGTCGACGTTTTGCCGCTTTTCATGTGCTTTACAGGCGATTCGAATCGACCTCCTGAAATCTGTTTCCTGCAATTCTGCCTTGCTTTCAAATCCTCTTCGTTGCCTTCCCTCAATATATTTGTGGACGAGAGTTATCATTTATAACTCTGCAGGTTTGTGAATTGCAGTGCCCCTGAGCTCCATTTTTCAACTCGCTTTTTTGGGAGCTGGCCGCAAAAGCGCAGGATTGCCTCAGGCCCTCTTCTGGTTCCGGGCGGCAGGCTGAGCCTGTGGTTAATTCTTCTTCCTGATGGGAAAATAGAGTGACCTGTGCCTGTCCCAACACCTAGAGCTAGTCTCTCATTGGCTCCCCCTCTTCCCGTTCATCCTCAGGACAAATTGCAAGCTGTACGGAACAGGAGGTTAAAGGTGCTGGTTCTCCAAGGAGGGAGATTGCTAGTAAAGCGGCTGGAATGGCGAACCCGAGCACAAGGAGTTGAGAAATGAGGTGCGTTTTAGAAAGCTTTCCCGATCACATGGTGTACCACCTTCTGGGTTTCTCATGCATGTTTTCGATGTAGGAAGATGCCCTTGAACCTGGAGATTTGGGACCAATGGGATGGGTAACAGGCAGTATTACTTTAAAGGCTCTGCGTTTGCTCCCCCAAACTCACCAAACCTCTCAGCCCCGAGAGTGTCCACCCTTATGTCTCATCCAGCTGTGGGTCTAGATATGGTCAATCCAGGTTGCATCACAGCCCCTGAACGAATTTTGTAAGAATTTCTCTCTCTTTCACTGTCTTTGTTTCACGGGCTTTTAAAAGTAATTTATTTTTATAATGGGGTTTAGCTGCTTTTCACGGCTGTGTTTATGCCGCTTTACACCCACTTGACTCACTTCCAGAGAGATATCAATACATAGGTTTTAAGATTCTTACTAGTCAGATATATTCTTGTGCGGTGAATAGGGGGTGTTGAGTCCAGTTCACTGAGCAAGGAGTAGGTCTTTCTATTACATATTGGGTTTATGGAACGGTAGCTGAGCTCATTTGAAACCCTTGTTTTATTCATCACCCCACCTCACCTTTCCCGTTAAGCAGCCATAGTGTGTCTTCTAAACGTGTGAC
This sequence comes from Balaenoptera ricei, assembly GCF_028023285.1. Classification (NCBI taxonomy): domain Eukaryota; kingdom Metazoa; phylum Chordata; class Mammalia; order Artiodactyla; family Balaenopteridae; genus Balaenoptera; species Balaenoptera ricei. The sequence goes on along the minus strand of NC_082642.1, from coordinate 43,721,530 downwards.
TCTGTTCTGTTTTGTAATTCAGTTCAAGTGTAGCGGTTTTTACATTCCCTCTATAACTGATAGCTTATGATAAGTGTCTTTTTCTGTGTGACTTATTTCACTTAGAATCGTCGTGCCTAAATCTACTCATCATGCTGCTACTAGCCTTATGACATTGATTTCATGGCTGAGTGATATTCCATTGTACATAAGGACCACCACTTCTTTATCCATTTTTCTCTTTCCAGGGATATTTAAGGTGTCATGAAGTGGAGGTTCTTGTCAACAGAGCAGCCCTAAACTTTGGGGTGCCTGTGTCTTGCTGATTTTTAGTTTTCCCAATTTATACGCCCATGAGTGGAAGTGCCCTATGCGCTCTAAGCTGTGTTTTTTCGATGTTTCAGGACACACCGTACACTTCTCCAGAGTGGCTGTTGGCAATTTACATCCCGCCCATCAGCGTAGCAAGGCTCCCATTTCTCCATGGCCTGTCCTGCATTTCTGGTTTTGACACTTTTTCCAGCATGGCCCTTTTGACCGATGGACAGCGAGACTTCTTTGTAGCGCTGATTTCCCTTTCCAGGTTGCTTGGTTGGCCAAAAAGGGCGTATGCGTTTTTTCCTGAATATATTCAGGAAAAAACGCATACGCCCTTTTTGGCCAAGGGCATCATTGTCGACGTTTTGCCGCTTTTCATGTGCTTTACAGGCGATTCGAATCGACCTCCTGAAATCTGTTTCCTGCAATTCTGCCTTGCTTTCAAATCCTCTTCGTTGCCTTCCCTCAATATATTTGTGGACGAGAGTTATCATTTATAACTCTGCAGGTTTGTGAATTGCAGTGCCCCTGAGCTCCATTTTTCAACTCGCTTTTTTGGGAGCTGGCCGCAAAAGCGCAGGATTGCCTCAGGCCCTCTTCTGGTTCCGGGCGGCAGGCTGAGCCTGTGGTTAATTCTTCTTCCTGATGGGAAAATAGAGTGACCTGTGCCTGTCCCAACACCTAGAGCTAGTCTCTCATTGGCTCCCCCTCTTCCCGTTCATCCTCAGGACAAATTGCAAGCTGTACGGAACAGGAGGTTAAAGGTGCTGATTCTCCAAGGAGGGAGATTGCTAGTAAAGCGGCTGGAATGGCGAACCCGAGCACAAGGAGATGAGAAATGAGGTGCGTTTTAGAAAGCTTTCCCGATCACACGGTGTACCACCTTCTGGGTTTCTCATGCATGTTTTCGATGTAGGAAGATGCCCTTGAACCTGGAGATTTGGGACCCATGGGATGGGTAACAGGCAGTATTACTTTAAAGGCTCTGCGTTTGCTCCCCGAAACTCACCAAACCTCTCAGCCCCGAGAGTGTCCACCCTTATGTCTCATCCAGCTGTGGGTCTAGATATGGTCAATCCAGGTTGCATCACAGCCCCTGAACGAATTTTGTAAGAATTTCTCTCTCTTTCACTGTCTTTGTTTCACGGGCTTTTAAAAGTAATTTATTTTTATAATGGGGTTTAGCTGCTTTTCACGGCTGTGTTTATGCCGCTTTACACCCACTTGACTCACTTCCAGAGAGATATCAATACATAGGTTTTAAGATTCTTACTAGTCAGATATATTCTTGTGCGGTGAATAGGGGGTGTTGAGTCCAGTTCACTGAGCAAGGAGTAGGTCTTTCTATTACATATTGGGTTTATGGAACGGTAGCTGAGCTCATTTGAAACCCTTGTTTTATTCATCACCCCACCTCACCTTTCCCGTTAAGCAGCCATAGTGTGTCTTCTAAACGTGTGACTCTGTTCTGTTTTGTAATTCAGTTCAAGTGTAGCGGTTTTTACATTCCCTCTATAACTGATAGCTTATGATAAGTGTCTTTTTCTGTGTGACTTATTTCACTTAGAATCGTCGTGCCTAAATCTACTCATCATGCTGCTACTAGCCTTATGACATTGATTTCATGGCTGAGTGATATTCCATTGTATATAAGGACCACCACTTCTTTATCCATTTTTCTCTTTCCAGGGATATTTAAGGTGTCATGAAGTGGAGGTTCTTGTCAACAGAGCAGCCCTAAACTTTGGGGTGCCTGTGTCTTGCTGATTTTTAGTTTTCCCAATTTATACGCCCATGAGTGGAAGTGCCCTATGCGCTCTAAGCTGTGTTTTTTCGATGTTTCAGGACACACCGTACACTTCTCCAGAGTGGCTGTTGGCAATGTACATCCCGCCCATCAGCGTAGCAAGGCTCCCATTTCTCCATGGCCTGTCCTGCATTTCTGGTTTTGACACTTTTTTCAGCATGGCCCTTTTGACCGATGGGCAGTGAGACTTCTTTGTAGCGCTGATTTGCCTTTCCAGGTTGCTTGGTTGGCCAAAAAGGGCGTATGCGTTTTTTCCTGAATATATTCAGGAAAAAACGCATACGCCCTTTTTGGCCAAGGGCATCATTGTCGACGTTTTGCCGCTTTTCATGTGCTTTACAGGCGATTCGAATCGACCTCCTGAAATCTGTTTCCTGCAATTCTGCCTTGCTTTCAAATCCTCTTCGTTGCCTTCCCTCAATATATTTGTGGACGAGAGTTATCATTTATAACTCTGCAGGTTTGTGAATTGCAGTGCCCCTGAGCTCCATTTTTCAACTCGCTTTTTTGGGAGCTGGCCGCAAAAGCGCAGGATTGCCTCAGGCCCTCTTCTGGTTCCGGGCGGCAGGCTGAGCCTGTGGTTAATTCTTCTTCCTGATGGGAAAATAGAGTGACCTGTGCCTGTCCCAACACCTAGAGCTAGTCTCTCATTGGCTCCCCCTCTTCCCGTTCATCCTCAGGACAAATTGCAAGCTGTACGGAACAGGAGGTTAAAGGTGCTGGTTCTCCAAGGAGGGAGATTGCTAGTAAAGCGGCTGGAATGGCGAACCCGAGCACAAGGAGTTGAGAAATGAGGTGCGTTTTAGAAAGCTTTCCCGATCACATGGTGTACCACCTTCTGGGTTTCTCATGCATGTTTTCGATGTAGGAAGATGCCCTTGAACCTGGAGATTTGGGACCAATGGGATGGGTAACAGGCAGTATTACTTTAAAGGCTCTGCGTTTGCTCCCCCAAACTCACCAAACCTCTCAGCCCCGAGAGTGTCCACCCTTATGTCTCATCCAGCTGTGGGTCTAGATATGGTCAATCCAGGTTGCATCACAGCCCCTGAACGAATTTTGTAAGAATTTCTCTCTCTTTCACTGTCTTTGTTTCACGGGCTTTTAAAAGTAATTTATTTTTATAATGGGGTTTAGCTGCTTTTCACGGCTGTGTTTATGCCGCTTTACACCCACTTGACTCACTTCCAGAGAGATATCAATACATAGGTTTTAAGATTCTTACTAGTCAGATATATTCTTGTGCGGTGAATAGGGGGTGTTGAGTCCAGTTCACTGAGCAAGGAGTAGGTCTTTCTATTACATATTGGGTTTATGGAACGGTAGCTGAGCTCATTTGAAACCCTTGTTTTATTCATCACCCCACCTCACCTTTCCCGTTAAGCAGCCATAGTGTGTCTTCTAAACGTGTGACTCTGTTCTGTTTTGTAATTCAGTTCAAGTGTAGCGGTTTTTACATTCCCTCTATAACTGATAGCTTATGATAAGTGTCTTTTTCTGTGTGACTTATTTCACTTAGAATCGTCGTGCCTAAATCTACTCATCATGCTGCTACTAGCCTTATGACATTGATTTCATGGCTGAGTGATATTCCATTGTACATAAGGACCACCACTTCTTTATCCATTTTTCTCTTTCCAGGGATATTTAAGGTGTCATGAAGTGGAGGTTCTTGTCAACAGAGCAGCCCTAAACTTTGGGGTGCCTGTGTCTTGCTGATTTTTAGTTTTCCCAATTTATACGCCCATGAGTGGAAGTGCCCTATGCGCTCTAAGCTGTGTTTTTTCGATGTTTCAGGACACACCGTACACTTCTCCAGAGTGGCTGTTGGCAATTTACATCCCGCCCATCAGCGTAGCAAGGCTCCCATTTCTCCATGGCCTGTCCTGCATTTCTGGTTTTGACACTTTTTCCAGCATGGCCCTTTTGACCGATGGACAGCGAGACTTCTTTGTAGCGCTGATTTCCCTTTCCAGGTTGCTTGGTTGGCCAAAAAGGGCGTATGCGTTTTTTCCTGAATATATTCAGGAAAAAACGCATACGCCCTTTTTGGCCAAGGGCATCATTGTCGACGTTTTGCCGCTTTTCATGTGCTTTACAGGCGATTCGAATCGACCTCCTGAAATCTGTTTCCTGCAATTCTGCCTTGCTTTCAAATCCTCTTCGTTGCCTTCCCTCAATATATTTGTGGACGAGAGTTATCATTTATAACTCTGCAGGTTTGTGAATTGCAGTGCCCCTGAGCTCCATTTTTCAACTCGCTTTTTTGGGAGCTGGCCGCAAAAGCGCAGGATTGCCTCAGGCCCTCTTCTGGTTCCGGGCGGCAGGCTGAGCCTGTGGTTAATTCTTCTTCCTGATGGGAAAATAGAGTGACCTGTGCCTGTCCCAACACCTAGAGCTAGTCTCTCATTGGCTCCCCCTCTTCCCGTTCATCCTCAGGACAAATTGCAAGCTGTACGGAACAGGAGGTTAAAGGTGCTGATTCTCCAAGGAGGGAGATTGCTAGTAAAGCGGCTGGAATGGCGAACCCGAGCACAAGGAGATGAGAAATGAGGTGCGTTTTAGAAAGCTTTCCCGATCACACGGTGTACCACCTTCTGGGTTTCTCATGCATGTTTTCGATGTAGGAAGATGCCCTTGAACCTGGAGATTTGGGACCCATGGGATGGGTAACAGGCAGTATTACTTTAAAGGCTCTGCGTTTGCTCCCCGAAACTCACCAAACCTCTCAGCCCCGAGAGTGTCCACCCTTATGTCTCATCCAGCTGTGGGTCTAGATATGGTCAATCCAGGTTGCATCACAGCCCCTGAACGAATTTTGTAAGAATTTCTCTCTCTTTCACTGTCTTTGTTTCACGGGCTTTTAAAAGTAATTTATTTTTATAATGGGGTTTAGCTGCTTTTCACGGCTGTGTTTATGCCGCTTTACACCCACTTGACTCACTTCCAGAGAGATATCAATACATAGGTTTTAAGATTCTTACTAGTCAGATATATTCTTGTGCGGTGAATAGGGGGTGTTGAGTCCAGTTCACTGAGCAAGGAGTAGGTCTTTCTATTACATATTGGGTTTATGGAACGGTAGCTGAGCTCATTTGAAACCCTTGTTTTATTCATCACCCCACCTCACCTTTCCCGTTAAGCAGCCATAGTGTGTCTTCTAAACGTGTGACTCTGTTCTGTTTTGTAATTCAGTTCAAGTGTAGCGGTTTTTACATTCCCTCTATAACTGATAGCTTATGATAAGTGTCTTTTTCTGTGTGACTTATTTCACTTAGAATCGTCGTGCCTAAATCTACTCATCATGCTGCTACTAGCCTTATGACATTGATTTCATGGCTGAGTGATATTCCATTGTATATAAGGACCACCACTTCTTTATCCATTTTTCTCTTTCCAGGGATATTTAAGGTGTCATGAAGTGGAGGTTCTTGTCAACAGAGCAGCCCTAAACTTTGGGGTGCCTGTGTCTTGCTGATTTTTAGTTTTCCCAATTTATACGCCCATGAGTGGAAGTGCCCTATGCGCTCTAAGCTGTGTTTTTTCGATGTTTCAGGACACACCGTACACTTCTCCAGAGTGGCTGTTGGCAATGTACATCCCGCCCATCAGCGTAGCAAGGCTCCCATTTCTCCATGGCCTGTCCTGCATTTCTGGTTTTGACACTTTTTTCAGCATGGCCCTTTTGACCGATGGGCAGTGAGACTTCTTTGTAGCGCTGATTTGCCTTTCCAGGTTGCTTGGTTGGCCAAAAAGGGCATATGCGTTTTTTCCTGAATATATTCAGGAAAAAACGCATACGCCCTTTTTGGCCAAGGGCATCATTGTCGACGTTTTGCCGCTTTTCATGTGCTTTACAGGCGATTCGAATCGACCTCCTGAAATCTGTTTCCTGCAATTCTGCCTTGCTTTCAAATCCTCTTCGTTGCCTTCCCTCAATATATTTGTGGACGAGAGTTATCATTTATAACTCTGCAGGTTTGTGAATTGCAGTGCCCCTGAGCTCCATTTTTCAACTCGCTTTTTTGGGAGCTGGCCGCAAAAGCGCAGGATTGCCTCAGGCCCTCTTCTGGTTCCGGGCGGCAGGCTGAGCCTGTGGTTAATTCTTCTTCCTGATGGGAAAATAGAGTGACCTGTGCCTGTCCCAACACCTAGAGCTAGTCTCTCATTGGCTCCCCCTCTTCCCGTTCATCCTCAGGACAAATTGCAAGCTGTACGGAACAGGAGGTTAAAGGTGCTGGTTCTCCAAGGAGGGAGATTGCTAGTAAAGCGGCTGGAATGGCGAACCCGAGCACAAGGAGTTGAGAAATGAGGTGCGTTTTAGAAAGCTTTCCCGATCACATGGTGTACCACCTTCTGGGTTTCTCATGCATGTTTTCGATGTAGGAAGATGCCCTTGAACCTGGAGATTTGGGACCAATGGGATGGGTAACAGGCAGTATTACTTTAAAGGCTCTGCGTTTGCTCCCCCAAACTCACCAAACCTCTCAGCCCCGAGAGTGTCCACCCTTATGTCTCATCCAGCTGTGGGTCTAGATATGGTCAATCCAGGTTGCATCACAGCCCCTGAACGAATTTTGTAAGAATTTCTCTCTCTTTCACTGTCTTTGTTTCACGGGCTTTTAAAAGTAATTTATTTTTATAATGGGGTTTAGCTGCTTTTCACGGCTGTGTTTATGCCGCTTTACACCCACTTGACTCACTTCCAGAGAGATATCAATACATAGGTTTTAAGATTCTTACTAGTCAGATATATTCTTGTGCGGTGAATAGGGGGTGTTGAGTCCAGTTCACTGAGCAAGGAGTAGGTCTTTCTATTACATATTGGGTTTATGGAACGGTAGCTGAGCTCATTTGAAACCCTTGTTTTATTCATCACCCCACCTCACCTTTCCCGTTAAGCAGCCATAGTGTGTCTTCTAAACGTGTGACTCTGTTCTGTTTTGTAATTCAGTTCAAGTGTAGCGGTTTTTACATTCCCTCTATAACTGATAGCTTATGATAAGTGTCTTTTTCTGTGTGACTTATTTCACTTAGAATCATCGTGCCTAAATCTACTCATCATGCTGCTACTAGCCTTATGACATTGATTTCATGGCTGAGTGATATTCCATTGTACATAAGGACCACCACTTCTTTATCCATTTTTCTCTTTCCAGGGATATTTAAGGTGTCATGAAGTGGAGGTTCTTGTCAACAGAGCAGCCCTAAACTTTGGGGTGCCTGTGTCTTGCTGATTTTTAGTTTTCCCAATTTATACGCCCATGAGTGGAAGTGCCCTATGCGCTCTAAGCTGTGTTTTTTCGATGTTTCAGGACACACCGTACACTTCTCCAGAGTGGCTGTTGGCAATTTACATCCCGCCCATCAGCGTAGCAAGGCTCCCATTTCTCCATGGCCTGTCCTGCATTTCTGGTTTTGACACTTTTTCCAGCATGGCCCTTTTGACCGATGGACAGCGAGACTTCTTTGTAGCGCTGATTTCCCTTTCCAGGTTGCTTGGTTGGCCAAAAAGGGCGTATGCGTTTTTTCCTGAATATATTCAGGAAAAAACGCATACGCCCTTTTTGGCCAAGGGCATCATTGTCGACGTTTTGCCGCTTTTCATGTGCTTTACAGGCGATTCGAATCGACCTCCTGAAATCTGTTTCCTGCAATTCTGCCTTGCTTTCAAATCCTCTTCGTTGCCTTCCCTCAATATATTTGTGGACGAGAGTTATCATTTATAACTCTGCAGGTTTGTGAATTGCAGTGCCCCTGAGCTCCATTTTTCAACTCGCTTTTTTGGGAGCTGGCCGCAAAAGCGCAGGATTGCCTCAGGCCCTCTTCTGGTTCCGGGCGGCAGGCTGAGCCTGTGGTTAATTCTTCTTCCTGATGGGAAAATAGAGTGACCTGTGCCTGTCCCAACACCTAGAGCTAGTCTCTCATTGGCTCCCCCTCTTCCCGTTCATCCTCAGGACAAATTGCAAGCTGTACGGAACAGGAGGTTAAAGGTGCTGGTTCTCCAAGGAGGGAGATTGCTAGTAAAGCGGCTGGAATGGCGAACCCGAGCACAAGGAGATGAGAAATGAGGTGCGTTTTAGAAAGCTTTCCCGATCACACGGTGTACCACCTTCTGGGTTTCTCATGCATGTTTTCGATGTAGGAAGATGCCCTTGAACCTGGAGATTTGGGACCCATGGGATGGGTAACAGGCAGTATTACTTTAAAGGCTCTGCGTTTGCTCCCCCAACCTCACCAAAGCTCTCAGCCCCGAGAGTGTCCACCCTTATGTCTCATCCAGCTGTGGGTCTAGATATGGTCAATCCAGGTTGCATCACAGCCCCTGAACGAATTTTGTAAGAATTTCTCTCTCTTTCACTGTCTTTGTTTCACGGGCTTTTAAAAGTAATTTATTTTTATACTGGGGTTTATCTGCTTTTCACGGCTGTGTTTATGCCGCTTTACATCCACTTGACTCACTTCCAGAGAGATATCAATACACAGGTTTTAAGATTCTTACTAGTCAGATATATTCTTGTGCGGTGAATAGGGGGTGTTGAGTCCAGTTCACTGAGCAAGGAGTAGGTCTTTCTATTACATATTGGGTTTATGGAACGGTAGCTGAGCTCATTTGAAACCCTTGTTTTATTCATCACCCCACCTCACCTTTCCCGTTAAGCAGCCATAGTGTGTCTTCTAAACGTGTGACTCTGTTCTGTTTTGTAATTCAGTTCAAGTGTAGCGGTTTTTACATTCCCTCTATAACTGATAGCTTATGATAAGTGTCTTTTTCTGTGTGACTTATTTCACTTAGAATCGTCGTGCCTAAATCTACTCATCATGCTGCTACTAGCCTTATGACATTGATTTCATGGCTGAGTGATATTCCATTGTACATAAGGACCACCACTTCTTTATCCATTTTTCTCTTTCCAGGGATATTTAAGGTGTCATGAAGTGGAGGTTCTTGTCAACAGAGCAGCCCTAAACTTTGGGGTGCCTGTGTCTTGCTGATTTTTAGTTTTCCCAATTTATACGCCCATGAGTGGAAGTGCCCTATGCGCTCTAAGCTGTGTTTTTTCGATGTTTCAGGACACACCGTACACTTCTCCAGAGTGGCTGTTGGCAATTTACATCCCGCCCATCAGCGTAGCAAGGCTCCCATTTCTCCATGGCCTGTCCTGCATTTCTGGTTTTGACACTTTTTCCAGCATGGCCCTTTTGACCGATGGACAGCGAGACTTCTTTGTAGCGCTGATTTCCCTTTCCAGGTTGCTTGGTTGGCCAAAAAGGGCGTATGCGTTTTTTCCTGAATATATTCAGGAAAAAACGCATACGCCCTTTTTGGCCAAGGGCATCATTGTCGACGTTTTGCCGCTTTTCATGTGCTTTACAGGCGATTCGAATCGACCTCCTGAAATCTGTTTCCTGCAATTCTGCCTTGCTTTCAAATCCTCTTCGTTGCCTTCCCTCAATATATTTGTGGACGAGAGTTATCATTTATAACTCTGCAGGTTTGTGAATTGCAGTGCCCCTGAGCTCCATTTTTCAACTCGCTTTTTTGGGAGCTGGCCGCAAAAGCGCAGGATTGCCTCAGGCCCTCTTCTGGTTCCGGGCGGCAGGCTGAGCCTGTGGTTAATTCTTCTTCCTGATGGGAAAATAGAGTGACCTGTGCCTGTCCCAACACCTAGAGCTAGTCTCTCATTGGCTCCCCCTCTTCCCGTTCATCCTCAGGACAAATTGCAAGCTGTACGGAACAGGAGGTTAAAGGTGCTGATTCTCCAAGGAGGGAGATTGCTAGTAAAGCGGCTGGAATGGCGAACCCGAGCACAAGGAGATGAGAAATGAGGTGCGTTTTAGAAAGCTTTCCCGATCACACGGTGTACCACCTTCTGGGTTTCTCATGCATGTTTTCGATGTAGGAAGATGCCCTTGAACCTGGAGATTTGGGACCCATGGGATGGGTAACAGGCAGTATTACTTTAAAGGCTCTGCGTTTGCTCCCCGAAACTCACCAAACCTCTCAGCCCCGAGAGTGTCCACCCTTATGTCTCATCCAGCTGTGGGTCTAGATATGGTCAATCCAGGTTGCATCACAGCCCCTGAACGAATTTTGTAAGAATTTCTCTCTCTTTCACTGTCTTTGTTTCACGGGCTTTTAAAAGTAATTTATTTTTATAATGGGGTTTAGCTGCTTTTCACGGCTGTGTTTATGCCGCTTTACACCCACTTGACTCACTTCCAGAGAGATATCAATACATAGGTTTTAAGATTCTTACTAGTCAGATATATTCTTGTGCGGTGAATAGGGGGTGTTGAGTCCAGTTCACTGAGCAAGGAGTAGGTCTTTCTATTACATATTGGGTTTATGGAACGGTAGCTGAGCTCATTTGAAACCCTTGTTTTATTCATCACCCCACCTCACCTTTCCCGTTAAGCAGCCATAGTGTGTCTTCTAAACGTGTGACTCTGTTCTGTTTTGTAATTCAGTTCAAGTGTAGCGGTTTTTACATTCCCTCTATAACTGATAGCTTATGATAAGTGTCTTTTTCTGTGTGACTTATTTCACTTAGAATCGTCGTGCCTAAATCTACTCATCATGCTGCTACTAGCCTTATGACATTGATTTCATGGCTGAGTGATATTCCATTGTATATAAGGACCACCACTTCTTTATCCATTTTTCTCTTTCCAGGGATATTTAAGGTGTCATGAAGTGGAGGTTCTTGTCAACAGAGCAGCCCTAAACTTTGGGGTGCCTGTGTCTTGCTGATTTTTAGTTTTCCCAATTTATACGCCCATGAGTGGAAGTGCCCTATGCGCTCTAAGCTGTGTTTTTTCGATGTTTCAGGACACACCGTACACTTCTCCAGAGTGGCTGTTGGCAATGTACATCCCGCCCATCAGCGTAGCAAGGCTCCCATTTCTCCATGGCCTGTCCTGCATTTCTGGTTTTGACACTTTTTTCAGCATGGCCCTTTTGACCGATGGGCAGTGAGACTTCTTTGTAGCGCTGATTTGCCTTTCCAGGTTGCTTGGTTGGCCAAAAAGGGCGTATGCGTTTTTTCCTGAATATATTCAGGAAAAAACGCATACGCCCTTTTTGGCCAAGGGCATCATTGTCGACGTTTTGCCGCTTTTCATGTGCTTTACAGGCGATTCGAATCGACCTCCTGAAATCTGTTTCCTGCAATTCTGCCTTGCTTTCAAATCCTCTTCGTTGCCTTCCCTCAATATATTTGTGGACGAGAGTTATCATTTATAACTCTGCAGGTTTGTGAATTGCAGTGCCCCTGAGCTCCATTTTTCAACTCGCTTTTTTGGGAGCTGGCCGCAAAAGCGCAGGATTGCCTCAGGCCCTCTTCTGGTTCCGGGCGGCAGGCTGAGCCTGTGGTTAATTCTTCTTCCTGATGGGAAAATAGAGTGACCTGTGCCTGTCCCAACACCTAGAGCTAGTCTCTCATTGGCTCCCCCTCTTCCCGTTCATCCTCAGGACAAATTGCAAGCTGTACGGAACAGGAGGTTAAAGGTGCTGGTTCTCCAAGGAGGGAGATTGCTAGTAAAGCGGCTGGAATGGCGAACCCGAGCACAAGGAGTTGAGAAATGAGGTGCGTTTTAGAAAGCTTTCCCGATCACATGGTGTACCACCTTCTGGGTTTCTCATGCATGTTTTCGATGTAGGAAGATGCCCTTGAACCTGGAGATTTGGGACCAATGGGATGGGTAACAGGCAGTATTACTTTAAAGGCTCTGCGTTTGCTCCCCCAAACTCACCAAACCTCTCAGCCCCGAGAGTGTCCACCCTTATGTCTCATCCAGCTGTGGGTCTAGATATGGTCAATCCAGGTTGCATCACAGCCCCTGAACGAATTTTGTAAGAATTTCTCTCTCTTTCACTGTCTTTGTTTCACGGGCTTTTAAAAGTAATTTATTTTTATAATGGGGTTTAGCTGCTTTTCACGGCTGTGTTTATGCCGCTTTACACCCACTTGACTCACTTCCAGAGAGATATCAATACATAGGTTTTAAGATTCTTACTAGTCAGATATATTCTTGTGCGGTGAATAGGGGGTGTTGAGTCCAGTTCACTGAGCAAGGAGTAGGTCTTTCTATTACATATTGGGTTTATGGAACGGTAGCTGAGCTCATTTGAAACCCTTGTTTTATTCATCACCCCACCTCACCTTTCCCGTTAAGCAGCCATAGTGTGTCTTCTAAACGTGTGACTCTGTTCTGTTTTGTAATTCAGTTCAAGTGTAGCGGTTTTTACATTCCCTCTATAACTGATAGCTTATGATAAGTGTCTTTTTCTGTGTGACTTATTTCACTTAGAATCGTCGTGCCTAAATCTACTCATCATGCTGCTACTAGCCTTATGACATTGATTTCATGGCTGAGTGATATTCCATTGTACATAAGGACCACCACTTCTTTATCCATTTTTCTCTTTCCAGGGATATTTAAGGTGTCATGAAGTGGAGGTTCTTGTCAACAGAGCAGCCCTAAACTTTGGGGTGCCTGTGTCTTGCTGATTTTTAGTTTTCCCAATTTATACGCCCATGAGTGGAAGTGCCCTATGCGCTCTAAGCTGTGTTTTTTCGATGTTTCAGGACACACCGTACACTTCTCCAGAGTGGCTGTTGGCAATTTACATCCCGCCCATCAGCGTAGCAAGGCTCCCATTTCTCCATGGCCTGTCCTGCATTTCTGGTTTTGACACTTTTTCCAGCATGGCCCTTTTGACCGATGGACAGCGAGACTTCTTTGTAGCGCTGATTTCCCTTTCCAGGTTGCTTGGTTGGCCAAAAAGGGCGTATGCGTTTTTTCCTGAATATATTCAGGAAAAAACGCATACGCCCTTTTTGGCCAAGGGCATCATTGTCGACGTTTTGCCGCTTTTCATGTGCTTTACAGGCGATTCGAATCGACCTCCTGAAATCTGTTTCCTGCAATTCTGCCTTGCTTTCAAATCCTCTTCGTTGCCTTCCCTCAATATATTTGTGGACGAGAGTTATCATTTATAACTCTGCAGGTTTGTGAATTGCAGTGCCCCTGAGCTCCATTTTTCAACTCGCTTTTTTGGGAGCTGGCCGCAAAAGCGCAGGATTGCCTCAGGCCCTCTTCTGGTTCCGGGCGGCAGGCTGAGCCTGTGGTTAATTCTTCTTCCTGATGGGAAAATAGAGTGACCTGTGCCTGTCCCAACACCTAGAGCTAGTCTCTCATTGGCTCCCCCTCTTCCCGTTCATCCTCAGGACAAATTGCAAGCTGTACGGAACAGGAGGTTAAAGGTGCTGATTCTCCAAGGAGGGAGATTGCTAGTAAAGCGGCTGGAATGGCGAACCCGAGCACAAGGAGATGAGAAATGAGGTGCGTTTTAGAAAGCTTTCCCGATCACACGGTGTACCACCTTCTGGGTTTCTCATGCATGTTTTCGATGTAGGAAGATGCCCTTGAACCTGGAGATTTGGGACCCATGGGATGGGTAACAGGCAGTATTACTTTAAAGGCTCTGCGTTTGCTCCCCGAAACTCACCAAACCTCTCAGCCCCGAGAGTGTCCACCCTTATGTCTCATCCAGCTGTGGGTCTAGATATGGTCAATCCAGGTTGCATCACAGCCCCTGAACGAATTTTGTAAGAATTTCTCTCTCTTTCACTGTCTTTGTTTCACGGGCTTTTAAAAGTAATTTATTTTTATAATGGGGTTTAGCTGCTTTTCACGGCTGTGTTTATGCCGCTTTACACCCACTTGACTCACTTCCAGAGAGATATCAATACATAGGTTTTAAGATTCTTACTAGTCAGATATATTCTTGTGCGGTGAATAGGGGGTGTTGAGTCCAGTTCACTGAGCAAGGAGTAGGTCTTTCTATTACATATTGGGTTTATGGAACGGTAGCTGAGCTCATTTGAAACCCTTGTTTTATTCATCACCCCACCTCACCTTTCCCGTTAAGCAGCCATAGTGTGTCTTCTAAACGTGTGACTCTGTTCTGTTTTGTAATTCAGTTCAAGTGTAGCGGTTTTTACATTCCCTCTATAACTGATAGCTTATGATAAGTGTCTTTTTCTGTGTGACTTATTTCACTTAGAATCGTCGTGCCTAAATCTACTCATCATGCTGCTACTAGCCTTATGACATTGATTTCATGGCTGAGTGATATTCCATTGTATATAAGGACCACCACTTCTTTATCCATTTTTCTCTTTCCAGGGATATTTAAGGTGTCATGAAGTGGAGGTTCTTGTCAACAGAGCAGCCCTAAACTTTGGGGTGCCTGTGTCTTGCTGATTTTTAGTTTTCCCAATTTATACGCCCATGAGTGGAAGTGCCCTATGCGCTCTAAGCTGTGTTTTTTCGATGTTTCAGGACACACCGTACACTTCTCCAGAGTGGCTGTTGGCAATGTACATCCCGCCCATCAGCGTAGCAAGGCTCCCATTTCTCCATGGCCTGTCCTGCATTTCTGGTTTTGACACTTTTTTCAGCATGGCCCTTTTGACCGATGGGCAGTGAGACTTCTTTGTAGCGCTGATTTGCCTTTCCAGGTTGCTTGGTTGGCCAAAAAGGGCATATGCGTTTTTTCCTGAATATATTCAGGAAAAAACGCATACGCCCTTTTTGGCCAAGGGCATCATTGTCGACGTTTTGCCGCTTTTCATGTGCTTTACAGGCGATTCGAATCGACCTCCTGAAATCTGTTTCCTGCAATTCTGCCTTGCTTTCAAATCCTCTTCGTTGCCTTCCCTCAATATATTTGTGGACGAGAGTTATCATTTATAACTCTGCAGGTTTGTGAATTGCAGTGCCCCTGAGCTCCATTTTTCAACTCGCTTTTTTGGGAGCTGGCCGCAAAAGCGCAGGATTGCCTCAGGCCCTCTTCTGGTTCCGGGCGGCAGGCTGAGCCTGTGGTTAATTCTTCTTCCTGATGGGAAAATAGAGTGACCTGTGCCTGTCCCAACACCTAGAGCTAGTCTCTCATTGGCTCCCCCTCTTCCCGTTCATCCTCAGGACAAATTGCAAGCTGTACGGAACAGGAGGTTAAAGGTGCTGGTTCTCCAAGGAGGGAGATTGCTAGTAAAGCGGCTGGAATGGCGAACCCGAGCACAAGGAGTTGAGAAATGAGGTGCGTTTTAGAAAGCTTTCCCGATCACATGGTGTACCACCTTCTGGGTTTCTCATGCATGTTTTCGATGTAGGAAGATGCCCTTGAACCTGGAGATTTGGGACCAATGGGATGGGTAACAGGCAGTATTACTTTAAAGGCTCTGCGTTTGCTCCCCCAAACTCACCAAACCTCTCAGCCCCGAGAGTGTCCACCCTTATGTCTCATCCAGCTGTGGGTCTAGATATGGTCAATCCAGGTTGCATCACAGCCCCTGAACGAATTTTGTAAGAATTTCTCTCTCTTTCACTGTCTTTGTTTCACGGGCTTTTAAAAGTAATTTATTTTTATAATGGGGTTTAGCTGCTTTTCACGGCTGTGTTTATGCCGCTTTACACCCACTTGACTCACTTCCAGAGAGATATCAATACATAGGTTTTAAGATTCTTACTAGTCAGATATATTCTTGTGCGGTGAATAGGGGGTGTTGAGTCCAGTTCACTGAGCAAGGAGTAGGTCTTTCTATTACATATTGGGTTTATGGAACGGTAGCTGAGCTCATTTGAAACCCTTGTTTTATTCATCACCCCACCTCACCTTTCCCGTTAAGCAGCCATAGTGTGTCTTCTAAACGTGTGACTCTGTTCTGTTTTGTAATTCAGTTCAAGTGTAGCGGTTTTTACATTCCCTCTATAACTGATAGCTTATGATAAGTGTCTTTTTCTGTGTGACTTATTTCACTTAGAATCATCGTGCCTAAATCTACTCATCATGCTGCTACTAGCCTTATGACATTGATTTCATGGCTGAGTGATATTCCATTGTACATAAGGACCACCACTTCTTTATCCATTTTTCTCTTTCCAGGGATATTTAAGGTGTCATGAAGTGGAGGTTCTTGTCAACAGAGCAGCCCTAAACTTTGGGGTGCCTGTGTCTTGCTGATTTTTAGTTTTCCCAATTTATACGCCCATGAGTGGAAGTGCCCTATGCGCTCTAAGCTGTGTTTTTTCGATGTTTCAGGACACACCGTACACTTCTCCAGAGTGGCTGTTGGCAATTTACATCCCGCCCATCAGCGTAGCAAGGCTCCCATTTCTCCATGGCCTGTCCTGCATTTCTGGTTTTGACACTTTTTCCAGCATGGCCCTTTTGACCGATGGACAGCGAGACTTCTTTGTAGCGCTGATTTCCCTTTCCAGGTTGCTTGGTTGGCCAAAAAGGGCGTATGCGTTTTTTCCTGAATATATTCAGGAAAAAACGCATACGCCCTTTTTGGCCAAGGGCATCATTGTCGACGTTTTGCCGCTTTTCATGTGCTTTACAGGCGATTCGAATCGACCTCCTGAAATCTGTTTCCTGCAATTCTGCCTTGCTTTCAAATCCTCTTCGTTGCCTTCCCTCAATATATTTGTGGACGAGAGTTATCATTTATAACTCTGCAGGTTTGTGAATTGCAGTGCCCCTGAGCTCCATTTTTCAACTCGCTTTTTTGGGAGCTGGCCGCAAAAGCGCAGGATTGCCTCAGGCCCTCTTCTGGTTCCGGGCGGCAGGCTGAGCCTGTGGTTAATTCTTCTTCCTGATGGGAAAATAGAGTGACCTGTGCCTGTCCCAACACCTAGAGCTAGTCTCTCATTGGCTCCCCCTCTTCCCGTTCATCCTCAGGACAAATTGCAAGCTGTACGGAACAGGAGGTTAAAGGTGCTGGTTCTCCAAGGAGGGAGATTGCTAGTAAAGCGGCTGGAATGGCGAACCCGAGCACAAGGAGATGAGAAATGAGGTGCGTTTTAGAAAGCTTTCCCGATCACACGGTGTACCACCTTCTGGGTTTCTCATGCATGTTTTCGATGTAGGAAGATGCCCTTGAACCTGGAGATTTGGGACCCATGGGATGGGTAACAGGCAGTATTACTTTAAAGGCTCTGCGTTTGCTCCCCCAACCTCACCAAAGCTCTCAGCCCCGAGAGTGTCCACCCTTATGTCTCATCCAGCTGTGGGTCTAGATATGGTCAATCCAGGTTGCATCACAGCCCCTGAACGAATTTTGTAAGAATTTCTCTCTCTTTCACTGTCTTTGTTTCACGGGCTTTTAAAAGTAATTTATTTTTATACTGGGGTTTATCTGCTTTTCACGGCTGTGTTTATGCCGCTTTACATCCACTTGACTCACTTCCAGAGAGATATCAATACACAGGTTTTAAGATTCTTACTAGTCAGATATATTCTTGTGCGGTGAATAGGGGGTTTTGAGTCCAGTTCACTGGGCAAGGAGTAGGTCTTTCTATTACATATTGGGTTTATGGAACGGTATCTGAGCTAATTTGAAACCCTTGTTTTATGCATCACCCCACCTCACCTTTCCCGTTAAGCAGCCATAGTGTGTTTTCTAAACGTGTGACTCTGTTCTGTTTTGTAATTCAGTTCAAGTGTAGCGGTTTGTACATTCCCTCTATAAGTGATAGCTTATGATAAGTGTCTTTTTCTGTGTGACTTATTTCACTTAGAATCGTCGTGCCTAAATCCAATCATCATGCTGCTACTAGCCTTATGACATTGATTTCATGGCTGAGTGATATTCCATTGTACATAAGGACCACCACTTCTTTATCCATTTTTCTCTTTCCTGGGATATTTAAGGTGTCATGAAGTGGAGGTTCTTGTCAACAGAGCAGCCCTAAACTTTGGGGTGCCTGTGTCTTGCTGATTTTTAGTTTTCCCAATTTATACGCCCATGAGTGGAAGTGCCCTATGCGCTCTAAGCTGTGTTTTTTCGATGTTTCAGGACACACCGTACACTTCTCCAGAGTGGCTGTTGGCAATTTACATCCCGCCCATCAGCGTAGCAAGGCTCCCATTTCTCCATGGCCTGTCCTGCATTTCTGGTTTTGACACTTTTTCCAGCATGGCCCTTTTGACCGATGGACAGCGAGACTTCTTTGTAGCGCTGATTTCCCTTTCCAGGTTGCTTGGTTGGCCAAAAAGGGCGTATGCGTTTTTTCCTGAATATATTCAGGAAAAAACGCATACGCCCTTTTTGGCCAAGGGCATCATTGTCGACGTTTTGCCGCTTTTCATGTGCTTTACAGGCGATTCGAATCGACCTCCTGAAATCTGTTTCCTGCAATTCTGCCTTGCTTTCAAATCCTCTTCGTTGCCTTCCCTCAATATATTTGTGGACGAGAGTTATCATTTATAACTCTGCAGGTTTGTGAATTGCAGTGCCCCTGAGCTCCATTTTTCAACTCGCTTTTTTGGGAGCTGGCCGCAAAAGCGCAGGATTGCCTCAGGCCCTCTTCTGGTTCCGGGCGGCAGGCTGAGCCTGTGGTTAATTCTTCTTCCTGATGGGAAAATAGAGTGACCTGTGCCTGTCCCAACACCTAGAGCTAGTCTCTCATTGGCTCCCCCTCTTCCCGTTCATCCTCAGGACAAATTGCAAGCTGTACGGAACAGGAGGTTAAAGGTGCTGGTTCTCCAAGGAGGGAGATTGCTAGTAAAGCGGCTGGAATGGCGAACCCGAGCACAAGGAGATGAGAAATGAGGTGCGTTTTAGAAAGCTTTCCCGATCACACGGTGTACCACCTTCTGGGTTTCTCATGCATGTTTTCGATGTAGGAAGATGCCCTTGAACCTGGAGATTTGGGACCCATGGGATGGGTAACAGGCAGTATTACTTTAAAGGCTCTGCGTTTGCTCCCCCAACCTCACCAAAGCTCTCAGCCCCGAGAGTGTCCACCCTTATGTCTCATCCAGCTGTGGGTCTAGATATGGTCAATCCAGGTTGCATCACAGCCCCTGAACGAATTTTGTAAGAATTTCTCTCTCTTTCACTGTCTTTGTTTCACGGGCTTTTAAAAGTAATTTATTTTTATACTGGGGTTTATCTGCTTTTCACGGCTGTGTTTATGCCGCTTTACATCCACTTGACTCACTTCCAGAGAGATATCAATACACAGGTTTTAAGATTCTTACTAGTCAGATATATTCTTGTGCGGTGAATAGGGGGTTTTGAGTCCAGTTCACTGGGCAAGGAGTAGGTCTTTCTATTACATATTGGGTTTATGGAACGGTATCTGAGCTAATTTGAAACCCTTGTTTTATGCATCACCCCACCTCACCTTTCCCGTTAAGCAGCCATAGTGTGTTTTCTAAACGTGTGACTCTGTTCTGTTTTGTAATTCAGTTCAAGTGTAGCGGTTTGTACATTCCCTCTATAAGTGATAGCTTATGATAAGTGTCTTTTTCTGTGTGACTTATTTCACTTAGAATCGTCGTGCCTAAATCCAATCATCATGCTGCTACTAGCCTTATGACATTGATTTCATGGCTGAGTGATATTCCATTGTACATAAGGACCACCACTTCTTTATCCATTTTTCTCTTTCCTGGGATATTTAAGGTGTCATGAAGTGGAGGTTCTTGTCAACAGAGCAGCTCTAAACTTTGGGGTGCCTGTGTCTTGCTGATTTTTAGTTTTCCCAATTTATATGCCCATGAGTGGAAGTGCCCTATGCGCTCTAAGCTGTGTTTTTTCGATGTTTCAGGACACACCGTACACTTCTCCAGAGTGGCTGTTGGCAATTTACATCCCGCCCATCAGCGTAGCAAGTCTCCCATTTCTCCATGGCCTGTCCTGCATTTCTGGTTTTGACACTTTTTTCAGCATGGCCCTTTTGACCGATGGGCAGCGAGACTTCTTTGTAGCGCTGATTTGCCTTTCCAGGTTGCTTGGTTGGCCAAAAAGGGCGTATGCGTTTTTTCCTGAATATATTCAGGAAAAAACGCATACGCCCTTTTTGGCCAAGGGCATCATTGTCGACGTTTTGCCGCTTTTCATGTGCTTTACAGGCGATTCGAATCGACCTCCTGAAATCTGTTTCCTGCAATTCTGCCTTGCTTTCAAATCCTCTCCGTTGCCTTCCCTCAATATATTTGTGGACGAGAGTTATCATTTATAACTCTGCAGGTTTGTGAATTGCAGTGCCCCTGAGCTCCATTTTTCAACTCGCTTTTTTGGGAGCTGGCCGCAAAAGCGCAGGATTGCCTCAGGCCCTCTTCTGGTTCCGGGCGGCAGGCTGAGCCTGTGGTTAATTCTTCTTCCTGATGGGAAAATAGAGTGACCTGTGCCTGTCCCAACACCTAGAGCTAGTCTCTCATTGGCTCCCCCTCTTCCCGTTCATCCTCAGGACAATTTGCAAGCTGTACGGAACAGGAGGTTAAAGGTGCTGATTCTCCAAGGAGGGAGATTGCTAGTAAAGCGGCTGGAATGGCGAACCCGAGCACAAGGAGATGAGAAATGAGGTGCGTTTTAGAAAGCTTTCCCGATCACACGGTGTACCACCTTCTGGGTTTCTCATGCATGTTTTCGATGTAGGAAGATGCCCTTGAACCTGGAGATTTGGGACCCATGGGATGGGTAACAGGCAGTATTACTTTAAAGGCTCTGCGTTTGCTCCCCGAAACTCACCAAACCTCTCAGCCCCGAGAGTGTCCACCCTTATGTCTCATCCAGCTGTGGGTCTAGATATGGTCAATCCAGGTTGCATCACAGCCCCTGAACGAATTTTGTAAGAATTTCTCTCTCTTTCACTGTCTTTGTTTCACGGGCTTTTAAAAGTAATTTATTTTTATAATGGGGTTTAGCTGCTTTTCACGGCTGTGTTTATGCCGCTTTACACCCACTTGACTCACTTCCAGAGAGATATCAATACATAGGTTTTAAGATTCTTACTAGTCAGATATATTCTTGTGCGGTGAATAGGGGGTGTTGAGTCCAGTTCACTGAGCAAGGAGTAGGTCTTTCTATTACATATTGGGTTTATGGAACGGTAGCTGAGCTCATTTGAAACCCTTGTTTTATTCATCACCCCACCTCACCTTTCCCGTTAAGCAGCCATAGTGTGTCTTCTAAACGTGTGACTCTGTTCTGTTTTGTAATTCAGTTCAAGTGTAGCGGTTTTTACATTCCCTCTATAAGTGATAGCTTATGATAAGTGTCTTTTTCTGTGTGACTTATTTCACTTAGAATCGTCGTGCCTAAATCTACTCATCATGCTGCTACTAGCCTTATGACATTGATTTCATGGCTGAGTGATATTCCATTGTACATATGGACCACCACTTCTTTATCCATTTTTCTCTTTCCAGGGGTATTTAAGGTGTCATGAAGTGGAGGTTCTTGTCAACAGAGCAGCCCTAAACTTTGGGGTGCCTGTGTCTTGCTGATTTTTAGTTTTCCCAATTTATACGCCCATGAGTGGAAGTGCCCTATGCGCTCTAAGCTGTGTTTTTTCGATGTTTCAGGACACACCGTACACTTCTCCAGAGTGGCTGTTGGCAATTTACATCCCGCCCATCAGCGTAGCAAGGCTCCCATTTCTCCATGGCCTGTCCTGCATTTCTGGTTTTGACACTTTTTTCAGCATGGCCCTTTTGACCGATGGGCAGCGAGACTTCTTTGTAGCGCTGATTTGCCTTTCCAGGTTGCTTGGTTGGCCAAAAAGGGCGTATGCGTTTTTTCCTGAATATATTCAGGAAAAAACGCATACGCCCTTTTTGGCCAAGGGCATCATTGTCGACGTTTTGCCGCTTTTCATGTGCTTTACAGGCGATTCGAATCGACCTCCTGAAATCTGTTTCCTGCAATTCTGCCTTGCTTTCAAATCCTCTTCGTTGCCTTCCCTCAATATATTTGTGGACGAGAGTTATCATTTATAACTCTGCAGGTTTGTGAATTGCAGTGCCCCTGAGCTCCATTTTTCAACTCGCTTTTTTGGGAGCTGGCCGCAAAAGCGCAGGATTGCCTCAGGCCCTCTTCTGGTTCCGGGCGGCAGGCTGAGCCTGTGGTTAATTCTTCTTCCTGATGGGAAAATAGAGTGACCTGTGCCTGTCCCAACACCTAGAGCTAGTCTCTCATTGGCTCCCCCTCTTCCCGTTCATCCTCAGGACAAATTGCAAGCTGTACGGAACAGGAGGTTAAAGGTGCTGATTCTCCAAGGAGGGAGATTGCTAGTAAAGCGGCTGGAATGGCGAACCCGAGCACAAGGAGATGAGAAATGAGGTGCGTTTTAGAAAGCTTTCCCGATCACACGGTGTACCACCTTCTGGGTTTCTCATGCATGTTTTCGATGTAGGAAGATGCCCTTGAACCTGGAGATTTGGGACCCATGGGATGGGTAACAGGCAGTATTACTTTAAAGGCTCTGCGTTTGCTCCCCGAAACTCACCAAACCTCTCAGCCCCGAGAGTGTCCACCCTTATGTCTCATCCAGCTGTGGGTCTAGATATGGTCAATCCAGGTTGCATCACAGCCCCTGAACGAATTTTGTAAGAATTTCTCTCTCTTTCACTGTCTTTGTTTCACGGGCTTTTAAAAGTAATTTATTTTTATAATGGGGTTTAGCTGCTTTTCACGGCTGTGTTTATGCCGCTTTACACCCACTTGACTCACTTCCAGAGAGATATCAATACATAGGTTTTAAGATTCTTACTAGTCAGATATATTCTTGTGCGGTGAATAGGGGGTGTTGAGTCCAGTTCACTGAGCAAGGAGTAGGTCTTTCTATTACATATTGGGTTTATGGAACGGTAGCTGAGCTCATTTGAAACCCTTGTTTTATTCATCACCCCACCTCACCTTTCCCGTTAAGCAGCCATAGTGTGTCTTCTAAACGTGTGACTCTGTTCTGTTTTGTAATTCAGTTAAAGTGTAGCGGTTTGTACATTCCCTCTATAAGTGATAGCTTATGATAAGTGTCTTTTTCTGTGTGACTTATTTCACTTAGAATCGTCGTGCCTAAATCCAATCATCATGCTGCTACTAGCCTTATGACATTGATTTCATGGCTGAGTGATATTCCATTGTACATAAGGACCACCACTTCTTTATCCATTTTTCTCTTTCCAGGGATATTTAAGGTGTCATGAAGTGGAGGTTCTTGTCAACAGAGCAGCCCTAAACTTTGGGGTGCCTGTGTCTTGCTGATTTTTAGTTTTCCCAATTTATACGCCCATGAGTGGAAGTGCCCTATGCGCTCTAAGCTCTGTTTTTTCGATGTTTCAGGACACACCGTACACTTCTCCAGAGTGGCTGTTGGCAATTTACATCCCGCCCATCAGCGTAGCAAGTCTCCCATTTCTCCATGGCCTGTCCTGCATTTCTGGTTTTGACACTTTTTCCAGCATGGCCTTTTTGACCGATGGGCAGCGAGACTTCTTTGTAGCGCTGATTTGCCTTTCCAGGTTGCTTGGTTGGCCAAAAAGGGCGTATGCGTTTTTTCCTGAATATATTCAGGAAAAAACGCATACGCCCTTTTTGGCCAAGGGCATCATTGTCGACGTTTTGCCGCTTTTCATGTGCTTTACAGGCGATTCGAATCGACCTCCTGAAATCTGTTTCCTGCAATTCTGCCTTGCTTTCAAATCCTCTTCGTTGCCTTCCCTCAATATATTTGTGGACGAGAGTTATCATTTATAACTCTGCAGGTTTGTGAATTGCAGTGCCCCTGAGCTCCATTTTTCAACTCGCTTTTTTGGGAGCTGGCCGCAAAAGCGCAGGATTGCCTCAGGCCCTCTTCTGGTTCCGGGCGGCAGGCTGAGCCTGTGGTTAATTCTTCTTCCTGATGGGAAAATAGAGTGACCTGTGCCTGTCCCAACACCTAGAGCTAGTCTCTCATTGGCTCCCCCTCTTCCCGTTCATCCTCAGGACAAATTGCAAGCTGTACGGAACAGGAGGTTAAAGGTGCTGATTCTCCAAGGAGGGAGATTGCTAGTAAAGCGGCTGGAATGGCGAACCCGAGCACAAGGAGATGAGAAATGAGGTGCGTTTTAGAAAGCTTTCCCGATCACACGGTGTACCACCTTCTGGGTTTCTCATGCATGTTTTCGATGTAGGAAGATGCCCTTGAACCTGGAGATTTGGGACCCATGGGATGGGTAACAGGCAGTATTACTTTAAAGGCTCTGCGTTTGCTCCCCGAAACTCACCAAACCTCTCAGCCCCGAGAGTGTCCACCCTTATGTCTCATCCAGCTGTGGGTCTAGATATGGTCAATCCAGGTTGCATCACAGCCCCTGAACGAATTTTGTAAGAATTTCTCTCTCTTTCACTGTCTTTGTTTCACGGGCTTTTAAAAGTAATTTATTTTTATAATGGGGTTTAGCTGCTTTTCACGGCTGTGTTTATGCCGCTTTACACCCACTTGACTCACTTCCAGAGAGATATCAATACATAGGTTTTAAGATTCTTACTAGTCAGATATATTCTTGTGCGGTGAATAGGGGGTGTTGAGTCCAGTTCACTGAGCAAGGAGTAGGTCTTTCTATTACATATTGGGTTTATGGAACGGTAGCTGAGCTCATTTGAAACCCTTGTTTTATTCATCACCCCACCTCACCTTTCCCGTTAAGCAGCCATAGTGTGTCTTCTAAACGTGTGACTCTGTTCTGTTTTGTAATTCAGTTCAAGTGTAGCGGTTTTTACATTCCCTCTATAACTGATAGCTTATGATAAGTGTCTTTTTCTGTGTGACTTATTTCACTTAGAATCGTCGTGCCTAAATCTACTCATCATGCTGCTACTAGCCTTATGACATTGATTTCATGGCTGAGTGATATTCCATTGTACATAAGGACCACCACTTCTTTATCCATTTTTCTCTTTCCTGGGATATTTAAGGTGTCATGAAGTGGAGGTTTTTGTCAACAGAGCAGCCCTAAACTTTGGGGTGCCTGTGTCTTGCTGATTTTTAGTTTTCCCAATTTATACGCCCATGAGTGGAAGTGCCCTATGCGCTCTAAGCTGTGTTTTTTCGATGTTTCAGGACACACCGTACACTTCTCCAGAGTGGCTGTTGGCAATTTACATCCCGCCCATCAGCGTAGCAAGGCTCCCATTTCTCCATGGCCTGTCCTGCATTTCTGGTTTTGACACTTTTTTCAGCATGGCCCTTTTGACCGATGGGCAGCGAGACTTCTTTGTAGCGCTGATTTGCCTTTCCAGGTTGCTTGGTTGGCCAAAAAGGGCGTATGCGTTTTTTCCTGAATATATTCAGGAAAAAACGCATACGCCCTTTTTGGCCAAGGGCATCATTGTCGACGTTTTGCCGCTTTTCATGTGCTTTACAGGCGATTCGAATCGACCTCCTGAAATCTGTTTCCTGCAATTCTGCCTTGCTTTCAAATCCTCTTCGTTGCCTTCCCTCAATATATTTGTGGACGAGAGTTATCATTTATAACTCTGCAGGTTTGTGAATTGCAGTGCCCCTGAGCTCCATTTTTCAACTCGCTTTTTTGGGAGCTGGCCGCAAAAGCCCAGGATTGCCTCAGGCCCTCTTCTGGTTCCGGGCGGCAGGCTGAGCCTGTGGTTAATTCTTCTTCCTGATGGGAAAATAGAGTGACCTGTGCCTGTCCCAACACCTAGAGCTAGTCTCTCATTGGCTCCCCCTCTTCCCGTTCATCCTCAGGACAAATTGCAAGCTGTACGGAACAGGAGGTTAAAGGTGCTGGTTCTCCAAGGAGGGAGATTGCTAGTAAAGCGGCTGGAATGGCGAACCCGAGCACAAGGAGATGAGAAATGAGGTGCGTTTTAGAAAGCTTTCCCGATCACATGGTGTACCACCTTCTGGGTTTCTCATGCATGTTTTCGATGTAGGAAGATGCCCTTGAACCTGGAGATTTGGGACCCATGGGATGGGTAACAGGCAGTATTACTTTAAAGGCTCTGCGTTTGCTCCCCGAAACTCACCAAACCTCTCAGCCCCGAGAGTGTCCACCCTTATGTCTCATCCAGCTGTGGGTCTAGATATGGTCAATCCAGGTTGCATCACAGCCCCTGAACGAATTTTGTAAGAATTTCTCTCTCTTTCACTGTCTTTGTTTCACGGGCTTTTAAAAGTAATTTATTTTTATAATGGGGTTTAGCTGCTTTTCACGGCTGTGTTTATGCCGCTTTACACCCACTTGACTCACTTCCAGAGAGATATCAATACATAGGTTTTAAGATTCTTACTAGTCAGATATATTCTTGTGCGGTGAATAGGGGGTGTTGAGTCCAGTTCACTGAGCAAGGAGTAGGTCTTTCTATTACATATTGGGTTTATGGAACGGTAGCTGAGCTCATTTGAAACCCTTGTTTTATTCATCACCCCACCTCACCTTTCCCGTTAAGCAGCCATAGTGTGTCTTCTAAACGTGTGACTCTGTTCTGTTTTGTAATTCAGTTCAAGTGTAGCGGTTTTTACATTCCCTCTATAAGTGATAGCTTATGATAAGTGTCTTTTTCTGTGTGACTTATTTCACTTAGAATCGTCGTGCCTAAATCTACTCATCATGCTGCTACTAGCCTTATGACATTGATTTCATGGCTGAGTGATATTCCATTGTACATAAGGACCACCACTTCTTTATCCATTTTTCTCTTTCCTGGGATATTTAAGGTGTCATGAAGTGGAGGTTTTTGTCAACAGAGCAGCCCTAAACTTTGGGGTGCCTGTGTCTTGCTGATTTTTAGTTTTCCCAATTTATACGCCCATGAGTGGAAGTGCCCTATGCGCTCTAAGCTGTGTTTTTTCGATGTTTCAGGACACACCGTACACTTCTCCAGAGTGGCTGTTGGCAATTTACATCCCGCCCATCAGCGTAGCAAGGCTCCCATTTCTCCATGGCCTGTCCTGCATTTCTGGTTTTGACACTTTTTTCAGCATGGCCCTTTTGACCGATGGGCAGCGAGACTTCTTTGTAGCGCTGATTTGCCTTTCCAGGTTGCTTGGTTGGCCAAAAAGGGCGTATGCGTTTTTTCCTGAATATATTCAGGAAAAAACGCATACGCCCTTTTTGGCCAAGGGCATCATTGTCGACGTTTTGCCGCTTTTCATGTGCTTTACAGGCGATTCGAATCGACCTCCTGAAATCTGTTTCCTGCAATTCTGCCTTGCTTTCAAATCCTCTTCGTTGCCTTCCCTCAATATATTTGTGGACGAGAGTTATCATTTATAACTCTGCAGGTTTGTGAATTGCAGTGCCCCTGAGCTCCATTTTTCAACTCGCTTTTTTGGGAGCTGGCCGCAAAAGCCCAGGATTGCCTCAGGCCCTCTTCTGGTTCCGGGCGGCAGGCTGAGCCTGTGGTTAATTCTTCTTCCTGATGGGAAAATAGAGTGACCTGTGCCTGTCCCAACACCTAGAGCTAGTCTCTCATTGGCTCCCCCTCTTCCCGTTCATCCTCAGGACAAATTGCAAGCTGTATGGAACAGGAGGTTAAAGGTGCTGATTCTCCAAGGAGGGAGATTGCTAGTAAAGCGGCTGGAATGGCGAACCCGAGCACAAGGAGATGAGAAATGAGGTGCGTTTTAGAAAGCTTTCCCGATCACACGGTGTACCACCTTCTGGGTTTCTCATGCATGTTTTCGATGTAGGAAGATGCCCTTGAACCTGGAGATTTGGGACCCATGGGATGGGTAACAGGCAGTATTACTTTAAAGGCTCTGCGTTTGCTCCCCGAAACTCACCAAACCTCTCAGCCCCGAGAGTGTCCACCCTTATGTCTCATCCAGCTGTGGGTCTAGATATGGTCAATCCAGGTTGCATCACAGCCCCTGAACGAATTTTGTAAGAATTTCTCTCTCTTTCACTGTCTTTCTTTCACGGGCTTTTAAAAGTAATTTATTTTATTTTATTTTTTTTTTATAAATTTATTTATTTATTTTTGGCTGTGTTGGGTCTTCGTTTCTGTGCGAGGGCTTTCTCTAGTTGCGGTGAGCGGGGGCCACTCTTCATCGCGGTGCACGGGCCTCTCACTATCGGGGCCTCTCTTGTTGGGGAGCACAGGCTCCAGACGCACAGGCTCAGTAGTTGTGGCTCACGGGCCCAGTTGCTCCGTGGCATGTGGGATCTTCCCAGACCAGGGCTCGAACCCGTGTCCCCTGCATTGGCAGGCACATTCTCAACCACTGCGCCACCAGGGAAGCCCAGTAATTTATTTTTATAATGGGGTTTAGCTGCTTTTCACGGCTGAGTTTACGCTGCTTTATACCCACTTGACTCACTTCCAGAGAGATATCAATACATAGGTTTTAAGATTCTTACTAGTCAGATATATTCTTGTGCGGTGAATAGGGGGTGTTGAGTCCAGTTCACTGGGCAAGGAGTAGGTCTTTCTATTACATATTGGGTTTATGGAACGGTATCTGAGCTAATTTGAAACCCTTGTTTTATGCATCACCCCACCTCACCTTTCCCGTTAAGCAGCCATAGTGTGTTTTCTAAACGTGTGACTCTGTTCTGTTTTGTAATTCAGTTCAAGTGTAGCGGTTTTTACATTCCCTCTATAACTGATAGCTTATGATAAGTGTCTTTTTCTGTGTGACTTATTTCACTTAGAATCGTCGTGCCTAAATCCACTCATCATGCTGCTACTAGCCTTATGACATTGATTTCATGGCTGAGTGATATTCCATTGTACATAAGGACCACCACTTCTTTATCCATTTTTCTCTTTCCTGGGATATTTAAGGTGTCATGAAGTGGAGGTTCTTGTCAACAGAGCAGCCCTAAACTTTGGGGTGCCTGTGTCTTGCTGATTTTTAGTTTTCCCAATTTATACGCCCATGAGTGGAAGTGCCC
Organism: Balaenoptera ricei; assembly: GCF_028023285.1. Lineage (NCBI taxonomy): Eukaryota > Metazoa > Chordata > Mammalia > Artiodactyla > Balaenopteridae > Balaenoptera > Balaenoptera ricei. The sequence continues at coordinate 43,692,725 of NC_082642.1, read as the reverse complement.
TATGCGCTCTAAGCTGTGTTTTTTCGATGTTTCAGGACACACCGTACACTTCTCCAGAGTGGCTGTTGGCAATTTACATCCCGCCCATCAGCGTAGCAAGGCTCCCATTTCTCCATGGCCTGTCCTGCATTTCTGGTTTTGACACTTTTTTCAGCATGGCCCTTTTGACCGATGGGCAGCGAGACTTCTTTGTAGCGCTGATTTGCCTTTCCAGGTTGCTTGGTTGGCCAAAAAGGGCGTATGCGTTTTTTCCTGAATATATTCAGGAAAAAACGCATACGCCCTTTTTGGCCAAGGGCATCATTGTCGACGTTTTGCCGCTTTTCATGTGCTTTACAGGCGATTCGAATCGACCTCCTGAAATCTGTTTCCTGCAATTCTGCCTTGCTTTCAAATCCTCTTCGTTGCCTTCCCTCAATATATTTGTGGACGAGAGTTATCATTTATAACTCTGCAGGTTTGTGAATTGCAGTGCCCCTGAGCTCCATTTTTCAACTCGCTTTTTTGGGAGCTGGCCGCAAAAGCGCAGGATTGCCTCAGGCCCTCTTCTGGTTCCGGGCGGCAGGCTGAGCCTGTGGTTAATTCTTCTTCCTGATGGGAAAATAGAGTGACCTGTGCCTGTCCCAACACCTAGAGCTAGTCTCTCATTGGCTCCCCCTCTTCCCGTTCATCCTCAGGACAAATTGCAAGCTGTACGGAACAGGAGGTTAAAGGTGCTGGTTCTCCAAGGAGGGAGATTGCTAGTAAAGTGGCTGGAATGGCGAACCCGAGCACAAGGAGTTGAGAAATGAGGTGCGTTTTAGAAAGCTTTCCCGATCACATGGTGTACCACCTTCTGGGTTTCTCATGCATGTTTTCGATGTAGGAAGATGCCCTTGAACCTGGAGATTTGGGACCCATGGGATGGGTAACAGGCAGTATTACTTTAAAGGCTCTGCGTTTGCTCCCCAAAACTCACCAAACCTCTCAGCCCCGAGAGTGTCCACCATTATGTCTCATCCAGCTGTGGGTCTAGATATGGTCAATCCAGGTTGCATCACAGAGCCTGAACGAATTTTGTAAGAATTTCTCTCTCTTTCACTGTCTTTGTTTCACGGGCTTTTAAAAGTAATTTATTTTTATACTGGGGTTTAGCTGCTTTTCACGGCTGAGTTTACGCTGCTTTATACCCACTTGACTCACTTCCAGAGAGATATCAATACACAGGTTTTAAGATTCTTACTAGTCAGATATATTCTTGTGCGGTGAATAGGGGGTGTTGAGTCCAGTTCACTGGGCAAGGAGTAGGTCTTTCTATTACATATTGGGTTTATGGAACGGTATCTGAGCTAATTTGAAACCCTTGTTTTATGCATCACCCCACCTCACCTTTCCCGTTAAGCAGCCATAGTGTGTTTTCTAAACGTGTGACTCTGTTCTGTTTTGTAATTCAGTTCAAGTGTAGCGGTTTTTACATTCCCTCTATAAGTGATAGCTTATGATAAGTGTCTTTTTCTGTGTGACTTATTTCACTTAGAATCGTCGTGCCTAAATCCAATCATCATGCTGCTACTAGCCTTATGACATTGATTTCATGGCTGAGTGATATTCCATTGTACATAAGGACCACCACTTCTTTATCCATTTTTCTCTTTCCTGGGATATTTAAGGTGTCATGAAGTGGAGGTTCTTGTCAACAGAGCAGCCCTAAACTTTGGGGTGCCTGTGTCTTGCTGATTTTTAGTTTTCCCAATTTATACGCCCATGAGTGGAAGTGCCCTATGCGCTCTAAGCTCTGTTTTTTCGATGTTTCAGGACACACCGTACACTTCTCCAGAGTGGCTGTTGGCAATTTACATCCCGCCCATCAGCGTAGCAAGTCTCCCATTTCTCCATGGCCTGTCCTGCATTTCTGGTTTTGACACTTTTTCCAGCATGGCCTTTTTGACCGATGGGCAGCGAGACTTCTTTGTAGCGCTGATTTGCCTTTCCAGGTTGCTTGGTTGGCCAAAAAGGGCGTATGCGTTTTTTCCTGAATATATTCAGGAAAAAACGCATACGCCCTTTTTGGCCAAGGGCATCATTGTCGACGTTTTGCCGCTTTTCATGTGCTTTACAGGCGATTCGAATCGACCTCCTGAAATCTGTTTCCTGCAATTCTGCCTTGCTTTCAAATCCTCTTCGTTGCCTTCCCTCAATATATTTGTGGACGAGAGTTATCATTTATAACTCTGCAGGTTTGTGAATTGCAGTGCCCCTGAGCTCCATTTTTCAACTCGCTTTTTTGGGAGCTGGCCGCAAAAGCGCAGGATTGCCTCAGGCCCTCTTCTGGTTCCGGGCGGCAGGCTGAGCCTGTGGTTAATTCTTCTTCCTGATGGGAAAATAGAGTGACCTGTGCCTGTCCCAACACCTAGAGCTAGTCTCTCATTGGCTCCCCCTCTTCCCGTTCATCCTCAGGACAAATTGCAAGCTGTACGGAACAGGAGGTTAAAGGTGCTGATTCTCCAAGGAGGGAGATTGCTAGTAAAGCGGCTGGAATGGCGAACCCGAGCACAAGGAGATGAGAAATGAGGTGCGTTTTAGAAAGCTTTCCCGATCACACGGTGTACCACCTTCTGGGTTTCTCATGCATGTTTTCGATGTAGGAAGATGCCCTTGAACCTGGAGATTTGGGACCCATGGGATGGGTAACAGGCAGTATTACTTTAAAGGCTCTGCGTTTGCTCCCCGAAACTCACCAAACCTCTCAGCCCCGAGAGTGTCCACCCTTATGTCTCATCCAGCTGTGGGTCTAGATATGGTCAATCCAGGTTGCATCACAGCCCCTGAACGAATTTTGTAAGAATTTCTCTCTCTTTCACTGTCTTTGTTTCACGGGCTTTTAAAAGTAATTTATTTTTATAATGGGGTTTAGCTGCTTTTCACGGCTGTGTTTATGCCGCTTTACACCCACTTGACTCACTTCCAGAGAGATATCAATACATAGGTTTTAAGATTCTTACTAGTCAGATATATTCTTGTGCGGTGAATAGGGGGTGTTGAGTCCAGTTCACTGAGCAAGGAGTAGGTCTTTCTATTACATATTGGGTTTATGGAACGGTAGCTGAGCTCATTTGAAACCCTTGTTTTATTCATCACCCCACCTCACCTTTCCCGTTAAGCAGCCATAGTGTGTCTTCTAAACGTGTGACTCTGTTCTGTTTTGTAATTCAGTTCAAGTGTAGCGGTTTTTACATTCCCTCTATAAGTGATAGCTTATGATAAGTGTCTTTTTCTGTGTGACTTATTTCACTTAGAATCGTCGTGCCTAAATCCAATCATCATGCTGCTACTAGCCTTATGACATTGATTTCATGGCTCAGTGATATTCCATTGTACATAAGGACCACCACTTCTTTATCCATTTTTCTCTTTCCTGGGATATTTAAGGTGTCATGAAGTGGAGGTTCTTGTCAACAGAGCAGCCCTAAACTTTGGGGTGCCTGTGTCTTGCTGATTTTTAGTTTTCCCAATTTATACGCCCATGAGTGGAAGTGCCCTATGCGCTCTAAGCTCTGTTTTTTCGATGTTTCAGGACACACCGTACACTTCTCCAGAGTGGCTGTTGGCAATTTACATCCCGCCCATCAGCGTAGCAAGTCTCCCATTTCTCCATGGCCTGTCCTGCATTTCTGGTTTTGACACTTTTTCCAGCATGGCCTTTTTGACCGATGGGCAGCGAGACTTCTTTGTAGCGCTGATTTGCCTTTCCAGGTTGCTTGGTTGGCCAAAAAGGGCGTATGCGTTTTTTCCTGAATATATTCAGGAAAAAACGCATACGCCCTTTTTGGCCAAGGGCATCATTGTCGACGTTTTGCCGCTTTTCATGTGCTTTACAGGCGATTCGAATCGACCTCCTGAAATCTGTTTCCTGCAATTCTGCCTTGCTTTCAAATCCTCTTCGTTGCCTTCCCTCAATATATTTGTGGACGAGAGTTATCATTTATAACTCTGCAGGTTTGTGAATTGCAGTGCCCCTGAGCTCCATTTTTCAACTCGCTTTTTTGGGAGCTGGCCGCAAAAGCGCAGGATTGCCTCAGGCCCTCTTCTGGTTCCGGGCGGCAGGCTGAGCCTGTGGTTAATTCTTCTTCCTGATGGGAAAATAGAGTGACCTGTGCCTGTCCCAACACCTAGAGCTAGTCTCTCATTGGCTCCCCCTCTTCCCGTTCATCCTCAGGACAAATTGCAAGCTGTACGGAACAGGAGGTTAAAGGTGCTGATTCTCCAAGGAGGGAGATTGCTAGTAAAGCGGCTGGAATGGCGAACCCGAGCACAAGGAGATGAGAAATGAGGTGCGTTTTAGAAAGCTTTCCCGATCACACGGTGTACCACCTTCTGGGTTTCTCATGCATGTTTTCGATGTAGGAAGATGCCCTTGAACCTGGAGATTTGGGACCCATGGGATGGGTAACAGGCAGTATTACTTTAAAGGCTCTGCGTTTGCTCCCCGAAACTCACCAAACCTCTCAGCCCCGAGAGTGTCCACCCTTATGTCTCATCCAGCTGTGGGTCTAGATATGGTCAATCCAGGTTGCATCACAGCCCCTGAACGAATTTTGTAAGAATTTCTCTCTCTTTCACTGTCTTTGTTTCACGGGCTTTTAAAAGTAATTTATTTTTATAATGGGGTTTACCTGCTTTTCACGGCTGTGTTTATGCCGCTTTACACCCACTTGACTCACTTCCAGAGAGATATCAATACATAGGTTTTAAGATTCTTACTAGTCAGATATATTCTTGTGCGGTGAATAGGGGGTGTTGAGTCCAGTTCACTGGGCAAGGAGTAGGTCTTTCTATTACATATTGGGTTTATGGAACGGTAGCTGAGCTCATTTGAAACCCTTGTTTTATTCATCACCCCACCTCACCTTTCCCGTTAAGCAGCCATAGTGTGTCTTCTAAACGTGTGACTCTGTTCTGTTTTGTAATTCAGTTCAAGTGTAGCGGTTTTTACATTCCCTCTATAACTGATAGCTTATGATAAGTGTCTTTTTCTGTGTGACTTATTTCACTTAGAATCGTCGTGCCTAAATCTACTCATCATGCTGCTACTAGCCTTATGACATTGATTTCATGGCTGAGTGATATTCCATTGTACATAAGGACCACCACTTCTTTATCCATTTTTCTCTTTCCAGGGATATTTAAGGTGTCATGAAGTGGAGGTTTTTGTCAACAGAGCAGCCCTAAACTTTGGGGTGCCTGTGTCTTGCTGATTTTTAGTTTTCCCAATTTATACGCCCATGAGTGGAAGTGCCCTATGCGCTCTAAGCTGTGTTTTTTCGATGTTTCAGGACACACCGTACACTTCTCCAGAGTGGCTGTTGGCAATTTACATCCCGCCCATCAGCGTAGCAAGGCTCCCATTTCTCCATGGCCTGTCCTGCATTTCTGGTTTTGACACTTTTTTCAGCATGGCCCTTTTGACCGATGGGCAGCGAGACTTCTTTGTAGCGCTGATTTGCCTTTCCAGGTTGCTTGGTTGGCCAAAAAGGGCGTATGCGTTTTTTCCTGAATATATTCAGGAAAAAACGCATACGCCCTTTTTGGCCAAGGGCATCATTGTCGACGTTTTGCCGCTTTTCATGTGCTTTACAGGCGATTCGAATCGACCTCCTGAAATCTGTTTCCTGCAATTCTGCCTTGCTTTCAAATCCTCTTCGTTGCCTTCCCTCAATATATTTGTGGACGAGAGTTATCATTTATAACTCTGCAGGTTTGTGAATTGCAGTGCCCCTGAGCTCCATTTTTCAACTCGCTTTTTTGGGAGCTGGCCGCAAAAGCGCAGGATTGCCTCAGGCCCTCTTCTGGTTCCGGGCGGCAGGCTGAGCCTGTGGTTAATTCTTCTTCCTGATGGGAAAATAGAGTGACCTGTGCCTGTCCCAACACCTAGAGCTAGTCTCTCATTGGCTCCCCCTCTTCCCGTTCATCCTCAGGACAAATTGCAAGCTGTACGGAACAGGAGGTTAAAGGTGCTGGTTCTCCAAGGAGGGAGATTGCTAGTAAAGCGGCTAGAATGGCGAACCCGAGCACAAGGAGTTGAGAAATGAGGTGCGTTTTAGAAAGCTTTCCCGATCACATGGTGTACCACCTTCTGGGTTTCTCATGCATGTTTTCGATGTAGGAAGATGCCCTTGAACCTGGAGATTTGGGACCCATGGGATGGGTAACAGGCAGTATTACTTTAAAGGCTCTGTGTTTGCTCCCCGAAACTCACCAAACCTCTCAGCCCCGAGAGTGTCCACCCTTATGTCTCATCCAGCTGTGGGTCTAGATATGGTCAATCCAGGTTGCATCACAGCCCCTGAACGAATTTTGTAAGAATTTCTCTCTCTTTCACTGTCTTTGTTTCACGGGCTTTTAAAAGTAATTTATTTTTATAATGGGGTTTAGCTGCTTTTCACGGCTGTGTTTATGCCGCTTTACACCCACTTGACTCACTTCCAGAGAGATATCAATACATAGGTTTTAAGATTCTTACTAGTCAGATATATTCTTGTGCGGTGAATAGGGGGTGTTGAGTCCAGTTCACTGAGCAAGGAGTAGGTCTTTCTATTACATATTGGGTTTATGGAACGGTAGCTGAGCTCATTTGAAACCCTTGTTTTATTCATCACCCCACCTCACCTTTCCCGTTAAGCAGCCATAGTGTGTCTTCTAAACGTGTGACTCTGTTCTGTTTTGTAATTCAGTTCAAGTGTAGCGGTTTTTACATTCCCTCTATAAGTGATAGCTTATGATAAGTGTCTTTTTCTGTGTGACTTATTTCACTTAGAATCGTCGTGCCTACATCTACTCATCATGCTGCTACTAGCCTTATGACATTGATTTCATGGCTGAGTGATATTCCATTGTACATAAGGACCACCACTTCTTTATCCATTTTTCTCTTTCCAGGGGTATTTAAGGTGTCATGAAGTGGAGGTTCTTGTCAACAGAGCAGCCCTAAACTTTGGGGTGCCTGTGTCTTGCTGATTTTTAGTTTTCCCAATTTATACGCCCATGAGTGGAAGTGCCCTATGCGCTCTAAGCTGTGTTTTTTCGATGTTTCAGGACACACCGTACACTTCTCCAGAGTGGCTGTTGGCAATTTACATCCCGCCCATCAGCGTAGCAAGGCTCCCATTTCTCCATGGCCTGTCCTGCATTTCTGGTTTTGACACTTTTTTCAGCATGGCCCTTTTGACCGATGGGCAGCGAGACTTCTTTGTAGCGCTGATTTGCCTTTCCAGGTTGCTTGGTTGGCCAAAAAGGGCGTATGCGTTTTTTCCTGAATATATTCAGGAAAAAACGCATACGCCCTTTTTGGCCAAGGGCATCATTGTCGACGTTTTGCCGCTTTTCATGTGCTTTACAGGCGATTCGAATCGACCTCCTGAAATCTGTTTCCTGCAATTCTGCCTTGCTTTCAAATCCTCTTCGTTGCCTTCCCTCAATATATTTGTGGACGAGAGTTATCATTTATAACTCTGCAGGTTTGTGAATTGCAGTGCCCCTGAGCTCCATTTTTCAACTCGCTTTTTTGGGAGCAGGTCGCAAAAGCGCAGGATTGCCTCAGGCCCTCTTCTGCTTCCGGGCGGCAGGCTGAGCCTGTGGTTAATTCTTCTTCCTGATGGGAAAATAGAGTGACCTGTGCCTGTCCCAACACCTAGAGCTAGTCTCTCATTGGCTCCCCCTCTTCCCGTTCATCCTCAGGACAAATTGCAAGCTGTACGGAACAGGAGGTTAAAGGTGCTGGTTCTCCAAGGAGGGAGATTGCTAGTAAAGCGGCTGGAATGGCGAACCCGAGCACAAGGAGATGAGAAATGAGGTGCGTTTTAGAAAGCTTTCCCGATCACATGGTGTACCACCTTCTGGGTTTCTCATGCATGTTTTCGATGTAGGAAGATGCCCTTGAACCTGGAGATTTGGGACCCATGGGATGGGTAACAGGCAGTATTACTTTAAAGGCTCTGCGTTTGCTCCCCCAAACTCACCAAACCTCTCAGCCCCGAGAGTGTCCACCCTTATGTCTCATCCAGCTGTGGGTCTAGATATGGTCAATCCAGGTTGCATCACAGCCCCTGAACGAATTTTGTAAGAATTTCTCTCTCTTTCACTGTCTTTGTTTCACGGGCTTTTAAAAGTAATTTATTTTTATACTGGGGTTTAGCTGCTTTTCACGGCTGTGTTTATGCCGCTTTACACCCACTTGACTCACTTCCAGAGAGATATCAATACATAGGTTTTAAGATTCTTACTAGTCAGATATATTCTTGTGCGGTGAATAGGGGGTGTTGAGTCCAGTTCACTGAGCAAGGAGTAGGTCTTTCTATTACATATTGGGTTTATGGAACGGTATCTGAGCTCATTTGAAACCCTTGTTTTATTCATCACCCCACCTCACCTTTCCCGTTAAGCAGCCATAGTGTGTCTTCTAAACGTGTGACTCTGTTCTGTTTTGTAATTCAGTTCAAGTGTAGCGGTTTTTACATTCCCTCTATAAGTGATAGCTTATGATAAGTGTCTTTTTCTGTGTGACTTATTTCACTTAGAATCGTCGTGCCTACATCTACTCATCATGCTGCTACTAGCCTTATGACATTGATTTCATGGCTGAGTGATATTCCATTGTACATAAGGACCACCACTTCTTTATCCATTTTTCTCTTTCCAGGGGTATTTAAGGTGTCATGAAGTGGAGGTTCTTGTCAACAGAGCAGCCCTAAACTTTGGGGTGCCTGTGTCTTGCTGATTTTTAGTTTTCCCAATTTATACGCCCATGAGTGGAAGTGCCCTATGCGCTCTAAGCTCTGTTTTTTCGATGTTTCAGGACACACCGTACACTTCTCCAGAGTGGCTGTTGGCAATTTACATCCCGCCCATCAGCGTAGCAAGGCTCCCATTTCTCCATGGCCTGTCCTGCATTTCTGGTTTTGACACTTTTTTCAGCATGGCCCTTTTGACCGATGGGCAGCGAGACTTCTTTGTAGCGCTGATTTGCCTTTCCAGGTTGCTTGGTTGGCCAAAAAGGGCGTATGCGTTTTTTCCTGAATATATTCAGGAAAAAACGCATACGCCCTTTTTGGCCAAGGGCATCATTGTCGACGTTTTGCCGCTTTTCATGTGCTTTACAGGCGATTCGAATCGACCTCCTGAAATCTGTTTCCTGCAATTCTGCCTTGCTTTCAAATCCTCTTCGTTGCCTTCCCTCAATATATTTGTGGACGAGAGTTATCATTTATAACTCTGCAGGTTTGTGAATTGCAGTGCCCCTGAGCTCCATTTTTCAACTCGCTTTTTTGGGAGCAGGTCGCAAAAGCGCAGGATTGCCTCAGGCCCTCTTCTGCTTCCGGGCGGCAGGCTGAGCCTGTGGTTAATTCTTCTTCCTGATGGGAAAATAGAGTGACCTGTGCCTGTCCCAACACCTAGAGCTAGTCTCTCATTGGCTCCCCCTCTTCCCGTTCATCCTCAGGACAAATTGCAAGCTGTACGGAACAGGAGGTTAAAGGTGCTGGTTCTCCAAGGAGGGAGATTGCTAGTAAAGCGGCTGGAATGGCGAACCCGAGCACAAGGAGATGAGAAATGAGGTGCGTTTTAGAAAGCTTTCCCGATCACATGGTGTACCACCTTCTGGGTTTCTCATGCATGTTTTCGATGTAGGAAGATGCCCTTGAACCTGGAGATTTGGGACCCATGGGATGGGTAACAGGCAGTATTACTTTAAAGGCTCTGCGTTTGCTCCCCCAAACTCACCAAACCTCTCAGCCCCGAGAGTGTCCACCCTTATGTCTCATCCAGCTGTGGGTCTAGATATGGTCAATCCAGGTTGCATCACAGCCCCTGAACGAATTTTGTAAGAATTTCTCTCTCTTTCACTGTCTTTGTTTCACGGGCTTTTAAAAGTAATTTATTTTTATACTGGGGTTTAGCTGCTTTTCACGGCTGTGTTTATGCCGCTTTACACCCACTTGACTCACTTCCAGAGAGATATCAATACATAGGTTTTAAGATTCTTACTAGTCAGATATATTCTTGTGCGGTGAATAGGGGGTGTTGAGTCCAGTTCACTGAGCAAGGAGTAGGTCTTTCTATTACATATTGGGTTTATGGAACGGTAGCTGAGCTCATTTGAAACCCTTGTTTTATTCATCACCCCACCTCACCTTTCCCGTTAAGCAGCCATAGTGTGTCTTCTAAACGTGTGACTCTGTTCTGTTTTGTAATTCAGTTCAAGTGTAGCGGTTTTTACATTCCCTCTATAAGTGATAGCTTATGATAAGTGTCTTTTTCTGTGTGACTTATTTCACTTAGAATCGTCGTGCCTACATCTACTCATCATGCTGCTACTAGCCTTATGACATTGATTTCATGGCTGAGTGATATTCCATTGTACATAAGGACCACCACTTCTTTATCCATTTTTCTCTTTCCAGGGGTATTTAAGGTGTCATGAAGTGGAGGTTCTTGTCAACAGAGCAGCCCTAAACTTTGGGGTGCCTGTGTCTTGCTGATTTTTAGTTTTCCCAATTTATACGCCCATGAGTGGAAGTGCCCTATGCGCTCTAAGCTCTGTTTTTTCGATGTTTCAGGACACACCGTACACTTCTCCAGAGTGGCTGTTGGCAATTTACATCCCGCCCATCAGCGTAGCAAGGCTCCCATTTCTCCATGGCCTGTCCTGCATTTCTGGTTTTGACACTTTTTTCAGCATGGCCCTTTTGACCGATGGGCAGCGAGACTTCTTTGTAGCGCTGATTTGCATTTCCAGGTTGCTTGGTTGGCCAAAAAGGGCGTATGCGTTTTTTCCTGAATATATTCAGGAAAAAACGCATACGCCCTTTTTGGCCAAGGGCATCATTGTCGACGTTTTGCCGCTTTTCATGTGCTTTACAGGCGATTCGAATCGACCTCCTGAAATCTGTTTCCTGCAATTCTGCCTTGCTTTCAAATCCTCTTCGTTGCCTTCCCTCAATATATTTGTGGACGAGAGTTATCATTTATAACTCTGCAGGTTTGTGAATTGCAGTGCCCCTGAGCTCCATTTTTCAACTCGCTTTTTTGGGAGCTGGCCGCAAAAGCGCAGGATTGCCTCAGGCCCTCTTCTGGTTCCGGGCGGCAGGCTGAGCCTGTGGTTAATTCTTCTTCCTGATGGGAAAATAGAGTGACCTGTGCCTGTCCCAACATCTAGAGCTAGTCTCTCATTGGCTCCCCCTCTTCCCGTTCATCCTCAGGACAAATTGTAAGCTGTATGGAACAGGAGGTTAAAGGTGCTGATTCTCCAAGGAGGGAGATTGCTAGTAAAGCGGCTGGAATGGCGAACCCGAGCACAAGGAGATGAGAAATGAGGTTTGTTTTAGAAAGCTTTCCCGATCACACGGTGTACCACCTTCTGGGTTTCTCATGCATGTTTTCGATGTAGGAAGATGCCCTTGAACCTGGAGATTTGGGACCCATGGGATGGGTAACAGGCAGTATTACTTTAAAGGCTCTGCGTTTGCTCCCCCAAACTCACCAAAGCTCTCAGCCCCGAGAGTGTCCACCCTTATGTCTCATCCAGCTGTGGGTCTAGATATGGTCAATCCAGGTTGCATCACAGCCCCTGAACGAATTTTGTAAGAATTTCTCTCTCTTTCACTGTCTTTGTTTCACGGGCTTTTAAAAGTAATTTATTTTTATAATGGGGTTTAGCTGCTTTTCACGGCTGTGTTTATGCCGCTTTACACCCACTTGACTCACTTCCAGAGAGATATCAATACATAGGTTTTAAGATTCTTACTAGTCAGATATATTCTTGTGCGGTGAATAGGGGGTGTTGAGTCCAGTTCACTGAGCAAGGAGTAGGTCTTTCTATTACATATTGGGTTTATGGAACGGTAGCTGAGCTCATTTGAAACCCTTGTTTTATTCATCACCCCACCTCACCTTTCCCGTTAAGCAGCCATAGTGTGTCTTCTAAACGTGTGACTCTGTTCTGTTTTGTAATTCAGTTCAAGTGTAGCGGTTTTTACATTCCCTCTATAAGTGATAGCTTATGATAAGTGTCTTTTTCTGTGTGACTTATTTCACTTAGAATCGTCGTGCCTACATCTACTCATCATGCTGCTACTAGCCTTATGACATTGATTTCATGGCTGAGTGATATTCCATTGTACATAAGGACCACCACTTCTTTATCCATTTTTCTCTTTCCAGGGGTATTTAAGGTGTCATGAAGTGGAGGTTCTTGTCAACAGAGTAGCCCTAAACTTTGGGGTGCCTGTGTCTTGCTGATTTTTAGTTTTCCCAATTTATACGCCCATGAGTGGAAGTGCCCTATGCGCTCTAAGCTGTGTTTTTTCGATGTTTCAGGACACACCGTACACTTCTCCAGAGTGGCTGTTGGCAATTTACATCCCGCCCATCAGCGTAGCAAGGCTCCCATTTCTCCATGGCCTGTCCTGCATTTCTGGTTTTGACACTTTTTTCAGCATGGCCCTTTTGACCGATGGGCAGCGAGACTTCTTTGTAGCGCTGATTTGCCTTTCCAGGTTGCTTGGTTGGCCAAAAAGGGCGTATGCGTTTTTTCCTGAATATATTCAGGAAAAAACGCATACGCCCTTTTTGGCCAAGGGCATCATTGTCGACGTTTTGCCGCTTTTCATGTGCTTTAAAGGCGATTCGAATCGACCTCCTGAAATCTGTTTCCTGCAATTCTGCCTTGCTTTCACATCCTCTTCGTTGCCTTCCCTCAATATATTTGTGGACGAGAGTTATCATTTATAACTCTGCAGGTTTGTGAATTGCAGTGCCCCTGAGCTCCATTTTTCAACTCGCTTTTTTGGGAGCTGGCCGCAAAAGCGCAGGATTGCCTCAGGCCCTCTTCTGGTTCCGGGCGGCAGGCTGAGCCTGTGGTTAATTCTTCTTCCTGATGGGAAAATAGAGTGACCTGTGCCTGTCCCAACACCTAGAGCTAGTCTCTCATTGGCTCCCCCTCTTCCCGTTCATCCTCAGGACAAATTGCAAGCTGTATGGAACAGGAGGTTAAAGGTGCTGATTCTCCAAGGAGGGAGATTGCTAGTAAAGCGGCTGGAATGGCGAACCCGAGCACAAGGAGATGAGAAATGAGGTGCGTTTTAGAAAGCTTTCCCGATCACACGGTGTACCACCTTCTGGGTTTCTCATGCATGTTTTCGATGTAGGAAGATGCCCTTGAACCTGGAGATTTGGGACCCATGGGATGGGTAACAGGCAGTATTACTTTAAAGGCTCTGCGTTTGCTCCCCCAAACTCACCAAAGCTCTCAGCCCCGAGAGTGTCCACCCTTATGTCTCATCCAGCTGTGGGTCTAGATATGGTCAATCCAGGTTGCATCACAGCCCCTGAACGAATTTTGTAAGAATTTCTCTCTCTTTCACTGTCTTTGTTTCACGGGCTTTTAAAAGTAATTTATTTTTATAATGGGGTTTAGCTGCTTTTCACGGCTGAGTTTACGCTGCTTTATACCCACTTGACTCACTTCCAGAGAGATATCAATACATAGGTTTTAAGATTCTTACTAGTCAGATATATTCTTGTGCGGTGAATAGGGGGTGTTGAGTCCAGTTCACTGGGCAAGGAGTAGGTCTTTCTATTACATATTGGGTTTATGGAACGGTATCTGAGCTAATTTGAAACCCTTGTTTTATGCATCACCCCACCTCACCTTTCCCGTTAAGCAGCCATAGTGTGTTTTCTAAACGTGTGACTCTGTTCTGTTTTGTAATTCAGTTCAAGTGTAGCGGTTTTTACATTCCCTCTATAAATGATAGCTTATGATAAGTGTCTTTTTCTGTGTGACTTATTTCACTTAGAATCGTCGTGCCTAAATCCACTCATCATGCTGCGACTAGCCTTATGACATTGATTTCATGGCTGAGTGATATTCCATTGTACATAAGGACCACCACTTCTTTATCCATTTTTCTCTTTCCAGGGATATTTAAGGTGTCATGAAGTGGAGGTTCTTGTCAACAGAGCAGCCCTAAACTTTGGGGTGCCTGTGTCTTGCTGATTTTTTGTTTTCCCAATTTATACGCCCATGAGTGGAAGTGCCCTATGCGCTCTAAGCTGTGTTTTTTCGATGTTTCAGGACACACCGTACACTTCTCCAGAGTGGCTGTTGGCAATTTACATCCCGCCCATCAGCGTAGCAAGGCTCCCATTTCTCCATGGCCTGTCCTGCATTTCTGGTTTTGACACTTTTTTCAGCATGGCCCTTTTGACCGATGGGCAGCGAGACTTCTTTGTAGCGCTGATTTGCCTTTCCAGGTTGCTTGGTTGGCCAAAAAGGGCGTATGCGTTTTTTCCTGAATATATTCAGGAAAAAACGCATACGCCCTTTTTGGCCAAGGGCATCATTGTCGACGTTTTGCCGCTTTTCATGTGCTTTACAGGCGATTCGAATCGACCTCCTGAAATCTGTTTCCTGCAATTCTGCCTTGCTTTCAAATCCTCTTCGTTGCCTTCCCTCAATATATTTGTGGACGAGAGTTATCATTTATAACTCTGCAGGTTTGTGAATTGCAGTGCCCCTGAGCTCCATTTTTCAACTCGCTTTTTTGGGAGCTGGCCGCAAAAGCGCAGGATTGCCTCAGGCCCTCTTCTGGTTCCGGGCGGCAGGCTGAGCCTGTGGTTAATTCTTCTTCCTGATGGGAAAATAGAGTGACCTGTGCCTGTCCCAACACCTAGAGCTAGTCTCTCATTGGCTCCCCCTCTTCCCGTTCATCCTCAGGACAAATTGCAAGCTGTACGGAACAGGAGGTTAAAGGTGCTGGTTCTCCAAGGAGGGAGATTGCTAGTAAAGCGGCTAGAATGGCGAACCCGAGCACAAGGAGTTGAGAAATGAGGTGCGTTTTAGAAAGCTTTCCCGATCACATGGTGTACCACCTTCTGGGTTTCTCATGCATGTTTTCGATGTAGGAAGATGCCCTTGAACCTGGAGATTTGGGACCCATGGGATGGGTAACAGGCAGTATTACTTTAAAGGCTCTGCGTTTGCTCCCCGAAACTCACCAAACCTCTCAGCCCCGAGAGTGTCCACCCTTATGTCTCATCCAGCTGTGGGTCTAGATATGGTCAATCCAGGTTGCATCACAGCCCCTGAACGAATTTTGTAAGAATTTCTCTCTCTTTCACTGTCTTTGTTTCACGGGCTTTTAAAAGTAATTTATTTATTTATTTTTTTTTTTTTTTATAAATTTATTTATTTATTTTTGGCTGTGTTGGGTCTTCGTTTCTGTGCGAGGGCTTTCTCTAGTTGCGGTGAGCGGGGGCCACTCTTCATCGCGGTGCGCGGGCCTCTCACTATCGGGGCCTCTCTTGTTGGGGAGCACAGGCTCCAGACGCACAGGCTCAGTAGTTGTGGCTCACGGGCCCAGTTGCTCCGTGGCATGTGGGATCTTCCCAGACCAGGGCTCGAACCCGTGTCCCCTGCATTGGCAGGCAGATTCTCAACCACTGCGCCACCAGGGAAGCCCAGTAATTTATTTTTATAATGGGGTTTAGCTGCTTTTCACGGCTGAGTTTACGCTGCTTTATACCCACTTGACTCACTTCCAGAGAGATATCAATACATAGGTTTTAAGATTCTTACTAGTCAGATATATTCTTGTGCGGTGAATAGGGGGTGTTGAGTCCAGTTCACTGGGCAAGGAGTAGGTCTTTCTATTACATATTGGGTTTATGGAACGGTATCTGAGCTAATTTGAAACCCTTGTTTTATGCATCACCCCACCTCACCTTTCCCGTTAAGCAGCCATAGTGTGTTTTCTAAACGTGTGACTCTGTTCTGTTTTGTAATTCAGTTCAAGTGTAGCGGTTTTTACATTCCCTCTATAACTGATAGCTTATGATAAGTGTCTTTTTCTGCGTGACTTATTTCACTTAGAATTGTCGTGCCTAAATCCACTCATCATGCTGCTACTAGCCTTATGACATTGATTTCATGGCTGAGTGATATTCCATTGTACATAAGGACCACCACTTCTTTATCCATTTTTCTCTTTCCTGGGATATTTAAGGTGTCATGAAGTGGAGGTTTTTGTCAACAGAGCAGCCCTAAACTTTGGGGTGCCTGTGTCTTGCTGATTTTTAGTTTTCCCAATTTATACGCCCATGAGTGGAAGTGCCCTATGCGCTCTAAGCTGTGTTTTTTCGATGTTTCAGGACACACCGTACACTTCTCCAGAGTGGCTGTTGGCAATTTACATCCCGCCCATCAGCGTAGCAAGGCTCCCATTTCTCCATGGCCTGTCCTGCATTTCTGGTTTTGACACTTTTTTCAGCATGGCCCTTTTGACCGATGGGCAGCGAGACTTCTTTGTAGCGCTGATTTGCCTTTCCAGGTTGCTTGGTTGGCCAAAAAGGGCGTATGCGTTTTTTCCTGAATATATTCAGGAAAAAACGCATACGCCCTTTTTGGCCAAGGGCATCATTGTCGACGTTTTGCCGCTTTTCATGTGCTTTACAGGCGATTCGAATCGACCTCCTGAAATCTGTTTCCTGCAATTCTGCCTTGCTTTCAAATCCTCTTCGTTGCCTTCCCTCAATATATTTGTGGACGAGAGTTATCATTTATAACTCTGCAGGTTTGTGAATTGCAGTGCCCCTGAGCTCCATTTTTCAACTCGCTTTTTTGGGAGCTGGCCGCAAAAGCGCAGGATTGCCTCAGGCCCTCTTCTGGTTCCGGGCGGCAGGCTGAGCCTGTGGTTAATTCTTCTTCCTGATGGGAAAATAGAGTGACCTGTGCCTGTCCCAACACCTAGAGCTAGTCTCTCATTGGCTCCCCCTCTTCCCGTTCATCCTCAGGACAAATTGCAAGCTGTACGGAACAGGAGGTTAAAGGTGCTGGTTCTCCAAGGAGGGAGATTGCTAGTAAAGCGGCTGGAATGGCGAACCCGAGCACAAGGAGTTGAGAAATGAGGTGCGTTTTAGAAAGCTTTCCCGATCACATGGTGTACCACCTTCTGGGTTTCTCATGCATGTTTTCGATGTAGGAAGATGCCCTTGAACCTGGAGATTTGGGACCCATGGGATGGGTAACAGGCAGTATTACTTTAAAGGCTCTTCGTTTGCTCCCCCAAACTCACCAAACCTCTCAGCGCCGAGAGTGTCCACCCTTATGTCTCATCCAGCTGTGGGTCTAGATATGGTCAATCCAGGTTGCATCACAGCCCCTGAACGAATTTTGTAAGAATTTCTCTCTCTTTCACTGTCTTTGTTTCACGGGCTTTTAAAAGTAATTTATTTTTATAATGGGGTTTAGCTGCTTTTCACAGCTGTGTTTATGCCGCTTTACACCCACTTGACTCACTTCCAGAGAGATATCAATACATAGGTTTTAAGATTCTTACTAGTCAGATATATTCTTGTGCGGTGAATAGGGGGTGTTGAGTCCAGTTCACTGAGCAAGGAGTAGGTCTTTCTATTACATATTGGGTTTATGGAACGGTAGCTGAGCTCATTTGAAACCCTTGTTTTATTCATCACCCCACCTCACCTTTCCCGTTAAGCAGCCATAGTGTGTCTTCTAAACGTGTGACTCTGTTCTGTTTTGTAATTCAGTTCAAGTGTAGCGGTTTTTACATTCCCTCTATAAGTGATAGCTTATGATAAGTGTCTTTTTCTGTGTGACTTATTTCACTTAGAATCGTCGTGCCTACATCTACTCATCATGCTGCTACTAGCCTTATGACATTGATTTCATGGCTGAGTGATATTCCATTGTACATAAGGACCACCACTTCTTTATCCATTTTTCTCTTTCCAGGGGTATTTAAGGTGTCATGAAGTGGAGGTTCTTGTCAACAGAGCAGCCCTAAACTTTGGGGTGCCTGTGTCTTGCTGATTTTTAGTTTTCCCAATTTATACGCCCATGAGTGGAAGTGCCCTATGCGCTCTAAGCTGTGTTTTTTCGATGTTTCAGGACACACCGTACACTTCTCCAGAGTGGCTGTTGGCAATTTACATCCCGCCCATCAGCGTAGCAAGGCTCCCATTTCTCCATGGCCTGTCCTGCATTTCTGGTTTTGACACTTTTTTCAGCATGGCCCTTTTGACCGATGGGCAGCGAGACTTCTTTGTAGCGCTGATTTGCCTTTCCAGGTTGCTTGGTTGGCCAAAAAGGGCGTATGCGTTTTTTCCTGAATATATTCAGGAAAAAACGCATACGCCCTTTTTGGCCAAGGGCATCATTGTCGACGTTTTGCCGCTTTTCATGTGCTTTACAGGCGATTCGAATCGACCTCCTGAAATCTGTTTCCTGCAATTCTGCCTTGCTTTCAAATCCTCTTCGTTGCCTTCCCTCAATATATTTGTGGACGAGAGTTATCATTTATAACTCTGCAGGTTTGTGAATTGCAGTGCCCCTGAGCTCCATTTTTCAACTCGCTTTTTTGGGAGCTGGCCGCAAAAGCGCAGGATTGCCTCAGGCCCTCTTCTGGTTCCGGGCGGCAGGCTGAGCCTGTGGTTAATTCTTCTTCCTGATGGGAAAATAGAGTGACCTGTGCCTGTCCCAACATCTAGAGCTAGTCTCTCATTGGCTCCCCCTCTTCCCGTTCATCCTCAGGACAAATTGCAAGCTGTATGGAACAGGAGGTTAAAGGTGCTGATTCTCCAAGGAGGGAGATTGCTAGTAAAGCGGCTGGAATGGCGAACCCGAGCACAAGGAGATGAGAAATGAGGTGTGTTTTAGAAAGCTTTCCCGATCACACGGTGTACCACCTTCTGGGTTTCTCATGCATGTTTTCGATGTAGGAAGATGCCCTTGAACCTGGAGATTTGGGACCCATGGGATGGGTAACAGGCAGTATTACTTTAAAGGCTCTGCGTTTGCTCCCCCAAACTCACCAAACCTCTCAGCCCCGAGAGTGTCCACCCTTATGTCTCATCCAGCTGTGGGTCTAGATATGGTCAATCCAGGTTGCATCACAGCCCCTGAACGAATTTTGTAAGAATTTCTCTCTCTTTCACTGTCTTTGTTTCACGGGCTTTTAAAAGTAATTTATTTTTATAATGCGGTTTAGCTGCTTTTCACGGCTGTGTTTATGCCGCTTTACACCCACTTGACTCACTTCCAGAGAGATATCAATACATAGGTTTTAAGATTCTTACTAGTCAGATATATTCTTGTGCGGTGAATAGGGGGTGTTGAGTCCAGTTCACTGAGCAAGGAGTAGGTCTTTCTATTACATATTGGGTTTATGGAACGGTAGCTGAGCTCATTTGAAACCCTTGTTTTATTCATCACCCCACCTCACCTTTCCCGTTAAGCAGCCATAGTGTGTCTTCTAAACGTGTGACTCTGTTCTGTTTTGTAATTCAGTTCAAGTGTAGCGGTTTTTACATTCCCTCTATAAGTGATAGCTTATGATAAGTGTCTTTTTCTGTGTGACTTATTTCACTTAGAATCGTCGTGCCTACATCTACTCATCATGCTGCGACTAGCCTTATGACATTGATTTCATGGCTGAGTGATATTCCATTGTACATAAGGACCACCACTTCTTTATCCATTTTTCTCTTTCCAGGGATATTTAAGGTGTCATGAAGTGGAGGTTCTTGTCAACAGAGCAGCCCTAAACTTTGGGGTGCCTGTGTCTTGCTGATTTTTAGTTTTCCCAATTTATACGCCCATGAGTGGAAGTGCCCTATGCGCTCTAAGCTGTGTTTTTTCGATGTTTCAGGACACACCGTACACTTCTCCAGAGTGGCTGTTGGCAATTTACATCCCGCCCATCAGCGTAGCAAGGCTCCCATTTCTCCATGGCCTGTCCTGCATTTCTGGTTTTGACACTTTTTTCAGCATGGCCCTTTTGACCGATGGGCAGCGAGACTTCTTTGTAGCGCTGATTTGCCTTTCCAGGTTGCTTGGTTGGCCAAAAAGGGCGTATGCGTTTTTTCCTGAATATATTCAGGAAAAAACGCATACGCCCTTTTTGGCCAAGGGCATCATTGTCGACGTTTTGCCGCTTTTCATGTGCTTTACAGGCGATTCGAATCGACCTCCTGAAATCTGTTTCCTGCAATTCTGCCTTGCTTTCAAATCCTCTTCGTTGCCTTCCCTCAATATATTTGTGGACGAGAGTTATCATTTATAACTCTGCAGGTTTGTGAATTGCAGTGCCCCTGAGCTCCATTTTTCAACTCGCTTTTTTGGGAGCTGGCCGCAAAAGCGCAGGATTGCCTCAGGCCCTCTTCTGGTTCCGGGCGGCAGGCTGAGCCTGTGGTTAATTCTTCTTCCTGATGGGAAAATAGAGTGACCTGTGCCTGTCCCAACACCTAGAGCTAGTCTCTCATTGGCTCCCCCTCTTCCCGTTCATCCTCAGGACAAATTGCAAGCTGTACGGAACAGGAGGTTAAAGGTGCTGGTTCTCCAAGGAGGGAGATTGCTAGTAAAGCGGCTAGAATGGCGAACCCGAGCACAAGGAGTTGAGAAATGAGGTGCGTTTTAGAAAGCTTTCCCGATCACATGGTGTACCACCTTCTGGGTTTCTCATGCATGTTTTCGATGTAGGAAGATGCCCTTGAACCTGGAGATTTGGGACCCATGGGATGGGTAACAGGCAGTATTACTTTAAAGGCTCTGCGTTTGCTCCCCGAAACTCACCAAACCTCTCAGCCCCGAGAGTGTCCACCCTTATGTCTCATCCAGCTGTGGGTCTAGATATGGTCAATCCAGGTTGCATCACAGCCCCTGAACGAATTTTGTAAGAATTTCTCTCTCTTTCACTGTCTTTGTTTCACGGGCTTTTAAAAGTAATTTATTTTTATAATGGGGTTTAGCTGCTTTTCACGGCTGTGTTTATGCCGCTTTACACCCACTTGACTCACTTCCAGAGAGATATCAATACATAGGTTTTAAGATTCTTACTAGTCAGATATATTCTTGTGCGGTGAATAGGGGGTGTTGAGTCCAGTTCACTGAGCAAGGAGTAGGTCTTTCTATTACATATTGGGTTTATGGAACGGTAGCTGAGCTCATTTGAAACCCTTGTTTTATTCATCACCCCACCTCACCTTTCCCGTTAAGCAGCCATAGTGTGTCTTCTAAACGTGTGACTCTGTTCTGTTTTGTAATTCAGTTCAAGTGTAGCGGTTTTTACATTCCCTCTATAAGTGATAGCTTATGATAAGTGTCTTTTTCTGTGTGACTTATTTCACTTAGAATCGTCGTGCCTACATCTACTCATCATGCTGCTACTAGCCTTATGACATTGATTTCATGGCTGAGTGATATTCCATTGTACATAAGGACCACCACTTCTTTATCCATTTTTCTCTTTCCAGGGGTATTTAAGGTGTCATGAAGTGGAGGTTCTTGTCAACAGAGCAGCCCTAAACTTTGGGGTGCCTGTGTCTTGCTGATTTTTAGTTTTCCCAATTTATACGCCCATGAGTGGAAGTGCCCTATGCGCTCTAAGCTGTGTTTTTTCGATGTTTCAGGACACACCGTACACTTCTCCAGAGTGGCTGTTGGCAATTTACATCCCGCCCATCAGCGTAGCAAGGCTCCCATTTCTCCATGGCCTGTCCTGCATTTCTGGTTTTGACACTTTTTTCAGCATGGCCCTTTTGACCGATGGGCAGCGAGACTTCTTTGTAGCGCTGATTTGCCTTTCCAGGTTGCTTGGTTGGCCAAAAAGGGCGTATGCGTTTTTTCCTGAATATATTCAGGAAAAAACGCATACGCCCTTTTTGGCCAAGGGCATCATTGTCGACGTTTTGCCGCTTTTCATGTGCTTTACAGGCGATTCGAATCGACCTCCTGAAATCTGTTTCCTGCAATTCTGCCTTGCTTTCAAATCCTCTTCGTTGCCTTCCCTCAATATATTTGTGGACGAGAGTTATCATTTATAACTCTGCAGGTTTGTGAATTGCAGTGCCCCTGAGCTCCATTTTTCAACTCGCTTTTTTGGGAGCTGGCCGCAAAAGCGCAGGATTGCCTCAGGCCCTCTTCTGGTTCCGGGCGGCAGGCTGAGCCTGTGGTTAATTCTTCTTCCTGATGGGAAAATAGAGTGACCTGTGCCTGTCCCAACATCTAGAGCTAGTCTCTCATTGGCTCCCCCTCTTCCCGTTCATCCTCAGGACAAATTGCAAGCTGTATGGAACAGGAGGTTAAAGGTGCTGATTCTCCAAGGAGGGAGATTGCTAGTAAAGCGGCTGGAATGGCGAACCCGAGCACAAGGAGATGAGAAATGAGGTGTGTTTTAGAAAGCTTTCCCGATCACACGGTGTACCACCTTCTGGGTTTCTCATGCATGTTTTCGATGTAGGAAGATGCCCTTGAACCTGGAGATTTGGGACCCATGGGATGGGTAACAGGCAGTATTACTTTAAAGGCTCTGCGTTTGCTCCCCCAAACTCACCAAAGCTCTCAGCCCCGAGAGTGTCCACCCTTATGTCTCATCCAGCTGTGGGTCTAGATATGGTCAATCCAGGTTGCATCACAGCCCCTGAACGAATTTTGTAAGAATTTCTCTCTCTTTCACTGTCTTTGTTTCACGGGCTTTTAAAAGTAATTTATTTTTATAATGGGGTTTAGCTGCTTTTCACGGCTGTGTTTATGCCGCTTTACACCCACTTGACTCACTTCCAGAGAGATATCAATACATAGGTTTTAAGATTCTTACTAGTCAGATATATTCTTGTGCGGTGAATAGGGGGTGTTGAGTCCAGTTCACTGAGCAAGGAGTAGGTCTTTCTATTACATATTGGGTTTATGGAACGGTAGCTGAGCTCATTTGAAACCCTTGTTTTATTCATCACCCCACCTCACCTTTCCCGTTAAGCAGCCATAGTGTGTCTTCTAAACGTGTGACTCTGTTCTGTTTTGTAATTCAGTTCAAGTGTAGCGGTTTTTACATTCCCTCTATAAGTGATAGCTTATGATAAGTGTCTTTTTCTGTGTGACTTATTTCACTTAGAATCGTCGTGCCTACATCTACTCATCATGCTGCTACTAGCCTTATGACATTGATTTCATGGCTGAGTGATATTCCATTGTACATAAGGACCACCACTTCTTTATCCATTTTTCTCTTTCCAGGGATATTTAAGGTGTCATGAAGTGGAGGTTCTTGTCAACAGAGCAGCCCTAAACTTTGGGGTGCCTGTGTCTTGCTGATTTTTAGTTTTCCCAATTTATACGCCCATGAGTGGAAGTGCCCTATGCGCTCTAAGCTGTGTTTTTTCGATGTTTCAGGACACACCGTACACTTCTCCAGAGTGGCTGTTGGCAATTTACATCCCGCCCATCAGCGTAGCAAGGCTCCCATTTCTCCATGGCCTGTCCTGCATTTCTGGTTTTGACACTTTTTTCAGCATGGCCCTTTTGACCGATGGGCAGCGAGACTTCTTTGTAGCGCTGATTTGCCTTTCCAGGTTGCTTGGTTGGCCAAAAAGGGCGTATGCGTTTTTTCCTGAATATATTCAGGAAAAAACGCATACGCCCTTTTTGGCCAAGGGCATCATTGTCGACGTTTTGCCGCTTTTCATGTGCTTTACAGGCGATTCGAATCGACCTCCTGAAATCTGTTTCCTGCAATTCTGCCTTGCTTTCAAATCCTCTTCGTTGCCTTCCCTCAATATATTTGTGGACGAGAGTTATCATTTATAACTCTGCAGGTTTGTGAATTGCAGTGCCCCTGAGCTCCATTTTTCAACTCGCTTTTTTGGGAGCTGGCCGCAAAAGCGCAGGATTGCCTCAGGCCCTCTTCTGGTTCCGGGCGGCAGGCTGAGCCTGTGGTTAATTCTTCTTCCTGATGGGAAAATAGAGTGACCTGTGCCTGTCCCAACACCTAGAGCTAGTCTCTCATTGTCTCCCCCTCTTCCCGTTCATCCTCAGGACAAATTGCAAGCTGTATGGAACAGGAGGTTAAAGGTGCTGATTCTCCAAGGAGGGAGATTGCTAGTAAAGCGGCTGGAATGGCGAACCCGAGCACAAGGAGATGAGAAATGAGGTGCGTTTTAGAAAGCTTTCCCGATCACACGGTGTACCACCTTCTGGGTTTCTCATGCATGTTTTCGATGTAGGAAGATGCCCTTGAACCTGGAGATTTGGGACCCATGGGATGGGTAACAGGCAGTATTACTTTAAAGGCTCTGCGTTTGCTCCCCCAAACTCACCAAAGCTCTCAGCCCCGAGAGTGTCCACCCTTATGTCTCATCCAGCTGTGGGTCTAGATATGGTCAATCCAGGTTGCATCACAGCCCCTGAACGAATTTTGTAAGAATTTCTCTCTCTTTCACTGTCTTTGTTTCACGGGCTTTTAAAAGTAATTTATTTTTATAATGCGGTTTAGCTGCTTTTCACGGCTGTGTTTATGCCGCTTTACACCCACTTGACTCACTTCCAGAGAGATATCAATACATAGGTTTTAAGATTCTTACTAGTCAGATATATTCTTGTGCGGTGAATAGGGGGTGTTGAGTCCAGTTCACTGAGCAAGGAGTAGGTCTTTCTATTACATATTGGGTTTATGGAACGGTAGCTGAGCTCATTTGAAACCCTTGTTTTATTCATCACCCCACCTCACCTTTCCCGTTAAGCAGCCATAGTGTGTCTTCTAAACGTGTGACTCTGTTCTGTTTTGTAATTCAGTTCAAGTGTAGCGGTTTTTACATTCCCTCTATAAGTGATAGCTTATGATAAGTGTCTTTTTCTGTGTGACTTATTTCACTTAGAATCGTCGTGCCTACATCTACTCATCATGCTGCTACTAGCCTTATGACATTGATTTCATGGCTGAGTGATATTCCATTGTACATAAGGACCACCACTTCTTTATCCATTTTTCTCTTTCCAGGGATATTTAAGGTGTCATGAAGTGGAGGTTCTTGTCAACAGAGCAGCCCTAAACTTTGGGGTGCCTGTGTCTTGCTGATTTTTAGTTTTCCCAATTTATACGCCCATGAGTGGAAGTGCCCTATGCGCTCTAAGCTGTGTTTTTTCGATGTTTCAGGACACACCGTACACTTCTCCAGAGTGGCTGTTGGCAATTTACATCCCGCCCATCAGCGTAGCAAGGCTCCCATTTCTCCATGGCCTGTCCTGCATTTCTGGTTTTGACACTTTTTTCAGCATGGCCCTTTTGACCGATGGGCAGCGAGACTTCTTTGTAGCGCTGATTTGCCTTTCCAGGTTGCTTGGTTGGCCAAAAAGGGCGTATGCGTTTTTTCCTGAATATATTCAGGAAAAAACGCATACGCCCTTTTTGGCCAAGGGCATCATTGTCGACGTTTTGCCGCTTTTCATGTGCTTTACAGGCGATTCGAATCGACCTCCTGAAATCTGTTTCCTGCAATTCTGCCTTGCTTTCAAATCCTCTTCGTTGCCTTCCCTCAATATATTTGTGGACGAGAGTTATCATTTATAACTCTGCAGGTTTGTGAATTGCAGTGCCCCTGAGCTCCATTTTTCAACTCGCTTTTTTGGGAGCTGGCCGCAAAAGCGCAGGATTGCCTCAGGCCCTCTTCTGGTTCCGGGCGGCAGGCTGAGCCTGTGGTTAATTCTTCTTCCTGATGGGAAAATAGAGTGACCTGTGCCTGTCCCAACACCTAGAGCTAGTCTCTCATTGGCTCCCCCTCTTCACGTTCATCCTCAGGACAAATTGCAAGCTGTACGGAACAGGAGGTTAAAGGTGCTGGTTCTCCAAGGAGGGAGATTGCTAGTAAAGCGGCTAGAATGGCGAACCCGAGCACAAGGAGTTGAGAAATGAGGTGCGTTTTAGAAAGCTTTCCCGATCACATGGTGTACCACCTTCTGGGTTTCTCATGCATGTTTTCGATGTAGGAAGATGCCCTTGAACCTGGAGATTTGGGACCCATGGGATGGGTAACAGGCAGTATTACTTTAAAGGCTCTGCGTTTGCTCCCCGAAACTCACCAAACCTCTCAGCCCCGAGAGTGTCCACCCTTATGTCTCATCCAGCTGTGGGTCTAGATATGGTCAATCCAGGTTGCATCACAGCCCCTGAACGAATTTTGTAAGAATTTCTCTCTCTTTCACTGTCTTTGTTTCACGGGCTTTTAAAAGTAATTTATTTTTATAATGGGGTTTAGCTGCTTTTCACGGCTGTGTTTATGCCGCTTTACACCCACTTGACTCACTTCCAGAGAGATATCAATACATAGGTTTTAAGATTCTTACTAGTCAGATATATTCTTGTGCGGTGAATAGGGGGTGTTGAGTCCAGTTCACTGAGCAAGGAGTAGGTCTTTCTATTACATATTGGGTTTATGGAACGGTAGCTGAGCTCATTTGAAACCCTTGTTTTATTCATCACCCCACCTCACCTTTCCCGTTAAGCAGCCATAGTGTGTCTTCTAAACGTGTGACTCTGTTCTGTTTTGTAATTCAGTTCAAGTGTAGCGGTTTTTACATTCCCTCTATAAGTGATAGCTTATGATAAGTGTCTTTTTCTGTGTGACTTATTTCACTTAGAATCGTCGTGCCTACATCTACTCATCATGCTGCTACTAGCCTTATGACATTGATTTCATGGCTGAGTGATATTCCATTGTACATAAGGACCACCACTTCTTTATCCATTTTTCTCTTTCCAGGGATATTTAAGGTGTCATGAAGTGGAGGTTCTTGTCAACAGAGCAGCCCTAAACTTTGGGGTGCCTGTGTCTTGCTGATTTTTAGTTTTCCCAATTTATACGCCCATGAGTGGAAGTGCCCTATGCGCTCTAAGCTGTGTTTTTTCGATGTTTCAGGACACACCGTACACTTCTCCAGAGTGGCTGTTGGCAATTTACATCCCGCCCATCAGCGTAGCAAGGCTCCCATTTCTCCATGGCCTGTCCTGCATTTCTGGTTTTGACACTTTTTTCAGCATGGCCCTTTTGACCGATGGGCAGCGAGACTTCTTTGTAGCGCTGATTTGCCTTTCCAGGTTGCTTGGTTGGCCAAAAAGGGCGTATGCGTTTTTTCCTGAATATATTCAGGAAAAAACGCATACGCCCTTTTTGGCCAAGGGCATCATTGTCGACGTTTTGCCGCTTTTCATGTGCTTTACAGGCGATTCGAATCGACCTCCTGAAATCTGTTTCCTGCAATTCTGCCTTGCTTTCAAATCCTCTTCGTTGCCTTCCCTCAATATATTTGTGGACGAGAGTTATCATTTATAACTCTGCAGGTTTGTGAATTGCAGTGCCCCTGAGCTCCATTTTTCACCTCGCTTTTTTGGGAGCTGGCCGCAAAAGCGCAGGATTGCCTCAGGCCCTCTTCTGGTTCCGGGCGGCAGGCTGAGCCTGTGGTTAATTCTTCTTCCTGATGGGAAAATAGAGTGACCTGTGCCTGTCCCAACATCTAGAGCTAGTCTCTCATTGGCTCCCCCTCTTCCCGTTCATCCTCAGGACAAATTGCAAGCTGTATGGAACAGGAGGTTAAAGGTGCTGATTCTCCAAGGAGGGAGATTGCTAGTAAAGCGGCTGGAATGGCGAACCCGAGCACAAGGAGATGAGAAATGAGGTGTGTTTTAGAAAGCTTTCCCGATCACACGGTGTACCACCTTCTGGGTTTCTCATGCATGTTTTCGATGTAGGAAGATGCCCTTGAACCTGGAGATTTGGGACCCATGGGATGGGTAACAGGCAGTATTACTTTAAAGGCTCTGCGTTTGCTCCCCCAAACTCACCAAAGCTCTCAGCCCCGAGAGTGTCCACCCTTATGTCTCATCCAGCTGTGGGTCTAGATATGGTCAATCCAGGTTGCATCACAGCCCCTGAACGAATTTTGTAAGAATTTCTCTCTCTTTCACTGTCTTTGTTTCACGGGCTTTTAAAAGTAATTTATTTTTATAATGGGGTTTAGCTGCTTTTCACGGCTGTGTTTATGCCGCTTTACACCCACTTGACTCACTTCCAGAGAGATATCAATACATAGGTTTTAAGATTCTTACTAGTCAGATATATTCTTGTGCGGTGAATAGGGGGTGTTGAGTCCAGTTCACTGAGCAAGGAGTAGGTCTTTCTATTACATATTGGGTTTATGGAACGGTAGCTGAGCTCATTTGAAACCCTTGTTTTATTCATCACCCCACCTCACCTTTCCCGTTAAGCAGCCATAGTGTGTCTTCTAAACGTGTGACTCTGTTCTGTTTTGTAATTCAGTTCAAGTGTAGCGGTTTTTACATTCCCTCTATAAGTGATAGCTTATGATAAGTGTCTTTTTCTGTGTGACTTATTTCACTTAGAATCGTCGTGCCTACATCTACTCATCATGCTGCTACTAGCCTTATGACATTGATTTCATGGCTGAGTGATATTCCATTGTACATAAGGACCACCACTTCTTTATCCATTTTTCTCTTTCCAGGGATATTTAAGGTGTCATGAAGTGGAGGTTCTTGTCAACAGAGCAGCCCTAAACTTTGGGGTGCCTGTGTCTTGCTGATTTTTAGTTTTCCCAATTTATACGCCCATGAGTGGAAGTGCCCTATGCGCTCTAAGCTGTGTTTTTTCGATGTTTCAGGACACACCGTACACTTCTCCAGAGTGGCTGTTGGCAATTTACATCCCGCCCATCAGCGTAGCAAGGCTCCCATTTCTCCATGGCCTGTCCTGCATTTCTGGTTTTGACACTTTTTTCAGCATGGCCCTTTTGACCGATGGGCAGCGAGACTTCTTTGTAGCGCTGATTTGCCTTTCCAGGTTGCTTGGTTGGCCAAAAAGGGCGTATGCGTTTTTTCCTGAATATATTCAGGAAAAAACGCATACGCCCTTTTTGGCCAAGGGCATCATTGTCGACGTTTTGCCGCTTTTCATGTGCTTTAAAGGCGATTCGAATCGACCTCCTGAAATCTGTTTCCTGCAATTCTGCCTTGCTTTCACATCCTCTTCGTTGCCTTCCCTCAATATATTTGTGGACGAGAGTTATCATTTATAACTCTGCAGGTTTGTGAATTGCAGTGCCCCTGAGCTCCATTTTTCAACTCGCTTTTTTGGGAGCTGGCCGCAAAAGCGCAGGATTGCCTCAGGCCCTCTTCTGGTTCCGGGCGGCAGGCTGAGCCTGTGGTTAATTCTTCTTCCTGATGGGAAAATAGAGTGACCTGTGCCTGTCCCAACACCTAGAGCTAGTCTCTCATTGTCTCCCCCTCTTCCCGTTCATCCTCAGGACAAATTGCAAGCTGTATGGAACAGGAGGTTAAAGGTGCTGATTCTCCAAGGAGGGAGATTGCTAGTAAAGCGGCTGGAATGGCGAACCCGAGCACAAGGAGATGAGAAATGAGGTGCGTTTTAGAAAGCTTTCCCGATCACACGGTGTACCACCTTCTGGGTTTCTCATGCATGTTTTCGATGTAGGAAGATGCCCTTGAACCTGGAGATTTGGGACCCATGGGATGGGTAACAGGCAGTATTACTTTAAAGGCTCTGCGTTTGCTCCCCCAAACTCACCAAAGCTCTCAGCCCCGAGAGTGTCCACCCTTATGTCTCATCCAGCTGTGGGTCTAGATATGGTCAATCCAGGTTGCATCACAGCCCCTGAACGAATTTTGTAAGAATTTCTCTCTCTTTCACTGTCTTTGTTTCACGGGCTTTTAAAAGTAATTTATTTTTATAATGCGGTTTAGCTGCTTTTCACGGCTGTGTTTATGCCGCTTTACACCCACTTGACTCACTTCCAGAGAGATATCAATACATAGGTTTTAAGATTCTTACTAGTCAGATATATTCTTGTGCGGTGAATAGGGGGTGTTGAGTCCAGTTCACTGAGCAAGGAGTAGGTCTTTCTATTACATATTGGGTTTATGGAACGGTAGCTGAGCTCATTTGAAACCCTTGTTTTATTCATCACCCCACCTCACCTTTCCCGTTAAGCAGCCATAGTGTGTCTTCTAAACGTGTGACTCTGTTCTGTTTTGTAATTCAGTTCAAGTGTAGCGGTTTTTACATTCCCTCTATAAGTGATAGCTTATGATAAGTGTCTTTTTCTGTGTGACTTATTTCACTTAGAATCGTCGTGCCTACATCTACTCATCATGCTGCTACTAGCCTTATGACATTGATTTCATGGCTGAGTGATATTCCATTGTACATAAGGACCACCACTTCTTTATCCATTTTTCTCTTTCCAGGGATATTTAAGGTGTCATGAAGTGGAGGTTCTTGTCAACAGAGCAGCCCTAAACTTTGGGGTGCCTGTGTCTTGCTGATTTTTAGTTTTCCCAATTTATACGCCCATGAGTGGAAGTGCCCTATGCGCTCTAAGCTGTGTTTTTTCGATGTTTCAGGACACACCGTACACTTCTCCAGAGTGGCTGTTGGCAATTTACATCCCGCCCATCAGCGTAGCAAGGCTCCCATTTCTCCATGGCCTGTCCTGCATTTCTGGTTTTGACACTTTTTTCAGCATGGCCCTTTTGACCGATGGGCAGCGAGACTTCTTTGTAGCGCTGATTTGCCTTTCCAGGTTGCTTGGTTGGCCAAAAAGGGCGTATGCGTTTTTTCCTGAATATATTCAGGAAAAAACGCATACGCCCTTTTTGGCCAAGGGCATCATTGTCGACGTTTTGCCGCTTTTCATGTGCTTTAAAGGCGATTCGAATCGACCTCCTGAAATCTGTTTCCTGCAATTCTGCCTTGCTTTCACATCCTCTTCGTTGCCTTCCCTCAATATATTTGTGGACGAGAGTTATCATTTATAACTCTGCAGGTTTGTGAATTGCAGTGCCCCTGAGCTCCATTTTTCAACTCGCTTTTTTGGGAGCTGGCCGCAAAAGCGCAGGATTGCCTCAGGCCCTCTTCTGGTTCCGGGCGGCAGGCTGAGCCTGTGGTTAATTCTTCTTCCTGATGGGAAAATAGAGTGACCTGTGCCTGTCCCAACACCTAGAGCTAGTCTCTCATTGTCTCCCCCTCTTCCCGTTCATCCTCAGGACAAATTGCAAGCTGTATGGAACAGGAGGTTAAAGGTGCTGATTCTCCAAGGAGGGAGATTGCTAGTAAAGCGGCTGGAATGGCGAACCCGAGCACAAGGAGATGAGAAATGAGGTGCGTTTTAGAAAGCTTTCCCGATCACACGGTGTACCACCTTCTGGGTTTCTCATGCATGTTTTCGATGTAGGAAGATGCCCTTGAACCTGGAGATTTGGGACCCATGGGATGGGTAACAGGCAGTATTACTTTAAAGGCTCTGCGTTTGCTCCCCCAAACTCACCAAAGCTCTCAGCCCCGAGAGTGTCCACCCTTATGTCTCATCCAGCTGTGGGTCTAGATATGGTCAATCCAGGTTGCATCACAGCCCCTGAACGAATTTTGTAAGAATTTCTCTCTCTTTCACTGTCTTTGTTTCACGGGCTTTTAAAAGTAATTTATTTTTATAATGCGGTTTAGCTGCTTTTCACGGCTGTGTTTATGCCGCTTTACACCCACTTGACTCACTTCCAGAGAGATATCAATACATAGGTTTTAAGATTCTTACTAGTCAGATATATTCTTGTGCGGTGAATAGGGGGTGTTGAGTCCAGTTCACTGAGCAAGGAGTAGGTCTTTCTATTACATATTGGGTTTATGGAACGGTAGCTGAGCTCATTTGAAACCCTTGTTTTATTCATCACCCCACCTCACCTTTCCCGTTAAGCAGCCATAGTGTGTCTTCTAAACGTGTGACTCTGTTCTGTTTTGTAATTCAGTTCAAGTGTAGCGGTTTTTACATTCCCTCTATAAGTGATAGCTTATGATAAGTGTCTTTTTCTGTGTGACTTATTTCACTTAGAATCGTCGTGCCTACATCTACTCATCATGCTGCTACTAGCCTTATGACATTGATTTCATGGCTGAGTGATATTCCATTGTACATAAGGACCACCACTTCTTTATCCATTTTTCTCTTTCCAGGGATATTTAAGGTGTCATGAAGTGGAGGTTCTTGTCAACAGAGCAGCCCTAAACTTTGGGGTGCCTGTGTCTTGCTGATTTTTAGTTTTCCCAATTTATACGCCCATGAGTGGAAGTGCCCTATGCGCTCTAAGCTGTGTTTTTTCGATGTTTCAGGACACACCGTACACTTCTCCAGAGTGGCTGTTGGCAATTTACATCCCGCCCATCAGCGTAGCAAGGCTCCCATTTCTCCATGGCCTGTCCTGCATTTCTGGTTTTGACACTTTTTTCAGCATGGCCCTTTTGACCGATGGGCAGCGAGACTTCTTTGTAGCGCTGATTTGCCTTTCCAGGTTGCTTGGTTGGCCAAAAAGGGCGTATGCGTTTTTTCCTGAATATATTCAGGAAAAAACGCATACGCCCTTTTTGGCCAAGGGCATCATTGTCGACGTTTTGCCGCTTTTCATGTGCTTTACAGGCGATTCGAATCGACCTCCTGAAATCTGTTTCCTGCAATTCTGCCTTGCTTTCAAATCCTCTTCGTTGCCTTCCCTCAATATATTTGTGGACGAGAGTTATCATTTATAACTCTGCAGGTTTGTGAATTGCAGTGCCCCTGAGCTCCATTTTTCAACTCGCTTTTTTGGGAGCTGGCCGCAAAAGCGCAGGATTGCCTCAGGCCCTCTTCTGGTTCCGGGCGGCAGGCTGAGCCTGTGGTTAATTCTTCTTCCTGATGGGAAAATAGAGTGACCTGTGCCTGTCCCAACATCTAGAGCTAGTCTCTCATTGGCTCCCCCTCTTCCCGTTCATCCTCAGGACAAATTGCAAGCTGTATGGAACAGGAGGTTAAAGGTGCTGATTCTCCAAGGAGGGAGATTGCTAGTAAAGCGGCTGGAATGGCGAACCCGAGCACAAGGAGATGAGAAATGAGGTGCGTTTTAGAAAGCTTTCCCGATCACACGGTGTACCACCTTCTGGGTTTCTCATGCATGTTTTCGATGTAGGAAGATGCCCTTGAACCTGGAGATTTGGGACCCATGGGATGGGTAACAGGCAGTATTACTTTAAAGGCTCTGCGTTTGCTCCCCCAAACTCACCAAAGCTCTCAGCCCCGAGAGTGTCCACCCTTATGTCTCATCCAGCTGTGGGTCTAGATATGGTCAATCCAGGTTGCATCACAGCCCCTGAACGAATTTTGTAAGAATTTCTCTCTCTTTCACTGTCTTTGTTTCACGGGCTTTTAAAAGTAATTTATTTTTATAATGGGGTTTAGCTGCTTTTCACGGCTGTGTTTATGCCGCTTTACACCCACTTGACTCACTTCCAGAGAGATATCAATACATAGGTTTTAAGATTCTTACTAGTCAGATATATTCTTGTGCGGTGAATAGGGGGTGTTGAGTCCAGTTCACTGAGCAAGGAGTAGGTCTTTCTATTACATATTGGGTTTATGGAACGGTAGCTGAGCTCATTTGAAACCCTTGTTTTATTCATCACCCCACCTCACCTTTCCCGTTAAGCAGCCATAGTGTGTCTTCTAAACGTGTGACTCTGTTCTGTTTTGTAATTCAGTTCAAGTGTAGCGGTTTTTACATTCCCTCTATAAGTGATAGCTTATGATAAGTGTCTTTTTCTGTGTGACTTATTTCACTTAGAATCGTCGTGCCTACATCTACTCATCATGCTGCTACTAGCCTTATGACATTGATTTCATGGCTGAGTGATATTCCATTGTACATAAGGACCACCACTTCTTTATCCATTTTTCTCTTTCCAGGGATATTTAAGGTGTCATGAAGTGGAGGTTCTTGTCAACAGAGCAGCCCTAAACTTTGGGGTGCCTGTGTCTTGCTGATTTTTAGTTTTCCCAATTTATACGCCCATGAGTGGAAGTGCCCTATGCGCTCTAAGCTGTGTTTTTTCGATGTTTCAGGACACACCGTACACTTCTCCAGAGTGGCTGTTGGCAATTTACATCCCGCCCATCAGCGTAGCAAGGCTCCCATTTCTCCATGGCCTGTCCTGCATTTCTGGTTTTGACACTTTTTTCAGCATGGCCCTTTTGACCGATGGGCAGCGAGACTTCTTTGTAGCGCTGATTTGCCTTTCCAGGTTGCTTGGTTGGCCAAAAAGGGCGTATGCGTTTTTTCCTGAATATATTCAGGAAAAAACGCATACGCCCTTTTTGGCCAAGGGCATCATTGTCGACGTTTTGCCGCTTTTCATGTGCTTTACAGGCGATTCGAATCGACCTCCTGAAATCTGTTTCCTGCAATTCTGCCTTGCTTTCAAATCCTCTTCGTTGCCTTCCCTCAATATATTTGTGGACGAGAGTTATCATTTATAACTCTGCAGGTTTGTGAATTGCAGTGCCCCTGAGCTCCATTTTTCAACTCGCTTTTTTGGGAGCTGGCCGCAAAAGCGCAGGATTGCCTCAGGCCCTCTTCTGGTTCCGGGCGGCAGGCTGAGCCTGTGGTTAATTCTTCTTCCTGATGGGAAAATAGAGTGACCTGTGCCTGTCCCAACACCTAGAGCTAGTCTCTCATTGGCTCCCCCTCTTCACGTTCATCCTCAGGACAAATTGCAAGCTGTATGGAACAGGAGGTTAAAGGTGCTGATTCTCCAAGGAGGGAGATTGCTAGTAAAGCGGCTGGAATGGCGAACCCGAGCACAAGGAGATGAGAAATGAGGTGTGTTTTAGAAAGCTTTCCCGATCACACGGTGTACCACCTTCTGGGTTTCTCATGCATGTTTTCGATGTAGGAAGATGCCCTTGAACCTGGAGATTTGGGACCCATGGGATGGGTAACAGGCAGTATTACTTTAAAGGCTCTGCGTTTGCTCCCCCAAACTCACCAAAGCTCTCAGCCCCGAGAGTGTCCACCCTTATGTCTCATCCAGCTGTGGGTCTAGATATGGTCAATCCAGGTTGCATCACAGCCCCTGAACGAATTTTGTAAGAATTTCTCTCTCTTTCACTGTCTTTGTTTCACGGGCTTTTAAAAGTAATTTATTTTTATAATGGGGTTTAGCTGCTTTTCACGGCTGTGTTTATGCCGCTTTACACCCACTTGACTCACTTCCAGAGAGATATCAATACATAGGTTTTAAGATTCTTACTAGTCAGATATATTCTTGTGCGGTGAATAGGGGGTGTTGAGTCCAGTTCACTGAGCAAGGAGTAGGTCTTTCTATTACATATTGGGTTTATGGAACGGTAGCTGAGCTCATTTGAAACCCTTGTTTTATTCATCACCCCACCTCACCTTTCCCGTTAAGCAGCCATAGTGTGTCTTCTAAACGTGTGACTCTGTTCTGTTTTGTAATTCAGTTCAAGTGTAGCGGTTTTTACATTCCCTCTATAAGTGATAGCTTATGATAAGTGTCTTTTTCTGTGTGACTTATTTCACTTAGAATCGTCGTGCCTACATCTACTCATCATGCTGCTACTAGCCTTATGACATTGATTTCATGGCTGAGTGATATTCCATTGTACATAAGGACCACCACTTCTTTATCCATTTTTCTCTTTCCAGGGATATTTAAGGTGTCATGAAGTGGAGGTTCTTGTCAACAGAGCAGCCCTAAACTTTGGGGTGCCTGTGTCTTGCTGATTTTTAGTTTTCCCAATTTATACGCCCATGAGTGGAAGTGCCCTATGCGCTCTAAGCTGTGTTTTTTCGATGTTTCAGGACACACCGTACACTTCTCCAGAGTGGCTGTTGGCAATTTACATCCCGCCCATCAGCGTAGCAAGGCTCCCATTTCTCCATGGCCTGTCCTGCATTTCTGGTTTTGACACTTTTTTCAGCATGGCCCTTTTGACCGATGGGCAGCGAGACTTCTTTGTAGCGCTGATTTGCCTTTCCAGGTTGCTTGGTTGGCCAAAAAGGGCGTATGCGTTTTTTCCTGAATATATTCAGGAAAAAACGCATACGCCCTTTTTGGCCAAGGGCATCATTGTCGACGTTTTGCCGCTTTTCATGTGCTTTAAAGGCGATTCGAATCGACCTCCTGAAATCTGTTTCCTGCAATTCTGCCTTGCTTTCACATCCTCTTCGTTGCCTTCCCTCAATATATTTGTGGACGAGAGTTATCATTTATAACTCTGCAGGTTTGTGAATTGCAGTGCCCCTGAGCTCCATTTTTCAACTCGCTTTTTTGGGAGCTGGCCGCAAAAGCGCAGGATTGCCTCAGGCCCTCTTCTGGTTCCGGGCGGCAGGCTGAGCCTGTGGTTAATTCTTCTTCCTGATGGGAAAATAGAGTGACCTGTGCCTGTCCCAACACCTAGAGCTAGTCTCTCATTGTCTCCCCCTCTTCCCGTTCATCCTCAGGACAAATTGCAAGCTGTATGGAACAGGAGGTTAAAGGTGCTGATTCTCCAAGGAGGGAGATTGCTAGTAAAGCGGCTGGAATGGCGAACCCGAGCACAAGGTGATGAGAAATGAGGTGCGTTTTAGAAAGCTTTCCCGATCACACGGTGTACCACCTTCTGGGTTTCTCATGCATGTTTTCGATGTAGGAAGATGCCCTTGAACCTGGAGATTTGGGACCCATGGGATGGGTAACAGGCAGTATTACTTTAAAGGCTCTGCGTTTGCTCCCCCAAACTCACCAAAGCTCTCAGCCCCGAGAGTGTCCACCCTTATGTCTCATCCAGCTGTGGGTCTAGATATGGTCAATCCAGGTTGCATCACAGCCCCTGAACGAATTTTGTAAGAATTTCTCTCTCTTTCACTGTCTTTGTTTCACGGGCTTTTAAAAGTAATTTATTTTTATAATGCGGTTTAGCTGCTTTTCACGGCTGTGTTTATGCCGCTTTACACCCACTTGACTCACTTCCAGAGAGATATCAATACATAGGTTTTAAGATTCTTACTAGTCAGATATATTCTT
Source organism: Balaenoptera ricei (assembly GCF_028023285.1). Taxonomy (NCBI): domain Eukaryota; kingdom Metazoa; phylum Chordata; class Mammalia; order Artiodactyla; family Balaenopteridae; genus Balaenoptera; species Balaenoptera ricei. The sequence continues at coordinate 43,655,990 of NC_082642.1, read as the reverse complement.
GTGCGGTGAATAGGGGGTGTTGAGTCCAGTTCACTGAGCAAGGAGTAGGTCTTTCTATTACATATTGGGTTTATGGAACGGTAGCTGAGCTCATTTGAAACCCTTGTTTTATTCATCACCCCACCTCACCTTTCCCGTTAAGCAGCCATAGTGTGTCTTCTAAACGTGTGACTCTGTTCTGTTTTGTAATTCAGTTCAAGTGTAGCGGTTTTTACATTCCCTCTATAAGTGATAGCTTATGATAAGTGTCTTTTTCTGTGTGACTTATTTCACTTAGAATCGTCGTGCCTACATCTACTCATCATGCTGCTACTAGCCTTATGACATTGATTTCATGGCTGAGTGATATTCCATTGTACATAAGGACCACCACTTCTTTATCCATTTTTCTCTTTCCAGGGATATTTAAGGTGTCATGAAGTGGAGGTTCTTGTCAACAGAGCAGCCCTAAACTTTGGGGTGCCTGTGTCTTGCTGATTTTTAGTTTTCCCAATTTATACGCCCATGAGTGGAAGTGCCCTATGCGCTCTAAGCTGTGTTTTTTCGATGTTTCAGGACACACCGTACACTTCTCCAGAGTGGCTGTTGGCAATTTACATCCCGCCCATCAGCGTAGCAAGGCTCCCATTTCTCCATGGCCTGTCCTGCATTTCTGGTTTTGACACTTTTTTCAGCATGGCCCTTTTGACCGATGGGCAGCGAGACTTCTTTGTAGCGCTGATTTGCCTTTCCAGGTTGCTTGGTTGGCCAAAAAGGGCGTATGCGTTTTTTCCTGAATATATTCAGGAAAAAACGCATACGCCCTTTTTGGCCAAGGGCATCATTGTCGACGTTTTGCCGCTTTTCATGTGCTTTACAGGCGATTCGAATCGACCTCCTGAAATCTGTTTCCTGCAATTCTGCCTTGCTTTCAAATCCTCTTCGTTGCCTTCCCTCAATATATTTGTGGACGAGAGTTATCATTTATAACTCTGCAGGTTTGTGAATTGCAGTGCCCCTGAGCTCCATTTTTCAACTCGCTTTTTTGGGAGCTGGCCGCAAAAGCGCAGGATTGCCTCAGGCCCTCTTCTGGTTCCGGGCGGCAGGCTGAGCCTGTGGTTAATTCTTCTTCCTGATGGGAAAATAGAGTGACCTGTGCCTGTCCCAACACCTAGAGCTAGTCTCTCATTGGCTCCCCCTCTTCCCGTTCATCCTCAGGACAAATTGCAAGCTGTACGGAACAGGAGGTTAAAGGTGCTGGTTCTCCAAGGAGGGAGATTGCTAGTAAAGCGGCTGGAATGGCGAACCCGAGCACAAGGAGTTGAGAAATGAGGTGCGTTTTAGAAAGCTTTCCCGATCACACGGTGTACCACCTTCTGGGTTTCTCGTGCATGTTTTCGATGTAGGAAGATGCCCTTGAACCTGGAGATTTGGGACCCATGGGATGGGTAACAGGCAGTATTACTTTAAAGGCTCTGCGTTTGCTCCCCCAAACTCACCAAAGCTCTCAGCCCCGAGAGTGTCCACCCTTATGTCTCATCCAGCTGTGGGTCTAGATATGGTCAATCCAGGTTGCATCACAGCCACTGAACGAATTTTGTAAGAATTTCTCTCTCTTTCACTGTCTTTGTTTCACGGGCTTTTAAAAGTAATTTATTTTTATAATGGGGTTTAGCTGCTTTTCACGGCTGTGTTTATGCCGCTTTACACCCACTTGACTCACTTCCAGAGAGATATCAATACATAGGTTTTAAGATTCTTACTAGTCAGATATATTCTTGTGCGGTGAATAGGGGGTGTTGAGTCCAGTTCACTGAGCAAGGAGTAGGTCTTTCTATTACATATTGGGTTTATGGAACGGTAGCTGAGCTCATTTGAAGCCCTTGTTTTATTCATCACCCCACCTCACCTTTCCCGTTAAGCAGCCATAGTGTGTCTTCTAAACGTGTGACTCTGTTCTGTTTTGTAATTCAGTTCAAGTGTAGCGGTTTTTACATTCCCTCTATAAGTGATAGCTTATGATAAGTGTCTTTTTCTGTGTGACTTATTTCACTTAGAATCGTCGTGCCTACATCTACTCATCATGCTGCTACTAGCCTTATGACATTGATTTCATGGCTGAGTGATATTCCATTGTACATAAGGACCACCACTTCTTTATCCATTTTTCTCTTTCCAGGGATATTTAAGGTGTCATGAAGTGGAGGTTCTTGTCAACAGAGCAGCCCTAAACTTTGGGGTGCCTGTGTCTTGCTGATTTTTAGTTTTCCCAATTTATACACCCATGAGTGGAAGTGCCCTATGCGCTCTAAGCTGTGTTTTTTCGATGTTTCAGGACACACCGTACACTTCTCCAGAGTGGCTGTTGGCAATTTACATCCCGCCCATCAGCGTAGCAAGGCTCCCATTTCTCCATGGCCTGTCCTGCATTTCTGGTTTTGACACTTTTTTCAGCATGGCCCTTTTGACCGATGGGCAGCGAGACTTCTTTGTAGCGCTGATTTGCCTTTCCAGGTTGCTTGGTTGGCCAAAAAGGGCGTATGCGTTTTTTCCTGAATATATTCAGGAAAAAACGCATACGCCCTTTTTGGCCAAGGGCATCATTGTCGACGTTTTGCCGCTTTTCATGTGCTTTACAGGCGATTCGAATCGACCTCCTGAAATCTGTTTCCTGCAATTCTGCCTTGCTTTCAAATCCTCTTCGTTGCCTTCCCTCAATATATTTGTGGACGAGAGTTATCATTTATAACTCTGCAGGTTTGTGAATTGCAGTGCCCCTGAGCTCCATTTTTCAACTCGCTTTTTTGGGAGCTGGCCGCAAAAGCGCAGGATTGCCTCAGGCCCTCTTCTGGTTCCGGGCGGCAGGCTGAGCCTGTGGTTAATTCTTCTTCCTGATGGGAAAATAGAGTGACCTGTGCCTGTCCCAACACCTAGAGCTAGTCTCTCATTGGCTCCCCCTCTTCACGTTCATCCTCAGGACAAATTGCAAGCTGTACGGAACAGGAGGTTAAAGGTGCTGGTTCTCCAAGGAGGGAGATTGCTAGTAAAGCGGCTGGAATGGCGAACCCGAGCACAAGGAGTTGAGAAATGAGGTGCGTTTTAGAAAGCTTTCCCGATCACACGGTGTACCACCTTCTGGGTTTCTCATGCATGTTTTCGATGTAGGAAGATGCCCTTGAACCTGGAGATTTGGGACCCATGGGATGGGTAACAGGCAGTATTACTTTAAAGGCTCTGCGTTTGCTCCCCCAAACTCACCAAAGCTCTCAGCCCCGAGAGTGTCCACCCTTATGTCTCATCCAGCTGTGGGTCTAGATATGGTCAATCCAGGTTGCATCACAGCCCCTGAACGAATTTTGTAAGAATTTCTCTCTCTTTCACTGTCTTTGTTTCACGGGCTTTTAAAAGTAATTTATTTATTTATTTATTTTTTTTTTTATAAATTTATTTATTTATTTTTGGCTGTGTTGGGTCTTCGTTTCTGTGCGAGGGCTTTCTCTAGTTGCGGTGAGCGGGGGCCACTCTTCATCGCGGTGCGCGGGCCTCTCACTATCGGGGCCTCTCTTGTTGGGGCGCACAGGCTCTAGACGCACAGGCTCAGTAGTTGTGGCTCACGGGCCCAGTTGCTCCGTGGCATGTGGGATCTTCCCAGACCAGGGCTCGAACCCGTGTCCCCTGCATTGGCAGGCAGATTCTCAACCACTGCGCCACCAGGGAAGCCCAGTAATTTATTTTTATAATGGGGTTTAGCTGCTTTTCACGGCTGAGTTTACGCTGCTTTATACCCACTTGACTCACTTCCAGAGAGATATCAATACATAGGTTTTAAGATTCTTACTAGTCAGATATATTCTTGTGCGGTGAATAGGGGGTGTTGAGTCCAGTTCACTGGGCAAGGAGTAGGTCTTTCTATTACATATTGGGTTTATGGAACGGTATCTGAGCTAATTTGAAACCCTTGTTTTATGCATCACCCCACCTCACCTTTCCCGTTAAGCAGCCATAGTGTGTTTTCTAAACGTGTGACTCTGTTCTGTTTTGTAATTCAGTTCAAGTGTAGCGGTTTTTACATTCCCTCTATAACTGATAGCTTATGATAAGTGTCTTTTTCTGTGTGACTTATTTCACTTAGAATTGTCGTGCCTAAATCCACTCATCATGCTGCTACTAGCCTTATGACATTGATTTCATGGCTGAGTGATATTCCATTGTACATAAGGACCACCACTTCTTTATCCATTTTTCTCTTTCCTGGGATATTTAAGGTGTCATGAAGTGGAGGTTTTTGTCAACAGAGCAGCCCTAAACTTTGGGGTGCCTGTGTCTTGCTGATTTTTAGTTTTCCCAATTTATACGCCCATGAGTGGAAGTGCCCTATGCGCTCTAAGCTGTGTTTTTTCGATGTTTCAGGACACACCGTACACTTCTCCAGAGTGGCTGTTGGCAATTTACATCCCGCCCATCAGCGTAGCAAGGCTCCCATTTCTCCATGGCCTGTCCTGCATTTCTGGTTTTGACACTTTTTTCAGCATGGCCCTTTTGACCGATGGGCAGCGAGACTTCTTTGTAGCGCTGATTTGCCTTTCCAGGTTGCTTGGTTGGCCAAAAAGGGCGTATGCGTTTTTTCCTGAATATATTCAGGAAAAAACGCATACGCCCTTTTTGGCCAAGGGCATCATTGTCGACGTTTTGCCGCTTTTCATGTGCTTTACAGGCGATTCGAATCGACCTCCTGAAATCTGTTTCCTGCAATTCTGCCTTGCTTTCAAATCCTCTTCGTTGCCTTCCCTCAATATATTTGTGGACGAGAGTTATCATTTATAACTCTGCAGGTTTGTGAATTGCAGTGCCCCTGAGCTCCATTTTTCAACTCGCTTTTTTGGGAGCTGGCCGCAAAAGCGCAGGATTGCCTCAGGCCCTCTTCTGGTTCCGGGCGGCAGGCTGAGCCTGTGGTTAATTCTTCTTCCTGATGGGAAAATAGAGTGACCTGTGCCTGTCCCAACACCTAGAGCTAGTCTCTCATTGGCTCCCCCTCTTCCCGTTCATCCTCAGGACAAATTGCAAGCTGTATGGAACAGGAGGTTAAAGGTGCTGATTCTCCAAGGAGGGAGATTGCTATTAAAGCGGCTGGAATGGCGAACCCGAGCACAAGGAGATGAGAAATGAGGTGCGTTTTAGAAAGCTTTCCCGATCACACGGTGTACCACCTTCTGGGTTTCTCATGCATGTTTTCGATGTAGGAAGATGCCCTTGAACCTGGAGATTTGGGACCCATGGGATGGGTAACAGGCAGTATTACTTTAAAGGCTCTGCGTTTGCTCCCCCAAACTCACCAAAGCTCTCAGCCCCGAGAGTGTCCACCCTTATGTCTCATCCAGCTGTGGGTCTAGATATGGTCAATCCAGGTTGCATCACAGCCCCTGAACGAATTTTGTAAGAATTTCTCTCTCTTTCACTGTCTTTGTTTCACGGGCTTTTAAAAGTAATTTATTTTTATAATGCGGTTTAGCTGCTTTTCACGGCTGTGTTTATGCCGCTTTACACCCACTTGACTCACTTCCAGAGAGATATCAATACATAGGTTTTAAGATTCTTACTAGTCAGATATATTCTTGTGCGGTGAATAGGGGGTGTTGAGTCCAGTTCACTGAGCAAGGAGTAGGTCTTTCTATTACATATTGGGTTTATGGAACGGTAGCTGAGCTCATTTGAAACCCTTGTTTTATTCATCACCCCACCTCACCTTTCCCGTTAAGCAGCCATAGTGTGTCTTCTAAACGTGTGACTCTGTTCTGTTTTGTAATTCAGTTCAAGTGTAGCGGTTTTTACATTCCCTCTATAAGTGATAGCTTATGATAAGTGTCTTTTTCTGTGTGACTTATTTCACTTAGAATCGTCGTGCCTACATCTACTCATCATGCTGCTACTAGCCTTATGACATTGATTTCATGGCTGAGTGATATTCCATTGTACATAAGGACCACCACTTCTTTATCCATTTTTCTCTTTCCAGGGATATTTAAGGTGTCATGAAGTGGAGGTTCTTGTCAACAGAGCAGCCCTAAACTTTGGGGTGCCTGTGTCTTGCTGATTTTTAGTTTTCCCAATTTATACGCCCATGAGTGGAAGTGCCCTATGCGCTCTAAGCTGTGTTTTTTCGATGTTTCAGGACACACCGTACACTTCTCCAGAGTGGCTGTTGGCAATTTACATCCCGCCCATCAGCGTAGCAAGGCTCCCATTTCTCCATGGCCTGTCCTGCATTTCTGGTTTTGACACTTTTTTCAGCATGGCCCTTTTGACCGATGGGCAGCGAGACTTCTTTGTAGCGCTGATTTGCCTTTCCAGGTTGCTTGGTTGGCCAAAAAGGGCGTATGCGTTTTTTCCTGAATATATTCAGGAAAAAACGCATACGCCCTTTTTGGCCAAGGGCATCATTGTCGACGTTTTGCCGCTTTTCATGTGCTTTACAGGCGATTCGAATCGACCTCCTGAAATCTGTTTCCTGCAATTCTGCCTTGCTTTCAAATCCTCTTCGTTGCCTTCCCTCAATATATTTGTGGACGAGAGTTATCATTTATAACTCTGCAGGTTTGTGAATTGCAGTGCCCCTGAGCTCCATTTTTCAACTCGCTTTTTTGGGAGCTGGCCGCAAAAGCGCAGGATTGCCTCAGGCCCTCTTCTGGTTCCGGGCGGCAGGCTGAGCCTGTGGTTAATTCTTCTTCCTGATGGGAAAATAGAGTGACCTGTGCCTGTCCCAACACCTAGAGCTAGTCTCTCATTGGCTCCCCCTCTTCCCGTTCATCCTCAGGACAAATTGCAAGCTGTATGGAACAGGAGGTTAAAGGTGCTGATTCTCCAAGGAGGGAGATTGCTAGTAAAGCGGCTGGAATGGCGAACCCGAGCACAAGGAGATGAGAAATGAGGTGCGTTTTAGAAAGCTTTCCCGATCACACGGTGTACCACCTTCTGGGTTTCTCATGCATGTTTTCGATGTAGGAAGATGCCCTTGAACCTGGAGATTTGGGACCCATGGGATGGGTAACAGGCAGTATTACTTTAAAGGCTCTGCGTTTGCTCCCCCAAACTCACCAAAGCTCTCAGCCCCGAGAGTGTCCACCCTTATGTCTCATCCAGCTGTGGGTCTAGATATGGTCAATCCAGGTTGCATCACAGCCCCTGAACGAATTTTGTAAGAATTTCTCTCTCTTTCACTGTCTTTGTTTCACGGGCTTTTAAAAGTAATTTATTTTTATAATGGGGTTTAGCTGCTTTTCACGGCTGTGTTTATGCCGCTTTACACCCACTTGACTCACTTCCAGAGAGATATCAATACATAGGTTTTAAGATTCTTACTAGTCAGATATATTCTTGTGCGGTGAATAGGGGGTGTTGAGTCCAGTTCACTGAGCAAGGAGTAGGTCTTTCTATTACATATTGGGTTTATGGAACGGTAGCTGAGCTCATTTGAAACCCTTGTTTTATTCATCACCCCACCTCACCTTTCCCGTTAAGCAGCCATAGTGTGTCTTCTAAACGTGTGACTCTGTTCTGTTTTGTAATTCAGTTCAAGTGTAGCGGTTTTTACATTCCCTCTATAAGTGATAGCTTATGATAAGTGTCTTTTTCTGTGTGACTTATTTCACTTAGAATCGTCGTGCCTACATCTACTCATCATGCTGCTACTAGCCTTATGACATTGATTTCATGGCTGAGTGATATTCCATTGTACATAAGGACCACCACTTCTTTATCCATTTTTCTCTTTCCAGGGATATTTAAGGTGTCATGAAGTGGAGGTTCTTGTCAACAGAGCAGCCCTAAACTTTGGGGTGCCTGTGTCTTGCTGATTTTTAGTTTTCCCAATTTATACGCCCATGAGTGGAAGTGCCCTATGCGCTCTAAGCTGTGTTTTTTCGATGTTTCAGGACACACCGTACACTTCTCCAGAGTGGCTGTTGGCAATTTACATCCCGCCCATCAGCGTAGCAAGGCTCCCATTTCTCCATGGCCTGTCCTGCATTTCTGGTTTTGACACTTTTTTCAGCATGGCCCTTTTGACCGATGGGCAGCGAGACTTCTTTGTAGCGCTGATTTGCCTTTCCAGGTTGCTTGGTTGGCCAAAAAGGGCGTATGCGTTTTTTCCTGAATATATTCAGGAAAAAACGCATACGCCCTTTTTGGCCAAGGGCATCATTGTCGACGTTTTGCCGCTTTTCATGTGCTTTACAGGCGATTCGAATCGACCTCCTGAAATCTGTTTCCTGCAATTCTGCCTTGCTTTCAAATCCTCTTCGTTGCCTTCCCTCAATATATTTGTGGACGAGAGTTATCATTTATAACTCTGCAGGTTTGTGAATTGCAGTGCCCCTGAGCTCCATTTTTCAACTCGCTTTTTTGGGAGCTGGCCGCAAAAGCGCAGGATTGCCTCAGGCCCTCTTCTGGTTCCGGGCGGCAGGCTGAGCCTGTGGTTAATTCTTCTTCCTGATGGGAAAATAGAGTGACCTGTGCCTGTCCCAACACCTAGAGCTAGTCTCTCATTGGCTCCCCCTCTTCCCGTTCATCCTCAGGACAAATTGCAAGCTGTATGGAACAGGAGGTTAAAGGTGCTGATTCTCCAAGGAGGGAGATTGCTAGTAAAGCGGCTGGAATGGCGAACCCGAGCACAAGGAGATGAGAAATGAGGTGCGTTTTAGAAAGCTTTCCCGATCACACGGTGTACCACCTTCTGGGTTTCTCATGCATGTTTTCGATGTAGGAAGATGCCCTTGAACCTGGAGATTTGGGACCCATGGGATGGGTAACAGGCAGTATTACTTTAAAGGCTCTGCGTTTGCTCCCCCAAACTCACCAAAGCTCTCAGCCCCGAGAGTGTCCACCCTTATGTCTCATCCAGCTGTGGGTCTAGATATGGTCAATCCAGGTTGCATCACAGCCCCTGAACGAATTTTGTAAGAATTTCTCTCTCTTTCACTGTCTTTGTTTCACGGGCTTTTAAAAGTAATTTATTTTTATAATGCGGTTTAGCTGCTTTTCACGGCTGTGTTTATGCCGCTTTACACCCACTTGACTCACTTCCAGAGAGATATCAATACATAGGTTTTAAGATTCTTACTAGTCAGATATATTCTTGTGCGGTGAATAGGGGGTGTTGAGTCCAGTTCACTGAGCAAGGAGTAGGTCTTTCTATTACATATTGGGTTTATGGAACGGTAGCTGAGCTCATTTGAAACCCTTGTTTTATTCATCACCCCACCTCACCTTTCCCGTTAAGCAGCCATAGTGTGTCTTCTAAACGTGTGACTCTGTTCTGTTTTGTAATTCAGTTCAAGTGTAGCGGTTTTTACATTCCCTCTATAAGTGATAGCTTATGATAAGTGTCTTTTTCTGTGTGACTTATTTCACTTAGAATCGTCGTGCCTACATCTACTCATCATGCTGCTACTAGCCTTATGACATTGATTTCATGGCTGAGTGATATTCCATTGTACATAAGGACCACCACTTCTTTATCCATTTTTCTCTTTCCAGGGATATTTAAGGTGTCATGAAGTGGAGGTTCTTGTCAACAGAGCAGCCCTAAACTTTGGGGTGCCTGTGTCTTGCTGATTTTTAGTTTTCCCAATTTATACGCCCATGAGTGGAAGTGCCCTATGCGCTCTAAGCTGTGTTTTTTCGATGTTTCAGGACACACCGTACACTTCTCCAGAGTGGCTGTTGGCAATTTACATCCCGCCCATCAGCGTAGCAAGGCTCCCATTTCTCCATGGCCTGTCCTGCATTTCTGGTTTTGACACTTTTTTCAGCATGGCCCTTTTGACCGATGGGCAGCGAGACTTCTTTGTAGCGCTGATTTGCCTTTCCAGGTTGCTTGGTTGGCCAAAAAGGGCGTATGCGTTTTTTCCTGAATATATTCAGGAAAAAACGCATACGCCCTTTTTGGCCAAGGGCATCATTGTCGACGTTTTGCCGCTTTTCATGTGCTTTACAGGCGATTCGAATCGACCTCCTGAAATCTGTTTCCTGCAATTCTGCCTTGCTTTCAAATCCTCTTCGTTGCCTTCCCTCAATATATTTGTGGACGAGAGTTATCATTTATAACTCTGCAGGTTTGTGAATTGCAGTGCCCCTGAGCTCCATTTTTCAACTCGCTTTTTTGGGAGCTGGCCGCAAAAGCGCAGGATTGCCTCAGGCCCTCTTCTGGTTCCGGGCGGCAGGCTGAGCCTGTGGTTAATTCTTCTTCCTGATGGGAAAATAGAGTGACCTGTGCCTGTCCCAACACCTAGAGCTAGTCTCTCATTGGCTCCCCCTCTTCCCGTTCATCCTCAGGACAAATTGCAAGCTGTATGGAACAGGAGGTTAAAGGTGCTGATTCTCCAAGGAGGGAGATTGCTATTAAAGCGGCTGGAATGGCGAACCCGAGCACAAGGAGATGAGAAATGAGGTGCGTTTTAGAAAGCTTTCCCGATCACACGGTGTACCACCTTCTGGGTTTCTCATGCATGTTTTCGATGTAGGAAGATGCCCTTGAACCTGGAGATTTGGGACCCATGGGATGGGTAACAGGCAGTATTACTTTAAAGGCTCTGCGTTTGCTCCCCCAAACTCACCAAAGCTCTCAGCCCCGAGAGTGTCCACCCTTATGTCTCATCCAGCTGTGGGTCTAGATATGGTCAATCCAGGTTGCATCACAGCCCCTGAACGAATTTTGTAAGAATTTCTCTCTCTTTCACTGTCTTTGTTTCACGGGCTTTTAAAAGTAATTTATTTTTATAATGCGGTTTAGCTGCTTTTCACGGCTGTGTTTATGCCGCTTTACACCCACTTGACTCACTTCCAGAGAGATATCAATACATAGGTTTTAAGATTCTTACTAGTCAGATATATTCTTGTGCGGTGAATAGGGGGTGTTGAGTCCAGTTCACTGAGCAAGGAGTAGGTCTTTCTATTACATATTGGGTTTATGGAACGGTAGCTGAGCTCATTTGAAACCCTTGTTTTATTCATCACCCCACCTCACCTTTCCCGTTAAGCAGCCATAGTGTGTCTTCTAAACGTGTGACTCTGTTCTGTTTTGTAATTCAGTTCAAGTGTAGCGGTTTTTACATTCCCTCTATAAGTGATAGCTTATGATAAGTGTCTTTTTCTGTGTGACTTATTTCACTTAGAATCGTCGTGCCTACATCTACTCATCATGCTGCTACTAGCCTTATGACATTGATTTCATGGCTGAGTGATATTCCATTGTACATAAGGACCACCACTTCTTTATCCATTTTTCTCTTTCCAGGGATATTTAAGGTGTCATGAAGTGGAGGTTCTTGTCAACAGAGCAGCCCTAAACTTTGGGGTGCCTGTGTCTTGCTGATTTTTAGTTTTCCCAATTTATACGCCCATGAGTGGAAGTGCCCTATGCGCTCTAAGCTGTGTTTTTTCGATGTTTCAGGACACACCGTACACTTCTCCAGAGTGGCTGTTGGCAATTTACATCCCGCCCATCAGCGTAGCAAGGCTCCCATTTCTCCATGGCCTGTCCTGCATTTCTGGTTTTGACACTTTTTTCAGCATGGCCCTTTTGACCGATGGGCAGCGAGACTTCTTTGTAGCGCTGATTTGCCTTTCCAGGTTGCTTGGTTGGCCAAAAAGGGCGTATGCGTTTTTTCCTGAATATATTCAGGAAAAAACGCATACGCCCTTTTTGGCCAAGGGCATCATTGTCGACGTTTTGCCGCTTTTCATGTGCTTTACAGGCGATTCGAATCGACCTCCTGAAATCTGTTTCCTGCAATTCTGCCTTGCTTTCAAATCCTCTTCGTTGCCTTCCCTCAATATATTTGTGGACGAGAGTTATCATTTATAACTCTGCAGGTTTGTGAATTGCAGTGCCCCTGAGCTCCATTTTTCAACTCGCTTTTTTGGGAGCTGGCCGCAAAAGCGCAGGATTGCCTCAGGCCCTCTTCTGGTTCCGGGCGGCAGGCTGAGCCTGTGGTTAATTCTTCTTCCTGATGGGAAAATAGAGTGACCTGTGCCTGTCCCAACACCTAGAGCTAGTCTCTCATTGGCTCCCCCTCTTCCCGTTCATCCTCAGGACAAATTGCAAGCTGTATGGAACAGGAGGTTAAAGGTGCTGGTTCTCCAAGGAGGGAGATTGCTAGTAAAGCGGCTGGAATGGCGAACCCTAGCACAAGGAGATGAGAAATGAGGTGCGTTTTAGAAAGCTTTCCCGATCACATGGTGTACCACCTTCTGGGTTTCTCATGCATGTTTTCGATGTAGGAAGATGCCCTTGAACCTGGAGATTTGGGACCCATGGGATGGGTAACAGGCAGTATTACTTTAAAGGCTCTGCGTTTGCTCCCCCAAACTCACCAAACCTCTCAGCCCCGAGAGTGTCCACCCTTATGTCTCATCCAGCTGTGGGTCTAGATATGGTCAATCCAGGTTGCATCACAGCCCCTGAACGAATTTTGTAAGAATTTCTCTCTCTTTCACTGTCTTTGTTTCACGGGCTTTTAAAAGTAATTTATTTTTATAATGGGGTTTAGCTGCTTTTCACGGCTGTGTTTATGCCGCTTTACACCCACTTGACTCACTTCCAGAGAGATATCAATACATAGGTTTTAAGATTCTTACTAGTCAGATATATTCTTGTGCGGTGAATAGGGGGTGTTGAGTCCAGTTCACTGAGCAAGGAGTAGGTCTTTCTATTACATATTGGGTTTATGGAACGGGAGCTGAGCTCATTTGAAACCCTTGTTTTATTCATCACCCCACCTCACCTTTCCCGTTAAGCAGCCATAGTGTGTCTTCTAAACGTGTGACTCTGTTCTGTTTTGTAATTCAGTTCAAGTGTAGCGGTTTTTACATTCCCTCTATAACTGATAGCTTATGATAAGTGTCTTTTTCTGTGTGACTTATTTCACTTAGAATCGTCGTGCCTAAATCTACTCATCATGCTGCTACTAGCCTTATGACATTGATTTCATGGCTGAGTGATATTCCATTGTACATAAGGACCACCACTTCTTTATCCATTTTTCTCTTTCCTGGGATATTTAAGGTGTCATGAAGTGGAGGTTCTTGTCAACAGAGCAGCCCTAAACTTTGGGGTGCCTGTGTCTTGCTGATTTTTAGTTTTCCCAATTTATACGCCCATGAGTGGAAGTGCCCTATGCGCTCTAAGCTGTGTTTTTTCGATGTTTCAGGACACACCGTACACTTCTCCAGAGTGGCTGTTGGCAATTTACATCCCGCCCATCAGCGTAGCAAGTCTCCCATTTCTCCATGGCCTGTCCTGCATTTCTGGTTTTGACACTTTTTTCAGCATGGCCCTTTTGACCGATGGGCAGCGAGACTTCTTTGTGGCGCTGATTTGCCTTTCCAGGTTGCTTGGTTGGCCAAAAAGGGCGTATGCGTTTTTTCCTGAATATATTCAGGAAAAAACGCATACGCCCTTTTTGGCCAAGGGCATCATTGTCGACGTTTTGCCGCTTTTCATGTGCTTTACAGGCGATTCGAATCGACCTCCTGAAATCTGTTTCCTGCAATTCTGCCTTGCTTTCAAATCCTCTTCGTTGCCTTCCCTCAATATATTTGTGGACGAGAGTTATCATTTATAACTCTGCAGGTTTGTGAATTGCAGTGCCCCTGAGCTCCATTTTTCAACTCGCTTTTTTGGGAGCAGGCCGCAAAAGCGCAGGATTGCCTCAGGCCCTCTTCTGGTTCCGGGCGGCAGGCTGAGCCTGTGGTTAATTCTTCTTCCTGATGGGAAAATAGAGTGACCTGTGCCTGTCCCAACACCTAGAGCTAGTCTCTCATTGGCTCCCCCTCTTCCCGTTCATCCTCAGGACAAATTGCAAGCTGTACGGAACAGGAGGTTAAAGGTGCTGGTTCTCCAAGGAGGGAGATTGCTAGTAAAGCGGCTGGAATGGCGAACCCGAGCACAAGGAGATGAGAAATGAGGTGCGTTTTAGAAAGCTTTCCCGATCACATGGTGTACCACCTTCTGGGTTTCTCATGCATGTTTTCGATGTAGGAAGATGCCCTTGAACCTGGAGATTTGGGACCCATGGGATGGGTAACAGGCAGTATTACTTTAAAGGCTCTGCGTTTGCTCCCCCAAACACACCAAACCTCTCAGCCCCGAGAGTGTCCACCCTTATGTCTCATCCAGCTGTGGGTCTAGATATGGTCAATCCAGGTTGCATCACAGCCCCTGAACGAATTTTGTAAGAATTTCTCTCTCTTTCACTGTCTTTGTTTCACGGGCTTTTAAAAGTAATTTATTTTTATAATGGGGTTTAGCTGCTTTTCACGGCTGTGTTTATGCCGCTTTACACCCACTTGACTCACTTCCAGAGAGATATCAATACATAGGTTTTAAGATTCTTACTAGTCAGATATATTCTTGTGCGGTGAATAGGGGGTGTTGAGTCCAGTTCACTGAGCAAGGAGTAGGTCTTTCTATTACATATTGGGTTTATGGAACGGTAGCTGAGCTCATTTGAAACCCTTGTTTTATTCATCACCCCACCTCACCTTTCCCGTTAAGCAGCCATAGTGTGTCTTCTAAACGTGTGACTCTGTTCTGTTTTGTAATTCAGTTCAAGTGTAGCGGTTTTTACATTCCCTCTATAACTGATAGCTTATGATAAGTGTCTTTTTCTGTGTGACTTATTTCACTTAGAATCGTCGTGCCTAAATCTACTCATCATGCTGCTACTAGCCTTATGACATTGATTTCATGGCTGAGTGATATTCCATTGTACATAAGGACCACCACTTCTTTATCCATTTTTCTCTTTCCAGGGATATTTAAGGTGTCATGAAGTGGAGGTTCTTGTCAACAGAGCAGCCCTAAACTTTGGGGTGCCTGTGTCTTGCTGATTTTTAGTTTTCCCAATTTATACGCCCATGAGTGGAAGTGCCCTATGCGCTCTAAGCTGTGTTTTTTCGATGTTTCAGGACACACCGTACACTTCTCCAGAGTGGCTGTTGGCAATTTACATCCCGCCCATCAGCGTAGCAAGGCTCCCATTTCTCCATGGCCTGTCCTGCATTTCTGGTTTTGACACTTTTTTCAGCATGGCCCTTTTGACCGATGGGCAGCGAGACTTCTTTGTAGCGCTGATTTGCCTTTCCAGGTTGCTTGGTTGGCCAAAAAGGGCGTATGCGTTTTTTCCTGAATATATTCAGGAAAAAACGCATACGCCCTTTTTGGCCAAGGGCATCATTGTCGACGTTTTGTCGCTTTTCATGTGCTTTAAAGGCGATTCGAATCGACCTCCTGAAATCTGTTTCCTGCAATTCTGCCTTGCTTTCACATCCTCTTCGTTGCCTTCCCTCAATATATTTGTGGACGAGAGTTATCATTTATAACTCTGCAGGTTTGTGAATTGCAGTGCCCCTGAGCTCCATTTTTCAACTCGCTTTTTTGGGAGCTGGCCGCAAAAGCGCAGGATTGCCTCAGGCCCTCTTCTGGTTCCGGGCGGCAGGCTGAGCCTGTGGTTAATTCTTCTTCCTGATGGGAAAATAGAGTGACCTGTGCCTGTCCCAACACCTAGAGCTAGTCTCTCATTGGCTCCCCCTCTTCCCGTTCATCCTCAGGACAAATTGCAAGCTGTACGGAACAGGAGGTTAAAGGTGCTGGTTCTCCAAGGAGGGAGATTGCTAGTAAAGCGGCTGGAATGGCGAACCCGAGCACAAGGAGTTGAGAAATGAGGTGCGTTTTAGAAAGCTTTCCCGATCACACGGTGTACCACCTTCTGGGTTTCTCATGCATGTTTTCGATGTAGGAAGATGCCCTTGAACCTGGAGATTTGGGACCCATGGGATGGGTAACAGGCAGTATTACTTTAAAGGCTCTGCGTTTGCTCCCCGAAACTCACCAAACCTCTCAGCCCCGAGAGTGTCCACCCTTATGTCTCATCCAGCTGTGGGTCTAGATATGGTCAATCCAGGTTGCATCACAGCCCCTGAACGAATTTTGTAAGAATTTCTCTCTCTTTCACTGTCTTTGTTTCACGGGCTTTTAAAAGTAATTTATTTTTATAATGGGGTTTAGCTGCTTTTCACGGCTGTGTTTATGACGCTTTATACCCACTTGACTCACTTCCAGAGAGATATCAATACATAGGTTTTAAGATTCTTACTAGTCAGATATATTCTTGTGCGGTGAATAGGGGGTGTTGAGTCCAGTTCACTGGGCAAGGAGTAGGTCTTTCTATTACATATTGGGTTTATGGAACGGTATCTGAGCTAATTTGAAACCGTTGTTTTATGCATCACCCCACCTCACCTTTCCCGTTAAGCAGCCATAGTGTGTTTTCTAAACGTGTGACTCTGTTCTGTTTTGTAATTCAGTTCAAGTGTAGCGGTTTTTACATTCCCTCTATAACTGATAGCTTATGATAAGTGTCTTTTTCTGTGTGACTTATTTCACTTAGAATCGTCGTGCCTACATCTACTCATCATGCTGCTACTAGCCTTATGACATTGATTTCATGGCTGAGTGATATTCCATTGTACATAAGGACCACCACTTCTTTATCCATTTTTCTCTTTCCAGGGATATTTAAGGTGTCATGAAGTGGAGGTTCTTGTCAACAGAGCAGCCCTAAACTTTGGGGTGCCTGTGTCTTGCTGATTTTTAGTTTTCCCAATTTATACGCCCATGAGTGGAAGTGCCCTATGCGCTCTAAGCTGTGTTTTTTCGATGTTTCAGGACACACCGTACACTTCTCCAGAGTGGCTGTTGGCAATTTACATCCCGCCCATCAGCGTAGCAAGGCTCCCATTTCTCCATGGCCTGTCCTGCATTTCTGGTTTTGACACTTTTTTCAGCATGGCCCTTTTGACCGATGGGCAGCGAGACTTCTTTGTAGCGCTGATTTGCCTTTCCAGGTTGCTTGGTTGGCCAAAAAGGGCGTATGCGTTTTTTCCTGAATATATTCAGGAAAAAACGCATACGCCCTTTTTGGCCAAGGGCATCATTGTCGACGTTTTGCCGCTTTTCATGTGCTTTACAGGCGATTCGAATCGACCTCCTGAAATCTGTTTCCTGCAATTCTGCCTTGCTTTCAAATCCTCTTCGTTGCCTTCCCTCAATATATTTGTGGACGAGAGTTATCATTTATAACTCTGCAGGTTTGTGAATTGCAGTGCCCCTGAGCTCCATTTTTCAACTCGCTTTTTTGGGAGCTGGCCGCAAAAGCGCAGGATTGCCTCAGGCCCTCTTCTGGTTCCGGGCGGCAGGCTGAGCCTGTGGTTAATTCTTCTTCCTGATGGGAAAATAGAGTGACCTGTGCCTGTCCCAACACCTAGAGCTAGTCTCTCATTGGCTCCCCCTCTTCCCGTTCATCCTCAGGACAAATTGCAAGCTGTACGGAACAGGAGGTTAAAGGTGCTGGTTCTCCAAGGAGGGAGATTGCTAGTAAAGCGGCTGGAATGGCGAACCCGAGCACAAGGAGTTGAGAAATGAGGTGCGTTTTAGAAAGCTTTCCCGATCACACGGTGTACCACCTTCTGGGTTTCTCATGCATGTTTTCGATGTAGGAAGATGCCCTTGAACCTGGAGATTTGGGACCCATGGGATGGGTAACAGGCAGTATTACTTTAAAGGCTCTGCGTTTGCTCCCCGAAACTCACCAAACCTCTCAGCCCCGAGAGTGTCCACCCTTATGTCTCATCCAGCTGTGGGTCTAGATATGGTCAATCCAGGTTGCATCACAGCCCCTGAACGAATTTTGTAAGAATTTCTCTCTCTTTCACTGTCTTTGTTTCACGGGCTTTTAAAAGTAATTTATTTTTATAATGGGGTTTAGCTGCTTTTCACGGCTGTGTTTATGACGCTTTATACCCACTTGACTCACTTCCAGAGAGATATCAATACATAGGTTTTAAGATTCTTACTAGTCAGATATATTCTTGTGCGGTGAATAGGGGGTGTTGAGTCCAGTTCACTGGGCAAGGAGTAGGTCTTTCTATTACATATTGGGTTTATGGAACGGTATCTGAGCTAATTTGAAACCGTTGTTTTATGCATCACCCCACCTCACCTTTCCCGTTAAGCAGCCATAGTGTGTTTTCTAAACGTGTGACTCTGTTCTGTTTTGTAATTCAGTTCAAGTGTAGCGGTTTTTACATTCCCTCTATAACTGATAGCTTATGATAAGTGTCTTTTTCTGTGTGACTTATTTCACTTAGAATCGTCGTGCCTACATCTACTCATCATGCTGCTACTAGCCTTATGACATTGATTTCATGGCTGAGTGATATTCCATTGTACATAAGGACCACCACTTCTTTATCCATTTTTCTCTTTCCAGGGATATTTAAGGTGTCATGAAGTGGAGGTTCTTGTCAACAGAGCAGCCCTAAACTTTGGGGTGCCTGTGTCTTGCTGATTTTTAGTTTTCCCAATTTATACGCCCATGAGTGGAAGTGCCCTATGCGCTCTAAGCTGTGTTTTTTCGATGTTTCAGGACACACCGTACACTTCTCCAGAGTGGCTGTTGGCAATTTACATCCCGCCCATCAGCGTAGCAAGGCTCCCATTTCTCCATGGCCTGTCCTGCATTTCTGGTTTTGACACTTTTTTCAGCATGGCCCTTTTGACCGATGGGCAGCGAGACTTCTTTGTAGCGCTGATTTGCCTTTCCAGGTTGCTTGGTTGGCCAAAAAGGGCGTATGCGTTTTTTCCTGAATATATTCAGGAAAAAACGCATACGCCCTTTTTGGCCAAGGGCATCATTGTCGACGTTTTGCCGCTTTTCATGTGCTTTACAGGCGATTCGAATCGACCTCCTGAAATCTGTTTCCTGCAATTCTGCCTTGCTTTCAAATCCTCTTCGTTGCCTTCCCTCAATATATTTGTGGACGAGAGTTATCATTTATAACTCTGCAGGTTTGTGAATTGCAGTGCCCCTGAGCTCCATTTTTCAACTCGCTTTTTTGGGAGCTGGCCGCAAAAGCGCAGGATTGCCTCAGGCCCTCTTCTGGTTCCGGGCGGCAGGCTGAGCCTGTGGTTAATTCTTCTTCCTGATGGGAAAATAGAGTGACCTGTGCCTGTCCCAACACCTAGAGCTAGTCTCTCATTGGCTCCCCCTCTTCCCGTTCATCCTCAGGACAAATTGCAAGCTGTATGGAACAGGAGGTTAAAGGTGCTGATTCTCCAAGGAGGGAGATTGCTAGTAAAGCGGCTGGAATGGCGAACCCGAGCACAAGGAGATGAGAAATGAGGTGCGTTTTAGAAAGCTTTCCCGATCACACGGTGTACCACCTTCTGGGTTTCTCATGCATGTTTTCGATGTAGGAAGATGCCCTTGAACCTGGAGATTTGGGACCCATGGGATGGGTAACAGGCAGTATTACTTTAAAGGCTCTGCGTTTGCTCCCCCAAACTCACCAAAGCTCTCAGCCCCGAGAGTGTCCACCCTTATGTCTCATCCAGCTGTGGGTCTAGATATGGTCAATCCAGGTTGCATCACAGCCCCTGAACGAATTTTGTAAGAATTTCTCTCTCTTTCACTGTCTTTGTTTCACGGGCTTTTAAAAGTAATTTATTTTTATAATGGGGTTTAGCTGCTTTTCACGGCTGTGTTTATGCCGCTTTACACCCACTTGACTCACTTCCAGAGAGATATCAATACATAGGTTTTAAGATTCTTACTAGTCAGATATATTCTTGTGCGGTGAATAGGGGGTGTTGAGTCCAGTTCACTGAGCAAGGAGTAGGTCTTTCTATTACATATTGGGTTTATGGAACGGTAGCTGAGCTCATTTGAAACCCTTGTTTTATTCATCACCCCACCTCACCTTTCCCGTTAAGCAGCCATAGTGTGTCTTCTAAACGTGTGACTCTGTTCTGTTTTGTAATTCAGTTCAAGTGTAGCGGTTTTTACATTCCCTCTATAAGTGATAGCTTATGATAAGTGTCTTTTTCTGTGTGACTTATTTCACTTAGAATCGTCGTGCCTACATCTACTCATCATGCTGCTACTAGCCTTATGACATTGATTTCATGGCTGAGTGATATTCCATTGTACATAAGGACCACCACTTCTTTATCCATTTTTCTCTTTCCAGGGATATTTAAGGTGTCATGAAGTGGAGGTTCTTGTCAACAGAGCAGCCCTAAACTTTGGGGTGCCTGTGTCTTGCTGATTTTTAGTTTTCCCAATTTATACGCCCATGAGTGGAAGTGCCCTATGCGCTCTAAGCTGTGTTTTTTCGATGTTTCAGGACACACCGTACACTTCTCCAGAGTGGCTGTTGGCAATTTACATCCCGCCCATCAGCGTAGCAAGGCTCCCATTTCTCCATGGCCTGTCCTGCATTTCTGGTTTTGACACTTTTTTCAGCATGGCCCTTTTGACCGATGGGCAGCGAGACTTCTTTGTAGCGCTGATTTGCCTTTCCAGGTTGCTTGGTTGGCCAAAAAGGGCGTATGCGTTTTTTCCTGAATATATTCAGGAAAAAACGCATACGCCCTTTTTGGCCAAGGGCATCATTGTCGACGTTTTGCCGCTTTTCATGTGCTTTACAGGCGATTCGAATCGACCTCCTGAAATCTGTTTCCTGCAATTCTGCCTTGCTTTCAAATCCTCTTCGTTGCCTTCCCTCAATATATTTGTGGACGAGAGTTATCATTTATAACTCTGCAGGTTTGTGAATTGCAGTGCCCCTGAGCTCCATTTTTCAACTCGCTTTTTTGGGAGCTGGCCGCAAAAGCGCAGGATTGCCTCAGGCCCTCTTCTGGTTCCGGGCGGCAGGCTGAGCCTGTGGTTAATTCTTCTTCCTGATGGGAAAATAGAGTGACCTGTGCCTGTCCCAACATCTAGAGCTAGTCTCTCATTGGCTCCCCCTCTTCCCGTTCATCCTCAGGACAAATTGCAAGCTGTATGGAACAGGAGGTTAAAGGTGCTGATTCTCCAAGGAGGGAGATTGCTAGTAAAGCGGCTGGAATGGCGAACCCGAGCACAAGGAGATGAGAAATGAGGTGCGTTTTAGAAAGCTTTCCCGATCACACGGTGTACCACCTTCTGGGTTTCTCATGCATGTTTTCGATGTAGGAAGATGCCCTTGAACCTGGAGATTTGGGACCCATGGGATGGGTAACAGGCAGTATTACTTTAAAGGCTCTGCGTTTGCTCCCCCAAACTCACCAAAGCTCTCAGCCCCGAGAGTGTCCACCCTTATGTCTCATCCAGCTGTGGGTCTAGATATGGTCAATCCAGGTTGCATCACAGCCCCTGAACGAATTTTGTAAGAATTTCTCTCTCTTTCACTGTCTTTGTTTCACGGGCTTTTAAAAGTAATTTATTTTTATAATGGGGTTTAGCTGCTTTTCACGGCTGTGTTTTTGCCGCTTTACACCCACTTGACTCACTTCCAGAGAGATATCAATACATAGGTTTTAAGATTCTTACTAGTCAGATATATTCTTGTGCGGTGAATAGGGGGTGTTGAGTCCAGTTCACTGAGCAACAAGTAGGTCTTTCTATTACATATTGGGTTTATGGAACGGTAGCTGAGCTCATTTGAAACCCTTGTTTTATTCATCACCCCACCTCACCTTTCCCGTTAAGCAGCCATAGTGTGTCTTCTAAACGTGTGACTCTGTTCTGTTTTGTAATTCAGTTCAAGTGTAGCGGTTTTTACATTCCCTCTATAAGTGATAGCTTATGATAAGTGTCTTTTTCTGTGTGACTTATTTCACTTAGAATCGTCGTGCCTACATCTACTCATCATGCTGCTACTAGCCTTATGACATTGATTTCATGGCTGAGTGATATTCCATTGTACATAAGGACCACCACTTCTTTATCCATTTTTCTCTTTCCAGGGATATTTAAGGTGTCATGAAGTGGAGGTTCTTGTCAACAGAGCAGCCCTAAACTTTGGGGTGCCTGTGTCTTGCTGATTTTTAGTTTTCCCAATTTATACGCCCATGAGTGGAAGTGCCCTATGCGCTCTAAGCTGTGTTTTTTCGATGTTTCAGGACACACCGTACACTTCTCCAGAGTGGCTGTTGGCAATTTACATCCCGCCCATCAGCGTAGCAAGGCTCCCATTTCTCCATGGCCTGTCCTGCATTTCTGGTTTTGACACTTTTTTCAGCATGGCCCTTTTGACCGATGGGCAGCGAGACTTCTTTGTAGCGCTGATTTGCCTTTCCAGGTTGCTTGGTTGGCCAAAAAGGGCGTATGCGTTTTTTCCTGAATATATTCAGGAAAAAACGCATACGCCCTTTTTGGCCAAGGGCATCATTGTCGACGTTTTGCCGCTTTTCATGTGCTTTACAGGCGATTCGAATCGACCTCCTGAAATCTGTTTCCTGCAATTCTGCCTTGCTTTCAAATCCTCTTCGTTGCCTTCCCTCAATATATTTGTGGACGAGAGTTATCATTTATAACTCTGCAGGTTTGTGAATTGCAGTGCCCCTGAGCTCCATTTTTCAACTCGCTTTTTTGGGAGCTGGCCGCAAAAGCGCAGGATTGCCTCAGGCCCTCTTCTGGTTCCGGGCGGCAGGCTGAGCCTGTGGTTAATTCTTCTTCCTGATGGGAAAATAGAGTGACCTGTGCCTGTCCCAACACCTAGAGCTAGTCTCTCATTGGCTCCCCCTCTTCCCGTTCATCCTCAGGACAAATTGCAAGCTGTATGGAACAGGAGGTTAAAGGTGCTGATTCTCCAAGGAGGGAGATTGCTAGTAAAGCGGCTGGAATGGCGAACCCGAGCACAAGGAGATGAGAAATGAGGTGCGTTTTAGAAAGCTTTCCCGATCACACGGTGTACCACCTTCTGGGTTTCTCATGCATGTTTTCGATGTAGGAAGATGCCCTTGAACCTGGAGATTTGGGACCCATGGGATGGGTAACAGGCAGTATTACTTTAAAGGCTCTGCGTTTGCTCCCCCAAACTCACCAAAGCTCTCAGCCCCGAGAGTGTCCACCCTTATGTCTCATCCAGCTGTGGGTCTAGATATGGTCAATCCAGGTTGCATCACAGCCCCTGAACGAATTTTGTAAGAATTTCTCTCTCTTTCACTGTCTTTGTTTCACGGGCTTTTAAAAGTAATTTATTTTTATAATGGGGTTTAGCTGCTTTTCACGGCTGTGTTTATGCCGCTTTACACCCACTTGACTCACTTCCAGAGAGATATCAATACATAGGTTTTAAGATTCTTACTAGTCAGATATATTCTTGTGCGGTGAATAGGGGGTGTTGAGTCCAGTTCACTGAGCAAGGAGTAGGTCTTTCTATTACATATTGGGTTTATGGAACGGTAGCTGAGCTCATTTGAAACCCTTGTTTTATTCATCACCCCACCTCACCTTTCCCGTTAAGCAGCCATAGTGTGTCTTCTAAACGTGTGACTCTGTTCTGTTTTGTAATTCAGTTCAAGTGTAGCGGTTTTTACATTCCCTCTATAAGTGATAGCTTATGATAAGTGTCTTTTTCTGTGTGACTTATTTCACTTAGAATCGTCGTGCCTACATCTACTCATCATGCTGCTACTAGCCTTATGACATTGATTTCATGGCTGAGTGATATTCCATTGTACATAAGGACCACCACTTCTTTATCCATTTTTCTCTTTCCAGGGATATTTAAGGTGTCATGAAGTGGAGGTTCTTGTCAACAGAGCAGCCCTAAACTTTGGGGTGCCTGTGTCTTGCTGATTTTTAGTTTTCCCAATTTATACGCCCATGAGTGGAAGTGCCCTATGCGCTCTAAGCTGTGTTTTTTCGATGTTTCAGGACACACCGTACACTTCTCCAGAGTGGCTGTTGGCAATTTACATCCCGCCCATCAGCGTAGCAAGGCTCCCATTTCTCCATGGCCTGTCCTGCATTTCTGGTTTTGACACTTTTTTCAGCATGGCCCTTTTGACCGATGGGCAGCGAGACTTCTTTGTAGCGCTGATTTGCCTTTCCAGGTTGCTTGGTTGGCCAAAAAGGGCGTATGCGTTTTTTCCTGAATATATTCAGGAAAAAACGCATACGCCCTTTTTGGCCAAGGGCATCATTGTCGACGTTTTGCCGCTTTTCATGTGCTTTACAGGCGATTCGAATCGACCTCCTGAAATCTGTTTCCTGCAATTCTGCCTTGCTTTCAAATCCTCTTCGTTGCCTTCCCTCAATATATTTGTGGACGAGAGTTATCATTTATAACTCTGCAGGTTTGTGAATTGCAGTGCCCCTGAGCTCCATTTTTCAACTCGCTTTTTTGGGAGCTGGCCGCAAAAGCGCAGGATTGCCTCAGGCCCTCTTCTGGTTCCGGGCGGCAGGCTGAGCCTGTGGTTAATTCTTCTTCCTGATGGGAAAATAGAGTGACCTGTGCCTGTCCCAACACCTAGAGCTAGTCTCTCATTGGCTCCCCCTCTTCCCGTTCATCCTCAGGACAAATTGCAAGCTGTATGGAACAGGAGGTTAAAGGTGCTGATTCTCCAAGGAGGGAGATTGCTATTAAAGCGGCTGGAATGGCGAACCCGAGCACAAGGAGATGAGAAATGAGGTGCGTTTTAGAAAGCTTTCCCGATCACACGGTGTACCACCTTCTGGGTTTCTCATGCATGTTTTCGATGTAGGAAGATGCCCTTGAACCTGGAGATTTGGGACCCATGGGATGGGTAACAGGCAGTATTACTTTAAAGGCTCTGCGTTTGCTCCCCCAAACTCACCAAAGCTCTCAGCCCCGAGAGTGTCCACCCTTATGTCTCATCCAGCTGTGGGTCTAGATATGGTCAATCCAGGTTGCATCACAGCCCCTGAACGAATTTTGTAAGAATTTCTCTCTCTTTCACTGTCTTTGTTTCACGGGCTTTTAAAAGTAATTTATTTTTATAATGCGGTTTAGCTGCTTTTCACGGCTGTGTTTATGCCGCTTTACACCCACTTGACTCACTTCCAGAGAGATATCAATACATAGGTTTTAAGATTCTTACTAGTCAGATATATTCTTGTGCGGTGAATAGGGGGTGTTGAGTCCAGTTCACTGAGCAAGGAGTAGGTCTTTCTATTACATATTGGGTTTATGGAACGGTAGCTGAGCTCATTTGAAACCCTTGTTTTATTCATCACCCCACCTCACCTTTCCCGTTAAGCAGCCATAGTGTGTCTTCTAAACGTGTGACTCTGTTCTGTTTTGTAATTCAGTTCAAGTGTAGCGGTTTTTACATTCCCTCTATAAGTGATAGCTTATGATAAGTGTCTTTTTCTGTGTGACTTATTTCACTTAGAATCGTCGTGCCTACATCTACTCATCATGCTGCTACTAGCCTTATGACATTGATTTCATGGCTGAGTGATATTCCATTGTACATAAGGACCACCACTTCTTTATCCATTTTTCTCTTTCCAGGGATATTTAAGGTGTCATGAAGTGGAGGTTCTTGTCAACAGAGCAGCCCTAAACTTTGGGGTGCCTGTGTCTTGCTGATTTTTAGTTTTCCCAATTTATACGCCCATGAGTGGAAGTGCCCTATGCGCTCTAAGCTGTGTTTTTTCGATGTTTCAGGACACACCGTACACTTCTCCAGAGTGGCTGTTGGCAATTTACATCCCGCCCATCAGCGTAGCAAGGCTCCCATTTCTCCATGGCCTGTCCTGCATTTCTGGTTTTGACACTTTTTTCAGCATGGCCCTTTTGACCGATGGGCAGCGAGACTTCTTTGTAGCGCTGATTTGCCTTTCCAGGTTGCTTGGTTGGCCAAAAAGGGCGTATGCGTTTTTTCCTGAATATATTCAGGAAAAAACGCATACGCCCTTTTTGGCCAAGGGCATCATTGTCGACGTTTTGCCGCTTTTCATGTGCTTTACAGGCGATTCGAATCGACCTCCTGAAATCTGTTTCCTGCAATTCTGCCTTGCTTTCAAATCCTCTTCGTTGCCTTCCCTCAATATATTTGTGGACGAGAGTTATCATTTATAACTCTGCAGGTTTGTGAATTGCAGTGCCCCTGAGCTCCATTTTTCAACTCGCTTTTTTGGGAGCTGGCCGCAAAAGCGCAGGATTGCCTCAGGCCCTCTTCTGGTTCCGGGCGGCAGGCTGAGCCTGTGGTTAATTCTTCTTCCTGATGGGAAAATAGAGTGACCTGTGCCTGTCCCAACATCTAGAGCTAGTCTCTCATTGGCTCCCCCTCTTCCCGTTCATCCTCAGGACAAATTGCAAGCTGTATGGAACAGGAGGTTAAAGGTGCTGATTCTCCAAGGAGGGAGATTGCTAGTAAAGCGGCTGGAATGGCGAACCCGAGCACAAGGAGATGAGAAATGAGGTGCGTTTTAGAAAGCTTTCCCGATCACACGGTGTACCACCTTCTGGGTTTCTCATGCATGTTTTCGATGTAGGAAGATGCCCTTGAACCTGGAGATTTGGGACCCATGGGATGGGTAACAGGCAGTATTACTTTAAAGGCTCTGCGTTTGCTCCCCCAAACTCACCAAAGCTCTCAGCCCCGAGAGTGTCCACCCTTATGTCTCATCCAGCTGTGGGTCTAGATATGGTCAATCCAGGTTGCATCACAGCCCCTGAACGAATTTTGTAAGAATTTCTCTCTCTTTCACTGTCTTTGTTTCACGGGCTTTTAAAAGTAATTTATTTTTATAATGGGGTTTAGCTGCTTTTCACGGCTGTGTTTATGCCGCTTTACACCCACTTGACTCACTTCCAGAGAGATATCAATACATAGGTTTTAAGATTCTTACTAGTCAGATATATTCTTGTGCGGTGAATAGGGGGTGTTGAGTCCAGTTCACTGAGCAAGGAGTAGGTCTTTCTATTACATATTGGGTTTATGGAACGGTAGCTGAGCTCATTTGAAACCCTTGTTTTATTCATCACCCCACCTCACCTTTCCCGTTAAGCAGCCATAGTGTGTCTTCTAAACGTGTGACTCTGTTCTGTTTTGTAATTCAGTTCAAGTGTAGCGGTTTTTACATTCCCTCTATAAGTGATAGCTTATGATAAGTGTCTTTTTCTGTGTGACTTATTTCACTTAGAATCGTCGTGCCTACATCTACTCATCATGCTGCTACTAGCCTTATGACATTGATTTCATGGCTGAGTGATATTCCATTGTACATAAGGACCACCACTTCTTTATCCATTTTTCTCTTTCCAGGGATATTTAAGGTGTCATGAAGTGGAGGTTCTTGTCAACAGAGCAGCCCTAAACTTTGGGGTGCCTGTGTCTTGCTGATTTTTAGTTTTCCCAATTTATACGCCCATGAGTGGAAGTGCCCTATGCGCTCTAAGCTGTGTTTTTTCGATGTTTCAGGACACACCGTACACTTCTCCAGAGTGGCTGTTGGCAATTTACATCCCGCCCATCAGCGTAGCAAGGCTCCCATTTCTCCATGGCCTGTCCTGCATTTCTGGTTTTGACACTTTTTTCAGCATGGCCCTTTTGACCGATGGGCAGCGAGACTTCTTTGTAGCGCTGATTTGCCTTTCCAGGTTGCTTGGTTGGCCAAAAAGGGCGTATGCGTTTTTTCCTGAATATATTCAGGAAAAAACGCATACGCCCTTTTTGGCCAAGGGCATCATTGTCGACGTTTTGCCCCTTTTCATGTGCTTTACAGGCGATTCGAATCGACCTCCTGAAATCTGTTTCCTGCAATTCTGCCTTGCTTTCAAATCCTCTTCGTTGCCTTCCCTCAATATATTTGTGGACGAGAGTTATCATTTATAACTCTGCAGGTTTGTGAATTGCAGTGCCCCTGAGCTCCATTTTTCAACTCGCTTTTTTGGGAGCTGGCCGCAAAAGCGCAGGATTGCCTCAGGCCCTCTTCTGGTTCCGGGCGGCAGGCTGAGCCTGTGGTTAATTCTTCTTCCTGATGGGAAAATAGAGTGACCTGTGCCTGTCCCAACACCTAGAGCTAGTCTCTCATTGGCTCCCCCTCTTCCCGTTCATCCTCAGGACAAATTGCAAGCTGTATGGAACAGGAGGTTAAAGGTGCTGATTCTCCAAGGAGGGAGATTGCTATTAAAGCGGCTGGAATGGCGAACCCGAGCACAAGGAGATGAGAAATGAGGTGCGTTTTAGAAAGCTTTCCCGATCACACGGTGTACCACCTTCTGGGTTTCTCATGCATGTTTTCGATGTAGGAAGATGCCCTTGAACCTGGAGATTTGGGACCCATGGGATGGGTAACAGGCAGTATTACTTTAAAGGCTCTGCGTTTGCTCCCCCAAACTCACCAAAGCTCTCAGCCCCGAGAGTGTCCACCCTTATGTCTCATCCAGCTGTGGGTCTAGATATGGTCAATCCAGGTTGCATCACAGCCCCTGAACGAATTTTGTAAGAATTTCTCTCTCTTTCACTGTCTTTGTTTCACGGGCTTTTAAAAGTAATTTATTTTTATAATGCGGTTTAGCTGCTTTTCACGGCTGTGTTTATGCCGCTTTACACCCACTTGACTCACTTCCAGAGAGATATCAATACATAGGTTTTAAGATTCTTACTAGTCAGATATATTCTTGTGCGGTGAATAGGGGGTGTTGAGTCCAGTTCACTGAGCAAGGAGTAGGTCTTTCTATTACATATTGGGTTTATGGAACGGTAGCTGAGCTCATTTGAAACCCTTGTTTTATTCATCACCCCACCTCACCTTTCCCGTTAAGCAGCCATAGTGTGTCTTCTAAACGTGTGACTCTGTTCTGTTTTGTAATTCAGTTCAAGTGTAGCGGTTTTTACATTCCCTCTATAAGTGATAGCTTATGATAAGTGTCTTTTTCTGTGTGACTTATTTCACTTAGAATCGTCGTGCCTAAATCTACTCATCATGCTGCTACTAGCCTTATGACATTGATTTCATGGCTGAGTGATATTCCATTGTACATAAGGACCACCACTTCTTTATCCATTTTTCTCTTTCCAGGGATATTTAAGGTGTCATGAAGTGGAGGTTCTTGTCAACAGAGCAGCCCTAAACTTTGGGGTGCCTGTGTCTTGCTGATTTTTAGTTTTCCCAATTTATACGCCCATGAGTGGAAGTGCCCTATGCGCTCTAAGCTGTGTTTTTTCGATGTTTCAGGACACACCGTACACTTCTCCAGAGTGGCTGTTGGCAATTTACATCCCGCCCATCAGCGTAGCAAGGCTCCCATTTCTCCATGGCCTGTCCTGCATTTCTGGTTTTGACACTTTTTTCAGCATGGCCCTTTTGACCGATGGGCAGCGAGACTTCTTTGTAGCGCTGATTTGCCTTTCCAGGTTGCTTGGTTGGCCAAAAAGGGCGTATGCGTTTTTTCCTGAATATATTCAGGAAAAAACGCATACGCCCTTTTTGGCCAAGGGCATCATTGTCGACGTTTTGCCGCTTTTCATGTGCTTTACAGGCGATTCGAATCGACCTCCTGAAATCTGTTTCCTGCAATTCTGCCTTGCTTTCAAATCCTCTTCGTTGCCTTCCCTCAATATATTTGTGGACGAGAGTTATCATTTATAACTCTGCAGGTTTGTGAATTGCAGTGCCCCTGAGCTCCATTTTTCAACTCGCTTTTTTGGGAGCTGGCCGCAAAAGCGCAGGATTGCCTCAGGCCCTCTTCTGGTTCCGGGCGGCAGGCTGAGCCTGTGGTTAATTCTTCTTCCTGATGGGAAAATAGAGTGACCTGTGCCTGTCCCAACATCTAGAGCTAGTCTCTCATTGGCTCCCCCTCTTCCCGTTCATCCTCAGGACAAATTGCAAGCTGTATGGAACAGGAGGTTAAAGGTGCTGATTCTCCAAGGAGGGAGATTGCTAGTAAAGCGGCTGGAATGGCGAACCCGAGCACAAGGAGATGAGAAATGAGGTGCGTTTTAGAAAGCTTTCCCGATCACACGGTGTACCACCTTCTGGGTTTCTCATGCATGTTTTCGATGTAGGAAGATGCCCTTGAACCTGGAGATTTGGGACCCATGGGATGGGTAACAGGCAGTATTACTTTAAAGGCTCTGCGTTTGCTCCCCCAAACTCACCAAAGCTCTCAGCCCCGAGAGTGTCCACCCTTATGTCTCATCCAGCTGTGGGTCTAGATATGGTCAATCCAGGTTGCATCACAGCCCCTGAACGAATTTTGTAAGAATTTCTCTCTCTTTCACTGTCTTTGTTTCACGGGCTTTTAAAAGTAATTTATTTTTATAATGGGGTTTAGCTGCTTTTCACGGCTGTGTTTATGCCGCTTTACACCCACTTGACTCACTTCCAGAGAGATATCAATACATAGGTTTTAAGATTCTTACTAGTCAGATATATTCTTGTGCGGTGAATAGGGGGTGTTGAGTCCAGTTCACTGAGCAAGGAGTAGGTCTTTCTATTACATATTGGGTTTATGGAACGGTAGCTGAGCTCATTTGAAACCCTTGTTTTATTCATCACCCCACCTCACCTTTCCCGTTAAGCAGCCATAGTGTGTCTTCTAAACGTGTGACTCTGTTCTGTTTTGTAATTCAGTTCAAGTGTAGCGGTTTTTACATTCCCTCTATAAGTGATAGCTTATGATAAGTGTCTTTTTCTGTGTGACTTATTTCACTTAGAATCGTCGTGCCTAAATCTACTCATCATGCTGCTACTAGCCTTATGACATTGATTTCATGGCTGAGTGATATTCCATTGTACATAAGGACCACCACTTCTTTATCCATTTTTCTCTTTCCAGGGATATTTAAGGTGTCATGAAGTGGAGGTTCTTGTCAACAGAGCAGCCCTAAACTTTGGGGTGCCTGTGTCTTGCTGATTTTTAGTTTTCCCAATTTATACGCCCATGAGTGGAAGTGCCCTATGCGCTCTAAGCTGTGTTTTTTCGATGTTTCAGGACACACCGTACACTTCTCCAGAGTGGCTGTTGGCAATTTACATCCCGCCCATCAGCGTAGCAAGGCTCCCATTTCTCCATGGCCTGTCCTGCATTTCTGGTTTTGACACTTTTTTCAGCATGGCCCTTTTGACCGATGGGCAGCGAGACTTCTTTGTAGCGCTGATTTGCCTTTCCAGGTTGCTTGGTTGGCCAAAAAGGGCGTATGCGTTTTTTCCTGAATATATTCAGGAAAAAACGCATACGCCCTTTTTGGCCAAGGGCATCATTGTCGACGTTTTGCCGCTTTTCATGTGCTTTACAGGCGATTCGAATCGACCTCCTGAAATCTGTTTCCTGCAATTCTGCCTTGCTTTCAAATCCTCTTCGTTGCCTTCCCTCAATATATTTGTGGACGAGAGTTATCATTTATAACTCTGCAGGTTTGTGAATTGCAGTGCCCCTGAGCTCCATTTTTCAACTCGCTTTTTTGGGAGCTGGCCGCAAAAGCGCAGGATTGCCTCAGGCCCTCTTCTGGTTCCGGGCGGCAGGCTGAGCCTGTGGTTAATTCTTCTTCCTGATGGGAAAATAGAGTGACCTGTGCCTGTCCCAACACCTAGAGCTAGTCTCTCATTGGCTCCCCCTCTTCCCGTTCATCCTCAGGACAAATTGCAAGCTGTATGGAACAGGAGGTTAAAGGTGCTGATTCTCCAAGGAGGGAGATTGCTATTAAAGCGGCTGGAATGGCGAACCCGAGCACAAGGAGATGAGAAATGAGGTGCGTTTTAGAAAGCTTTCCCGATCACACGGTGTACCACCTTCTGGGTTTCTCATGCATGTTTTCGATGTAGGAAGATGCCCTTGAACCTGGAGATTTGGGACCCATGGGATGGGTAACAGGCAGTATTACTTTAAAGGCTCTGCGTTTGCTCCCCCAAACTCACCAAAGCTCTCAGCCCCGAGAGTGTCCACCCTTATGTCTCATCCAGCTGTGGGTCTAGATATGGTCAATCCAGGTTGCATCACAGCCCCTGAACGAATTTTGTAAGAATTTCTCTCTCTTTCACTGTCTTTGTTTCACGGGCTTTTAAAAGTAATTTATTTTTATAATGCGGTTTAGCTGCTTTTCACGGCTGTGTTTATGCCGCTTTACACCCACTTGACTCACTTCCAGAGAGATATCAATACATAGGTTTTAAGATTCTTACTAGTCAGATATATTCTTGTGCGGTGAATAGGGGGTGTTGAGTCCAGTTCACTGAGCAAGGAGTAGGTCTTTCTATTACATATTGGGTTTATGGAACGGTAGCTGAGCTCATTTGAAACCCTTGTTTTATTCATCACCCCACCTCACCTTTCCCGTTAAGCAGCCATAGTGTGTCTTCTAAACGTGTGACTCTGTTCTGTTTTGTAATTCAGTTCAAGTGTAGCGGTTTTTACATTCCCTCTATAAGTGATAGCTTATGATAAGTGTCTTTTTCTGTGTGACTTATTTCACTTAGAATCGTCGTGCCTACATCTACTCATCATGCTGCTACTAGCCTTATGACATTGATTTCATGGCTGAGTGATATTCCATTGTACATAAGGACCACCACTTCTTTATCCATTTTTCTCTTTCCAGGGATATTTAAGGTGTCATGAAGTGGAGGTTCTTGTCAACAGAGCAGCCCTAAACTTTGGGGTGCCTGTGTCTTGCTGATTTTTAGTTTTCCCAATTTATACGCCCATGAGTGGAAGTGCCCTATGCGCTCTAAGCTGTGTTTTTTCGATGTTTCAGGACACACCGTACACTTCTCCAGAGTGGCTGTTGGCAATTTACATCCCGCCCATCAGCGTAGCAAGGCTCCCATTTCTCCATGGCCTGTCCTGCATTTCTGGTTTTGACACTTTTTTCAGCATGGCCCTTTTGACCGATGGGCAGCGAGACTTCTTTGTAGCGCTGATTTGCCTTTCCAGGTTGCTTGGTTGGC
Source organism: Balaenoptera ricei (assembly GCF_028023285.1). Classification (NCBI taxonomy): domain Eukaryota; kingdom Metazoa; phylum Chordata; class Mammalia; order Artiodactyla; family Balaenopteridae; genus Balaenoptera; species Balaenoptera ricei. Next base: position 43,623,264 of record NC_082642.1, on the reverse strand, counting down.
CAAAAAGGGCGTATGCGTTTTTTCCTGAATATATTCAGGAAAAAACGCATACGCCCTTTTTGGCCAAGGGCATCATTGTCGACGTTTTGGCGCTTTTCATGTGCTTTACAGGCGATTCGAATCGACCTCCTGAAATCTGTTTCCTGCAATTCTGCCTTGCTTTCAAATCCTCTTCGTTGCCTTCCCTCAATATATTTGTGGACGAGAGTTATCATTTATAACTCTGCAGGTTTGTGAATTGCAGTGCCCCTGAGCTCCATTTTTCAACTCGCTTTTTTGGGAGCTGGCCGCAAAAGCGCAGGATTGCCTCAGGCCCTCTTCTGGTTCCGGGCGGCAGGCTGAGCCTGTGGTTAATTCTTCTTCCTGATGGGAAAATAGAGTGACCTGTGCCTGTCCCAACACCTAGAGCTAGTCTCTCATTGGCTCCCCCTCTTCCCGTTCATCCTCAGGACAAATTGCAAGCTGTATGGAACAGGAGGTTAAAGGTGCTGATTCTCCAAGGAGGGAGATTGCTATTAAAGCGGCTGGAATGGCGAACCCGAGCACAAGGAGATGAGAAATGAGGTGCGTTTTAGAAAGCTTTCCCGATCACACGGTGTACCACCTTCTGGGTTTCTCATGCATGTTTTCGATGTAGGAAGATGCCCTTGAACCTGGAGATTTGGGACCCATGGGATGGGTAACAGGCAGTATTACTTTAAAGGCTCTGCGTTTGCTCCCCCAAACTCACCAAAGCTCTCAGCCCCGAGAGTGTCCACCCTTATGTCTCATCCAGCTGTGGGTCTAGATATGGTCAATCCAGGTTGCATCACAGCCCCTGAACGAATTTTGTAAGAATTTCTCTCTCTTTCACTGTCTTTGTTTCACGGGCTTTTAAAAGTAATTTATTTTTATAATGGGGTTTAGCTGCTTTTCACGGCTGTGTTTATGCCGCTTTACACCCACTTGACTCACTTCCAGAGAGATATCAATACATAGGTTTTAAGATTCTTACTAGTCAGATATATTCTTGTGCGGTGAATAGGGGGTGTTGAGTCCAGTTCACTGAGCAAGGAGTAGGTCTTTCTATTACATATTGGGTTTATGGAACGGTAGCTGAGCTCATTTGAAACCCTTGTTTTATTCATCACCCCACCTCACCTTTCCCGTTAAGCAGCCATAGTGTGTCTTCTAAACGTGTGACTCTGTTCTGTTTTGTAATTCAGTTCAAGTGTAGCGGTTTTTACATTCCCTCTATAAGTGATAGCTTATGATAAGTGTCTTTTTCTGTGTGACTTATTTCACTTAGAATCGTCGTGCCTACATCTACTCATCATGCTGCTACTAGCCTTATGACATTGATTTCATGGCTGAGTGATATTCCATTGTACATAAGGACCACCATTTCTTTATCCATTTTTCTCTTTCCAGGGATATTTAAGGTGTCATGAAGTGGAGGTTCTTGTCAACAGAGCAGCCCTAAACTTTGGGGTGCCTGTGTCTTGCTGATTTTTAGTTTTCCCAATTTATACGCCCATGAGTGGAAGTGCCCTATGCGCTCTAAGCTGTGTTTTTTCGATGTTTCAGGACACACCGTACACTTCTCCAGAGTGGCTGTTGGCAATTTACATCCCGCCCATCAGCGTAGCAAGGCTCCCATTTCTCCATGGCCTGTCCTGCATTTCTGGTTTTGACACTTTTTTCAGCATGGCCCTTTTGACCGATGGGCAGCGAGACTTCTTTGTAGCGCTGATTTGCCTTTCCAGGTTGCTTGGTTGGCCAAAAAGGGCGTATGCGTTTTTTCCTGAATATATTCAGGAAAAAACGCATACGCCCTTTTTGGCCAAGGGCATCATTGTCGACGTTTTGCCGCTTTTCATGTGCTTTACAGGCGATTCGAATCGACCTCCTGAAATCTGTTTCCTGCAATTCTGCCTTGCTTTCAAATCCTCTTCGTTGCCTTCCCTCAATATATTTGTGGACGAGAGTTATCATTTATAACTCTGCAGGTTTGTGAATTGCAGTGCCCCTGAGCTCCATTTTTCAACTCGCTTTTTTGGGAGCTGGCCGCAAAAGCGCAGGATTGCCTCAGGCCCTCTTCTGGTTCCGGGCGGCAGGCTGAGCCTGTGGTTAATTCTTCTTCCTGATGGGAAAATAGAGTGACCTGTGCCTGTCCCAACACCTAGAGCTAGTCTCTCATTGGCTCCCCCTCTTCCCGTTCATCCTCAGGACAAATTGCAAGCTGTATGGAACAGGAGGTTAAAGGTGCTGATTCTCCAAGGAGGGAGATTGCTATTAAAGCGGCTGGAATGGCGAACCCGAGCACAAGGAGATGAGAAATGAGGTGCGTTTTAGAAAGCTTTCCCGATCACACGGTGTACCACCTTCTGGGTTTCTCATGCATGTTTTCGATGTAGGAAGATGCCCTTGAACCTGGAGATTTGGGACCCATGGGATGGGTAACAGGCAGTATTACTTTAAAGGCTCTGCGTTTGCTCCCCCAAACTCACCAAAGCTCTCAGCCCCGAGAGTGTCCACCCTTATGTCTCATCCAGCTGTGGGTCTAGATATGGTCAATCCAGGTTGCATCACAGCCCCTGAACGAATTTTGTAAGAATTTCTCTCTCTTTCACTGTCTTTGTTTCACGGGCTTTTAAAAGTAATTTATTTTTATAATGCGGTTTAGCTGCTTTTCACGGCTGTGTTTATGCCGCTTTACACCCACTTGACTCACTTCCAGAGAGATATCAATACATAGGTTTTAAGATTCTTACTAGTCAGATATATTCTTGTGCGGTGAATAGGGGGTGTTGAGTCCAGTTCACTGAGCAAGGAGTAGGTCTTTCTATTACATATTGGGTTTATGGAACGGTAGCTGAGCTCATTTGAAACCCTTGTTTTATTCATCACCCCACCTCACCTTTCCCGTTAAGCAGCCATAGTGTGTCTTCTAAACGTGTGACTCTGTTCTGTTTTGTAATTCAGTTCAAGTGTAGCGGTTTTTACATTCCCTCTATAAGTGATAGCTTATGATAAGTGTCTTTTTCTGTGTGACTTATTTCACTTAGAATCGTCGTGCCTACATCTACTCATCATGCTGCTACTAGCCTTATGACATTGATTTCATGGCTGAGTGATATTCCATTGTACATAAGGACCACCACTTCTTTATCCATTTTTCTCTTTCCAGGGATATTTAAGGTGTCATGAAGTGGAGGTTCTTGTCAACAGAGCAGCCCTAAACTTTGGGGTGCCTGTGTCTTGCTGATTTTTAGTTTTCCCAATTTATACGCCCATGAGTGGAAGTGCCCTATGCGCTCTAAGCTGTGTTTTTTCGATGTTTCAGGACACACCGTACACTTCTCCAGAGTGGCTGTTGGCAATTTACATCCCGCCCATCAGCGTAGCAAGGCTCCCATTTCTCCATGGCCTGTCCTGCATTTCTGGTTTTGACACTTTTTTCAGCATGGCCCTTTTGACCGATGGGCAGCGAGACTTCTTTGTAGCGCTGATTTGCCTTTCCAGGTTGCTTGGTTGGCCAAAAAGGGCGTATGCGTTTTTTCCTGAATATATTCAGGAAAAAACGCATACGCCCTTTTTGGCCAAGGGCATCATTGTCGACGTTTTGCCGCTTTTCATGTGCTTTACAGGCGATTCGAATCGACCTCCTGAAATCTGTTTCCTGCAATTCTGCCTTGCTTTCAAATCCTCTTCGTTGCCTTCCCTCAATATATTTGTGGACGAGAGTTATCATTTATAACTCTGCAGGTTTGTGAATTGCAGTGCCCCTGAGCTCCATTTTTCAACTCGCTTTTTTGGGAGCTGGCCGCAAAAGCGCAGGATTGCCTCAGGCCCTCTTCTGGTTCCGGGCGGCAGGCTGAGCCTGTGGTTAATTCTTCTTCCTGATGGGAAAATAGAGTGACCTGTGCCTGTCCCAACACCTAGAGCTAGTCTCTCATTGGCTCCCCCTCTTCCCGTTCATCCTCAGGACAAATTGCAAGCTGTATGGAACAGGAGGTTAAAGGTGCTGATTCTCCAAGGAGGGAGATTGCTATTAAAGCGGCTGGAATGGCGAACCCGAGCACAAGGAGATGAGAAATGAGGTGCGTTTTAGAAAGCTTTCCCGATCACACGGTGTACCACCTTCTGGGTTTCTCATGCATGTTTTCGATGTAGGAAGATGCCCTTGAACCTGGAGATTTGGGACCCATGGGATGGGTAACAGGCAGTATTACTTTAAAGGCTCTGCGTTTGCTCCCCCAAACTCACCAAAGCTCTCAGCCCCGAGAGTGTCCACCCTTATGTCTCATCCAGCTGTGGGTCTAGATATGGTCAATCCAGGTTGCATCACAGCCCCTGAACGAATTTTGTAAGAATTTCTCTCTCTTTCACTGTCTTTGTTTCACGGGCTTTTAAAAGTAATTTATTTTTATAATGCGGTTTAGCTGCTTTTCACGGCTGTGTTTATGCCGCTTTACACCCACTTGACTCACTTCCAGAGAGATATCAATACATAGGTTTTAAGATTCTTACTAGTCAGATATATTCTTGTGCGGTGAATAGGGGGTGTTGAGTCCAGTTCACTGAGCAAGGAGTAGGTCTTTCTATTACATATTGGGTTTATGGAACGGTAGCTGAGCTCATTTGAAACCCTTGTTTTATTCATCACCCCACCTCACCTTTCCCGTTAAGCAGCCATAGTGTGTCTTCTAAACGTGTGACTCTGTTCTGTTTTGTAATTCAGTTCAAGTGTAGCGGTTTTTACATTCCCTCTATAAGTGATAGCTTATGATAAGTGTCTTTTTCTGTGTGACTTATTTCACTTAGAATCGTCGTGCCTACATCTACTCATCATGCTGCTACTAGCCTTATGACATTGATTTCATGGCTGAGTGATATTCCATTGTACATAAGGACCACCACTTCTTTATCCATTTTTCTCTTTCCAGGGATATTTAAGGTGTCATGAAGTGGAGGTTCTTGTCAACAGAGCAGCCCTAAACTTTGGGGTGCCTGTGTCTTGCTGATTTTTAGTTTTCCCAATTTATACGCCCATGAGTGGAAGTGCCCTATGCGCTCTAAGCTGTGTTTTTTCGATGTTTCAGGACACACCGTACACTTCTCCAGAGTGGCTGTTGGCAATTTACATCCCGCCCATCAGCGTAGCAAGGCTCCCATTTCTCCATGGCCTGTCCTGCATTTCTGGTTTTGACACTTTTTTCAGCATGGCCCTTTTGACCGATGGGCAGCGAGACTTCTTTGTAGCGCTGATTTGCCTTTCCAGGTTGCTTGGTTGGCCAAAAAGGGCGTATGCGTTTTTTCCTGAATATATTCAGGAAAAAACGCATACGCCCTTTTTGGCCAAGGGCATCATTGTCGACGTTTTGCCGCTTTTCATGTGCTTTACAGGCGATTCGAATCGACCTCCTGAAATCTGTTTCCTGCAATTCTGCCTTGCTTTCAAATCCTCTTCGTTGCCTTCCCTCAATATATTTGTGGACGAGAGTTATCATTTATAACTCTGCAGGTTTGTGAATTGCAGTGCCCCTGAGCTCCATTTTTCAACTCGCTTTTTTGGGAGCTGGCCGCAAAAGCGCAGGATTGCCTCAGGCCCTCTTCTGGTTCCGGGCGGCAGGCTGAGCCTGTGGTTAATTCTTCTTCCTGATGGGAAAATAGAGTGACCTGTGCCTGTCCCAACATCTAGAGCTAGTCTCTCATTGGCTCCCCCTCTTCCCGTTCATCCTCAGGACAAATTGCAAGCTGTATGGAACAGGAGGTTAAAGGTGCTGATTCTCCAAGGAGGGAGATTGCTAGTAAAGCGGCTGGAATGGCGAACCCGAGCACAAGGAGATGAGAAATGAGGTGCGTTTTAGAAAGCTTTCCCGATCACACGGTGTACCACCTTCTGGGTTTCTCATGCATGTTTTCGATGTAGGAAGATGCCCTTGAACCTGGAGATTTGGGACCCATGGGATGGGTAACAGGCAGTATTACTTTAAAGGCTCTGCGTTTGCTCCCCCAAACTCACCAAAGCTCTCAGCCCCGAGAGTGTCCACCCTTATGTCTCATCCAGCTGTGGGTCTAGATATGGTCAATCCAGGTTGCATCACAGCCCCTGAACGAATTTTGTAAGAATTTCTCTCTCTTTCACTGTCTTTGTTTCACGGGCTTTTAAAAGTAATTTATTTTTATAATGGGGTTTAGCTGCTTTTCACGGCTGTGTTTATGCCGCTTTACACCCACTTGACTCACTTCCAGAGAGATATCAATACATAGGTTTTAAGATTCTTACTAGTCAGATATATTCTTGTGCGGTGAATAGGGGGTGTTGAGTCCAGTTCACTGAGCAAGGAGTAGGTCTTTCTATTACATATTGGGTTTATGGAACGGTAGCTGAGCTCATTTGAAACCCTTGTTTTATTCATCACCCCACCTCACCTTTCCCGTTAAGCAACCATAGTGTGTCTTCTAAACGTGTGACTCTGTTCTGTTTTGTAATTCAGTTCAAGTGTAGCGGTTTTTACATTCCCTCTATAAGTGATAGCTTATGATAAGTGTCTTTTTCTGTGTGACTTATTTCACTTAGAATCGTCGTGCCTACATCTACTCATCATGCTGCTACTAGCCTTATGACATTGATTTCATGGCTGAGTGATATTCCATTGTACATAAGGACCACCACTTCTTTATCCATTTTTCTCTTTCCAGGGATATTTAAGGTGTCATGAAGTGGAGGTTCTTGTCAACAGAGCAGCCCTAAACTTTGGGGTGCCTGTGTCTTGCTGATTTTTAGTTTTCCCAATTTATACGCCCATGAGTGGAAGTGCCCTATGCGCTCTAAGCTGTGTTTTTTCGATGTTTCAGGACACACCGTACACTTCTCCAGAGTGGCTGTTGGCAATTTACATCCCGCCCATCAGCGTAGCAAGGCTCCCATTTCTCCATGGCCTGTCCTGCATTTCTGGTTTTGACACTTTTTTCAGCATGGCCCTTTTGACCGATGGGCAGCGAGACTTCTTTGTAGCGCTGATTTGCCTTTCCAGGTTGCTTGGTTGGCCAAAAAGGGCGTATGCGTTTTTTCCTGAATATATTCAGGAAAAAACGCATACGCCCTTTTTGGCCAAGGGCATCATTGTCGACGTTTTGCCGCTTTTCATGTGCTTTACAGGCGATTCGAATCGACCTCCTGAAATCTGTTTCCTGCAATTCTGCCTTGCTTTCAAATCCTCTTCGTTGCCTTCCCTCAATATATTTGTGGACGAGAGTTATCATTTATAACTCTGCAGGTTTGTGAATTGCAGTGCCCCTGAGCTCCATTTTTCAACTCGCTTTTTTGGGAGCTGGCCGCAAAAGCGCAGGATTGCCTCAGGCCCTCTTCTGGTTCCGGGCGGCAGGCTGAGCCTGTGGTTAATTCTTCTTCCTGATGGGAAAATAGAGTGACCTGTGCCTGTCCCAACACCTAGAGCTAGTCTCTCATTGGCTCCCCCTCTTCCCGTTCATCCTCAGGACAAATTGCAAGCTGTATGGAACAGGAGGTTAAAGGTGCTGATTCTCCAAGGAGGGAGATTGCTATTAAAGCGGCTGGAATGGCGAACCCGAGCACAAGGAGATGAGAAATGAGGTGCGTTTTAGAAAGCTTTCCCGATCACACGGTGTACCACCTTCTGGGTTTCTCATGCATGTTTTCGATGTAGGAAGATGCCCTTGAACCTGGAGATTTGGGACCCATGGGATGGGTAACAGGCAGTATTACTTTAAAGGCTCTGCGTTTGCTCCCCCAAACTCACCAAAGCTCTCAGCCCCGAGAGTGTCCACCCTTATGTCTCATCCAGCTGTGGGTCTAGATATGGTCAATCCAGGTTGCATCACAGCCCCTGAACGAATTTTGTAAGAATTTCTCTCTCTTTCACTGTCTTTGTTTCACGGGCTTTTAAAAGTAATTTATTTTTATAATGCGGTTTAGCTGCTTTTCACGGCTGTGTTTATGCCGCTTTACACCCACTTGACTCACTTCCAGAGAGATATCAATACATAGGTTTTAAGATTCTTACTAGTCAGATATATTCTTGTGCGGTGAATAGGGGGTGTTGAGTCCAGTTCACTGGGCAAGGAGTAGGTCTTTCTATTACATATTGGGTTTATGGAACGGTAGCTGAGCTCATTTGAAACCCTTGTTTTATGCATCACCCCACCTCACCTTTCCCGTTAAGCAGCCATAGTGTGTTTTCTAAACGTGTGACTCTGTTCTGTTTTGTAATTCAGTTCAAGTGTAGCGGTTTTTACATTCCCTCTATAACTGATAGCTTATGATAAGTGTCTTTTTCTGTGTGACTTATTTCACTTAGAATCGTCGTGCCTAAATCCACTCATCATGCTGCTACTAGCCTTATGACATTGATTTCATGGCTGAGTGATATTCCATTGTACATAAGGACCACCACTTCTTTATCCATTTTTCTCTTTCCTGGGATATTTAAGGTGTCATGAAGTGGAGGTTCTTGTCAACAGAGCAGCCCTAAACTTTGGGGTGCCTGTGTCTTGCTGATTTTTAGTTTTCCCAATTTATACGCCCATGAGTGGAAGTGCCCTATGCGCTCTAAGCTGTGTTTTTTCGATGTTTCAGGACACACCGTACACTTCTCCAGAGTGGCTGTTGGCAATTTACATCCCGCCCATCAGCGTAGCAAGGCTCCCATTTCTCCATGGCCTGTCCTGCATTTCTGGTTTTGACACTTTTTTCAGCATGGCCCTTTTGACCGATGGGCAGCGAGACTTCTTTGTGGCGCTGATTTGCCTTTCCAGGTTGCTTGGTTGGCCAAAAAGGGCGTATGCGTTTTTTCCTGAATATATTCAGGAAAAAACGCATACGCCCTTTTTGGCCAAGGGCATCATTGTCGACGTTTTGCCGCTTTTCATGTGCTTTACAGGCGATTCGAATCGACCTCCTGAAATCTGTTTCCTGCAATTCTGCCTTGCTTTCAAATCCTCTTCGTTGCCTTCCCTCAATATATTTGTGGACGAGAGTTATCATTTATAACTCTGCAGGTTTGTGAATTGCAGTGCCCCTGAGCTCCATTTTTCAACTCGCTTTTTTGGGAGCAGGCCGCAAAAGCGCAGGATTGCCTCAGGCCCTCTTCTGGTTCCGGGCGGCAGGCTGAGCCTGTGGTTAATTCTTCTTCCTGATGGGAAAATAGAGTGACCTGTGCCTGTCCCAACACCTAGAGCTAGTCTCTCATTGGCTCCCCCTCTTCCCGTTCATCCTCAGGACAAATTGCAAGCTGTACGGAACAGGAGGTTAAAGGTGCTGGTTCTCCAAGGAGGGAGATTGCTAGTAAAGCGGCTGGAATGGCGAACCCGAGCACAAGGAGATGAGAAATGAGGTGCGTTTTAGAAAGCTTTCCCGATCACATGGTGTACCACCTTCTGGGTTTCTCATGCATGTTTTCGATGTAGGAAGATGCCCTTGAACCTGGAGATTTGGGACCCATGGGATGGGTAACAGGCAGTATTACTTTAAAGGCTCTGCGTTTGCTCCCCCAAACACACCAAACCTCTCAGCCCCGAGAGTGTCCACCCTTATGTCTCATCCAGCTGTGGGTCTAGATATGGTCAATCCAGGTTGCATCACAGCCCCTGAACGAATTTTGTAAGAATTTCTCTCTCTTTCACTGTCTTTGTTTCACGGGCTTTTAAAAGTAATTTATTTTTATAATGGGGTTTAGCTGCTTTTCACGGCTGTGTTTATGCCGCTTTACACCCACTTGACTCACTTCCAGAGAGATATCAATACATAGGTTTTAAGATTCTTACTAGTCAGATATATTCTTGTGCGGTGAATAGGGGGTGTTGAGTCCAGTTCACTGAGCAAGGAGTAGGTCTTTCTATTACATATTGGGTTTATGGAACGGTAGCTGAGCTCATTTGAAACCCTTGTTTTATTCATCACCCCACCTCACCTTTCCCGTTAAGCAGCCATAGTGTGTCTTCTAAACGTGTGACTCTGTTCTGTTTTGTAATTCAGTTCAAGTGTAGCGGTTTTTACATTCCCTCTATAACTGATAGCTTATGATAAGTGTCTTTTTCTGTGTGACTTATTTCACTTAGAATCGTCGTGCCTAAATCTACTCACCATGCTGCTACTAGCCTTATGACATTGATTTCATGGCTGAGTGATATTCCATTGTACATAAGGACCACCACTTCTTTATCCATTTTTCTCTTTCCAGGGATATTTAAGGTGTCATGAAGTGGAGGTTCTTGTCAACAGAGCAGCCCTAAACTTTGGGGTGCCTGTGTCTTGCTGATTTTTAGTTTTCCCAATTTATACGCCCATGAGTGGAAGTGCCCTATGCGCTCTAAGCTGTGTTTTTTCGATGTTTCAGGACACACCGTACACTTCTCCAGAGTGGCTGTTGGCAATTTACATCCCGCCCATCAGCGTAGCAAGGCTCCCATTTCTCCATGGCCTGTCCTGCATTTCTGGTTTTGACACTTTTTTCAGCATGGCCCTTTTGACCGATGGGCAGCGAGACTTCTTTGTAGCGCTGATTTGCCTTTCCAGGTTGCTTGGTTGGCCAAAAAGGGCGTATGCGTTTTTTCCTGAATATATTCAGGAAAAAACGCATACGCCCTTTTTGGCCAAGGGCATCATTGTCGACGTTTTGTCGCTTTTCATGTGCTTTAAAGGCGATTCGAATCGACCTCCTGAAATCTGTTTCCTGCAATTCTGCCTTGCTTTCACATCCTCTTCGTTGCCTTCCCTCAATATATTTGTGGACGAGAGTTATCATTTATAACTCTGCAGGTTTGTGAATTGCAGTGCCCCTGAGCTCCATTTTTCAACTCGCTTTTTTGGGAGCTGGCCGCAAAAGCGCAGGATTGCCTCAGGCCCTCTTCTGGTTCCGGGCGGCAGGCTGAGCCTGTGGTTAATTCTTCTTCCTGATGGGAAAATAGAGTGACCTGTGCCTGTCCCAACACCTAGAGCTAGTCTCTCATTGGCTCCCCCTCTTCCCGTTCATCCTCAGGACAAATTGCAAGCTGTACGGAACAGGAGGTTAAAGGTGCTGGTTCTCCAAGGAGGGAGATTGCTAGTAAAGCGGCTGGAATGGCGAACCCGAGCACAAGGAGTTGAGAAATGAGGTGCGTTTTAGAAAGCTTTCCCGATCACACGGTGTACCACCTTCTGGGTTTCTCATGCATGTTTTCGATGTAGGAAGATGCCCTTGAACCTGGAGATTTGGGACCCATGGGATGGGTAACAGGCAGTATTACTTTAAAGGCTCTGCGTTTGCTCCCCGAAACTCACCAAACCTCTCAGCCCCGAGAGTGTCCACCCTTATGTCTCATCCAGCTGTGGGTCTAGATATGGTCAATCCAGGTTGCATCACAGCCCCTGAACGAATTTTGTAAGAATTTCTCTCTCTTTCACTGTCTTTGTTTCACGGGCTTTTAAAAGTAATTTATTTTTATAATGGGGTTTAGCTGCTTTTCACGGCTGTGTTTATGACGCTTTATACCCACTTGACTCACTTCCAGAGAGATATCAATACATAGGTTTTAAGATTCTTACTAGTCAGATATATTCTTGTGCGGTGAATAGGGGGTGTTGAGTCCAGTTCACTGGGCAAGGAGTAGGTCTTTCTATTTCATATTGGGTTTATGGAACGGTATCTGAGCTAATTTGAAACCGTTGTTTTATGCATCACCCCACCTCACCTTTCCCGTTAAGCAGCCATAGTGTGTTTTCTAAACGTGTGACTCTGTTCTGTTTTGTAATTCAGTTCAAGTGTAGCGGTTTTTACATTCCCTCTATAACTGATAGCTTATGATAAGTGTCTTTTTCTGTGTGACTTATTTCACTTAGAATCGTCGTGCCTAAATCCACTCATCATGCTGCTACTAGCCTTATGACATTGATTTCATGGCTGAGTGATATTCCATTGTACATAAGGACCACCACTTCTTTATCCATTTTTCTCTTTCCTGGGATATTTAAGGTGTCATGAAGTGGAGGTTCTTGTCAACAGAGCAGCCCTAAACTTTGGGGTGCCTGTGTCTTGCTGATTTTTAGTTTTCCCAATTTATACGCCCATGAGTGGAAGTGCCCTATGCGCTCTAAGCTGTGTTTTTTCGATGTTTCAGGACACACCGTACACTTCTCCAGAGTGGCTGTTGGCAATTTACATCCCGCCCATCAGCGTAGCAAGTCTCCCATTTCTCCATGGCCTGTCCTGCATTTCTGGTTTTGACACTTTTTTCAGCATGGCCCTTTTGACCGATGGGCAGCGAGACTTCTTTGTGGCGCTGATTTGCCTTTCCAGGTTGCTTGGTTGGCCAAAAAGGGCGTATGCGTTTTTTCCTGAATATATTCAGGAAAAAACGCATACGCCCTTTTTGGCCAAGGGCATCATTGTCGACGTTTTGCCGCTTTTCATGTGCTTTACAGGCGATTCGAATCGACCTCCTGAAATCTGTTTCCTGCAATTCTGCCTTGCTTTCAAATCCTCTTCGTTGCCTTCCCTCAATATATTTGTGGACGAGAGTTATCATTTATAACTCTGCAGGTTTGTGAATTGCAGTGCCCCTGAGCTCCATTTTTCAACTCGCTTTTTTGGGAGCAGGCCGCAAAAGCGCAGGATTGCCTCAGGCCCTCTTCTGGTTCCGGGCGGCAGGCTGAGCCTGTGGTTAATTCTTCTTCCTGATGGGAAAATAGAGTGACCTGTGCCTGTCCCAACACCTAGAGCTAGTCTCTCATTGGCTCCCCCTCTTCCCGTTCATCCTCAGGACAAATTGCAAGCTGTACGGAACAGGAGGTTAAAGGTGCTGGTTCTCCAAGGAGGGAGATTGCTAGTAAAGCGGCTGGAATGGCGAACCCGAGCACAAGGAGATGAGAAATGAGGTGCGTTTTAGAAAGCTTTCCCGATCACATGGTGTACCACCTTCTGGGTTTCTCATGCATGTTTTCGATGTAGGAAGATGCCCTTGAACCTGGAGATTTGGGACCCATGGGATGGGTAACAGGCAGTATTACTTTAAAGGCTCTGCGTTTGCTCCCCCAAACACACCAAACCTCTCAGCCCCGAGAGTGTCCACCCTTATGTCTCATCCAGCTGTGGGTCTAGATATGGTCAATCCAGGTTGCATCACAGCCCCTGAACGAATTTTGTAAGAATTTCTCTCTCTTTCACTGTCTTTGTTTCACGGGCTTTTAAAAGTAATTTATTTTTATAATGGGGTTTAGCTGCTTTTCACGGCTGTGTTTATGCCGCTTTACACCCACTTGACTCACTTCCAGAGAGATATCAATACATAGGTTTTAAGATTCTTACTAGTCAGATATATTCTTGTGCGGTGAATAGGGGGTGTTGAGTCCAGTTCACTGAGCAAGGAGTAGGTCTTTCTATTACATATTGGGTTTATGGAACGGTAGCTGAGCTCATTTGAAACCCTTGTTTTATTCATCACCCCACCTCACCTTTCCCGTTAAGCAGCCATAGTGTGTCTTCTAAACGTGTGACTCTGTTCTGTTTTGTAATTCAGTTCAAGTGTAGCGGTTTTTACATTCCCTCTATAACTGATAGCTTATGATAAGTGTCTTTTTCTGTGTGACTTATTTCACTTAGAATCGTCGTGCCTAAATCTACTCATCATGCTGCTACTAGCCTTATGACATTGATTTCATGGCTGAGTGATATTCCATTGTACATAAGGACCACCACTTCTTTATCCATTTTTCTCTTTCCAGGGATATTTAAGGTGTCATGAAGTGGAGGTTCTTGTCAACAGAGCAGCCCTAAACTTTGGGGTGCCTGTGTCTTGCTGATTTTTAGTTTTCCCAATTTATACGCCCATGAGTGGAAGTGCCCTATGCGCTCTAAGCTGTGTTTTTTCGATGTTTCAGGACACACCGTACACTTCTCCAGAGTGGCTGTTGGCAATTTACATCCCGCCCATCAGCGTAGCAAGGCTCCCATTTCTCCATGGCCTGTCCTGCATTTCTGGTTTTGACACTTTTTTCAGCATGGCCCTTTTGACCGATGGGCAGCGAGACTTCTTTGTAGCGCTGATTTGCCTTTCCAGGTTGCTTGGTTGGCCAAAAAGGGCGTATGCGTTTTTTCCTGAATATATTCAGGAAAAAACGCATACGCCCTTTTTGGCCAAGGGCATCATTGTCGACGTTTTGTCGCTTTTCATGTGCTTTAAAGGCGATTCGAATCGACCTCCTGAAATCTGTTTCCTGCAATTCTGCCTTGCTTTCACATCCTCTTCGTTGCCTTCCCTCAATATATTTGTGGACGAGAGTTATCATTTATAACTCTGCAGGTTTGTGAATTGCAGTGCCCCTGAGCTCCATTTTTCAACTCGCTTTTTTGGGAGCTGGCCGCAAAAGCGCAGGATTGCCTCAGGCCCTCTTCTGGTTCCGGGCGGCAGGCTGAGCCTGTGGTTAATTCTTCTTCCTGATGGGAAAATAGAGTGACCTGTGCCTGTCCCAACACCTAGAGCTAGTCTCTCATTGGCTCCCCCTCTTCCCGTTCATCCTCAGGACAAATTGCAAGCTGTACGGAACAGGAGGTTAAAGGTGCTGGTTCTCCAAGGAGGGAGATTGCTAGTAAAGCGGCTGGAATGGCGAACCCGAGCACAAGGAGTTGAGAAATGAGGTGCGTTTTAGAAAGCTTTCCCGATCACACGGTGTACCACCTTCTGGGTTTCTCATGCATGTTTTCGATGTAGGAAGATGCCCTTGAACCTGGAGATTTGGGACCCATGGGATGGGTAACAGGCAGTATTACTTTAAAGGCTCTGCGTTTGCTCCCCGAAACTCACCAAACCTCTCAGCCCCGAGAGTGTCCACCCTTATGTCTCATCCAGCTGTGGGTCTAGATATGGTCAATCCAGGTTGCATCACAGCCCCTGAACGAATTTTGTAAGAATTTCTCTCTCTTTCACTGTCTTTGTTTCACGGGCTTTTAAAAGTAATTTATTTTTATAATGGGGTTTAGCTGCTTTTCACGGCTGTGTTTATGACGCTTTATACCCACTTGACTCACTTCCAGAGAGATATCAATACATAGGTTTTAAGATTCTTACTAGTCAGATATATTCTTGTGCGGTGAATAGGGGGTGTTGAGTCCAGTTCACTGGGCAAGGAGTAGGTCTTTCTATTACATATTGGGTTTATGGAACGGTATCTGAGCTAATTTGAAACCGTTGTTTTATGCATCACCCCACCTCACCTTTCCCGTTAAGCAGCCATAGTGTGTTTTCTAAACGTGTGACTCTGTTCTGTTTTGTAATTCAGTTCAAGTGTAGCGGTTTTTACATTCCCTCTATAACTGATAGCTTATGATAAGTGTCTTTTTCTGTGTGACTTATTTCACTTAGAATCGTCGTGCCTAAATCTACTCATCATGCTGCTACTAGCCTTATGACATTGATTTCATGGCTGAGTGATATTCCATTGTACATAAGGACCACCACTTCTTTATCCATTTTTCTCTTTCCAGGGATATTTAAGGTGTCATGAAGTGGAGGTTCTTGTCAACAGAGCAGCCCTAAACTTTGGGGTGCCTGTGTCTTGCTGATTTTTAGTTTTCCCAATTTATACGCCCATGAGTGGAAGTGCCCTATGCGCTCTAAGCTGTGTTTTTTCGATGTTTCAGGACACACCGTACACTTCTCCAGAGTGGCTGTTGGCAATTTACATCCCGCCCATCAGCGTAGCAAGGCTCCCATTTCTCCATGGCCTGTCCTGCATTTCTGGTTTTGACACTTTTTTCAGCATGGCCCTTTTGACCGATGGGCAGCGAGACTTCTTTGTAGCGCTGATTTGCCTTTCCAGGTTGCTTGGTTGGCCAAAAAGGGCGTATGCGTTTTTTCCTGAATATATTCAGGAAAAAACGCATACGCCCTTTTTGGCCAAGGGCATCATTGTCGACGTTTTGTCGCTTTTCATGTGCTTTAAAGGCGATTCGAATCGACCTCCTGAAATCTGTTTCCTGCAATTCTGCCTTGCTTTCACATCCTCTTCGTTGCCTTCCCTCAATATATTTGTGGACGAGAGTTATCATTTATAACTCTGCAGGTTTGTGAATTGCAGTGCCCCTGAGCTCCATTTTTCAACTCGCTTTTTTGGGAGCTGGCCGCAAAAGCGCAGGATT
Organism: Balaenoptera ricei; assembly: GCF_028023285.1. NCBI lineage: Eukaryota > Metazoa > Chordata > Mammalia > Artiodactyla > Balaenopteridae > Balaenoptera > Balaenoptera ricei. Next base: position 43,607,128 of record NC_082642.1, on the reverse strand, counting down.
GCCTCAGGCCCTCTTCTGGTTCCGGGCGGCAGGCTGAGCCTGTGGTTAATTCTTCTTCCTGATGGGAAAATAGAGTGACCTGTGCCTGTCCCAACACCTAGAGCTAGTCTCTCATTGGCTCCCCCTCTTCCCGTTCATCCTCAGGACAAATTGCAAGCTGTACGGAACAGGAGGTTAAAGGTGCTGGTTCTCCAAGGAGGGAGATTGCTAGTAAAGCGGCTGGAATGGCGAACCCGAGCACAAGGAGATGAGAAATGAGGTGCGTTTTAGAAAGCTTTCCCGATCACATGGTGTACCACCTTCTGGGTTTCTCATGCATGTTTTCGATGTAGGAAGATGCCCTTGAACCTGGAGATTTGGGACCCATGGGATGGGTAACAGGCAGTATTACTTTAAAGGCTCTGCGTTTGCTCCCCCAAACACACCAAACCTCTCAGCCCCGAGAGTGTCCACCCTTATGTCTCATCCAGCTGTGGGTCTAGATATGGTCAATCCAGGTTGCATCACAGCCCCTGAACGAATTTTGTAAGAATTTCTCTCTCTTTCACTGTCTTTGTTTCACGGGCTTTTAAAAGTAATTTATTTTTATAATGGGGTTTAGCTGCTTTTCACGGCTGTGTTTATGCCGCTTTACACCCACTTGACTCACTTCCAGAGAGATATCAATACATAGGTTTTAAGATTCTTACTAGTCAGATATATTCTTGTGCGGTGAATAGGGGGTGTTGAGTCCAGTTCACTGAGCAAGGAGTAGGTCTTTCTATTACATATTGGGTTTATGGAACGGTAGCTGAGCTCATTTGAAACCCTTGTTTTATTCATCACCCCACCTCACCTTTCCCGTTAAGCAGTCATAGTGTGTCTTCTAAACGTGTGACTCTGTTCTGTTTTGTAATTCAGTTCAAGTGTAGCGGTTTTTACATTCCCTCTATAACTGATAGCTTATGATAAGTGTCTTTTTCTGTGTGACTTATTTCACTTAGAATCGTCGTGCCTAAATCTACTCATCATGCTGCTACTAGCCTTATGACATTGATTTCATGGCTGAGTGATATTCCATTGTACATAAGGACCACCACTTCTTTATCCATTTTTCTCTTTCCAGGGATATTTAAGGTGTCATGAAGTGGAGGTTCTTGTCAACAGAGCAGCCCTAAACTTTGGGGTGCCTGTGTCTTGCTGATTTTTAGTTTTCCCAATTTATACGCCCATGAGTGGAAGTGCCCTATGCGCTCTAAGCTGTGTTTTTTCGATGTTTCAGGACACACCGTACACTTCTCCAGAGTGGCTGTTGGCAATTTACATCCCGCCCATCAGCGTAGCAAGGCTCCCATTTCTCCATGGCCTGTCCTGCATTTCTGGTTTTGACACTTTTTTCAGCATGGCCCTTTTGACCGATGGGCAGCGAGACTTCTTTGTAGCGCTGATTTGCCTTTCCAGGTTGCTTGGTTGGCCAAAAAGGGCGTATGCGTTTTTTCCTGAATATATTCAGGAAAAAACGCATACGCCCTTTTTGGCCAAGGGCATCATTGTCGACGTTTTGCCGCTTTTCATGTGCTTTACAGGCGATTCGAATCGACCTCCTGAAATCTGTTTCCTGCAATTCTGCCTTGCTTTCAAATCCTCTTCGTTGCCTTCCCTCAATATATTTGTGGACGAGAGTTATCATTTATAACTCTGCAGGTTTGTGAATTGCAGTGCCCCTGAGCTCCATTTTTCAACTCGCTTTTTTGGGAGCTGGCCGCAAAAGCGCAGGATTGCCTCAGGCCCTCTTCTGGTTCCGGGCGGCAGGCTGAGCCTGTGGTTAATTCTTCTTCCTGATGGGAAAATAGAGTGACCTGTGCCTGTCCCAACACCTAGAGCTAGTCTCTCATTGGCTCCCCCTCTTCCCGTTCATCCTCAGGACAAATTGCAAGCTGTACGGAACAGGAGGTTAAAGGTGCTGGTTCTCCAAGGAGGGAGATTGCTAGTAAAGCGCCTGGAATGGCGAACCCGAGCACAAGGAGTTGAGAAATGAGGTGCGTTTTAGAAAGCTTTCCCGATCACACGGTGTACCACCTTCTGGGTTTCTCATGCATGTTTTCGATGTAGGAAGATGCCCTTGAACCTGGAGATTTGGGACCCATGGGATGGGTAACAGGCAGTATTACTTTAAAGGCTCTGCGTTTGCTCCCCGAAACTCACCAAACCTCTCAGCCCCGAGAGTGTCCACCCTTATGTCTCATCCAGCTGTGGGTCTAGATATGGTCAATCCAGGTTGCATCACAGCCCCTGAACGAATTTTGTAAGAATTTCTCTCTCTTTCACTGTCTTTGTTTCACGGGCTTTTAAAAGTAATTTATTTTTATAATGGGGTTTAGCTGCTTTTCACGGCTGAGTTTACGCTGCTTTATACCCACTTGACTCACTTCCAGAGAGATATCAATACATAGGTTTTAAGATTCTTACTAGTCAGATATATTCTTGTGCGGTGAATAGGGGGTGTTGAGTCCAGTTCACTGAGCAAGGAGTAGGTCTTTCTATTACATATTGGGTTTATGGAACGGTATCTGAGCTAATTTGAAACCCTTGTTTTATGCATCACCCCACCTCACCTTTCCCGTTAAGCAGCCATAGTGTGTTTTCTAAACGTGTGACTCTGTTCTGTTTTGTAATTCAGTTCAAGTGTAGCGGTTTTTACATTCCCTCTATAACTGATAGCTTATGATAAGTGTCTTTTTCTGTGTGACTTATTTCACTTAGAATCGTCGTGCCTAAATCCACTCATCATGCTGCTACTAGCCTTATGACATTGATTTCATGGCTGAGTGATATTCCATTGTACATAAGGACCACCACTTCTTTATCCATTTTTCTCTTTCCAGGGATATTTAAGGTGTCATGAAGTGGAGGTTCTTGTCAACAGAGCAGCCCTAAACTTTGGGGTGCCTGTGTCTTGCTGATTTTTAGTTTTCCCAATTTATACGCCCATGAGTGGAAGTGCCCTATGCGCTCTAAGCTGTGTTTTTTCGATGTTTCAGGACACACCGTACACTTCTCCAGAGTGGCTGTTGGCAATTTACATCCCGCCCATCAGCGTAGCAAGGCTCCCATTTCTCCGTGGCCTGTCCTGCATTTCTGGTTTTGACACTTTTTTCAGCATGGCCCTTTTGACCGATGGGCAGCGAGACTTCTTTGTAGCGCTGATTTGCCTTTCCAGGTTGCTTGGTTGGCCAAAAAGGGCGTATGCGTTTTTTCCTGAATATATTCAGGAAAAAACGCATACGCCCTTTTTGGCCAAGGGCATCATTGTCGACGTTTTGCCGCTTTTCATGTGCTTTACAGGCGATTCGAATCGACCTCCTGAAATCTGTTTCCTGCAATTCTGCCTTGCTTTCAAATCCTCTTCGTTGCCTCCCCTCAATATATTTGTGGACGAGAGTTATCATTTATAACTCTGCAGGTTTGTGAATTGCAGTGCCCCTGAGCTCCATTTTTCAACTCGCTTTTTTGGGAGCTGGCCGCAAAAGCGCAGGATTGCCTCAGGCCCTCTTCTGGTTCCGGGCGGCAGGCTGAGCCTGTGGTTAATTCTTCTTCCTGATGGGAAAATAGAGTGACCTGTGCCTGTCCCAACACCTAGAGCTAGTCTCTCATTGGCTCCCCCTCTTCCCGTTCATCCTCAGGACAAATTGCAAGCTGTACGGAACAGGAGGTTAAAGGTGCTGGTTCTCCAAGGAGGGAGATTGCTAGTAAAGCGGCTGGAATGGCGAACCCGAGCACAAGGAGTTGAGAAATGAGGTGCGTTTTAGAAAGCTTTCCCGATCACACGGTGTACCACCTTCTGGGTTTCTCATGCATGTTTTCGATGTAGGAAGATGCCCTTGAACCTGGAGATTTGGGACCCATGGGATGGGTAACAGGCAGTATTACTTTAAAGGCTCTGCGTTTGCTCCCCGAAACTCACCAAACCTCTCAGCCCCGAGAGTGTCCACCCTTATGTCTCATCCAGCTGTGGGTCTAGATATGGTCAATCCAGGTTGCATCACAGCCCCTGAACGAATTTTGTAAGAATTTCTCTCTCTTTCACTGTCTTTGTTTCACGGGCTTTTAAAAGTAATTTATTTTTATAATGGGGTTTAGCTGCTTTTCACGGCTGAGTTTACGCTGCTTTATACCCACTTGACTCACTTCCAGAGAGATATCAATACATAGGTTTTAAGATTCTTACTAGTCAGATATATTCTTGTGCGGTGAATAGGGGGTGTTGAGTCCAGTTCACTGAGCAAGGAGTAGGTCTTTCTATTACATATTGGGTTTATGGAACGGTATCTGAGCTAATTTGAAACCCTTGTTTTATGCATCACCCCACCTCACCTTTCCCGTTAAGCAGCCATAGTGTGTTTTCTAAACGTGTGACTCTGTTCTGTTTTGTAATTCAGTTCAAGTGTAGCGGTTTTTACATTCCCTCTATAACTGATAGCTTATGATAAGTGTCTTTTTCTGTGTGACTTATTTCACTTAGAATCGTCGTGCCTAAATCCACTCATCATGCTGCTACTAGCCTTATGACATTGATTTCATGGCTGAGTGATATTCCATTGTACATAAGGACCACCACTTCTTTATCCATTTTTCTCTTTCCAGGGATATTTAAGGTGTCATGAAGTGGAGGTTCTTGTCAACAGAGCAGCCCTAAACTTTGGGGTGCCTGTGTCTTGCTGATTTTTAGTTTTCCCAATTTATACGCCCATGAGTGGAAGTGCCCTATGCGCTCTAAGCTGTGTTTTTTCGATGTTTCAGGACACACCGTACACTTCTCCAGAGTGGCTGTTGGCAATTTACATCCCGCCCATCAGCGTAGCAAGGCTCCCATTTCTCCGTGGCCTGTCCTGCATTTCTGGTTTTGACACTTTTTTCAGCATGGCCCTTTTGACCGATGGGCAGCGAGACTTCTTTGTAGCGCTGATTTGCCTTTCCAGGTTGCTTGGTTGGCCAAAAAGGGCGTATGCGTTTTTTCCTGAATATATTCAGGAAAAAACGCATACGCCCTTTTTGGCCAAGGGCATCATTGTCGACGTTTTGCCGCTTTTCATGTGCTTTACAGGCGATTCGAATCGACCTCCTGAAATCTGTTTCCTGCAATTCTGCCTTGCTTTCAAATCCTCTTCGTTGCCTCCCCTCAATATATTTGTGGACGAGAGTTATCATTTATAACTCTGCAGGTTTGTGAATTGCAGTGCCCCTGAGCTCCATTTTTCAACTCGCTTTTTTGGGAGCTGGCCGCAAAAGCGCAGGATTGCCTCAGGCCCTCTTCTGGTTCCGGGCGGCAGGCTGAGCCTGTGGTTAATTCTTCTTCCTGATGGGAAAATAGAGTGACCTGTGCCTGTCCCAACACCTAGAGCTAGTCTCTCATTGGCTCCCCCTCTTCCCGTTCATCCTCAGGACAAATTGCAAGCTGTACGGAACAGGAGGTTAAAGGTGCTGGTTCTCCAAGGAGGGAGATTGCTAGTAAAGCGGCTGGAATGGCGAACCCGAGCACAAGGAGTTGAGAAATGAGGTGCGTTTTAGAAAGCTTTCCCGATCACATGGTGTACCACCTTCTGGGTTTCTCATGCATGTTTTCGATGTAGGAAGATGCCCTTGAACCTGGAGATTTGGGACCCATGGGATGGGTAACAGGCAGTATTACTTTAAAGGCTCTGCGTTTGCTCCCCGAAACTCACCAAACCTCTCAGCCCCGAGAGTGTCCACCCTTATGTCTCATCCAGCTGTGGGTCTAGATATGGTCAATCCAGGTTGCATCACAGCCCCTGAACGAATTTTGTAAGAATTTCTCTCTCTTTCACTGTCTTTGTTTCACGGGCTTTTAAAAGTAATTTATTTTTATAATGGGGTTTAGCTGCTTTTCACGGCTGAGTTTACGCTGCTTTATACCCACTTGACTCACTTCCAGAGAGATATCAATACATAGGTTTTAAGATTCTTACTAGTCAGATATATTCTTGTGCGGTGAATAGGGGGTGTTGAGTCCAGTTCACTGAGCAAGGAGTAGGTCTTTCTATTACATATTGGGTTTATGGAACGGTATCTGAGCTAATTTGAAACCCTTGTTTTATGCATCACCCCACCTCACCTTTCCCGTTAAGCAGCCATAGTGTGTTTTCTAAACGTGTGACTCTGTTCTGTTTTGTAATTCAGTTCAAGTGTAGCGGTTTTTACATTCCCTCTATAACTGATAGCTTATGATAAGTGTCTTTTTCTGTGTGACTTATTTCACTTAGAATCGTCGTGCCTAAATCCACTCATCATGCTGCTACTAGCCTTATGACATTGATTTCATGGCTGAGTGATATTCCATTGTACATAAGGACCACCACTTCTTTATCCATTTTTCTCTTTCCAGGGATATTTAAGGTGTCATGAAGTGGAGGTTCTTGTCAACAGAGCAGCCCTAAACTTTGGGGTGCCTGTGTCTTGCTGATTTTTAGTTTTCCCAATTTATACGCCCATGAGTGGAAGTGCCCTATGCGCTCTAAGCTGTGTTTTTTCGATGTTTCAGGACACACCGTACACTTCTCCAGAGTGGCTGTTGGCAATTTACATCCCGCCCATCAGCGTAGCAAGGCTCCCATTTCTCCATGGCCTGTCCTGCATTTCTGGTTTTGACACTTTTTTCAGCATGGCCCTTTTGACCGATGGGCAGCGAGACTTCTTTGTAGCGCTGATTTGCCTTTCCAGGTTGCTTGGTTGGCCAAAAAGGGCGTATGCGTTTTTTCCTGAATATATTCAGGAAAAAACGCATACGCCCTTTTTGGCCAAGGGCATCATTGTCGACGTTTTGCCGCTTTTCATGTGCTTTACAGGCGATTCGAATCGACCTCCTGAAATCTGTTTCCTGCAATTCTGCCTTGCTTTCAAATCCTCTTCGTTGCCTCCCCTCAATATATTTGTGGACGAGAGTTATCATTTATAACTCTGCAGGTTTGTGAATTGCAGTGCCCCTGAGCTCCATTTTTCAACTCGCTTTTTTGGGAGCAGGCCGCAAAAGCGCAGGATTGCCTCAGGCCCTCTTCTGGTTCCGGGCGGCAGGCTGAGCCTGTGGTTAATTCTTCTTCCTGATGGGAAAATAGAGTGACCTGTGCCTGTCCCAACACCTAGAGCTAGTCTCTCATTGGCTCCCCCTCTTCCCGTTCATCCTCAGGACAAATTGCAAGCTGTATGGAACAGGAGGTTAAAGGTGCTGGTTCTCCAAGGAGGGAGATTGCTAGTAAAGCGGCTGGAATGGCGAACCCTAGCACAAGGAGATGAGAAATGAGGTGCGTTTTAGAAAGCTTTCCCGATCACATGGTGTACCACCTTCTGGGTTTCTCATGCATGTTTTCGATGTAGGAAGATGCCCTTGAACCTGGAGATTTGGGACCCATGGGATGGGTAACAGGCAGTATTACTTTAAAGTCTCTGCGTTTGCTCCCCGAAACTCACCAAACCTCTCAGCCCCGAGAGTGTCCACCCTTATGTCTCATCCAGCTGTGGGTCTAGATATGGTCAATCCAGGTTGCATCACAGCCCCTGAACGAATTTTGTAAGAATTTCTCTCTCTTTCACTGTCTTTGTTTCACGGGCTTTTAAAAGTAATTTATTTTTATAATGGGGTTTAGCTGCTTTTCACGGCTGAGTTTACGCTGCTTTATACCCACTTGACTCACTTCCAGAGAGATATCAATACATAGGTTTTAAGATTCTTACTAGTCAGATATATTCTTGTGCGGTGAATAGGGGGTGTTGAGTCCAGTTCACTGAGCAAGGAGTAGGTCTTTCTATTACATATTGGGTTTATGGAACGGTATCTGAGCTAATTTGAAACCCTTGTTTTATGCATCACCCCACCTCACCTTTCCCGTTAAGCAGCCATAGTGTGTTTTCTAAACGTGTGACTCTGTTCTGTTTTGTAATTCAGTTCAAGTGTAGCGGTTTTTACATTCCCTCTATAACTGATAGCTTATGATAAGTGTCTTTTTCTGTGTGACTTATTTCACTTAGAATCGTCGTGCCTAAATCCACTCATCATGCTGCTACTAGCCTTATGACATTGATTTCATGGCTGAGTGATATTCCATTGTACATAAGGACCACCACTTCTTTATCCATTTTTCTCTTTCCAGGGATATTTAAGGTGTCATGAAGTGGAGGTTCTTGTCAACAGAGCAGCCCTAAACTTTGGGGTGCCTGTGTCTTGCTGATTTTTAGTTTTCCCAATTTATACGCCCATGAGTGGAAGTGCCCTATGCGCTCTAAGCTGTGTTTTTTCGATGTTTCAGGACACACCGTACACTTCTCCAGAGTGGCTGTTGGCAATTTACATCCCGCCCATCAGCGTAGCAAGGCTCCCATTTCTCCATGGCCTGTCCTGCATTTCTGGTTTTGACACTTTTTTCAGCATGGCCCTTTTGACCGATGGGCAGCGAGACTTCTTTGTAGCGCTGATTTGCCTTTCCAGGTTGCTTGGTTGGCCAAAAAGGGCGTATGCGTTTTTTCCTGAATATATTCAGGAAAAAACGCATACGCCCTTTTTGGCCAAGGGCATCATTGTCGACGTTTTGCCGCTTTTCATGTGCTTTACAGGCGATTCGAATCGACCTCCTGAAATCTGTTTCCTGCAATTCTGCCTTGCTTTCAAATCCTCTTCGTTGCCTTCCCTCAATATATTTGTGGACGAGAGTTATCATTTATAACTCTGCAGGTTTGTGAATTGCAGTGCCCCTGAGCTCCATTTTTCAACTCGCTTTTTTGGGAGCAGGCCGCAAAAGCGCAGGATTGCCTCAGGCCCTCTTCTGGTTCCGGGCGGCAGGCTGAGCCTGTGGTTAATTCTTCTTCCTGATGGGAAAATAGAGTGACCTGTGCCTGTCCCAACACCTAGAGCTAGTCTCTCATTGGCTCCCCCTCTTCCCGTTCATCCTCAGGACAAATTGCAAGCTGTATGGAACAGGAGGTTAAAGGTGCTGGTTCTCCAAGGAGGGAGATTGCTAGTAAAGCGGCTGGAATGGCGAACCCTAGCACAAGGAGATGAGAAATGAGGTGCGTTTTAGAAAGCTTTCCCGATCACATGGTGTACCACCTTCTGGGTTTCTCATGCATGTTTTCGATGTAGGAAGATGCCCTTGAACCTGGAGATTTGGGACCCATGGGATGGGTAACAGGCAGTATTACTTTAAAGGCTCTGCGTTTGCTCCCCCAAACTCACCAAACCTCTCAGCCCCGAGAGTGTCCACCCTTATGTCTCATCCAGCTGTGGGTCTAGATATGGTCAATCCAGGTTGCATCACAGCCCCTGAACGAATTTTGTAAGAATTTCTCTCTCTTTCACTGTCTTTGTTTCACGGGCTTTTAAAAGTAATTTATTTTTATAATGGGGTTTAGCTGCTTTTCACGGCTGTGTTTATGCCGCTTTACACCCACTTGACTCACTTCCAGAGAGATATCAATACATAGGTTTTAAGATTCTTACTAGTCAGATATATTCTTGTGCGGTGAATAGGGGGTGTTGAGTCCAGTTCACTGAGCAAGGAGTAGGTCTTTCTATTACATATTGGGTTTATGGAACGGGAGCTGAGCTCATTTGAAACCCTTGTTTTATTCATCACCCCACCTCACCTTTCCCGTTAAGCAGCCATAGTGTGTCTTCTAAACGTGTGACTCTGTTCTGTTTTGTAATTCAGTTCAAGTGTAGCGGTTTTTACATTCCCTCTATAACTGATAGCTTATGATAAGTGTCTTTTTCTGTGTGACTTATTTCACTTAGAATCGTCGTGCCTAAATCTACTCATCATGCTGCTACTAGCCTTATGACATTGATTTCATGGCTGAGTGATATTCCATTGTACATAAGGACCACCACTTCTTTATCCATTTTTCTCTTTCCTGGGATATTTAAGGTGTCATGAAGTGGAGGTTCTTGTCAACAGAGCAGCCCTAAACTTTGGGGTGCCTGTGTCTTGCTGATTTTTAGTTTTCCCAATTTATACGCCCATGAGTGGAAGTGCCCTATGCGCTCTAAGCTGTGTTTTTTCGATGTTTCAGGACACACCGTACACTTCTCCAGAGTGGCTGTTGGCAATTTACATCCCGCCCATCAGCGTAGCAAGTCTCCCATTTCTCCATGGCCTGTCCTGCATTTCTGGTTTTGACACTTTTTTCAGCATGGCCCTTTTGACCGATGGGCAGCGAGACTTCTTTGTGGCGCTGATTTGCCTTTCCAGGTTGCTTGGTTGGCCAAAAAGGGCGTATGCGTTTTTTCCTGAATATATTCAGGAAAAAACGCATACGCCCTTTTTGGCCAAGGGCATCATTGTCGACGTTTTGCCGCTTTTCATGTGCTTTACAGGCGATTCGAATCGACCTCCTGAAATCTGTTTCCTGCAATTCTGCCTTGCTTTCAAATCCTCTTCGTTGCCTTCCCTCAATATATTTGTGGACGAGAGTTATCATTTATAACTCTGCAGGTTTGTGAATTGCAGTGCCCCTGAGCTCCATTTTTCAACTCGCTTTTTTGGGAGCAGGCCGCAAAAGCGCAGGATTGCCTCAGGCCCTCTTCTGGTTCCGGGCGGCAGGCTGAGCCTGTGGTTAATTCTTCTTCCTGATGGGAAAATAGAGTGACCTGTGCCTGTCCCAACACCTAGAGCTAGTCTCTCATTGGCTCCCCCTCTTCCCGTTCATCCTCAGGACAAATTGCAAGCTGTACGGAACAGGAGGTTAAAGGTGCTGGTTCTCCAAGGAGGGAGATTGCTAGTAAAGCGGCTGGAATGGCGAACCCGAGCACAAGGAGATGAGAAATGAGGTGCGTTTTAGAAAGCTTTCCCGATCACATGGTGTACCACCTTCTGGGTTTCTCATGCATGTTTTCGATGTAGGAAGATGCCCTTGAACCTGGAGATTTGGGACCCATGGGATGGGTAACAGGCAGTATTACTTTAAAGGCTCTGCGTTTGCTCCCCCAAACACACCAAACCTCTCAGCCCCGAGAGTGTCCACCCTTATGTCTCATCCAGCTGTGGGTCTAGATATGGTCAATCCAGGTTGCATCACAGCCCCTGAACGAATTTTGTAAGAATTTCTCTCTCTTTCACTGTCTTTGTTTCACGGGCTTTTAAAAGTAATTTATTTTTATAATGGGGTTTAGCTGCTTTTCACGGCTGTGTTTATGCCGCTTTACACCCACTTGACTCACTTCCAGAGAGATATCAATACATAGGTTTTAAGATTCTTACTAGTCAGATATATTCTTGTGCGGTGAATAGGGGGTGTTGAGTCCAGTTCACTGAGCAAGGAGTAGGTCTTTCTATTACATATTGGGTTTATGGAACGGTAGCTGAGCTCATTTGAAACCCTTGTTTTATTCATCACCCCACCTCACCTTTCCCGTTAAGCAGCCATAGTGTGTCTTCTAAACGTGTGACTCTGTTCTGTTTTGTAATTCAGTTCAAGTGTAGCGGTTTTTACATTCCCTCTATAACTGATAGCTTATGATAAGTGTCTTTTTCTGTGTGACTTATTTCACTTAGAATCGTCGTGCCTAAATCTACTCATCATGCTGCTACTAGCCTTATGACATTGATTTCATGGCTGAGTGATATTCCATTGTACATAAGGACCACCACTTCTTTATCCATTTTTCTCTTTCCAGGGATATTTAAGGTGTCATGAAGTGGAGGTTCTTGTCAACAGAGCAGCCCTAAACTTTGGGGTGCCTGTGTCTTGCTGATTTTTAGTTTTCCCAATTTATACGCCCATGAGTGGAAGTGCCCTATGCGCTCTAAGCTGTGTTTTTTCGATGTTTCAGGACACACCGTACACTTCTCCAGAGTGGCTGTTGGCAATTTACATCCCGCCCATCAGCGTAGCAAGGCTCCCATTTCTCCATGGCCTGTCCTGCATTTCTGGTTTTGACACTTTTTTCAGCATGGCCCTTTTGACCGATGGGCAGCGAGACTTCTTTGTAGCGCTGATTTGCCTTTCCAGGTTGCTTGGTTGGCCAAAAAGGGCGTATGCGTTTTTTCCTGAATATATTCAGGAAAAAACGCATACGCCCTTTTTGGCCAAGGGCATCATTGTCGACGTTTTGTCGCTTTTCATGTGCTTTAAAGGCGATTCGAATCGACCTCCTGAAATCTGTTTCCTGCAATTCTGCCTTGCTTTCACATCCTCTTCGTTGCCTTCCCTCAATATATTTGTGGACGAGAGTTATCATTTATAACTCTGCAGGTTTGTGAATTGCAGTGCCCCTGAGCTCCATTTTTCAACTCGCTTTTTTGGGAGCTGGCCGCAAAAGCGCAGGATTGCCTCAGGCCCTCTTCTGGTTCCGGGCGGCAGGCTGAGCCTGTGGTTAATTCTTCTTCCTGATGGGAAAATAGAGTGACCTGTGCCTGTCCCAACACCTAGAGCTAGTCTCTCATTGGCTCCCCCTCTTCCCGTTCATCCTCAGGACAAATTGCAAGCTGTACGGAACAGGAGGTTAAAGGTGCTGGTTCTCCAAGGAGGGAGATTGCTAGTAAAGCGGCTGGAATGGCGAACCCGAGCACAAGGAGTTGAGAAATGAGGTGCGTTTTAGAAAGCTTTCCCGATCACACGGTGTACCACCTTCTGGGTTTCTCATGCATGTTTTCGATGTAGGAAGATGCCCTTGAACCTGGAGATTTGGGACCCATGGGATGGGTAACAGGCAGTATTACTTTAAAGGCTCTGCGTTTGCTCCCCGAAACTCACCAAACCTCTCAGCCCCGAGAGTGTCCACCCTTATGTCTCATCCAGCTGTGGGTCTAGATATGGTCAATCCAGGTTGCATCACAGCCCCTGAACGAATTTTGTAAGAATTTCTCTCTCTTTCACTGTCTTTGTTTCACGGGCTTTTAAAAGTAATTTATTTTTATAATGGGGTTTAGCTGCTTTTCACGGCTGTGTTTATGACGCTTTATACCCACTTGACTCACTTCCAGAGAGATATCAATACATAGGTTTTAAGATTCTTACTAGTCAGATATATTCTTGTGCGGTGAATAGTGGGTGTTGAGTCCAGTTCACTGGGCAAGGAGTAGGTCTTTCTATTACATATTGGGTTTATGGAACGGTATCTGAGCTAATTTGAAACCGTTGTTTTATGCATCACCCCACCTCACCTTTCCCGTTAAGCAGCCATAGTGTGTTTTCTAAACGTGTGACTCTGTTCTGTTTTGTAATTCAGTTCAAGTGTAGCGGTTTTTACATTCCCTCTATAACTGATAGCTTATGATAAGTGTCTTTTTCTGTGTGACTTATTTCACTTAGAATCGTCGTGCCTAAATCTACTCATCATGCTGCTACTAGCCTTATGACATTGATTTCATGGCTGAGTGATATTCCATTGTACATAAGGACCACCACTTCTTTATCCATTTTTCTCTTTCCAGGGATATTTAAGGTGTCATGAAGTGGAGGTTCTTGTCAACAGAGCAGCCCTAAACTTTGGGGTGCCTGTGTCTTGCTGATTTTTAGTTTTCCCAATTTATACGCCCATGAGTGGAAGTGCCCTATGCGCTCTAAGCTGTGTTTTTTCGATGTTTCAGGACACACCGTACACTTCTCCAGAGTGGCTGTTGGCAATTTACATCCCGCCCATCAGCGTAGCAAGGCTCCCATTTCTCCATGGCCTGTCCTGCATTTCTGGTTTTGACACTTTTTTCAGCATGGCCCTTTTGACCGATGGGCAGCGAGACTTCTTTGTAGCGCTGATTTGCCTTTCCAGGTTGCTTGGTTGGCCAAAAAGGGCGTATGCGTTTTTTCCTGAATATATTCAGGAAAAAACGCATACGCCCTTTTTGGCCAAGGGCATCATTGTCGACGTTTTGTCGCTTTTCATGTGCTTTAAAGGCGATTCGAATCGACCTCCTGAAATCTGTTTCCTGCAATTCTGCCTTGCTTTCACATCCTCTTCGTTGCCTTCCCTCAATATATTTGTGGACGAGAGTTATCATTTATAACTCTGCAGGTTTGTGAATTGCAGTGCCCCTGAGCTCCATTTTTCAACTCGCTTTTTTGGGAGCTGGCCGCAAAAGCGCAGGATTGCCTCAGGCCCTCTTCTGGTTCCGGGCGGCAGGCTGAGCCTGTGGTTAATTCTTCTTCCTGATGGGAAAATAGAGTGACCTGTGCCTGTCCCAACACCTAGAGCTAGTCTCTCATTGGCTCCCCCTCTTCCCGTTCATCCTCAGGACAAATTGCAAGCTGTACGGAACAGGAGGTTAAAGGTGCTGGTTCTCCAAGGAGGGAGATTGCTAGTAAAGCGGCTGGAATGGCGAACCCGAGCACAAGGAGATGAGAAATGAGGTGCGTTTTAGAAAGCTTTCCCGATCACATGGTGTACCACCTTCTGGGTTTCTCATGCATGTTTTCGATGTAGGAAGATGCCCTTGAACCTGGAGATTTGGGACCCATGGGATGGGTAACAGGCAGTATTACTTTAAAGGCTCTGCGTTTGCTCCCCCAAACACACCAAACCTCTCAGCCCCGAGAGTGTCCACCCTTATGTCTCATCCAGCTGTGGGTCTAGATATGGTCAATCCAGGTTGCATCACAGCCCCTGAACGAATTTTGTAAGAATTTCTCTCTCTTTCACTGTCTTTGTTTCACGGGCTTTTAAAAGTAATTTATTTTTATAATGGGGTTTAGCTGCTTTTCACGGCTGTGTTTATGCCGCTTTACACCCACTTGACTCACTTCCAGAGAGATATCAATACATAGGTTTTAAGATTCTTACTAGTCAGATATATTCTTGTGCGGTGAATAGGGGGTGTTGAGTCCAGTTCACTGAGCAAGGAGTAGGTCTTTCTATTACATATTGGGTTTATGGAACGGTAGCTGAGCTCATTTGAAACCCTTGTTTTATTCATCACCCCACCTCACCTTTCCCGTTAAGCAGTCATAGTGTGTCTTCTAAACGTGTGACTCTGTTCTGTTTTGTAATTCAGTTCAAGTGTAGCGGTTTTTACATTCCCTCTATAACTGATAGCTTATGATAAGTGTCTTTTTCTGTGTGACTTATTTCACTTAGAATCGTCGTGCCTAAATCTACTCATCATGCTGCTACTAGCCTTATGACATTGATTTCATGGCTGAGTGATATTCCATTGTACATAAGGACCACCACTTCTTTATCCATTTTTCTCTTTCCAGGGATATTTAAGGTGTCATGAAGTGGAGGTTCTTGTCAACAGAGCAGCCCTAAACTTTGGGGTGCCTGTGTCTTGCTGATTTTTAGTTTTCCCAATTTATACGCCCATGAGTGGAAGTGCCCTATGCGCTCTAAGCTGTGTTTTTTCGATGTTTCAGGACACACCGTACACTTCTCCAGAGTGGCTGTTGGCAATTTACATCCCGCCCATCAGCGTAGCAAGGCTCCCATTTCTCCATGGCCTGTCCTGCATTTCTGGTTTTGACACTTTTTTCAGCATGGCCCTTTTGACCGATGGGCAGCGAGACTTCTTTGTAGCGCTGATTTGCCTTTCCAGGTTGCTTGGTTGGCCAAAAAGGGCGTATGCGTTTTTTCCTGAATATATTCAGGAAAAAACGCATACGCCCTTTTTGGCCAAGGGCATCATTGTCGACGTTTTGCCGCTTTTCATGTGCTTTACAGGCGATTCGAATCGACCTCCTGAAATCTGTTTCCTGCAATTCTGCCTTGCTTTCAAATCCTCTTCGTTGCCTTCCCTCAATATATTTGTGGACGAGAGTTATCATTTATAACTCTGCAGGTTTGTGAATTGCAGTGCCCCTGAGCTCCATTTTTCAACTCGCTTTTTTGGGAGCTGGCCGCAAAAGCGCAGGATTGCCTCAGGCCCTCTTCTGGTTCCGGGCGGCAGGCTGAGCCTGTGGTTAATTCTTCTTCCTGATGGGAAAATAGAGTGACCTGTGCCTGTCCCAACACCTAGAGCTAGTCTCTCATTGGCTCCCCCTCTTCCCGTTCATCCTCAGGACAAATTGCAAGCTGTACGGAACAGGAGGTTAAAGGTGCTGGTTCTCCAAGGAGGGAGATTGCTAGTAAAGCGGCTGGAATGGCGAACCCGAGCACAAGGAGTTGAGAAATGAGGTGCGTTTTAGAAAGCTTTCCCGATCACACGGTGTACCACCTTCTGGGTTTCTCATGCATGTTTTCGATGTAGGAAGATGCCCTTGAACCTGGAGATTTGGGACCCATGGGATGGGTAACAGGCAGTATTACTTTAAAGGCTCTGCGTTTGCTCCCCGAAACTCACCAAACCTCTCAGCCCCGAGAGTGTCCACCCTTATGTCTCATCCAGCTGTGGGTCTAGATATGGTCAATCCAGGTTGCATCACAGCCCCTGAACGAATTTTGTAAGAATTTCTCTCTCTTTCACTGTCTTTGTTTCACGGGCTTTTAAAAGTAATTTATTTTTATAATGGGGTTTAGCTGCTTTTCACGGCTGAGTTTACGCTGCTTTATACCCACTTGACTCACTTCCAGAGAGATATCAATACATAGGTTTTAAGATTCTTACTAGTCAGATATATTCTTGTGCGGTGAATAGGGGGTGTTGAGTCCAGTTCACTGAGCAAGGAGTAGGTCTTTCTATTACATATTGGGTTTATGGAACGGTATCTGAGCTAATTTGAAACCCTTGTTTTATGCATCACCCCACCTCACCTTTCCCGTTAAGCAGCCATAGTGTGTTTTCTAAACGTGTGACTCTGTTCTGTTTTGTAATTCAGTTCAAGTGTAGCGGTTTTTACATTCCCTCTATAACTGATAGCTTATGATAAGTGTCTTTTTCTGTGTGACTTATTTCACTTAGAATCGTCGTGCCTAAATCCACTCATCATGCTGCTACTAGCCTTATGACATTGATTTCATGGCTGAGTGATATTCCATTGTACATAAGGACCACCACTTCTTTATCCATTTTTCTCTTTCCAGGGATATTTAAGGTGTCATGAAGTGGAGGTTCTTGTCAACAGAGCAGCCCTAAACTTTGGGGTGCCTGTGTCTTGCTGATTTTTAGTTTTCCCAATTTATACGCCCATGAGTGGAAGTGCCCTATGCGCTCTAAGCTGTGTTTTTTCGATGTTTCAGGACACACCGTACACTTCTCCAGAGTGGCTGTTGGCAATTTACATCCCGCCCATCAGCGTAGCAAGGCTCCCATTTCTCCGTGGCCTGTCCTGCATTTCTGGTTTTGACACTTTTTTCAGCATGGCCCTTTTGACCGATGGGCAGCGAGACTTCTTTGTAGCGCTGATTTGCCTTTCCAGGTTGCTTGGTTGGCCAAAAAGGGCGTATGCGTTTTTTCCTGAATATATTCAGGAAAAAACGCATACGCCCTTTTTGGCCAAGGGCATCATTGTCGACGTTTTGCCGCTTTTCATGTGCTTTACAGGCGATTCGAATCGACCTCCTGAAATCTGTTTCCTGCAATTCTGCCTTGCTTTCAAATCCTCTTCGTTGCCTCCCCTCAATATATTTGTGGACGAGAGTTATCATTTATAACTCTGCAGGTTTGTGAATTGCAGTGCCCCTGAGCTCCATTTTTCAACTCGCTTTTTTGGGAGCAGGCCGCAAAAGCGCAGGATTGCCTCAGGCCCTCTTCTGGTTCCGGGCGGCAGGCTGAGCCTGTGGTTAATTCTTCTTCCTGATGGGAAAATAGAGTGACCTGTGCCTGTCCCAACACCTAGAGCTAGTCTCTCATTGGCTCCCCCTCTTCCCGTTCATCCTCAGGACAAATTGCAAGCTGTATGGAACAGGAGGTTAAAGGTGCTGGTTCTCCAAGGAGGGAGATTGCTAGTAAAGCGGCTGGAATGGCGAACCCTAGCACAAGGAGATGAGAAATGAGGTGCGTTTTAGAAAGCTTTCCCGATCACATGGTGTACCACCTTCTGGGTTTCTCATGCATGTTTTCGATGTAGGAAGATGCCCTTGAACCTGGAGATTTGGGACCCATGGGATGGGTAACAGGCAGTATTACTTTAAAGTCTCTGCGTTTGCTCCCCGAAACTCACCAAACCTCTCAGCCCCGAGAGTGTCCACCCTTATGTCTCATCCAGCTGTGGGTCTAGATATGGTCAATCCAGGTTGCATCACAGCCCCTGAACGAATTTTGTAAGAATTTCTCTCTCTTTCACTGTCTTTGTTTCACGGGCTTTTAAAAGTAATTTATTTTTATAATGGGGTTTAGCTGCTTTTCACGGCTGAGTTTACGCTGCTTTATACCCACTTGACTCACTTCCAGAGAGATATCAATACATAGGTTTTAAGATTCTTACTAGTCAGATATATTCTTGTGCGGTGAATAGGGGGTGTTGAGTCCAGTTCACTGAGCAAGGAGTAGGTCTTTCTATTACATATTGGGTTTATGGAACGGTATCTGAGCTAATTTGAAACCCTTGTTTTATGCATCACCCCACCTCACCTTTCCCGTTAAGCAGCCATAGTGTGTTTTCTAAACGTGTGACTCTGTTCTGTTTTGTAATTCAGTTCAAGTGTAGCGGTTTTTACATTCCCTCTATAACTGATAGCTTATGATAAGTGTCTTTTTCTGTGTGACTTATTTCACTTAGAATCGTCGTGCCTAAATCCACTCATCATGCTGCTACTAGCCTTATGACATTGATTTCATGGCTGAGTGATATTCCATTGTACATAAGGACCACCACTTCTTTATCCATTTTTCTCTTTCCAGGGATATTTAAGGTGTCATGAAGTGGAGGTTCTTGTCAACAGAGCAGCCCTAAACTTTGGGGTGCCTGTGTCTTGCTGATTTTTAGTTTTCCCAATTTATACGCCCATGAGTGGAAGTGCCCTATGCGCTCTAAGCTGTGTTTTTTCGATGTTTCAGGACACACCGTACACTTCTCCAGAGTGGCTGTTGGCAATTTACATCCCGCCCATCAGCGTAGCAAGGCTCCCATTTCTCCATGGCCTGTCCTGCATTTCTGGTTTTGACACTTTTTTCAGCATGGCCCTTTTGACCGATGGGCAGCGAGACTTCTTTGTAGCGCTGATTTGCCTTTCCAGGTTGCTTGGTTGGCCAAAAAGGGCGTATGCGTTTTTTCCTGAATATATTCAGGAAAAAACGCATACGCCCTTTTTGGCCAAGGGCATCATTGTCGACGTTTTGCCGCTTTTCATGTGCTTTACAGGCGATTCGAATCGACCTCCTGAAATCTGTTTCCTGCAATTCTGCCTTGCTTTCAAATCCTCTTCGTTGCCTTCCCTCAATATATTTGTGGACGAGAGTTATCATTTATAACTCTGCAGGTTTGTGAATTGCAGTGCCCCTGAGCTCCATTTTTCAACTCGCTTTTTTGGGAGCAGGCCGCAAAAGCGCAGGATTGCCTCAGGCCCTCTTCTGGTTCCGGGCGGCAGGCTGAGCCTGTGGTTAATTCTTCTTCCTGATGGGAAAATAGAGTGACCTGTGCCTGTCCCAACACCTAGAGCTAGTCTCTCATTGGCTCCCCCTCTTCCCGTTCATCCTCAGGACAAATTGCAAGCTGTATGGAACAGGAGGTTAAAGGTGCTGGTTCTCCAAGGAGGGAGATTGCTAGTAAAGCGGCTGGAATGGCGAACCCGAGCACAAGGAGATGAGAAATGAGGTGCGTTTTAGAAAGCTTTCCCGATCACATGGTGTACCACCTTCTGGGTTTCTCATGCATGTTTTCGATGTAGGAAGATGCCCTTGAACCTGGAGATTTGGGACCCATGGGATGGGTAACAGGCAGTATTACTTTAAAGGCTCTGCGTTTGCTCCCCCAAACTCACCAAACCTCTCAGCCCCGAGAGTGTCCACCCTTATGTCTCATCCAGCTGTGGGTCTAGATATGGTCAATCCAGGTTGCATCACAGCCCCTGAACGAATTTTGTAAGTATTTCTCTCTCTTTCACTGTCTTTGTTTCACGGGCTTTTAAAAGTAATTTATTTTTATAATGGGGTTTAGCTGCTTTTCACGGCTGTGTTTATGCCGCTTTACACCCACTTGACTCACTTCCAGAGAGATATCAATACATAGGTTTTAAGATTCTTACTAGTCAGATATATTCTTGTGCGGTGAATAGGGGGTGTTGAGTCCAGTTCACTGAGCAAGGAGTAGGTCTTTCTATTACATATTGGGTTTATGGAACGGGAGCTGAGCTCATTTGAAACCCTTGTTTTATTCATCACCCCACCTCACCTTTCCCGTTAAGCAGCCATAGTGTGTCTTCTAAACGTGTGACTCTGTTCTGTTTTGTAATTCAGTTCAAGTGTAGCGGTTTTTACATTCCCTCTATAACTGATAGCTTATGATAAGTGTCTTTTTCTGTGTGACTTATTTCACTTAGAATCGTCGTGCCTAAATCTACTCATCATGCTGCTACTAGCCTTATGACATTGATTTCATGGCTGAGTGATATTCCATTGTACATAAGGACCACCACTTCTTTATCCATTTTTCTCTTTCCTGGGATATTTAAGGTGTCATGAAGTGGAGGTTCTTGTCAACAGAGCAGCCCTAAACTTTGGGGTGCCTGTGTCTTGCTGATTTTTAGTTTTCCCAATTTATACGCCCATGAGTGGAAGTGCCCTATGCGCTCTAAGCTGTGTTTTTTCGATGTTTCAGGACACACCGTACACTTCTCCAGAGTGGCTGTTGGCAATTTACATCCCGCCCATCAGCGTAGCAAGGCTCCCATTTCTCCATGGCCTGTCCTGCATTTCTGGTTTTGACACTTTTTTCAGCATGGCCCTTTTGACCGGTGGGCAGCGAGACTTCTTTGTATCGCTGATTTGCCTTTCCAGGTTGCTTGGTTGGCCAAAAAGGGCGTATGCGTTTTTTCCTGAATATATTCAGGAAAAAACGCATACGCCCTTTTTGGCCAAGGGCATCATTGTCGACGTTTTGCCGCTTTTCATGTGCTTTACAGGCGATTCGAATCGACCTCCTGAAATCTGTTCCCTGCAATTCTGCCTTGCTTTCAAATCCTCTTCGTTGCCTTCCCTCAATATATTTGTGGACGAGAGTTATCATTTATAACTCTGCAGGTTTGTGAATTGCAGTGCCCCTGAGCTCCATTTTTCAACTCGCTTTTTTGGGAGCTGGCCGCAAAAGCGCAGGATTGCCTCAGGTCCTCTTCTGGTTCCGGGCGGCAGGCTGAGCCTGTGGTTAATTCTTCTTCCTGATGGGAAAATAGAGTGACCTGTGCCTGTCCCAACACCTAGAGCTAGTCTCTCATTGGCTCCCCCTCTTCCCGTTCATCCTCAGGACAAATTGCAAGCTGTATGGAACAGGAGGTTAAAGGTGCTGATTCTCCAAGGAGGGAGATTGCTAGTAAAGCGGCTGGAATGGCGAAACCGAGCACAAGGAAATGAGAAATGAGGTGCGTTTTAGAAAGCTTTCCCGATCACACGGTGTACCACCTTCTGGGTTTCTCATGCATGTTTTCGATGTAGGAAGATGCCCTTGAACCTGGAGATTTGGGACCCATGGGATGGGTAACAGGCAGTATTACTTTAAAGGCTCTGCGTTTGCTCCCCGAAACTCACCAAACCTCTCAGCCCCGAGAGTGTCCACCCTTATGTCTCATCCAGCTGTGGGTCTAGATATGGTCAATCCAGGTTGCATCACAGCCCCTGAACGAATTTTGTAAGAATTTCTCTCTCTTTCACTGTCTTTGTTTCACGGGCTTTTAAAAGTAATTTATTTTTATAATGGGGTTTAGCTGCTTTTCACGGCTGAGTTTACGCTGCTTTATACCCACTTGACTCACTTCCAGAGAGATATCAATACATAGGTTTTAAGATTCTTACTAGTCAGATATATTCTTGTGCGGTGAATAGGGGGTGTTGAGTCCAGTTCACTGAGCAAGGAGTAGGTCTTTCTATTACATATTGGGTTTATGGAACGGTAGCTGAGCTCATTTGAAACCCTTGTTTTATGCATCACCCCACCTCACCTTTCCCGTTAAGCAGCCATAGTGTGTTTTCTAAACGTGTGACTCTGTTCTGTTTTGTAATTCAGTTCAAGTGTAGCGGTTTTTACATTCCCTCTATAACTGATAGCTTATGATAAGTGTCTTTTTCTGTGTGACTTATTTCACTTAGAATCGTCGTGCCTAAATCCACTCATCATGCTGCTACTAGCCTTATGACATTGATTTCATGGCTGAGTGATATTCCATTGTACATAAGGACCACCACTTCTTTATCCATTTTTCTCTTTCCAGGGATATTTAAGGTGTCATGAAGTGGAGGTTCTTGTCAACAGAGCAGCCCTAAACTTTGGGGTGCCTGTGTCTTGCTGATTTTTAGTTTTCCCAATTTATACGCCCATGAGTGGAAGTGCCCTATGCGCTCTAAGCTGTGTTTTTTCGATGTTTCAGGACACACCGTACACTTCTCCAGAGTGGCTGTTGGCAATTTACATCCCGCCCATCAGCGTAGCAAGGCTCCCATTTCTCCATGGCCTGTCCTGCATTTCTGGTTTTGACACTTTTTTCAGCATGGCCCTTTTGACCGATGGGCAGCGAGACTTCTTTGTAGCGCTGATTTGCCTTTCCAGGTTGCTTGGTTGGCCAAAAAGGGCGTATGCGTTTTTTCCTGAATATATTCAGGAAAAAACGCATACGCCCTTTTTGGCCAAGGGCATCATTGTCGACGTTTTGCCGCTTTTCATGTGCTTTACAGGCGATTCGAATCGACCTCCTGAAATCTGTTTCCTGCAATTCTGCCTTGCTTTCAAATCCTCTTCGTTGCCTCCCCTCAATATATTTGTGGACGAGAGTTATCATTTATAACTCTGCAGGTTTGTGAATTGCAGTGCCCCTGAGCTCCATTTTTCAACTCGCTTTTTTGGGAGCTGGCCGCAAAAGCGCAGGATTGCCTCAGGCCCTCTTCTGGTTCCGGGCGGCAGGCTGAGCCTGTGGTTAATTCTTCTTCCTGATGGGAAAATAGAGTGACCTGTGCCTGTCCCAACACCTAGAGCTAGTCTCTCATTGGCTCCCCCTCTTCCCGTTCATCCTCAGGACAAATTGCAAGCTGTACGGAACAGGAGGTTAAAGGTGCTGGTTCTCCAAGGAGGGAGATTGCTAGTAAAGCGGCTGGAATGGCGAACCCGAGCACAAGGAGTTGAGAAATGAGGTGCGTTTTAGAAAGCTTTCCCGATCACATGGTGTACCACCTTCTGGGTTTCTCATGCATGTTTTCGATGTAGGAAGATGCCCTTGAACCTGGAGATTTGGGACCCATGGGATGGGTAACAGGCAGTATTACTTTAAAGGCTCTGCGTTTGCTCCCCGAAACTCACCAAACCTCTCAGCCCCGAGAGTGTCCACCCTTATGTCTCATCCAGCTGTGGGTCTAGATATGGTCAATCCAGGTTGCATCACAGCCCCTGAACGAATTTTGTAAGAATTTCTCTCTCTTTCACTGTCTTTGTTTCACGGGCTTTTAAAAGTAATTTATTTTTATAATGGGGTTTAGCTGCTTTTCACGGCTGTGTTTATGCCGCTTTACACCCACTTGACTCACTTCCAGAGAGATATCAATACATAGGTTTTAAGATTCTTACTAGTCAGATATATTCTTGTGCGGTGAATAGGGGGTGTTGAGTCCAGTTCACTGAGCAAGGAGTAGGTCTTTCTATTACATATTGGGTTTATGGAACGGGAGCTGAGCTCATTTGAAACCCTTGTTTTATTCATCACCCCACCTCACCTTTCCCGTTAAGCAGCCATAGTGTGTCTTCTAAACGTGTGACTCTGTTCTGTTTTGTAATTCAGTTCAAGTGTAGCGGTTTTTACATTCCCTCTATAACTGATAGCTTATGATAAGTGTCTTTTTCTGTGTGACTTATTTCACTTAGAATCGTCGTGCCTAAATCTACTCATCATGCTGCTACTAGCCTTATGACATTGATTTCATGGCTGAGTGATATTCCATTGTACATAAGGACCACCACTTCTTTATCCATTTTTCTCTTTCCTGGGATATTTAAGGTGTCATGAAGTGGAGGTTCTTGTCAACAGAGCAGCCCTAAACTTTGGGGTGCCTGTGTCTTGCTGATTTTTAGTTTTCCCAATTTATACGCCCATGAGTGGAAGTGCCCTATGCGCTCTAAGCTGTGTTTTTTCGATGTTTCAGGACACACCGTACACTTCTCCAGAGTGGCTGTTGGCAATTTACATCCCGCCCATCAGCGTAGCAAGGCTCCCATTTCTCCATGGCCTGTCCTGCATTTCTGGTTTTGACACTTTTTTCAGCATGGCCCTTTTGACCGGTGGGCAGCGAGACTTCTTTGTATCGCTGATTTGCCTTTCCAGGTTGCTTGGTTGGCCAAAAAGGGCGTATGCGTTTTTTCCTGAATATATTCAGGAAAAAACGCATACGCCCTTTTTGGCCAAGGGCATCATTGTCGACGTTTTGCCGCTTTTCATGTGCTTTACAGGCGATTCGAATCGACCTCCTGAAATCTGTTCCCTGCAATTCTGCCTTGCTTTCAAATCCTCTTCGTTGCCTTCCCTCAATATATTTGTGGACGAGAGTTATCATTTATAACTCTGCAGGTTTGTGAATTGCAGTGCCCCTGAGCTCCATTTTTCAACTCGCTTTTTTGGGAGCTGGCCGCAAAAGCGCAGGATTGCCTCAGGTCCTCTTCTGGTTCCGGGCGGCAGGCTGAGCCTGTGGTTAATTCTTCTTCCTGATGGGAAAATAGAGTGACCTGTGCCTGTCCCAACACCTAGAGCTAGTCTCTCATTGGCTCCCCCTCTTCCCGTTCATCCTCAGGACAAATTGCAAGCTGTATGGAACAGGAGGTTAAAGGTGCTGATTCTCCAAGGAGGGAGATTGCTAGTAAAGCGGCTGGAATGGCGAAACCGAGCACAAGGAAATGAGAAATGAGGTGCGTTTTAGAAAGCTTTCCCGATCACACGGTGTACCACCTTCTGGGTTTCTCATGCATGTTTTCGATGTAGGAAGATGCCCTTGAACCTGGAGATTTGGGACCCATGGGATGGGTAACAGGCAGTATTACTTTAAAGGCTCTGCGTTTGCTCCCCGAAACTCACCAAACCTCTCAGCCCCGAGAGTGTCCACCCTTATGTCTCATCCAGCTGTGGGTCTAGATATGGTCAATCCAGGTTGCATCACAGAGCCTGAACGAATTTTGTAAGAATTTCTCTCTCTTTCACTGTCTTTGTTTCACGGGCTTTTAAAAGTAATTTATTTTTATACTGGGGTTTAGCTGCTTTTCACGGCTGTGTTTATGCCGCTTTACACCCACTTGACTCACTTCCAGAGAGATATCAATACATAGGTTTTAAGATTCTTACTAGTCAGATATATTCTTGTGCGGTGAATAGGGGGTGTTGAGTCCAGTTCACTGAGCAAGGAGTAGGTCTTTCTATTACATATTGGGTTTATGGAACGGTAGCTGAGCTCATTTGAAACCCTTGTTTTATTCATCACCCCACCTCACCTTTCCCGTTAAGCAGTCATAGTGTGTCTTCTAAACGTGTGACTCTGTTCTGTTTTGTAATTCAGTTCAAGTGTAGCGGTTTTTACATTCCCTCTATAACTGATAGCTTATGATAAGTGTCTTTTTCTGTGTGACTTATTTCACTTAGAATCGTCGTGCCTAAATCTACTCATCATGCTGCTACTAGCCTTATGACATTGATTTCATGGCTGAGTGATATTCCATTGTACATAAGGACCACCACTTCTTTATCCATTTTTCTCTTTCCAGGGATATTTAAGGTGTCATGAAGTGGAGGTTCTTGTCAACAGAGCAGCCCTAAACTTTGGGGTGCCTGTGTCTTGCTGATTTTTAGTTTTCCCAATTTATACGCCCATGAGTGGAAGTGCCCTATGCGCTCTAAGCTGTGTTTTTTCGATGTTTCAGGACACACCGTACACTTCTCCAGAGTGGCTGTTGGCAATTTACATCCCGCCCATCAGCGTAGCAAGGCTCCCATTTCTCCATGGCCTGTCCTGCATTTCTGGTTTTGACACTTTTTTCAGCATGGCCCTTTTGACCGATGGGCAGCGAGACTTCTTTGTAGCGCTGATTTGCCTTTCCAGGTTGCTTGGTTGGCCAAAAAGGGCGTATGCGTTTTTTCCTGAATATATTCAGGAAAAAACGCATACGCCCTTTTTGGCCAAGGGCATCATTGTCGACGTTTTGCCGCTTTTCATGTGCTTTACAGGCGATTCGAATCGACCTCCTGAAATCTGTTTCCTGCAATTCTGCCTTGCTTTCAAATCCTCTTCGTTGCCTTCCCTCAATATATTTGTGGACGAGAGTTATCATTTATAACTCTGCAGGTTTGTGAATTGCAGTGCCCCTGAGCTCCATTTTTCAACTCGCTTTTTTGGGAGCTGGCCGCAAAAGCGCAGGATTGCCTCAGGCCCTCTTCTGGTTCCGGGCGGCAGGCTGAGCCTGTGGTTAATTCTTCTTCCTGATGGGAAAATAGAGTGACCTGTGCCTGTCCCAACACCTAGAGCTAGTCTCTCATTGGCTCCCCCTCTTCCCGTTCATCCTCAGGACAAATTGCAAGCTGTACGGAACAGGAGGTTAAAGGTGCTGGTTCTCCAAGGAGGGAGATTGCTAGTAAAGCGGCTGGAATGGCGAACCCGAGCACAAGGAGTTGAGAAATGAGGTGCGTTTTAGAAAGCTTTCCCGATCACACGGTGTACCACCTTCTGGGTTTCTCATGCATGTTTTCGATGTAGGAAGATGCCCTTGAACCTGGAGATTTGGGACCCATGGGATGGGTAACAGGCAGTATTACTTTAAAGGCTCTGCGTTTGCTCCCCGAAACTCACCAAACCTCTCAGCCCCGAGAGTGTCCACCCTTATGTCTCATCCAGCTGTGGGTCTAGATATGGTCAATCCAGGTTGCATCACAGCCCCTGAACGAATTTTGTAAGAATTTCTCTCTCTTTCACTGTCTTTGTTTCACGGGCTTTTAAAAGTAATTTATTTTTATAATGGGGTTTAGCTGCTTTTCACGGCTGAGTTTACGCTGCTTTATACCCACTTGACTCACTTCCAGAGAGATATCAATACATAGGTTTTAAGATTCTTACTAGTCAGATATATTCTTGTGCGGTGAATAGGGGGTGTTGAGTCCAGTTCACTGAGCAAGGAGTAGGTCTTTCTATTACATATTGGGTTTATGGAACGGTATCTGAGCTAATTTGAAACCCTTGTTTTATGCATCACCCCACCTCACCTTTCCCGTTAAGCAGCCATAGTGTGTTTTCTAAACGTGTGACTCTGTTCTGTTTTGTAATTCAGTTCAAGTGTAGCGGTTTTTACATTCCCTCTATAACTGATAGCTTATGATAAGTGTCTTTTTCTGTGTGACTTATTTCACTTAGAATCGTCGTGCCTAAATCCACTCATCATGCTGCTACTAGCCTTATGACATTGATTTCATGGCTGAGTGATATTCCATTGTACATAAGGACCACCACTTCTTTATCCATTTTTCTCTTTCCAGGGATATTTAAGGTGTCATGAAGTGGAGGTTCTTGTCAACAGAGCAGCCCTAAACTTTGGGGTGCCTGTGTCTTGCTGATTTTTAGTTTTCCCAATTTATACGCCCATGAGTGGAAGTGCCCTATGCGCTCTAAGCTGTGTTTTTTCGATGTTTCAGGACACACCGTACACTTCTCCAGAGTGGCTGTTGGCAATTTACATCCCGCCCATCAGCGTAGCAAGGCTCCCATTTCTCCGTGGCCTGTCCTGCATTTCTGGTTTTGACACTTTTTTCAGCATGGCCCTTTTGACCGATGGGCAGCGAGACTTCTTTGTAGCGCTGATTTGCCTTTCCAGGTTGCTTGGTTGGCCAAAAAGGGCGTATGCGTTTTTTCCTGAATATATTCAGGAAAAAACGCATACGCCCTTTTTGGCCAAGGGCATCATTGTCGACGTTTTGCCGCTTTTCATGTGCTTTACAGGCGATTCGAATCGACCTCCTGAAATCTGTTTCCTGCAATTCTGCCTTGCTTTCAAATCCTCTTCGTTGCCTCCCCTCAATATATTTGTGGACGAGAGTTATCATTTATAACTCTGCAGGTTTGTGAATTGCAGTGCCCCTGAGCTCCATTTTTCAACTCGCTTTTTTGGGAGCAGGCCGCAAAAGCGCAGGATTGCCTCAGGCCCTCTTCTGGTTCCGGGCGGCAGGCTGAGCCTGTGGTTAATTCTTCTTCCTGATGGGAAAATAGAGTGACCTGTGCCTGTCCCAACACCTAGAGCTAGTCTCTCATTGGCTCCCCCTCTTCCCGTTCATCCTCAGGACAAATTGCAAGCTGTATGGAACAGGAGGTTAAAGGTGCTGGTTCTCCAAGGAGGGAGATTGCTAGTAAAGCGGCTGGAATGGCGAACCCTAGCACAAGGAGATGAGAAATGAGGTGCGTTTTAGAAAGCTTTCCCGATCACATGGTGTACCACCTTCTGGGTTTCTCATGCATGTTTTCGATGTAGGAAGATGCCCTTGAACCTGGAGATTTGGGACCCATGGGATGGGTAACAGGCAGTATTACTTTAAAGTCTCTGCGTTTGCTCCCCGAAACTCACCAAACCTCTCAGCCCCGAGAGTGTCCACCCTTATGTCTCATCCAGCTGTGGGTCTAGATATGGTCAATCCAGGTTGCATCACAGCCCCTGAACGAATTTTGTAAGAATTTCTCTCTCTTTCACTGTCTTTGTTTCACGGGCTTTTAAAAGTAATTTATTTTTATAATGGGGTTTAGCTGCTTTTCACGGCTGAGTTTACGCTGCTTTATACCCACTTGACTCACTTCCAGAGAGATATCAATACATAGGTTTTAAGATTCTTACTAGTCAGATATATTCTTGTGCGGTGAATAGGGGGTGTTGAGTCCAGTTCACTGAGCAAGGAGTAGGTCTTTCTATTACATATTGGGTTTATGGAACGGTATCTGAGCTAATTTGAAACCCTTGTTTTATGCATCACCCCACCTCACCTTTCCCGTTAAGCAGCCATAGTGTGTTTTCTAAACGTGTGACTCTGTTCTGTTTTGTAATTCAGTTCAAGTGTAGCGGTTTTTACATTCCCTCTATAACTGATAGCTTATGATAAGTGTCTTTTTCTGTGTGACTTATTTCACTTAGAATCGTCGTGCCTAAATCCACTCATCATGCTGCTACTAGCCTTATGACATTGATTTCATGGCTGAGTGATATTCCATTGTACATAAGGACCACCACTTCTTTATCCATTTTTCTCTTTCCAGGGATATTTAAGGTGTCATGAAGTGGAGGTTCTTGTCAACAGAGCAGCCCTAAACTTTGGGGTGCCTGTGTCTTGCTGATTTTTAGTTTTCCCAATTTATACGCCCATGAGTGGAAGTGCCCTATGCGCTCTAAGCTGTGTTTTTTCGATGTTTCAGGACACACCGTACACTTCTCCAGAGTGGCTGTTGGCAATTTACATCCCGCCCATCAGCGTAGCAAGGCTCCCATTTCTCCATGGCCTGTCCTGCATTTCTGGTTTTGACACTTTTTTCAGCATGGCCCTTTTGACCGATGGGCAGCGAGACTTCTTTGTAGCGCTGATTTGCCTTTCCAGGTTGCTTGGTTGGCCAAAAAGGGCGTATGCGTTTTTTCCTGAATATATTCAGGAAAAAACGCATACGCCCTTTTTGGCCAAGGGCATCATTGTCGACGTTTTGCCGCTTTTCATGTGCTTTACAGGCGATTCGAATCGACCTCCTGAAATCTGTTTCCTGCAATTCTGCCTTGCTTTCAAATCCTCTTCGTTGCCTTCCCTCAATATATTTGTGGACGAGAGTTATCATTTATAACTCTGCAGGTTTGTGAATTGCAGTGCCCCTGAGCTCCATTTTTCAACTCGCTTTTTTGGGAGCAGGCCGCAAAAGCGCAGGATTGCCTCAGGCCCTCTTCTGGTTCCGGGCGGCAGGCTGAGCCTGTGGTTAATTCTTCTTCCTGATGGGAAAATAGAGTGACCTGTGCCTGTCCCAACACCTAGAGCTAGTCTCTCATTGGCTCCCCCTCTTCCCGTTCATCCTCAGGACAAATTGCAAGCTGTATGGAACAGGAGGTTAAAGGTGCTGGTTCTCCAAGGAGGGAGATTGCTAGTAAAGCGGCTGGAATGGCGAACCCGAGCACAAGGAGATGAGAAATGAGGTGCGTTTTAGAAAGCTTTCCCGATCACATGGTGTACCACCTTCTGGGTTTCTCATGCATGTTTTCGATGTAGGAAGATGCCCTTGAACCTGGAGATTTGGGACCCATGGGATGGGTAACAGGCAGTATTACTTTAAAGGCTCTGCGTTTGCTCCCCCAAACTCACCAAACCTCTCAGCCCCGAGAGTGTCCACCCTTATGTCTCATCCAGCTGTGGGTCTAGATATGGTCAATCCAGGTTGCATCACAGCCCCTGAACGAATTTTGTAAGTATTTCTCTCTCTTTCACTGTCTTTGTTTCACGGGCTTTTAAAAGTAATTTATTTTTATAATGGGGTTTAGCTGCTTTTCACGGCTGTGTTTATGCCGCTTTACACCCACTTGACTCACTTCCAGAGAGATATCAATACATAGGTTTTAAGATTCTTACTAGTCAGATATATTCTTGTGCGGTGAATAGGGGGTGTTGAGTCCAGTTCACTGAGCAAGGAGTAGGTCTTTCTATTACATATTGGGTTTATGGAACGGGAGCTGAGCTCATTTGAAACCCTTGTTTTATTCATCACCCCACCTCACCTTTCCCGTTAAGCAGCCATAGTGTGTCTTCTAAACGTGTGACTCTGTTCTGTTTTGTAATTCAGTTCAAGTGTAGCGGTTTTTACATTCCCTCTATAACTGATAGCTTATGATAAGTGTCTTTTTCTGTGTGACTTATTTCACTTAGAATCGTCGTGCCTAAATCTACTCATCATGCTGCTACTAGCCTTATGACATTGATTTCATGGCTGAGTGATATTCCATTGTACATAAGGACCACCACTTCTTTATCCATTTTTCTCTTTCCTGGGATATTTAAGGTGTCATGAAGTGGAGGTTCTTGTCAACAGAGCAGCCCTAAACTTTGGGGTGCCTGTGTCTTGCTGATTTTTAGTTTTCCCAATTTATACGCCCATGAGTGGAAGTGCCCTATGCGCTCTAAGCTGTGTTTTTTCGATGTTTCAGG
The DNA here is from genome assembly GCF_028023285.1 of Balaenoptera ricei. Taxonomy (NCBI): domain Eukaryota; kingdom Metazoa; phylum Chordata; class Mammalia; order Artiodactyla; family Balaenopteridae; genus Balaenoptera; species Balaenoptera ricei. The sequence continues at coordinate 43,575,963 of NC_082642.1, read as the reverse complement.
ACACACCGTACACTTCTCCAGAGTGGCTGTTGGCAATTTACATCCCGCCCATCAGCGTAGCAAGGCTCCCATTTCTCCATGGCCTGTCCTGCATTTCTGGTTTTGACACTTTTTTCAGCATGGCCCTTTTGACCGGTGGGCAGCGAGACTTCTTTGTATCGCTGATTTGCCTTTCCAGGTTGCTTGGTTGGCCAAAAAGGGCGTATGCGTTTTTTCCTGAATATATTCAGGAAAAAACGCATACGCCCTTTTTGGCCAAGGGCATCATTGTCGACGTTTTGCCGCTTTTCATGTGCTTTACAGGCGATTCGAATCGACCTCCTGAAATCTGTTCCCTGCAATTCTGCCTTGCTTTCAAATCCTCTTCGTTGCCTTCCCTCAATATATTTGTGGACGAGAGTTATCATTTATAACTCTGCAGGTTTGTGAATTGCAGTGCCCCTGAGCTCCATTTTTCAACTCGCTTTTTTGGGAGCTGGCCGCAAAAGCGCAGGATTGCCTCAGGTCCTCTTCTGGTTCCGGGCGGCAGGCTGAGCCTGTGGTTAATTCTTCTTCCTGATGGGAAAATAGAGTGACCTGTGCCTGTCCCAACACCTAGAGCTAGTCTCTCATTGGCTCCCCCTCTTCCCGTTCATCCTCAGGACAAATTGCAAGCTGTATGGAACAGGAGGTTAAAGGTGCTGATTCTCCAAGGAGGGAGATTGCTAGTAAAGCGGCTGGAATGGCGAAACCGAGCACAAGGAAATGAGAAATGAGGTGCGTTTTAGAAAGCTTTCCCGATCACACGGTGTACCACCTTCTGGGTTTCTCATGCATGTTTTCGATGTAGGAAGATGCCCTTGAACCTGGAGATTTGGGACCCATGGGATGGGTAACAGGCAGTATTACTTTAAAGGCTCTGCGTTTGCTCCCCGAAACTCACCAAACCTCTCAGCCCCGAGAGTGTCCACCCTTATGTCTCATCCAGCTGTGGGTCTAGATATGGTCAATCCAGGTTGCATCACAGCCCCTGAACGAATTTTGTAAGAATTTCTCTCTCTTTCACTGTCTTTGTTTCACGGGCTTTTAAAAGTAATTTATTTTTATAATGGGGTTTAGCTGCTTTTCACGGCTGAGTTTACGCTGCTTTATACCCACTTGACTCACTTCCAGAGAGATATCAATACATAGGTTTTAAGATTCTTACTAGTCAGATATATTCTTGTGCGGTGAATAGGGGGTGTTGAGTCCAGTTCACTGAGCAAGGAGTAGGTCTTTCTATTACATATTGGGTTTATGGAACGGTAGCTGAGCTCATTTGAAACCCTTGTTTTATGCATCACCCCACCTCACCTTTCCCGTTAAGCAGCCATAGTGTGTTTTCTAAACGTGTGACTCTGTTCTGTTTTGTAATTCAGTTCAAGTGTAGCGGTTTTTACATTCCCTCTATAACTGATAGCTTATGATAAGTGTCTTTTTCTGTGTGACTTATTTCACTTAGAATCGTCGTGCCTAAATCCACTCATCATGCTGCTACTAGCCTTATGACATTGATTTCATGGCTGAGTGATATTCCATTGTACATAAGGACCACCACTTCTTTATCCATTTTTCTCTTTCCAGGGATATTTAAGGTGTCATGAAGTGGAGGTTCTTGTCAACAGAGCAGCCCTAAACTTTGGGGTGCCTGTGTCTTGCTGATTTTTAGTTTTCCCAATTTATACGCCCATGAGTGGAAGTGCCCTATGCGCTCTAAGCTGTGTTTTTTCGATGTTTCAGGACACACCGTACACTTCTCCAGAGTGGCTGTTGGCAATTTACATCCCGCCCATCAGCGTAGCAAGGCTCCCATTTCTCCATGGCCTGTCCTGCATTTCTGGTTTTGACACTTTTTTCAGCATGGCCCTTTTGACCGATGGGCAGCGAGACTTCTTTGTAGCGCTGATTTGCCTTTCCAGGTTGCTTGGTTGGCCAAAAAGGGCGTATGCGTTTTTTCCTGAATATATTCAGGAAAAAACGCATACGCCCTTTTTGGCCAAGGGCATCATTGTCGACGTTTTGCCGCTTTTCATGTGCTTTACAGGCGATTCGAATCGACCTCCTGAAATCTGTTTCCTGCAATTCTGCCTTGCTTTCAAATCCTCTTCGTTGCCTCCCCTCAATATATTTGTGGACGAGAGTTATCATTTATAACTCTGCAGGTTTGTGAATTGCAGTGCCCCTGAGCTCCATTTTTCAACTCGCTTTTTTGGGAGCTGGCCGCAAAAGCGCAGGATTGCCTCAGGCCCTCTTCTGGTTCCGGGCGGCAGGCTGAGCCTGTGGTTAATTCTTCTTCCTGATGGGAAAATAGAGTGACCTGTGCCTGTCCCAACACCTAGAGCTAGTCTCTCATTGGCTCCCCCTCTTCCCGTTCATCCTCAGGACAAATTGCAAGCTGTACGGAACAGGAGGTTAAAGGTGCTGGTTCTCCAAGGAGGGAGATTGCTAGTAAAGCGGCTGGAATGGCGAACCCGAGCACAAGGAGTTGAGAAATGAGGTGCGTTTTAGAAAGCTTTCCCGATCACATGGTGTACCACCTTCTGGGTTTCTCATGCATGTTTTCGATGTAGGAAGATGCCCTTGAACCTGGAGATTTGGGACCCATGGGATGGGTAACAGGCAGTATTACTTTAAAGGCTCTGCGTTTGCTCCCCGAAACTCACCAAACCTCTCAGCCCCGAGAGTGTCCACCCTTATGTCTCATCCAGCTGTGGGTCTAGATATGGTCAATCCAGGTTGCATCACAGCCCCTGAACGAATTTTGTAAGAATTTCTCTCTCTTTCACTGTCTTTGTTTCACGGGCTTTTAAAAGTAATTTATTTTTATAATGGGGTTTAGCTGCTTTTCACGGCTGTGTTTATGCCGCTTTACACCCACTTGACTCACTTCCAGAGAGATATCAATACATAGGTTTTAAGATTCTTACTAGTCAGATATATTCTTGTGCGGTGAATAGGGGGTGTTGAGTCCAGTTCACTGAGCAAGGAGTAGGTCTTTCTATTACATATTGGGTTTATGGAACGGGAGCTGAGCTCATTTGAAACCCTTGTTTTATTCATCACCCCACCTCACCTTTCCCGTTAAGCAGCCATAGTGTGTCTTCTAAACGTGTGACTCTGTTCTGTTTTGTAATTCAGTTCAAGTGTAGCGGTTTTTACATTCCCTCTATAACTGATAGCTTATGATAAGTGTCTTTTTCTGTGTGACTTATTTCACTTAGAATCGTCGTGCCTAAATCTACTCATCATGCTGCTACTAGCCTTATGACATTGATTTCATGGCTGAGTGATATTCCATTGTACATAAGGACCACCACTTCTTTATCCATTTTTCTCTTTCCTGGGATATTTAAGGTGTCATGAAGTGGAGGTTCTTGTCAACAGAGCAGCCCTAAACTTTGGGGTGCCTGTGTCTTGCTGATTTTTAGTTTTCCCAATTTATACGCCCATGAGTGGAAGTGCCCTATGCGCTCTAAGCTGTGTTTTTTCGATGTTTCAGGACACACCGTACACTTCTCCAGAGTGGCTGTTGGCAATTTACATCCCGCCCATCAGCGTAGCAAGGCTCCCATTTCTCCATGGCCTGTCCTGCATTTCTGGTTTTGACACTTTTTTCAGCATGGCCCTTTTGACCGGTGGGCAGCGAGACTTCTTTGTATCGCTGATTTGCCTTTCCAGGTTGCTTGGTTGGCCAAAAAGGGCGTATGCGTTTTTTCCTGAATATATTCAGGAAAAAACGCATACGCCCTTTTTGGCCAAGGGCATCATTGTCGACGTTTTGCCGCTTTTCATGTGCTTTACAGGCGATTCGAATCGACCTCCTGAAATCTGTTCCCTGCAATTCTGCCTTGCTTTCAAATCCTCTTCGTTGCCTTCCCTCAATATATTTGTGGACGAGAGTTATCATTTATAACTCTGCAGGTTTGTGAATTGCAGTGCCCCTGAGCTCCATTTTTCAACTCGCTTTTTTGGGAGCTGGCCGCAAAAGCGCAGGATTGCCTCAGGTCCTCTTCTGGTTCCGGGCGGCAGGCTGAGCCTGTGGTTAATTCTTCTTCCTGATGGGAAAATAGAGTGACCTGTGCCTGTCCCAACACCTAGAGCTAGTCTCTCATTGGCTCCCCCTCTTCCCGTTCATCCTCAGGACAAATTGCAAGCTGTATGGAACAGGAGGTTAAAGGTGCTGATTCTCCAAGGAGGGAGATTGCTAGTAAAGCGGCTGGAATGGCGAAACCGAGCACAAGGAAATGAGAAATGAGGTGCGTTTTAGAAAGCTTTCCCGATCACACGGTGTACCACCTTCTGGGTTTCTCATGCATGTTTTCGATGTAGGAAGATGCCCTTGAACCTGGAGATTTGGGACCCATGGGATGGGTAACAGGCAGTATTACTTTAAAGGCTCTGCGTTTGCTCCCCGAAACTCACCAAACCTCTCAGCCCCGAGAGTGTCCACCCTTATGTCTCATCCAGCTGTGGGTCTAGATATGGTCAATCCAGGTTGCATCACAGAGCCTGAACGAATTTTGTAAGAATTTCTCTCTCTTTCACTGTCTTTGTTTCACGGGCTTTTAAAAGTAATTTATTTTTATACTGGGGTTTAGCTGCTTTTCACGGCTGAGTTTACGCTGCTTTATACCCACTTGACTCACTTCCAGAGAGATATCAATACATAGGTTTTAAGATTCTTACTAGTCAGATATATTCTTGTGCGGTGAATAGGGGGTGTTGAGTCCAGTTCACTGAGCAAGGAGTAGGTCTTTCTATTACATATTGGGTTTATGGAACGGTAGCTGAGCTCATTTGAAACCCTTGTTTTATGCATCACCCCACCTCACCTTTCCCGTTAAGCAGCCATAGTGTGTTTTCTAAACGTGTGACTCTGTTCTGTTTTGTAATTCAGTTCAAGTGTAGCGGTTTTTACATTCCCTCTATAAGTGATAGCTTATGATAAGTGTCTTTTTCTGTGTGACTTATTTCACTTAGAATCGTCGTGCCTAAATCCACTCATCATGCTGCTACTAGCCTTATGACATTGATTTCATGGCTGAGTGATATTCCATTGTACAAAAGGACCACCACTTCTTTATCCATTTTTCTCTTTCCTGGGATATTTAAGGTGTCATGAAGTGGAGGTTTTTGTCAACAGAGCAGCCCTAAACTTTGGGGTGCCTGTGTCTTGTTAATTTTAATTTTCCCAATTTATACGCCCATGAGTGGAAGTGCCCTATGCGCTCTAAGCTGTGTTTTTTCGATGTTTCAGGACACACCGTACACTTCTCCAGAGTGGCTGTTGGCAATTTACATCCCGCCCATCAGCGTAGCAAGGCTCCCATTTCTCCATGGCCTGTCCTGCATTTCTGGTTTTGACACTTTTTTCAGCATGGCCCTTTTGACCGATGGGCAGCGAGACTTCTTTGTAGCACTGATTTGCCTTTCCAGGTTGCTTGGTTGGCCAAAAAGGGCGTATGCGTTTTTTCCTGAATATATTCAGGAAAAAACGCATACGCCCTTTTTGGCCAAGGGCATCATTGTCGACGTTTTGCCGCTTTTCATGTGCTTTACAGGCGATTCGAATCGACCTCCTGAAATCTGTTTCCTGCAATTCTGCCTTGCTTTCAAATCCTCTTCGTTGCCTCCCCTCAATATATTTGTGGACGAGAGTTATCATTTATAACTCTGCAGGTTTGTGAATTGCAGTGCCCCTGAGCTCCATTTTTCAACTCGCTTTTTTGGGAGCTGGCCGCAAAAGCGCAGGATTGCCTCAGGCCCTCTTCTGGTTCCGGGCGGCAGGCTGAGCCTGTGGTTAATTCTTCTTCCTGATGGGAAAATAGAGTGACCTGTGCCTGTCCCAACACCTAGAGCTAGTCTCTCATTGGCTCCCCCTCTTCCCGTTCATCCTCAGGACAAATTGCAAGCTGTACGGAACAGGAGGTTAAAGGTGCTGGTTCTCCAAGGAGGGAGATTGCTAGTAAAGCGGCTGGAATGGCGAACCCGAGCACAAGGAGTTGAGAAATGAGGTGCGTTTTAGAAAGCTTTCCCGATCACATGGTGTACCACCTTCTGGGTTTCTCATGCATGTTTTCGATGTAGGAAGATGCCCTTGAACCTGGAGATTTGGGACCCATGGGATGGGTAACAGGCAGTATTACTTTAAAGGCTCTGCGTTTGCTCCCCGAAACTCACCAAAGCTCTCAGCCCCAAGAGTGTCCACCCTTATGTCTCATCCAGCTGTGGGTCTAGATATGGTCAATCCAGGTTGCATCACAGCCCCTGAACGAATTTTGTAAGAATTTCTCTCTCTTTCACTGTCTTTGTTTCACGGGCTTTTAAAAGTAATTTATTTTTATAATGGGGTTTAGCTGCTTTTCACGGGTGAGTTTACGCTGCTTTATACCCACTTGACTCACTTCCAGAGAGATATCAATACATAGGTTTTAAGATTCTTACTAGTCAGATATATTCTTGTGCGGTGAATAGGGGGTGTTGAGTCCAGTTCACTGAGCAAGGAGTAGGTCTTTCTATTACATATTGGGTTTATGGAACGGTATCTGAGCTCATTTGAAACCCTTGTTTTATGCATCACCCCACCTCACCTTTCCCGTTAAGCAGCCATAGTGTGTTTTCTAAACGTGTGACTCTGTTCTGTTTTGTAATTCAGTTCAAGTGTAGCGGTTTTTACATTCCCTCTATAACTGATAGCTTATGATAAGTGTCTTTTTCTGTGTGACTTATTTCACTTAGAATCGTCGTGCCTAAATCCACTCATCATGCTGCTACTAGCCTTATGACATTGATTTCATGGCTGAGTGATATTCCATTGTACATAAGGACCACCACTTCTTTATCCATTTTTCTCTTTCCTGGGATATTTAAGGTGTCATGAAGTGGAGGTTTTTGTCAACAGAGCAGCCCTAAACTTTGGGGTGCCTGTGTCTTGTTAATTTTAATTTTCCCAATTTATACGCCCATGAGTGGAAGTGCCCTATGCGCTCTAAGCTGTGTTTTTTCGATGTTTCAGGACACACCGTACACTTCTCCAGAGTGGCTGTTGGCAATTTACATCCCGCCCATCAGCGTAGCAAGGCTCCCATTTCTCCATGGCCTGTCCTGCATTTCTGGTTTTGACACTTTTTTCAGCATGGCCCTTTTGACCGATGGGCAGCGAGACTTCTTTGTAGCGCTGATTTGCCTTTCCAGGTTGCTTGGTTGGCCAAAAAGGGCGTATGCGTTTTTTCCTGAATATATTCAGGAAAAAACGCATACGCCCTTTTTGGCCAAGGGCATCATTGTCGACGTTTTGCCGCTTTTCATGTGCTTTACAGGCGATTCGAATCGACCTCCTGAAATCTGTTTCCTGCAATTCTGCCTTGCTTTCAAATCCTCTTCGTTGCCTCCCCTCAATATATTTGTGGACGAGAGTTATCATTTATAACTCTGCAGGTTTGTGAATTGCAGTGCCCCTGAGCTCCATTTTTCAACTCGCTTTTTTGGGAGCTGGCCGCAAAAGCGCAGGATTGCCTCAGGCCCTCTTCTGGTTCCGGGCGGCAGGCTGAGCCTGTGGTTAATTCTTCTTCCTGATGGGAAAATAGAGTGACCTGTGCCTGTCCCAACACCTAGAGCTAGTCTCTCATTGGCTCCCCCTCTTCCCGTTCATCCTCAGGACAAATTGCAAGCTGTACGGAACAGGAGGTTAAAGGTGCTGGTTCTCCAAGGAGGGAGATTGCTAGTAAAGCGGCTGGAATGGCGAACCCGAGCACAAGGAGTTGAGAAATGAGGTGCGTTTTAGAAAGCTTTCCCGATCACATGGTGTACCACCTTCTGGGTTTCTCATGCATGTTTTCGATGTAGGAAGATGCCCTTGAACCTGGAGATTTGGGACCCATGGGATGGGTAACAGGCAGTATTACTTTAAAGGCTCTGCGTTTGCTCCCCGAAACTCACCAAACCTCTCAGCCCCGAGAGTGTCCACCCTTATGTCTCATCCAGCTGTGGGTCTAGATATGGTCAATCCAGGTTGCATCACAGCCCCTGAACGAATTTTGTAAGAATTTCTCTCTCTTTCACTGTCTTTGTTTCACGGGCTTTTAAAAGTAATTTATTTTTATAATGGGGTTTAGCTGCTTTTCACGGCTGAGTTTACGCTGCTTTATACCCACTTGACTCACTTCCAGAGAGATATCAATACATAGGTTTTAAGATTCTTACTAGTCAGATATATTCTTGTGCGGTGAATAGGGGGTGTTGAGTCCAGTTCACTGAGCAAGGAGTAGGTCTTTCTATTACATATTGGGTTTATGGAACGGTATCTGAGCTAATTTGAAACCCTTGTTTTATGCATCACCCCACCTCACCTTTCCCGTTAAGCAGCCATAGTGTGTTTTCTAAACGTGTGACTCTGTTCTCTTTTGTAATTCAGTTCAAGTGTAGCGGTTTTTACATTCCCTCTATAACTGATAGCTTATGATAAGTGTCTTTTTCTGTGTGACTTATTTCACTTAGAATCGTCGTGCCTAAATCCACTCATCATGCTGCTACTAGCCTTATGACATTGATTTCATGGCTGAGTGATATTCCATTGTACATAAGGACCACCACTTCTTTATCCATTTTTCTCTTTCCTGGGATATTTAAGGTGTCATGAAGTGGAGGTTCTTGTCAACAGAGCAGCCCTAAACTTTGGGGTGCCTGTGTCTTGCTGATTTTTAGTTTTCCCAATTTATACGCCCATGAGTGGAAGTGCCCTATGCGCTCTAAGCTGTGTTTTTTCGATGTTTCAGGACACACCGTACACTTCTCCAGAGTGGCTGTTGGCAATTTACATCCCGCCCATCAGCGTAGCAAGGCTCCCATTTCTCCATGGCCTGTCCTGCATTTCTGGTTTTGACACTTTTTTCAGCATGGCCCTTTTGACCGATGGGCAGCGAGACTTCTTTGTAGCGCTGATTTGCCTTTCCAGGTTGCTTGGTTGGCCAAAAAGGGCGTATGCGTTTTTTCCTGAATATATTCAGGAAAAAACGCATACGCCCTTTTTGGCCAAGGGCATCATTGTCGACGTTTTGCCGCTTTTCATGTGCTTTACAGGCGATTCGAATCGACCTCCTGAAATCTGTTTCCTGCAATTCTGCCTTGCTTTCAAATCCTCTTCGTTGCCTTCCCTCAATATATTTGTGGACGAGAGTTATCATTTATAACTCTGCAGGTTTGTGAATTGCAGTGCCCCTGAGCTCCATTTTTCAACTCGCTTTTTTGGGAGCAGGCCGCAAAAGCGCAGGATTGCCTCAGGCCCTCTTCTGGTTCCGGGCGGCAGGCTGAGCCTGTGGTTAATTCTTCTTCCTGATGGGAAAATAGAGTGACCTGTGCCTGTCCCAACACCTAGAGCTAGTCTCTCATTGGCTCCCCCTCTTCCCGTTCATCCTCAGGACAAATTGCAAGCTGTATGGAACAGGAGGTTAAAGGTGCTGGTTCTCCAAGGAGGGAGATTGCTAGTAAAGCGGCTGGAATGGCGAACCCGAGCACAAGGAGATGAGAAATGAGGTGCGTTTTAGAAAGCTTTCCCGATCACATGGTGTACCACCTTCTGGGTTTCTCATGCATGTTTTCGATGTAGGAAGATGCCCTTGAACCTGGAGATTTGGGACCCATGGGATGGGTAACAGGCAGTATTACTTTAAAGGCTCTGCGTTTGCTCCCCCAAACTCACCAAACCTCTCAGCCCCGAGAGTGTCCACCCTTATGTCTCATCCAGCTGTGGGTCTAGATATGGTCAATCCAGGTTGCATCACAGCCCCTGAACGAATTTTGTAAGTATTTCTCTCTCTTTCACTGTCTTTGTTTCACGGGCTTTTAAAAGTAATTTATTTTTATAATGGGGTTTAGCTGCTTTTCACGGCTGAGTTTACGCTGCTTTATACCCACTTGACTCACTTCCAGAGAGATATCAATACATAGGTTTTAAGATTCTTACTAGTCAGATATATTCTTGTGCGGTGAATAGGGGGTGTTGAGTCCAGTTCACTGGGCAAGGAGTAGGTCTTTCTATTACATATTGGGTTTATGGAACGGTATCTGAGCTCATTTGAAACCCTTGTTTTATGCATCACCCCACCTCACCTTTCCCGTTAAGCAGCCATAGTGTGTTTTCTAAATGTGTGACTCTGTTCTGTTTTGTAATTCAGTTCAAGTGTAGCGGTTTTTACATTCCCTCTATAAATGATAGCTTATGATAAGTGTCTTTTTCTGTGTGACTTATTTCACTTAGAATCGTCGTGCCCAAATCCACTCATCATGCTGCTACTAGCCTTATGACATTGATTTCATGGCTGAGTGATATTCCATTGTACATAAGGACCACCACTTCTTTATCCATTTTTCTCTTTCCTGGGATATTTAAGGTGTCATGAAGTGGAGGTTCTTGTCAACAGAGCAGCCCTAAACTTTGGGGTTCCTGTGTCTTGCTGATTTTTAGTTTTCCCAATTTATACGCCCATGAGTGGAAGTGCCCTATGCGCTCTAAGCTGTGTTTTTTCGATGTTTCAGGACACACCGTACACTTCTCCAGAGTGGCTGTTGGCAATTTACATCCCGCCCATCAGCGTAGCAAGGCTCCCATTTCTCCATGGCCTGTCCTGCATTTCTGGTTTTGACACTTTTTTCAGCATGGCCCTTTTGACCGATGGGCAGCGAGACTTCTTTGTAGCGCTGATTTGCCTTTCCAGGTTGCTTGGTTGGCCAAAAAGGGCGTATGCGTTTTTTCCTGAATATATTCAGGAAAAAACGCATACGCCCTTTTTGGCCAAGGGCATCATTGTCGACGTTTTGCCGCTTTTCATGTGCTTTACAGGCGATTCGAATCGACCTCCTGAAATCTGTTTCCTGCAATTCTGCCTTGCTTTCAAATCCTCTTCGTTGCCTTCCCTCAATATATTTGTGGACGAGAGTTATCATTTATAACTCTGCAGGTTTGTGAATTTCAGTGCCCCTGAGCTCCATTTTTCAACTCGCTTTTTTGGGAGCAGGCCGCAAAAGCGCAGGATTGCCTCAGGCCCTCTTCTGGTTCCGGGCGGCAGGCTGAGCCTGTGGTTAATTCTTCTTCCTGATGGGAAAATAGAGTGACCTGTGCCTGTCCCAACACCTAGAGCTAGTCTCTCATTGGCTCCCCCTCTTCCCGTTCATCCTCAGGACAAATTGCAAGCTGTACGGAACAGGAGGTTAAAGGTGCTGGTTCTCCAAGGAGGGAGATTGCTAGTAAAGCGGCTGGAATGGCGAACCCGAGCACAAGGAGATGAGAAATGAGGTGCGTTTTAGAAAGCTTTCCCGATCACATGGTGTACCACCTTCTGGGTTTCTCATGCATGTTTTCGATGTAGGAAGATGCCCTTGAACCTGGAGATTTGGGACCCATGGGATGGGTAACAGGCAGTATTACTTTAAAGGCTCTGCGTTTGCTCCCCCAAACTCACCAAACCTCTCAGCCCCGAGAGTGTCCACCCTTATGTCTCATCCAGCTGTGGGTCTAGATATGGTCAATCCAGGTTGCATCACAGCCCCTGAACGAATTTTGTAAGAATTTCTCTCTCTTTCACTGTCTTTGTTTCACGGGCTTTTAAAAGTAATTTATTTTTATAATGGGGTTTAGCTGCTTTTCACGGCTGTGTTTATGCCGCTTTACACCCACTTGACTCACTTCCAGAGAGATATCAATACATAGGTTTTAAGATTCTTACTAGTCAGATATATTCTTGTGCGGTGAATAGGGGGTGTTGAGTCCAGTTCACTGAGCAAGGAGTAGGTCTTTCTATTACATATTGGGTTTATGGAACGGTAGCTGAGCTCATTTGAAACCCTTGTTTTATTCATCACCCCACCTCACCTTTCCCGTTAAGCAGCCATAGTGTGTCTTCTAAACGTGTGACTCTGTTCTGTTTTGTAATTCAGTTCAAGTGTAGCGGTTTTTACATTTCCTCTATAAGTGATAGCTTATGATAAGTGTCTTTTTCTGTGTGACTTATTTCACTTAGAATCGTCGTGCCTACATCTACTCCTCATGCTGCTACTAGCCTTATGACATTGATTTCATGGCTGAGTGATATTCCATTGTACATAAGGACCACCACTTCTTTATCCATTTTTCTCTTTCCAGGGATATTTAAGGTGTCATGAAGTGGAGGTTCTTGTCAACAGAGCAGCCCTAAACTTTGGGGTGCCTGTGTCTTGCTGATTTTTAGTTTTCCCAATTTATACGCCCATGAGTGGAAGTGCCCTATGCGCTCTAAGCTGTGTTTTTTCGATGTTTCAGGACACACCGTACACTTCTCCAGAGTGGCTGTTGGCAATTTACATCCCGCCCATCAGCGTAGCAAGGCTCCCATTTCTCCATGGCCTGTCCTGCATTTCTGGTTTTGACACTTTTTTCAGCATGGCCCTTTTGACCGGTGGGCAGCGAGACTTCTTTGTATCGCTGATTTGCCTTTCCAGGTTGCTTGGTTGGCCAAAAAGGGCGTATGCGTTTTTTCCTGAATATATTCAGGAAAAAACGCATACGCCCTTTTTGGCCAAGGGCATCATTGTCGACGTTTTGCCGCTTTTCATGTGCTTTACAGGCGATTCGAATCGACCTCCTGAAATCTGTTCCCTGCAATTCTGCCTTGCTTTCAAATCCTCTTCGTTGCCTTCCCTCAATATATTTGTGGACGAGAGTTATCATTTATAACTCTGCAGGTTTGTGAATTGCAGTGCCCCTGAGCTCCATTTTTCAACTCGCTTTTTTGGGAGCTGGCCGCAAAAGCGCAGGATTGCCTCAGGTCCTCTTCTGGTTCCGGGCGGCAGGCTGAGCCTGTGGTTAATTCTTCTTCCTGATGGGAAAATAGAGTGACCTGTGCCTGTCCCAACACCTAGAGCTAGTCTCTCATTGGCTCCCCCTCTTCCCGTTCATCCTCAGGACAAATTGCAAGCTGTATGGAACAGGAGGTTAAAGGTGCTGATTCTCCAAGGAGGGAGATTGCTAGTAAAGCGGCTGGAATGGCGAAACCGAGCACAAGGAAATGAGAAATGAGGTGCGTTTTAGAAAGCTTTCCCGATCACACGGTGTACCACCTTCTGGGTTTCTCATGCATGTTTTCGATGTAGGAAGATGCCCTTGAACCTGGAGATTTGGGACCCATGGGATGGGTAACAGGCAGTATTACTTTAAAGGCTCTGCGTTTGCTCCCCGAAACTCACCAAACCTCTCAGCCCCGAGAGTGTCCACCCTTATGTCTCATCCAGCTGTGGGTCTAGATATGGTCAATCCAGGTTGCATCACAGAGCCTGAACGAATTTTGTAAGAATTTCTCTCTCTTTCACTGTCTTTGTTTCACGGGCTTTTAAAAGTAATTTATTTTTATACTGGGGTTTAGCTGCTTTTCACGGCTGAGTTTACGCTGCTTTATACCCACTTGACTCACTTCCAGAGAGATATCAATACATAGGTTTTAAGATTCTTACTAGTCAGATATATTCTTGTGCGGTGAATAGGGGGTGTTGAGTCCAGTTCACTGAGCAAGGAGTAGGTCTTTCTATTACATATTGGGTTTATGGAACGGTAGCTGAGCTCATTTGAACCCCTTGTTTTATGCATCACCCCACCTCACCTTTCCCGTTAAGCAGCCATAGTGTGTTTTCTAAACGTGTGACTCTGTTCTGTTTTGTAATTCAGTTCAAGTGTAGCGGTTTTTACATTCCCTCTATAAGTGATAGCTTATGATAAGTGTCTTTTTCTGTGTGACTTATTTCACTTAGAATCGTCGTGCCTAAATCCACTCATCATGCTGCTACTAGCCTTATGACATTGATTTCATGGCTGAGTGATATTCCATTGTACAAAAGGACCACCACTTCTTTATCCATTTTTCTCTTTCCTGGGATATTTAAGGTGTCATGAAGTGGAGGTTTTTGTCAACAGAGCAGCCCTAAACTTTGGGGTGCCTGTGTCTTGTTAATTTTAATTTTCCCAATTTATACGCCCATGAGTGGAAGTGCCCTATGCGCTCTAAGCTGTGTTTTTTCGATGTTTCAGGACACACCGTACACTTCTCCAGAGTGGCTGTTGGCAATTTACATCCCGCCCATCAGCGTAGCAAGGCTCCCATTTCTCCATGGCCTGTCCTGCATTTCTGGTTTTGACACTTTTTTCAGCATGGCCCTTTTGACCGATGGGCAGCGAGACTTCTTTGTAGCACTGATTTGCCTTTCCAGGTTGCTTGGTTGGCCAAAAAGGGCGTATGCGTTTTTTCCTGAATATATTCAGGAAAAAACGCATACGCCCTTTTTGGCCAAGGGCATCATTGTCGACGTTTTGCCGCTTTTCATGTGCTTTACAGGCGATTCGAATCGACCTCCTGAAATCTGTTTCCTGCAATTCTGCCTTGCTTTCAAATCCTCTTCGTTGCCTCCCCTCAATATATTTGTGGACGAGAGTTATCATTTATAACTCTGCAGGTTTGTGAATTGCAGTGCCCCTGAGCTCCATTTTTCAACTCGCTTTTTTGGGAGCTGGCCGCAAAAGCGCAGGATTGCCTCAGGCCCTCTTCTGGTTCCCGGCGGCAGGCTGAGCCTGTGGTTAATTCTTCTTCCTGATGGGAAAATAGAGTGACCTGTGCCTGTCCCAACACCTAGAGCTAGTCTCTCATTGGCTCCCCCTCTTCCCGTTCATCCTCAGGACAAATTGCAAGCTGTACGGAACAGGAGGTTAAAGGTGCTGGTTCTCCAAGGAGGGAGATTGCTAGTAAAGCGGCTGGAATGGCGAACCCGAGCACAAGGAGTTGAGAAATGAGGTGCGTTTTAGAAAGCTTTCCCGATCACATGGTGTACCACCTTCTGGGTTTCTCATGCATGTTTTCGATGTAGGAAGATGCCCTTGAACCTGGAGATTTGGGACCCATGGGATGGGTAACAGGCAGTATTACTTTAAAGGCTCTGCGTTTGCTCCCCGAAACTCACCAAAGCTCTCAGCCCCAAGAGTGTCCACCCTTATGTCTCATCCAGCTGTGGGTCTAGATATGGTCAATCCAGGTTGCATCACAGCCCCTGAACGAATTTTGTAAGAATTTCTCTCTCTTTCACTGTCTTTGTTTCACGGGCTTTTAAAAGTAATTTATTTTTATAATGGGGTTTAGCTGCTTTTCACGGGTGAGTTTACGCTGCTTTATACCCACTTGACTCACTTCCAGAGAGATATCAATACATAGGTTTTAAGATTCTTACTAGTCAGATATATTCTTGTGCGGTGAATAGGGGGTGTTGAGTCCAGTTCACTGAGCAAGGAGTAGGTCTTTCTATTACATATTGGGTTTATGGAACGGTATCTGAGCTAATTTGAAACCCTTGTTTTATGCATCACCCCACCTCACCTTTCCCGTTAAGCAGCCATAGTGTGTTTTCTAAACGTGTGACTCTGTTCTGTTTTGTATTTCAGTTCAAGTGTAGCGGTTTTTACATTCCCTCTATAACTGATAGCTTATGATAAGTGTCTTTTTCTGTGTGACTTATTTCACTTAGAATCGTCGTGCCTAAATCCACTCATCATGCTGCTACTAGCCTTATGACATTGATTTCATGGCTGAGTGATATTCCATTGTACATAAGGACCACCACTTCTTTATCCATTTTTCTCTTTCCTGGGATATTTAAGGTGTCATGAAGTGGAGGTTTTTGTCAACAGAGCAGCCCTAAACTTTGGGGTGCCTGTGTCTTGTTAATTTTAATTTTCCCAATTTATACGCCCATGAGTGGAAGTGCCCTATGCGCTCTAAGCTGTGTTTTTTCGATGTTTCAGGACACACCGTACACTTCTCCAGAGTGGCTGTTGGCAATTTACATCCCGCCCATCAGCGTAGCAAGGCTCCCATTTCTCCATGGCCTGTCCTGCATTTCTGGTTTTGACACTTTTTTCAGCATGGCCCTTTTGACCGATGGGCAGCGAGACTTCTTTGTAGCGCTGATTTGCCTTTCCAGGTTGCTTGGTTGGCCAAAAAGGGCGTATGCGTTTTTTCCTGAATATATTCAGGAAAAAACGCATACGCCCTTTTTGGCCAAGGGCATCATTGTCGACGTTTTGCCGCTTTTCATGTGCTTTACAGGCGATTCGAATCGACCTCCTGAAATCTGTTTCCTGCAATTCTGCCTTGCTTTCAAATCCTCTTCGTTGCCTCCCCTCAATATATTTGTGGACGAGAGTTATCATTTATAACTCTGCAGGTTTGTGAATTGCAGTGCCCCTGAGCTCCATTTTTCAACTCGCTTTTTTGGGAGCTGGCCGCAAAAGCGCAGGATTGCCTCAGGCCCTCTTCTGGTTCCGGGCGGCAGGCTGAGCCTGTGGTTAATTCTTCTTCCTGATGGGAAAATAGAGTGACCTGTGCCTGTCCCAACACCTAGAGCTAGTCTCTCATTGGCTCCCCCTCTTCCCGTTCATCCTCAGGACAAATTGCAAGCTGTACGGAACAGGAGGTTAAAGGTGCTGGTTCTCCAAGGAGGGAGATTGCTAGTAAAGCGGCTGGAATGGCGAACCCGAGCACAAGGAGTTGAGAAATGAGGTGCGTTTTAGAAAGCTTTCCCGATCACATGGTGTACCACCTTCTGGGTTTCTCATGCATGTTTTCGATGTAGGAAGATGCCCTTGAACCTGGAGATTTGGGACCCATGGGATGGGTAACAGGCAGTATTACTTTAAAGGCTCTGCGTTTGCTCCCCGAAACTCACCAAACCTCTCAGCCCCGAGAGTGTCCACCCTTATGTCTCATCCAGCTGTGGGTCTAGATATGGTCAATCCAGGTTGCATCACAGCCCCTGAACGAATTTTGTAAGAATTTCTCTCTCTTTCACTGTCTTTGTTTCACGGGCTTTTAAAAGTAATTTATTTTTATAATGGGGTTTAGCTGCTTTTCACGGCTGAGTTTACGCTGCTTTATACCCACTTGACTCACTTCCAGAGAGATATCAATACATAGGTTTTAAGATTCTTACTAGTCAGATATATTCTTGTGCGGTGAATAGGGGGTGTTGAGTCCAGTTCACTGAGCAAGGAGTAGGTCTTTCTATTACATATTGGGTTTATGGAACGGTATCTGAGCTAATTTGAAACCCTTGTTTTATGCATCACCCCACCTCACCTTTCCCGTTAAGCAGCCATAGTGTGTTTTCTAAACGTGTGACTCTGTTCTGTTTTGTAATTCAGTTCAAGTGTAGCGGTTTTTACATTCCCTCTATAACTGATAGCTTATGATAAGTGTCTTTTTCTGTGTGACTTATTTCACTTAGAATCGTCGTGCCTAAATCCACTCATCATGCTGCTACTAGCCTTATGACATTGATTTCATGGCTGAGTGATATTCCATTGTACATAAGGACCACCACTTCTTTATCCATTTTTCTCTTTCCTGGGATATTTAAGGTGTCATGAAGTGGAGGTTCTTGTCAACAGAGCAGCCCTAAACTTTGGGGTGCCTGTGTCTTGCTGATTTTTAGTTTTCCCAATTTATACGCCCATGAGTGGAAGTGCCCTATGCGCTCTAAGCTGTGTTTTTTCGATGTTTCAGGACACACCGTACACTTCTCCAGAGTGGCTGTTGGCAATTTACATCCCGCCCATCAGCGTAGCAAGGCTCCCATTTCTCCATGGCCTGTCCTGCATTTCTGGTTTTGACACTTTTTTCAGCATGGCCCTTTTGACCGATGGGCAGCGAGACTTCTTTGTAGCGCTGATTTGCCTTTCCAGGTTGCTTGGTTGGCCAAAAAGGGCGTATGCGTTTTTTCCTGAATATATTCAGGAAAAAACGCATACGCCCTTTTTGGCCAAGGGCATCATTGTCGACGTTTTGCCGCTTTTCATGTGCTTTACAGGCGATTCGAATCGACCTCCTGAAATCTGTTTCCTGCAATTCTGCCTTGCTTTCAAATCCTCTTCGTTGCCTTCCCTCAATATATTTGTGGACGAGAGTTATCATTTATAACTCTGCAGGTTTGTGAATTGCAGTGCCCCTGAGCTCCATTTTTCAACTCGCTTTTTTGGGAGCAGGCCGCAAAAGCGCAGGATTGCCTCAGGCCCTCTTCTGGTTCCGGGCGGCAGGCTGAGCCTGTGGTTAATTCTTCTTCCTGATGGGAAAATAGAGTGACCTGTGCCTGTCCCAACACCTAGAGCTAGTCTCTCATTGGCTCCCCCTCTTCCCGTTCATCCTCAGGACAAATTGCAAGCTGTATGGAACAGGAGGTTAAAGGTGCTGGTTCTCCAAGGAGGGAGATTGCTAGTAAAGCGGCTGGAATGGCGAACCCGAGCACAAGGAGATGAGAAATGAGGTGCGTTTTAGAAAGCTTTCCCGATCACATGGTGTACCACCTTCTGGGTTTCTCATGCATGTTTTCGATGTAGGAAGATGCCCTTGAACCTGGAGATTTGGGACCCATGGGATGGGTAACAGGCAGTATTACTTTAAAGGCTCTGCGTTTGCTCCCCCAAACTCACCAAACCTCTCAGCCCCGAGAGTGTCCACCCTTATGTCTCATCCAGCTGTGGGTCTAGATATGGTCAATCCAGGTTGCATCACAGCCCCTGAACGAATTTTGTAAGTATTTCTCTCTCTTTCACTGTCTTTGTTTCACGGGCTTTTAAAAGTAATTTATTTTTATAATGGGGTTTAGCTGCTTTTCACGGCTGAGTTTACGCTGCTTTATACCCACTTGACTCACTTCCAGAGAGATATCAATACATAGGTTTTAAGATTCTTACTAGTCAGATATATTCTTGTGCGGTGAATAGGGGGTGTTGAGTCCAGTTCACTGGGCAAGGAGTAGGTCTTTCTATTACATATTGGGTTTATGGAACGGTATCTGAGCTCATTTGAAACCCTTGTTTTATGCATCACCCCACCTCACCTTTCCCGTTAAGCAGCCATAGTGTGTTTTCTAAATGTGTGACTCTGTTCTGTTTTGTAATTCAGTTCAAGTGTAGCGGTTTTTACATTCCCTCTATAAATGATAGCTTATGATAAGTGTCTTTTTCTGTGTGACTTATTTCACTTAGAATCGTCGTGCCCAAATCCACTCATCATGCTGCTACTAGCCTTATGACATTGATTTCATGGCTGAGTGATATTCCATTGTACATAAGGA
This sequence comes from Balaenoptera ricei, assembly GCF_028023285.1. Taxonomy (NCBI): domain Eukaryota; kingdom Metazoa; phylum Chordata; class Mammalia; order Artiodactyla; family Balaenopteridae; genus Balaenoptera; species Balaenoptera ricei. Next base: position 43,556,808 of record NC_082642.1, on the reverse strand, counting down.
CCACCACTTCTTTATCCATTTTTCTCTTTCCTGGGATATTTAAGGTGTCATGAAGTGGAGGTTCTTGTCAACAGAGCAGCCCTAAACTTTGGGGTTCCTGTGTCTTGCTGATTTTTAGTTTTCCCAATTTATACGCCCATGAGTGGAAGTGCCCTATGCGCTCTAAGCTGTGTTTTTTCGATGTTTCAGGACACACCGTACACTTCTCCAGAGTGGCTGTTGGCAATTTACATCCCGCCCATCAGCGTAGCAAGGCTCCCATTTCTCCATGGCCTGTCCTGCATTTCTGGTTTTGACACTTTTTTCAGCATGGCCCTTTTGACCGATGGGCAGCGAGACTTCTTTGTAGCGCTGATTTGCCTTTCCAGGTTGCTTGGTTGGCCAAAAAGGGCGTATGCGTTTTTTCCTGAATATATTCAGGAAAAAACGCATACGCCCTTTTTGGCCAAGGGCATCATTGTCGACGTTTTGCCGCTTTTCATGTGCTTTACAGGTGATTCGAATCGACCTCCTGAAATCTGTTTCCTGCAATTCTGCCTTGCTTTCAAATCCTCTTCGTTGCCTTCCCTCAATATATTTGTGGACGAGAGTTATCATTTATAACTCTGCAGGTTTGTGAATTTCAGTGCCCCTGAGCTCCATTTTTCAACTCGCTTTTTTGGGAGCAGGCCGCAAAAGCGCAGGATTGCCTCAGGCCCTCTTCTGGTTCCGGGCGGCAGGCTGAGCCTGTGGTTAATTCTTCTTCCTGATGGGAAAATAGAGTGACCTGTGCCTGTCCCAACACCTAGAGCTAGTCTCTCATTGGCTCCCCCTCTTCCCGTTCATCCTCAGGACAAATTGCAAGCTGTACGGAACAGGAGGTTAAAGGTGCTGGTTCTCCAAGGAGGGAGATTGCTAGTAAAGCGGCTGGAATGGCGAACCCGAGCACAAGGAGATGAGAAATGAGGTGCGTTTTAGAAAGCTTTCCCGATCACATGGTGTACCACCTTCTGGGTTTCTCATGCATGTTTTCGATGTAGGAAGATGCCCTTGAACCTGGAGATTTGGGACCCATGGGATGGGTAACAGGCAGTATTACTTTAAAGGCTCTGCGTTTGCTCCCCCAAACTCACCAAACCTCTCAGCCCCGAGAGTGTCCACCCTTATGTCTCATCCAGCTGTGGGTCTAGATATGGTCAATCCAGGTTGCATCACAGCCCCTGAACGAATTTTGTAAGAATTTCTCTCTCTTTCACTGTCTTTGTTTCACGGGCTTTTAAAAGTAATTTATTTTTATAATGGGGTTTAGCTGCTTTTCACGGCTGTGTTTATGCCGCTTTACACCCACTTGACTCACTTCCAGAGAGATATCAATACATAGGTTTTAAGATTCTTACTAGTCAGATATATTCTTGTGCGGTGAATAGGGGGTGTTGAGTCCAGTTCACTGAGCAAGGAGTAGGTCTTTCTATTACATATTGGGTTTATGGAACGGTAGCTGAGCTCATTTGAAACCCTTGTTTTATTCATCACCCCACCTCACCTTTCCCGTTAAGCAGCCATAGTGTGTCTTCTAAACGTGTGACTCTGTTCTGTTTTGTAATTCAGTTCAAGTGTAGCGGTTTTTACATTTCCTCTATAAGTGATAGCTTATGATAAGTGTCTTTTTCTGTGTGCCTTATTTCACTTAGAATCGTCGTGCCTACATCTACTCCTCATGCTGCTACTAGCCTTATGACATTGATTTCATGGCTGAGTGATATTCCATTGTACATAAGGACCACCACTTCTTTATCCATTTTTCTCTTTCCAGGGATATTTAAGGTGTCATGAAGTGGAGGTTCTTGTCAACAGAGCAGCCCTAAACTTTGGGGTGCCTGTGTCTTGCTGATTTTTAGTTTTCCCAATTTATACGCCCATGAGTGGAAGTGCCCTATGCGCTCTAAGCTGTGTTTTTTCGATGTTTCAGGACACACCGTACACTTCTCCAGAGTGGCTGTTGGCAATTTACATCCCGCCCATCAGCGTAGCAAGGCTCCCATTTCTCCATGGCCTGTCCTGCATTTCTGGTTTTGACACTTTTTTCAGCATGGCCCTTTTGACCGATGGGCAGCGAGACTTCTTTGTAGCGCTGATTTGCCTTTCCAGGTTGCTTGGTTGGCCAAAAAGGGCGTATGCGTTTTTTCCTGAATATATTCAGGAAAAAACGCATACGCCCTTTTTGGCCAAGGGCATCATTGTCGACGTTTTGCCGCTTTTCATGTGCTTTACAGGCGATTCGAATCGACCTCCTGAAATCTGTTTCCTGCAATTCTGCCTTGCTTTCAAATCCTCTTCGTTGCCTTCCCTCAATATATTTGTGGACGAGAGTTATCATTTATAACTCTGCAGGTTTGTGAATTGCAGTGCCCCTGAGCTCCAATTTTCAACTCGCTTTTTTGGGAGCTGGCCGCAAAAGCGCAGGATTGCCTCAGGCCCTCTTCTGGTTCCGGGCGGCAGGCTGAGCCTGTGGTTAATTCTTCTTCCTGATGGGAAAATAGAGTGACCTGTGCCTGTCCCAACACCTAGAGCTAGTCTCTCATTGGCTCCCCCTCTTCCCGTTCATCCTCAGGACAAATTGCAAGCTGTATGGAACAGGAGGTTAAAGGTGCTGATTCTCCAAGGAGGGAGATTGCTAGTAAAGCGGCTGGAATGGCGAACCCGAGGACAAGGAGATGAGAAATGAGGTGCGTTTTAGAAAGCTTTCCCGATCACACGGTGTACCACCTTCTGGGTTTCTCATGCATGTTTTCGATGTAGGAAGATGCCCTTGAACCTGGAGATTTGGGACCCATGGGATGGGTAACAGGCAGTATTACTTTAAAGGCTCTGCGTTTGCTCACCCCACCTCACCAAAGCTCTCAGCCCCGAGAGTGTCCACCCTTATGTCTCATCCAGCTGTGGGTCTAGATATGGTCAATCCAGGTTGCATCACAGAGCCTGAACGAATTTTGTAAGAATTTCTCTCTCTTTCACTGTCTTTGTTTCACGGGCTTTTAAAAGTAATTTATTTTTATACTGGGGTTTAGCTGCTTTTCACGGCTGAGTTTACGCTGCTTTATACCCACTTGACTCACTTCCAGAGAGATATCAATGCATAGGTTTTAAGATTCTTACTAGTCAGATATATTCTTGTGCGGTGAATAGGGGGTGTTGAGTCCAGTTCACTGAGCAAGGAGTAGGTCTTTCTATTACATATTGGGTTTATGGAACGGTAGCTGAGCTCATTTGAACCCCTTGTTTTATGCATCACCCCACCTCACCTTTCCCGTTAAGCAGCCATAGTGTGTTTTCTAAACGTGTGACTCTGTTCTGTTTTGTAATTCAGTTCAAGTGTAGCGGTTTTTACATTCCCTCTATAAGTGATAGCTTATGATAAGTGTCTTTTTCTGTGTGACTTATTTCACTTAGAATCGTCGTGCCTAAATCCACTCATCATGCTGCTACTAGCCTTATGACATTGATTTCATGGCTGAGTGATATTCCATTGTACATAAGGACCACCACTTCTTTATCCATTTTTCTCTTTCCTGGGATATTTAAGGTGTCATGAAGTGGAGGTTTTTGTCAACAGAGCAGCCCTAAACTTTGGGGTGCCTGTGTCTTGTTAATTTTAATTTTCCCAATTTATACGCCCATGAGTGGAAGTGCCCTATGTGCTCTAAGCTGTGTTTTTTCGATGTTTCAGGACACACCGTACACTTCTCCAGAGTGGCTGTTGGCAATTTACATCCCGCCCATCAGCGTAGCAAGGCTCCCATTTCTCCATGGCCTGTCCTGCATTTCTGGTTTTGACACTTTTTTCAGCATGGCCCTTTTGACCGATGGGCAGCGAGACTTCTTTGTAGCGCTGATTTGCCTTTCCATGTTGCTTGGTTGGCCAAAAAGGGCGTATGCGTTTTTTCCTGAATATATTCAGGAAAAAACGCATACGCCCTTTTTGGCCAAGGGCATCATTGTCGACGTTTTGCCGCTTTTCATGTGCTTTACAGGCGATTCGAATCGACCTCCTGAAATCTGTTTCCTGCAATTCTGCCTTGCTTTCAAATCCTCTTCGTTGCCTCCCCTCAATATATTTGTGGACGAGAGTTATCATTTATAACTCTGCAGGTTTGTGAATTGCAGTGCCCCTGAGCTCCATTTTTCAACTCGCTTTTTTGGGAGCTGGCCGCAAAAGCGCAGGATTGCCTCAGGCCCTCTTCTGGTTCCGGGCGGCAGGCTGAGCCTGTGGTTAATTCTTCTTCCTGATGGGAAAATAGAGTGACCTGTGCCTGTCCCAACACCTAGAGCTAGTCTCTCATTGGCTCCCCCTCTTCCCGTTCATCCTCAGGACAAATTGCAAGCTGTACGGAACAGGAGGTTAAAGGTGCTGGTTCTCCAAGGAGGGAGATTGCTAGTAAAGCGGCTGGAATGGCGAACCCGAGCACAAGGAGTTGAGAAATGAGGTGCGTTTTAGAAAGCTTTCCCGATCACATGGTGTACCACCTTCTGGGTTTCTCATGCATGTTTTCGATGTAGGAAGATGCCCTTGAACCTGGAGATTTGGGACCCATGGGATGGGTAACAGGCAGTATTACTTTAAAGGCTCTGCGTTTGCTCCCCGAAACTCACCAAACCTCTCAGCCCCCAGAGTGTCCACCCTTATGTCTCATCCAGCTGTGGGTCTAGATATGGTCAATCCAGGTTGCATCACAGCCCCTGAACGAATTTTGTAAGAATTTCTCTCTCTTTCACTGTCTTTGTTTCACGGGCTTTTAAAAGTAATTTATTTTTATAATGGGGTTTAGCTGCTTTTCACGGCTGAGTTTACGCTGCTTTATACCCACTTGACTCACTTCCAGAGAGATATCAATACATAGGTTTTAAGATTCTTACTAGTCAGATATATTCTTGTGCGGTGAATAGGGGGTGTTGAGTCCAGTTCACTGAGCAAGGAGTAGGTCTTTCTATTACATATTGGGTTTATGGAACGGTAGCTGAGCTCATTTGAAACCCTTGTTTTATTCATCACCCCACCTCACCTTTCCCGTTAAGCAGCCATAGTGTGTCTTCTAAACGTGTGACTCTGTTCTGTTTTGTAATTCAGTTCAAGTGTAGCGGTTTTTACATTTCCTCTATAAGTGATAGCTTATGATAAGTGTCTTTTTCTGTGTGCCTTATTTCACTTAGAATCGTCGTGCCTACATCTACTCCTCATGCTGCTACTAGCCTTATGACATTGATTTCATGGCTGAGTGATATTCCATTGTACATAAGGACCACCACTTCTTTATCCATTTTTCTCTTTCCAGGGATATTTAAGGTGTCATGAAGTGGAGGTTCTTGTCAACAGAGCAGCCCTAAACTTTGGGGTGCCTGTGTCTTGCTGATTTTTAGTTTTCCCAATTTATACGCCCATGAGTGGAAGTGCCCTATGCGCTCTAAGCTGTGTTTTTTCGATGTTTCAGGACACACCGTACACTTCTCCAGAGTGGCTGTTGGCAATTTACATCCCGCCCATCAGCGTAGCAAGGCTCCCATTTCTCCATGGCCTGTCCTGCATTTCTGGTTTTGACACTTTTTTCAGCATGGCCCTTTTGACCGATGGGCAGCGAGACTTCTTTGTAGCGCTGATTTGCCTTTCCAGGTTGCTTGGTTGGCCAAAAAGGGCGTATGCGTTTTTTCCTGAATATATTCAGGAAAAAACGCATACGCCCTTTTTGGCCAAGGGCATCATTGTCGACGTTTTGCCGCTTTTCATGTGCTTTACAGGCGATTCGAATCGACCTCCTGAAATCTGTTTCCTGCAATTCTGCCTTGCTTTCAAATCCTCTTCGTTGCCTTCCCTCAATATATTTGTGGACGAGAGTTATCATTTATAACTCTGCAGGTTTGTGAATTGCAGTGCCCCTGAGCTCCAATTTTCAACTCGCTTTTTTGGGAGCTGGCCGCAAAAGCGCAGGATTGCCTCAGGCCCTCTTCTGGTTCCGGGCGGCAGGCTGAGCCTGTGGTTAATTCTTCTTCCTGATGGGAAAATAGAGTGACCTGTGCCTGTCCCAACACCTAGAGCTAGTCTCTCATTGGCTCCCCCTCTTCCCGTTCATCCTCAGGACAAATTGCAAGCTGTATGGAACAGGAGGTTAAAGGTGCTGATTCTCCAAGGAGGGAGATTGCTAGTAAAGCGGCTGGAATGGCGAACCCGAGCACAAGGAGATGAGAAATGAGGTGCGTTTTAGAAAGCTTTCCCGATCACACGGTGTACCACCTTCTGGGTTTCTCATGCATGTTTTCGATGTAGGAAGATGCCCTTGAACTTGGAGATTTGGGACCCATGGGATGGGTAACAGGCAGTATTACTTTAAAGGCTCTGCGTTTGCTCACCCCACCTCACCAAAGCTCTCAGCCCCGAGAGTGTCCACCCTTATGTCTCATCCAGCTGTGGGTCTAGATATGGTCAATCCAGGTTGCATCACAGAGCCTGAACGAATTTTGTAAGAATTTCTCTCTCTTTCACTGTCTTTGTTTCACGGGCTTTTAAAAGTAATTTATTTTTATACTGGGGTTTAGCTGCTTTTCACGGCTGAGTTTACGCTGCTTTATACCCACTTGACTCACTTCCAGAGAGATATCAATACATAGGTTTTAAGATTCTTACTAGTCAGATATATTCTTGTGCGGTTAATAGGGGGTGTTGAGTCCAGTTCACTGAGCAAGGAGTAGGTCTTTCTATTACATATTGGGTTTATGGAACGGTAGCTGAGCTCATTTGAACCCCTTGTTTTATGCATCACCCCACCTCACCTTTCCCGTTAAGCAGCCATAGTGTGTTTTCTAAACGTGTGACTCTGTTCTGTTTTGTAATTCAGTTCAAGTGTAGCGGTTTTTACATTCCCTCTATAAGTGATAGCTTATGATAAGTGTCTTTTTCTGTGTGACTTATTTCACTTAGAATCGTCGTGCCTAAATCCACTCATCATGCTGCGACTAGCCTTATGACATTGATTTCATGGCTGAGTGATATTCCATTGTACATAAGGACCACCACTTCTTTATCCATTTTTCTCTTTCCTGGGATATTTAAGGTGTCATGAAGTGGAGGTTCTTGTCAACAGAGCAGCCCTAAACTTTGGGGTGCCTGTGTCTTGTTAATTTTAATTTTCCCAATTTATACGCCCATGAGTGGAAGTGCCCTATGCGCTCTAAGCTGTGTTTTTTCGATGTTTCAGGACACACCGTACACTTCTCCAGAGTGGCTGTTGGTAATTTACATCCCGCCCATCAGCGTAGCAAGGCTCCCATTTCTCCATGGCCTGTCCTGCATTTCTGGTTTTGACACTTTTTTCAGCATGGCCCTTTTGACCGATGGGCAGCGAGACTTCTTTGTAGCGCTGATTTGCCTTTCCAGGTTGCTTGGTTGGCCAAAAAGGGCGTATGCGTTTTTTCCTGAATATATTCAGGAAAAAACGCATACGCCCTTTTTGGCCAAGGGCATCATTGTCGACGTTTTGCCGCTTTTCATGTGCTTTACAGGCGATTCGAATCGACCTCCTGAAATCTGTTTCCTGCAATTCTGCCTTGCTTTCAAATCCTCTTCGTTGCCTCCCCTCAATATATTTGTGGACGAGAGTTATCATTTATAACTCTGCAGGTTTGTGAATTGCAGTGCCCCTGAGCTCCATTTTTCAACTCGCTTTTTTGGGAGCTGGCCGCAAAAGCGCAGGATTGCCTCAGGCCCTCTTCTGGTTCCGGGCGGCAGGCTGAGCCTGTGGTTAATTCTTCTTCCTGATGGGAAAATAGAGTGACCTGTGCCTGTCCCAACACCTAGAGCTAGTCTCTCATTGGCTGCCCCTCTTCCCGTTCATCCTCAGGACAAATTGCAAGCTGTACGGAACAGGAGGTTAAAGGTGCTGGTTCTCCAAGGAGGGAGATTGCTAGTAAAGCGGCTGGAATGGCGAACCCGAGCACAAGGAGTTGAGAAATGAGGTGCGTTTTAGAAAGCTTTCCCGATCACATGGTGTACCACCTTCTGGGTTTCTCATGCATGTTTTCGATGTAGGAAGATGCCCTTGAACCTGGAGATTTGGGACCCATGGGATGGGTAACAGGCAGTATTACTTTAAAGGCTCTGCGTTTGCTCCCCGAAACTCACCAAACCTCTCAGCCCCGAGAGTGTCCACCCTTATGTCTCATCCAGCTGTGGGTCTAGATATGGTCAATCCAGGTTGCATCACAGCCCCTGAACGAATTTTGTAAGAATTTCTCTCTCTTTCACTGTCTTTGTTTCACGGGCTTTTAAAAGTAATTTATTTTTATAATGGGGTTTAGCTGCTTTTCACGGCTGAGTTTACGCTGCTTTATACCCACTTGACTCACTTCCAGAGAGATATCAATACATAGGTTTTAAGATTCTTACTAGTCAGATATATTCTTGTGCGGTGAATAGGGGGTGTTGAGTCCAGTTCACTGGGCAAGGAGTAGGTCTTTCTATTACATATTGGGTTTATGGAACGGTAGCTGAGCTCATTTGAAACCCTTGTTTTATGCATCACCCCACCTCACCTTTCCCGTTAAGCAGCCATAGTGTGTTTTCTAAACGTGTGACTCTGTTCTGTTTTGTAATTCAGTTCAAGTGTAGCGGTTTTTACATTCCCTCTATAACTGATAGCTTATGATAAGTGTCTTTTTCTGTGTGACTTATTTCACTTAGAATCGTCGTGCCTAAATCCACTCATCATGCTGCTACTAGCCTTATGACATTGATTTCATGGCTGAGTGATATTCCATTGTACATAAGGACCACCACTTCTTTATCCATTTTTCTCTTTCCTGGGATATTTAAGGTGTCATGAAGTGGAGGTTCTTGTCAACAGAGCAGCCCTAAACTTTGGGGTGCCTGTGTCTTGCTGATTTTTAGTTTTCCCAATTTATACGCCCATGAGTGGAAGTGCCCTATGCGCTCTAAGCTGTGTTTTTTCGATGTTTCAGGACACACCGTACACTTCGCCAGAGTGGCTGTTGGCAATTTACATCCCGCCCATCAGCATAGCAAGGCTCCCATTTCTCCATGGCCTGTCCTGCATTTGTGGTTTTGACACTTTTTTCAGCATGGCCCTTTTGACCGATGGGCAGCGAGACTTCTTTGTAGCGCTGATTTGCCTTTCCAGGTTGCTTGGTTGGCCAAAAAGGGCGTATGCGTTTTTTCCTGAATATATTCAGGAAAAAACGCATACGCCCTTTTTGGCCAAGGGCATCATTGTCGAAGTTTTGCCGCTTTTCATGTGCTTTACAGGCGATTCGAATCGACCTCCTGAAATCTGTTCCCTGCAATTCTGCCTTGCTTTCAAATCCTCTTCGTTGCCTTCCCTCAATATATTTGTGGACGAGAGTTATCATTTATAACTCTGCAGGTTTGTGAATTGCAGTGCCCCTGAGCTCCATTTTTCAACTCGCTTTTTTGGGAGCTGGCCGCAAAAGCGCAGGATTGCCTCAGGCCCTCTTCTGGTTCCGGGCGGCAGGCTGAGCCTGTGGTTAATTCTTCTTCCTGATGGGAAAATAGAGTGACCTGTGCCTGTCCCAACACCTAGAGCTAGTCTCTCATTGGCTCCCCCTCTTCTCGTTCATCCTCAGGACAAATTGCAAGCTGTACGGAACAGGAGGTTAAAGGTGCTGGTTCTCCAAGGAGGGAGATTGCTAGTAAAGCGGCTGGAATGGCGAACCCGAGCACAAGGAGTTGAGAAATGAGGTGCGTTTTAGAAAGCTTTCCCGATCACATGGTGTACCACCTTCTGGGTTTCTCATGCATGTTTTCGATGTAGGAAGATGCCCTTGAACCTGGAGATTTGGGACCCATGGGATGGGTAACAGGCAGTATTACTTTAAAGGCTCTGCGTTTGCTCCCCGAAACTCACCAAACCTCTCAGCCCCGAGAGTGTCCACCCTTATGTCTCATCCAGCTGTGGGTCTAGATATGGTCAATCCAGGTTGCATCACAGCCCCTGAACGAATTTTGTAAGAATTTCTCTCTCTTTCACTGTCTTTGTTTCACGGGCTTTTAAAAGTAATTTATTTTTATAATGGGGTTTAGCTGCTTTTCACGGCTGAGTTTACGCTGCTTTATACCCACTTGACTCACTTCCAGAGAGATATCAATACATAGGTTTTAAGATTCTTACTAGTCAGATATATTCTTGTGCGGTGAATAGGGGGTGTTGAGTCCAGTTCACTGGGCAAGGAGTAGGTCTTTCTATTACATATTGGGTTTATGGAACGGTATCTGAGCTAATTTGAAACCCTTGTTTTATGCATCACCCCACCTCACCTTTCCCGTTAAGCAGCCATAGTGTGTTTTCTAAACATGTGACTCTGTTCTGTTTTGTAATTCAGTTCAAGTGTAGCGGTTTTTACATTCCCTCTATAAATGATAGCTTATGATAAGTGTCTTTTTCTGTGTGACTTATTTCACTTAGAATCGTCGTGCCTAAATCCACTCATCATGCTGCTACTAGCCTTATGACATTGATTTCATGGCTGAGTGATATTCCATTGTACATAAGGACCACCACTTCTTTATCCATTTTTCTCTTTCCTGGGATATTTAAGGTGTCATGAAGTGGAGGTTCTTGTCAACAGAGCAGCCCTAAACTTTGGGGTGCCTGTGTCTTGCTGATTTTTAGTTTTCCCAATTTATACGCCCATGAGTGGAAGTGCCCTATGCGCTCTAAGCTGTGTTTTTTCGATGTTTCAGGACACACCGTACACTTCTCCAGAGTGGCTGTTGGCAATTTACATCCCGCCCATCAGCGTAGCAAGGCTCCCATTTCTCCATGGACTGTCCTGCATTTCTGGTTTTGACACTTTTTTCAGCATGGCCCTTTTGACCGATGGGCAGCGAGACTTCTTTGTAGCGCTGATTTGCCTTTCCAGGTTGCTTGGTTGGCCAAAAAGGGCGTATGCTTTTTTTCCTGAATATATTCAGGAAAATACGCATACGCCCTTTTTGGCCAAGGGCATCATTGTCGACGTTTTGCCGCTTTTCATGTGCTTTACAGGCGATTCGAATCGACCTCCTGAAATCTGTTTCCTGCAATTCTGCCTTGCTTTCAAATCCTCTTCGTTGCCTTCCCTCAATATATTTGTGGACGAGAGTTATCATTTATAACTCTGCAGGTTTGTGAATTGCAGTGCCCCTGAGCTCCATTTTTCAACTCGCTTTTTTGGGAGCAGGCCGCAAAAGCGCAGGATTGCCTCAGGCCCTATTCTGCTTCCGGGCGGCAGGCTGAGCCTGTGGTTAATTCTTCTTCCTGATGGGAAAATAGAGTGACCTGTGCCTGTCCCAACACCTAGAGCTAGTCTCTCATTGGCTCCCCCTCTTCTCGTTCATCCTCAGGACAAATTGCAAGCTGTACGGAACAGGAGGTTAAAGGTGCTGGTTCTCCAAGGAGGGAGATTGCTAGTAAAGCGGCTGGAATGGCGAACCCGAGCACAAGGAGTTGAGAAATGAGGTGCGTTTTAGAAAGCTTTCCCGATCACATGGTGTACCACCTTCTGGGTTTCTCATGCATGTTTTCGATGTAGGAAGATGCCCTTGAACCTGGAGATTTGGGACCCATGGAATGGGTAACAGGCAGTATTACTTTAAAGGCTCTGCGTTTGCTCCCCCAAACTCACCAAACCTCTCAGCCCCGAGAGTGTCCACCCTTATGTCTCATCCAGCTGTGGGTCTAGATATGGTCAATCCAGGTTGCATCACAGCCCCTGAACGAATTTTGTAAGAATTTCTCTCTCTTTCACTGTCTTTGTTTCACGGGCTTTTAAAAGTAATTTATTTTTATAATGGGGTTTAGCTGCTTTTCACGGCTGAGTTTACGCTGCTTTATACCCACTTGACTCACTTCCAGAGAGATATCAATACATAGGTTTTAAGATTCTTACTAGTCAGATATATTCTTGTGCGGTGAATAGGGGGTGTTGAGTCCAGTTCACTGGGCAAGGAGTAGGTCTTTCTATTACATATTGGGTTTATGGAACGGTATCTGAGCTAATTTGAAACCCTTGTTTTATGCATCACCCCACCTCACCTTTCCCGTTAAGCAGCCATAGTGTGTCTTCTAAACGTGTGACTCTGTTCTGTTTTGTAATTCAGTTCAAGTGTAGCGGTTTTTACATTCCCTCTATAAGTGATAGCTTATGATAAGTGTCTTTTTCTGTGTGACTTATTTCACTTAGAAACGTCGTGCCTACATCTACTCCTCATGCTGCTACTAGCCTTATGACATTGATTTCATGGCTGAGTGATATTCCATTGTACATAAGGACCACCACTTCTTTATCCATTTTTCTCTTTCCAGGGATATTTAAGGTGTCATGAAGTGGAGGTTCTTGTCAACAGAGCAGCCCTAAACTTTGGGGTGCCTGTGTCTTGCTGATTTTTAGTTTTCCCAATTTATACGCCCATGAGTGGAAGTGCCCTATGCGCTCTAAGCTGTGTTTTTTCGATGTTTCAGGACACACCGTACACTTCTCCAGAGTGGCTGTTGGCAATTTACATTCCGCCCATCAGCGTAGCAAGGCTCCCATTTCTCCATGGCCTGTCCTGCATTTCTGGTTTTGACACTTTTTTCAGCATGGCCCTTTTGACCGATGGGCAGTGAGACTTCTTTGTAGCGCTGATTTGCCTTTCCAGGTTGCTTGGTTGGCCAAAAAGGGCGTATGCGTTTTTTCCTGAATATATTCAGGAAAAAACGCATACGCCCTTTTTGGCCAAGGGCATCATTGTCGACGTTTTGCCGCTTTTCATGTGCTTTACAGGCGATTCGAATCGACCTCCTGAAATCTGTTTCCTGCAATTCTGCCTTGCTTTCAAATCCTCTTCGTTGCCTTCCCTCAATATATTTGTGGACGAGAGTTATCATTTATAACTCTGCAGGTTTGTGAATTGCAGTGCCCCTGAGCTCCATTTTTCAACTCGCTTTTTTGGGAGCAGGCCGCAAAAGCGCAGGATTGCCTCAGGCCCTATTCTGCTTCCGGGCGGCAGGCTGAGCCTGTGGTTAATTCTTCTTCCTGATGGGAAAATAGAGTGACCTGTGCCTGTCCCAACACCTAGAGCTAGTCTCTCATTGGCTCCCCCTCTTCCCGTTCATCCTCAGGACAAATTGCAAGCTGTACGGAACAGGAGGTTAAAGGTGCTGGTTCTCCAAGGAAGGAGATTGCTAGTAAAGCGGCTGGAATGGCGAACCCGAGCACAAGGAGATGAGAAATGAGGTGCGTTTTAGAAAGCTTTCCCGATCACATGGTGTACCACCTTCTGGGTTTCTCATGCATGTTTTCGATGTAGGAAGATGCCCTTGAACCTGGAGATTTGGGACCCATGGGATGGGTAACAGGCAGTATTACTTTAAAGGCTCTACGTTTGCTCCCCCAAACTCACCAAAACTCTCAGCCCCGAGAGTGTCCACCCTTATGTCTCATCCAGCTGTGGGTCTAGATATGGTCAATCCAGGTTGCATCACAGCCCCTGAACGAATTTTGTAAGAATTTCTCTCTCTTTCACTGTCTTTGTTTCACGGGCTTTTAAAAGTAATTTATTTTTATACTGGGGTTTAGCTGCTTTTCACGGCTGAGTTTACGCTGCTTTATACCCACTTGACTCACTTCCAGAGAGATATCAATACATAGGTTTTAAGATTCTTACTAGTCAGATATATTCTTGTGCGGTGAATAGGGGGTGTTGAGTCCAGTTCACTGAGCAAGGAGTAGGTCTTTCTATTACATATTGGGTTTATGGAACGGTAGCTGAGCTCATTTGAACCCCTTGTTTTATGCATCACCCCACCTCACCTTTCCCGTTAAGCAGCCATAGTGTGTTTTCTAAACGTGTGACTCTGTTCTGTTTTGTAATTCATTTCAAGTGTAGCGGTTTTTACATTCCCTCTATAAGTGATAGCTTATGATAAGTGTCTTTTTCTGTGTGACTTATTTCACTTAGAATTGTCGTGCCTAAATCCACTCATTATGCTGCGACTAGCCTTATGACATTGATTTCATGGCTGAGTGATATTCCATTGTACATAAGGACCACCACTTCTTTATCCATTTTTCTCTTTCCTGGGATATTTAAGGTGTCATGAAGTGGAGGTTCTTGTCAACAGAGCAGCCCTAAACTTTGGGGTGCCTGTGTCTTGCTGATTTTTAGTTTTCCCAATTTATACGCCCATGAGTGGAAGTGCCCTATGCGCTCTAAGCTGTGTTTTTTCGATGTTTCAGGACACACCGTACACTTCTCCAGAGTGGCTGTTGGCAATTTACATCCCGCCCATCAGCGTAGCAAGGATCCCATTTCTCCATGGCCTGTCCTGCATTTCTGGTTTTGACACTTTTTTCAGCATGGCTCTTTTGACCGATGGGCAGCGAGACTTCTTTGTAGCGCTGATTTGCCTTTCCAGGTTGCTTGGTTGGCCAAAAAGGGCGTATGCGTTTTTTCCTGAATATATTCAGGAAAAAACACATACGCCCTTTTTGGCCAAGGGCATCATTGTCGACGTTTTGCCGCTTTTCATGTGCTTTACAGGCGATTCGAATCGACCTCCTGAAATCTGTTTCCTGCAATTCTGCCTTGCTTTCAAATCCTCTTCGTTGCCTTCCCTCAATATATTTGTGGACGAGAGTTATCATTTATAACTCTGCAGGTTTGTGAATTGCAGTGCCCCTGAGCTCCATTTTTCAACTCGCTTTTTTGGGAGCAGGCCGCAAAAGCGCAGGATTGCCTCAGGCCCTCTTCTGGTTCCGGGCGGCAGGCTGAGCCTGTGGTTAATTCTTCTTCCTGATGGGAAAATAGAGTGACCTGTGCCTGTCCCAACACCTAGAGCTAGTCTCTCATTGGCTCCCCCTCTTCCCGTTCATCCTCAGGACAAATTGCAAGCTGTACGGAACAGGAGGTTAAAGGTGCTGGTTCTCCAAGGAGGGAGATTGCTAGTAAAGCGGCTGGAATGGCGAACCCGAGCACAAGGAGATGAGAAATGAGGTGCGTTTTAGAAAGCTTTCCCGATCACATGGTGTACCACCTTCTGGGTTTCTCATGCATGTTTTCGATGTAGGAAGATGCCCTTGAACCTGGAGATTTGGGACCCATGGGATGGGTAACAGGCAGTATTACTTTAAAGGCTCTGCGTTTGCTCCCCCAAACTCACCAAACCTCTCAGCCCCGAGAGTGTCCACCCTTATGTCTCATCCAGCTGTGGGTCTAGATATGGTCAATCCAGGTTGCATCACAGCCCCTGAACGAATTTTGTAAGAATTTCTCTCTCTTTCACTGTCTTTGTTTCACGGGCTTTTAAAAGTAATTTATTTTTATAATGGGGTTTAGCTGCTTTTCACGGCTGTGTTTATGCCGCTTTACACGCACTTGACTCACTTCCAGAGAGATATCAATACATAGGTTTTAAGATTCTTACTAGTCAGATATATTCTTGTGCGGTGAATAGGGGGTGTTGAGTCCAGTTCACTGAGCAAGGAGTAGGTCTTTCTATTACATATTGGGTTTATGGAACGGTAGCTGAGCTCATTTGAAACCCTTGTTTTATTCATCACCCCACCTCACCTTTCCCGTTAAGCAGCCATAGTGTGTCTTCTAAACGTGTGACTCTGTTCTGTTTTGTAATTCAGTTCAAGTGTAGCGGTTTTTACATTCCCTCTATAAGTGATAGCTTATGATAAGTGTCTTTTTCTGTGTGACTTATTTCACTTAGAATCGTCGTGCCTACATCTACTCCTCATGCTGCTACTAGCCTTATGACATTGATTTCATGGCTGAGTGATATTCCATTGTACATAAGGACCACCACTTCTTTATCCATTTTTCTCTTTCCAGGGATATTTAAGGTGTCATGAAGTGGACGTTCTTGTCAACAGAGCAGCCCTAAACTTTGGGGTGCCTGTGTCTTGCTGATTTTTAGTTTTCCCAATTTATACGCCCCTGAGTGGAAGTGCCCTATGCGCTCTAAGCTGTGTTTTTTCGATGTTTCAGGACATACCGTACACTTCTCCAGAGTGGCTGTTGGCAATTTACATTCCGCCCATCAGCGTAGCAAGGCTCCCATTTCTCCATGGCCTGTCCTGCATTTCTGGTTTTGACACTTTTTTCAGCATGGCCCTTTTGACCGATGGGCAGCGAGACTTCTTTGTAGCGCTGATTTGCCTTTCCAGGTTGCTTGGTTGGCCAAAAAGGGCGTATGCGTTTTTTCCTGAATATATTCAGGAAAAAACGCATACGCCCTTTTTGGCCAAGGGCATCATTGTCGACGTTTTGCCGCTTTTCATGTGCTTTACAGGCGATTCGAATCGACCTCCTGAAATCTGTTTCCTGCAATTCTGCCTTGCTTTCAAATCCTCTTCGTTGCCTTCCCTCAATATATTTGTGGACGAGAGTTATCATTTATAACTCTGCAGGTTTGTGAATTGCAGTGCCCCTGAGCTCCATTTTTCAACTCGCTTTTTTGGGAGCAGGCCGCAAAAGCGCAGGATTGCCTCAGGCCCTATTCTGCTTCCGGGCGGCAGGCTGAGCCTGTGGTTAATTCTTCTTCCTGATGGGAAAATAGAGTGACCTGTGCCTGTCCCAACACCTAGAGCTAGTCTCTCATTGGCTCCCCCTCTTCCCGTTCATCCTCAGGACAAATTGCAAGCTGTACGGAACAGGAGGTTAAAGGTGCTGGTTCTCCAAGGAGGGAGATTGCTAGTAAAGCGGCTGGAATGGCGAACCCGAGCACAAGGAGTTGAGAAATGAGGTGCGTTTTAGAAAGCTTTCCCGATCACATGGTGTACCACCTTCTGGGTTTCTCATGCATGTTTTCGATGTAGGAAGATGCCCTTGAACCTGGAGATTTGGGACCCATGGGATGGGTAACAGGCAGTATTACTTTAAAGGCTCTGCGTTTGCTCCCCCAAACTCACCAAACCTCTCAGCCCCGAGAGTGTCCACCCTTATGTCTCATCCAGCTGTGGGTCTAGATATGGTCAATCCAGGTTGCATCACAGCCCCTGAACGAATTTTGTAAGAATTTCTCTCTCTTTCACTGTCTTTGTTTCACGGGCTTTTAAAAGTAATTTATTTTTATAATGGGGTTTAGCTGCTTTTCACGGCTGAGTTTACGCTGCTTTATACCCACTTGACTCACTTCCAGAGAGATATCAATACATAGGTTTTAAGATTCTTACTAGTCAGATATATTCTTGTGCGGTGAATAGGGGGTGTTGAGTCCAGTTCACTGGGCAAGGAGTAGGTCTTTCTATTACATATTGGGTTTATGGAACGGTAGCTGAGCTCATTTGAAACCCTTGTTTTATGCATCACCCCACCTCACCTTTCCCGTTAAGCAGCCATAGTGTGTTTTCTAAACGTGTGACTCTGTTCTGTTTTGTAATTCAGTTCAAGTGTAGCGGTTTTTACATTCCCTCTATAACTGATAGCTTATGATAAGTGTCTTTTTCTGTGTGACTTATTTCACTTAGAATCGTCGTGCCTAAATCCACTCATCATGCTGCTACTAGCCTTATGACATTGATTTCATGGCTGAGTGATATTCCATTGTACATAAGGACCACCACTTCTTTATCCATTTTTCTCTTTCCTGGGATATTTAAGGTGTCATGAAGTGGAGGTTCTTGTCAACAGAGCAGCCCTAAACTTTGGGGTGCCTGTGTCTTGCTGATTTTTAGTTTTCCCAATTTATACGCCCATGAGTGGAAGTGCCCTATGCGCTCTAAGCTGTGTTTTTTCGATGTTTCAGGACACACCGTACACTTCGCCAGAGTGGCTGTTGGCAATTTACATCCCGCCCATCAGCATAGCAAGGCTCCCATTTCTCCATGGCCTGTCCTGCATTTGTGGTTTTGACACTTTTTTCAGCATGGCCCTTTTGACCGATGGGCAGCGAGACTTCTTTGTAGCGCTGATTTGCCTTTCCAGGTTGCTTGGTTGGCCAAAAAGGGCGTATGCGTTTTTTCCTGAATATATTCAGGAAAAAACGCATACGCCCTTTTTGGCCAAGGGCATCATTGTCGAAGTTTTGCCGCTTTTCATGTGCTTTACAGGCGATTCGAATCGACCTCCTGAAATCTGTTCCCTGCAATTCTGCCTTGCTTTCAAATCCTCTTCGTTGCCTTCCCTCAATATATTTGTGGACGAGAGTTATCATTTATAACTCTGCAGGTTTGTGAATTGCAGTGCCCCTGAGCTCCATTTTTCAACTCGCTTTTTTGGGAGCTGGCCGCAAAAGCGCAGGATTGCCTCAGGCCCTCTTCTGGTTCCGGGCGGCAGGCTGAGCCTGTGGTTAATTCTTCTTCCTGATGGGAAAATAGAGTGACCTGTGCCTGTCCCAACACCTAGAGCTAGTCTCTCATTGGCTCCCCCTCTTCTCGTTCATCCTCAGGACAAATTGCAAGCTGTACGGAACAGGAGGTTAAAGGTGCTGGTTCTCCAAGGAGGGAGATTGCTAGTAAAGCGGCTGGAATGGCGAACCCGAGCACAAGGAGTTGAGAAATGAGGTGCGTTTTAGAAAGCTTTCCCGATCACATGGTGTACCACCTTCTGGGTTTCTCATGCATGTTTTCGATGTAGGAAGATGCCCTTGAACCTGGAGATTTGGGACCCATGGGATGGGTAACAGGCAGTATTACTTTAAAGGCTCTGCGTTTGCTCCCCGAAACTCACCAAACCTCTCAGCCCCGAGAGTGTCCACCCTTATGTCTCATCCAGCTGTGGGTCTAGATATGGTCAATCCAGGTTGCATCACAGCCCCTGAACGAATTTTGTAAGAATTTCTCTCTCTTTCACTGTCTTTGTTTCACGGGCTTTTAAAAGTAATTTATTTTTATAATGGGGTTTAGCTGCTTTTCACGGCTGAGTTTACGCTGCTTTATACCCACTTGACTCACTTCCAGAGAGATATCAATACATAGGTTTTAAGATTCTTACTAGTCAGATATATTCTTGTGCGGTGAATAGGGGGTGTTGAGTCCAGTTCACTGGGCAAGGAGTAGGTCTTTCTATTACATATTGGGTTTATGGAACGGTATCTGAGCTAATTTGAAACCCTTGTTTTATGCATCACCCCACCTCACCTTTCCCGTTAAGCAGCCATAGTGTGTTTTCTAAACATGTGACTCTGTTCTGTTTTGTAATTCAGTTCAAGTGTAGCGGTTTTTACATTCCCTCTATAACTGATAGCTTATGATAAGTGTCTTTTTCTGTGTGACTTATTTCACTTAGAATCGTCGTGCCTAAATCCACTCATCATGCTGCTACTAGCCTTATGACATTGATTTCATGGCTGAGTGATATTCCATTGTACATAAGGACCACCACTTCTTTATCCATTTTTCTCTTTCCTGGGATATTTAAGGTGTCATGAAGTGGAGGTTCTTGTCAACAGAGCAGCCCTAAACTTTGGGGTGCCTGTGTCTTGCTGATTTTTAGTTTTCCCAATTTATACGCCCATGAGTGGAAGTGCCCTATGCGCTCTAAGCTGTGTTTTTTCGATGTTTCAGGACACACCGTACACTTCGCCAGAGTGGCTGTTGGCAATTTACATCCCGCCCATCAGCATAGCAAGGCTCCCATTTCTCCATGGCCTGTCCTGCATTTGTGGTTTTGACACTTTTTTCAGCATGGCCCTTTTGACCGATGGGCAGCGAGACTTCTTTGTAGCGCTGATTTGCCTTTCCAGGTTGCTTGGTTGGCCAAAAAGGGCGTATGCTTTTTTTCCTGAATATATTCAGGAAAATACGCATACGCCATTTTTGGCCAAGGGCATCATTGTCGACGTTTTGCCGCTTTTCATGTGCTTTACAGGCGATTCGAATCGACCTCCTGAAATCTGTTTCCTGCAATTCTGCCTTGCTTTCAAATCCTCTTCGTTGCCTTCCCTCAATATATTTGTGGACGAGAGTTATCATTTATAACTCTGCAGGTTTGTGAATTGCAGTGCCCCTGAGCTCCATTTTTCAACTCGCTTTTTTGGGAGCAGGCCGCAAAAGCGCAGGATTGCCTCAGGCCCTATTCTGCTTCCGGGCGGCAGGCTGAGCCTGTGGTTAATTCTTCTTCCTGATGGGAAAATAGAGTGACCTGTGCCTGTCCCAACACCTAGAGCTAGTCTCTCATTGGCTCCCCCTCTTCCCGTTCATCCTCAGGACAAATTGCAAGCTGTACGGAACAGGAGGTTAAAGGTGCTGGTTCTCCAAGGAGGGAGATTGCTAGTAAAGCGGCTGGAATGGCGAACCCGAGCACAAGGAGTTGAGAAATGAGGTGCGTTTTAGAAAGCTTTCCCGATCACATGGTGTACCAACTTCTGGGTTTCTCATGCATGTTTTCGATGTAGGAAGATGCCCTTGAACCTGGAGATTTGGGACCCATGGGATGGGTAACAGGCAGTATTACTTTAAAGGCTCTGCGTTTGCTCCCCGAAACTCACCAAACCTCTCAGCCCCGAGAGTGTCCACCCTTATGTCTCATCCAGCTGTGGGTCTAGATATGGTCAATCCAGGTTGCATCACAGCCCCTGAACGAATTTTGTAAGAATTTCTCTCTCTTTCACTGTCTTTGTTTCACGGGCTTTTAAAAGTAATTTATTTTTATAATGGGGTTTAGCTGCTTTTCACGGCTGAGTTTACGCTGCTTTATACCCACTTGACTCACTTCCAGAGAGATATCAATACATAGGTTTTAAGATTCTTACTAGTCAGATATATTCTTGTGCGGTGAATAGGGGGTGTTGAGTCCAGTTCACTGGGCAAGGAGTAGGTCTTTCTATTACATATTGGGTTTATGGAACGGTATCTGAGCTAATTTGAAACCCTTGTTTTATGCATCACCCCACCTCACCTTTCCCGTTAAGCAGCCATAGTGTGTCTTCTAAACGTGTGACTCTGTTCTGTTTTGTAATTCAGTTCAAGTGTAGCGGTTTTTACATTCCCTCTATAAGTGATAGCTTATGATAAGTGTCTTTTTCTGTGTGACTTATTTCACTTAGAAACGTCGTGCCTACATCTACTCCTCATGCTGCTACTAGCCTTATGACATTGATTTCATGGCTGAGTGATATTCCATTGTACATAAGGACCACCACTTCTTTATCCATTTTTCTCTTTCCAGGGATATTTAAGGTGTCATGAAGTGGAGGTTCTTGTCAACAGAGCAGCCCTAAACTTTGGGGTGCCTGTGTCTTGCTGATTTTTAGTTTTCCCAATTTATACGCCCATGAGTGGAAGTGCCCTATGCGCTCTAAGCTGTGTTTTTTCGATGTTTCAGGACACACCGTACACTTCTCCAGAGTGGCTGTTGGCAATTTACATTCCGCCCATCAGCGTAGCAAGGCTCCCATTTCTCCATGGCCTGTCCTGCATTTCTGGTTTTGACACTTTTTTCAGCATGGCCCTTTTGACCGATGGGCAGTGAGACTTCTTTGTAGCGCTGATTTGCCTTTCCAGGTTGCTTGGTTGGCCAAAAAGGGCGTATGCGTTTTTTCCTGAATATATTCAGGAAAAAACGCATACGCCCTTTTTGGCCAAGGGCATCATTGTCGACGTTTTGCCGCTTTTCATGTGCTTTACAGGCGATTCGAATCGACCTCCTGAAATCTGTTTCCTGCAATTCTGCCTTGCTTTCAAATCCTCTTCGTTGCCTTCCCTCAATATATTTGTGGACGAGAGTTATCATTTATAACTCTGCAGGTTTGTGAATTGCAGTGCCCCTGAGCTCCATTTTTCAACTCGCTTTTTTGGGAGCAGGCCGCAAAAGCGCAGGATTGCCTCAGGCCCTATTCTGGTTCCGGGCGGCAGGCTGAGCCTGTGGTTAATTCTTCTTCCTGATGGGAAAATAGAGTGACCTGTGCCTGTCCCAACACCTAGAGCTAGTCTCTCATTGGCTCCCCCTCTTCCCGTTCATCCTCAGGACAAATTGCAAGCTGTACGGAACAGGAGGTTAAAGGTGCTGGTTCTCCAAGGAAGGAGATTGCTAGTAAAGCGGCTGGAATGGCGAACCCGAGCACAAGGAGATGAGAAATGAGGTGCGTTTTAGAAAGCTTTCCCGATCACATGGTGTACCACCTTCTGGGTTTCTCATGCATGTTTTCGATGTAGGAAGATGCCCTTGAACCTGGAGATTTGGGACCCATGGGATGGGTAACAGGCAGTATTACTTTAAAGGCTCTACGTTTGCTCCCCCAAACTCACCAAAACTCTCAGCCCCGAGAGTGTCCACCCTTATGTCTCATCCAGCTGTGGGTCTAGATATGGTCAATCCAGGTTGCATCACAGCCCCTGAACGAATTTTGTAAGAATTTCTCTCTCTTTCACTGTCTTTGTTTCACGGGCTTTTAAAAGTAATTTATTTTTATACTGGGGTTTAGCTGCTTTTCACGGCTGAGTTTACGCTGCTTTATACCCACTTGACTCACTTCCAGAGAGATATCAATACATAGGTTTTAAGATTCTTACTAGTCAGATATATTCTTGTGCGGTGAATAGGGGGTGTTGAGTCCAGTTCACTGAGCAAGGAGTAGGTCTTTCTATTACATATTGGGTTTATGGAACGGTAGCTGAGCTCATTTGAACCCCTTGTTTTATGCATCACCCCACCTCACCTTTCCCGTTAAGCAGCCATAGTGTGTTTTCTAAACGTGTGACTCTGTTCTGTTTTGTAATTCATTTCAAGTGTAGCGGTTTTTACATTCCCTCTATAAGTGATAGCTTATGATAAGTGTCTTTTTCTGTGTGACTTATTTCACTTAGAATTGTCGTGCCTAAATCCACTCATTATGCTGCGACTAGCCTTATGACATTGATTTCATGGCTGAGTGATATTCCATTGTACATAAGGACCACCACTTCTTTATCCATTTTTCTCTTTCCTGGGATATTTAAGGTGTCATGAAGTGGAGGTTCTTGTCAACAGAGCAGCCCTAAACTTTGGGGTGCCTGTGTCTTGCTGATTTTTAGTTTTCCCAATTTATACGCCCATGAGTGGAAGTGCCCTATGCGCTCTAAGCTGTGTTTTTTCGATGTTTCAGGACACACCGTACACTTCTCCAGAGTGGCTGTTGGCAATTTACATCCCGCCCATCAGCGTAGCAAGGATCCCATTTCTCCATGGCCTGTCCTGCATTTCTGGTTTTGACACTTTTTTCAGCATGGCTCTTTTGACCGATGGGCAGCGAGACTTCTTTGTAGCGCTGATTTGCCTTTCCAGGTTGCTTGGTTGGCCAAAAAGGGCGTATGCGTTTTTTCCTGAATATATTCAGGAAAAAACACATACGCCCTTTTTGGCCAAGGGCATCATTGTCGACGTTTTGCCGCTTTTCATGTGCTTTACAGGCGATTCGAATCGACCTCCTGAAATCTGTTTCCTGCAATTCTGCCTTGCTTTCAAATCCTCTTCGTTGCCTTCCCTCAATATATTTGTGGACGAGAGTTATCATTTATAACTCTGCAGGTTTGTGAATTGCAGTGCCCCTGAGCTCCATTTTTCAACTCGCTTTTTTGGGAGCAGGCCGCAAAAGCGCAGGATTGCCTCAGGCCCTCTTCTGGTTCCGGGCGGCAGGCTGAGCCTGTGGTTAATTCTTCTTCCTGATGGGAAAATAGAGTGACCTGTGCCTGTCCCAACACCTAGAGCTAGTCTCTCATTGGCTCCCCCTCTTCCCGTTCATCCTCAGGACAAATTGCAAGCTGTACGGAACAGGAGGTTAAAGGTGCTGGTTCTCCAAGGAGGGAGATTGCTAGTAAAGCGGCTGGAATGGCGAACCCGAGCACAAGGAGATGAGAAATGAGGTGCGTTTTAGAAAGCTTTCCCGATCACATGGTGTACCACCTTCTGGGTTTCTCATGCATGTTTTCGATGTAGGAAGATGCCCTTGAACCTGGAGATTTGGGACCCATGGGATGGGTAACAGGCAGTATTACTT
The DNA here is from genome assembly GCF_028023285.1 of Balaenoptera ricei. Classification (NCBI taxonomy): domain Eukaryota; kingdom Metazoa; phylum Chordata; class Mammalia; order Artiodactyla; family Balaenopteridae; genus Balaenoptera; species Balaenoptera ricei. Next base: position 43,532,863 of record NC_082642.1, on the reverse strand, counting down.
TAAAGGCTCTGCGTTTGCTCCCCCAAACTCACCAAACCTCTCAGCCCCGAGAGTGTCCACCCTTATGTCTCATCCAGCTGTGGGTCTAGATATGGTCAATCCAGGTTGCATCACAGCCCCTGAACGAATTTTGTAAGAATTTCTCTCTCTTTCACTGTCTTTGTTTCACGGGCTTTTAAAAGTAATTTATTTTTATAATGGGGTTTAGCTGCTTTTCACGGCTGTGTTTATGCCGCTTTACACGCACTTGACTCACTTCCAGAGAGATATCAATACATAGGTTTTAAGATTCTTACTAGTCAGATATATTCTTGTGCGGTGAATAGGGGGTGTTGAGTCCAGTTCACTGAGCAAGGAGTAGGTCTTTCTATTACATATTGGGTTTATGGAACGGTAGCTGAGCTCATTTGAAACCCTTGTTTTATTCATCACCCCACCTCACCTTTCCCGTTAAGCAGCCATAGTGTGTCTTCTAAACGTGTGACTCTGTTCTGTTTTGTAATTCAGTTCAAGTGTAGCGGTTTTTACATTCCCTCTATAAGTGATAGCTTATGATAAGTGTCTTTTTCTGTGTGACTTATTTCACTTAGAATCGTCGTGCCTACATCTACTCCTCATGCTGCTACTAGCCTTATGACATTGATTTCATGGCTGAGTGATATTCCATTGTACATAAGGACCACCACTTCTTTATCCATTTTTCTCTTTCCAGGGATATTTAAGGTGTCATGAAGTGGACGTTCTTGTCAACAGAGCAGCCCTAAACTTTGGGGTGCCTGTGTCTTGCTGATTTTTAGTTTTCCCAATTTATACGCCCCTGAGTGGAAGTGCCCTATGCGCTCTAAGCTGTGTTTTTTCGATGTTTCAGGACACACCGTACACTTCTCCAGAGTGGCTGTTGGCAATTTACATTCCGCCCATCAGCGTAGCAAGGCTCCCATTTCTCCATGGCCTGTCCTGCATTTCTGGTTTTGACACTTTTTTCAGCATGGCCCTTTTGACCGATGGGCAGCGAGACTTCTTTGTAGCGCTGATTTGCCTTTCCAGGTTGCTTGGTTGGCCAAAAAGGGCGTATGCGTTTTTTCCTGAATATATTCAGGAAAAAACGCATACGCCCTTTTTGGCCAAGGGCATCATTGTCGACGTTTTGCCGCTTTTCATGTGCTTTACAGGCGATTCGAATCGACCTCCTGAAATCTGTTTCCTGCAATTCTGCCTTGCTTTCAAATCCTCTTCGTTGCCTTCCCTCAATATATTTGTGGACGAGAGTTATCATTTATAACTCTGCAGGTTTGTGAATTGCAGTGCCCCTGAGCTCCATTTTTCAACTCGCTTTTTTGGGAGCTGGCCGCAAAAGCGCAGGATTGCCTCAGGCCCTCTTCTGGTTCCGGGCGGCAGGCTGAGCCTGTGGTTAATTCTTCTTCCTGATGGGATAATAGAGTGACCTGTGCCTGTCCCAACACCTAGAGCTAGTCTCTCATTGGCTCCCCCTCTTCCCGTTCATCCTCAGGACAAATTGCAAGCTGTATGGAACAGGAGGTTAAAGGTGCTGATTCTCCAAGGAGGGAGATTGCTAGTAAAGCGGCTGGAATGGCGAACCCGAGCACAAGGAGTTGAGAAATGAGGTGCGTTTTAGAAAGCTTTCCCGATCACACGGTGTACCACCTTCTGGGTTTCTCATGCATGTTTTCGATGTAGGAAGATGCCCTTGAACCTGGAGATTTGGGACCCATGGGATGGGTAACAGGCAGTATTACTTTAAAGGCTCTACGTTTGCTCCCCCAAACTCACCAAAACTCTCAGCCCCGAGAGTGTCCACCCTTATGTCTCATCCAGCTGTGGGTCTAGATATGGTCAATCCAGGTTGCATCACAGCCCCTGAACGAATTTTGTAAGAATTTCTCTCTCTTTCACTGTCTTTGTTTCACGGGCTTTTAAAAGTAATTTATTTTTATAATGGGGTTTAGCTGCTTTTCACGGCTGTGTTTATGCCGCTTTACACCCACTTGACTCACTTCCAGAGAGATATCAATACATAGGTTTTAAGATTCTTACTAGTCAGATATATTCTTGTGCGGTGAATAGGGGGTGTTGAGTCCAGTTCACTGAGCAAGGAGTAGGTCTTTCTATTACATATTAGGTTTATGGAACGGTATCTGAGCTCATTTGAAACCCTTGTTTTATTCATCACCCCACCTCACCTTTCCCGTTAAGCAGCCATAGTGTGTTTTCTAAACGTGTGACTCTGTTCTGTTTTGTAATTCAGTTCAAGTGTAGCGGTTTTTACATTCCCTCTATAACTGATAGCTTATGATAAGTGTCTTTTTCTGTGTGACTTATTTCACTTAGAATCGTCGTGCCTACATCTACTCATCATGCTGCTACTAGCCTTATGACATTGATTTCATGGCTGAGTGATATTCCATTGTACATAAGGACCACCACTTCTTTATCCATTTTTCTCTTTCCAGGGATATTTAAGGTGTCATGAAGTGGAGGTTCTTGTCAACAGAGCAGCCCTAAACTTTGGGGTGCCTGTGTCTTGCTGATTTTTAATTTTCCCAATTTATACGCCCATGAGTGGAAGTGCCCTATGCGCTCTAAGCTGTGTTTTTTCGATGTTTCAGGACACACCGTACACTTCTCCAGAGTGGCTGTTGGCAATTTACATCCCGCCCATCAGCGTAGCAAGGCTCCCATTTCTCCATGGCCTGTCCTGCATTTCTGGTTTTGACACTTTTTTCAGCATGGCCCTTTTGACCTATGGGCAGCGAGACTTCTTTGTAGCGCTGATTTGCCTTTCCAGGTTGCTTGGTTGGCCAAAAAGGGCGTATGCGTTTTTTCCTGAATATATTCAGGAAAAAACGCATACGCCCTTTTTGGCCAAGGGCATCATTGTCGACGTTTTGCCGCTTTTCATGTGCTTTACAGGCGATTCGAATCGACCTCCTGAAATCTGTTTCCTGCAATTCTGCCTTGCTTTCAAATCCTCTTCGTTGCCTTCCCTCAATATATTTGTGGACGAGAGTTATCATTTATAACTCTGCAGGTTTGTGAATTGCAGTGCCCCTGAGCTCCATTTTTCAACTCGCTTTTTTGGGAGCTGGCCGCAAAAGCGCAGGATTGCCTCAGGCCCTCTTCTGGTTCCGGGCGGCAGGCTGAGCCTGTGGTTAATTCTTCTTCCTGATGGGAAAATAGAGTGACCTGTGCCTGTCCCAACACCTAGAGCTAGTCTCTCATTGGCTCCCCCTCTTCCCGTTCATCCTCAGGACAAATTGCAAGCTGTACGGAACAGGAGGTTAAAGGTGCTGGTTCTCCAAGGAGGGAGATTGCTAGTAAAGCGGCTGGAATGGTGAACCCGAGCACAAGGAGTTGAGAAATGAGGTGCGTTTTAGAAAGCTTTCCCGATCACATGGTGTACCACCTTCTGGGTTTCTCATGCATGTTTTCGATGTAGGAAGATGCCCTTGAACCTGGAGATTTGGGACCCATGGGATGGGTAACAGGCAGTATTACTTTAAAGGCTCTGCGTTTGCTCCCCGAAACTCACCAAACCTCTCAGCACCGAGAGTGTCCACCCTTATGTCTCATCCAGCTGTGGGTCTAGATATGGTCAATCCAGGTTGCATCACAGAGCCTGAACGAATTTTGTAAGAATTTCTCTCTCTTTCACTGTCTTTGTTTCACGGGCTTTTAAAAGTAATTTATTTTTATAATGGGGTTTAGCTGCTTTTCACGGCTGAGTTTACGCTGCTTTATACCCACTTGACTCACTTCCAGAGAGATATCAATACATAGGTTTTAAGATTCTTACTAGTCAGATATATTCTTGTGCGGTGAATAGGGGGTGTTGAGTCCAGTTCACTGAGCAAGGAGTAGGTCTTTCTATTACATATTGGGTTTATGGAACGGTAGCTGAGCTCATTTGAAACCCTTGTTTTATGCATCACCCCACCTCACCTTTCCCGTTAAGCAGCCATAGTGTGTTTTCTAAACGTGTGACTCTGTTCTGTTTTGTAATTCAGTTCAAGTGTAGCGGTTTTTACATTCCCTCTATAAGTGATAGCTTATGATAAGTGTCTTTTTCTGTGTGACTTATTTCACTTAGAATCGTCGTGCCTAAATCCACTCATTATGCTGCGACTAGCCTTATGACATTGATTTCATGGCTGAGTGATATTCCATTGTACATAAGGACCACCACTTCTTTATCCATTTTTCTCTTTCCTGGGATATTTAAGGTGTCATGAAGTGGAGGTTCTTGTCAACAGAGCAGCCCTAAACTTTGGGGTGCCTGTGTCTTGTTAATTTTAATTTTCCCAATTTATACGCCCATGAGTGGAAGTGCCCTATGCGCTCTAAGCTGTGTTTTTTCGATGTTTCAGGACACACCGTACACTTCTCCAGAGTGGCTGTTGGCAATTTACATCCCGCCCATCAGCGTAGCAAGGCTCCCATTTCTCCATGGCCTGTCCTGCATTTCTGGTTTTGACACTTTTTTCAGCATGGCCCTTTTGACCGATGGGCAGCGAGACTTCTTTGTAGCGCTGATTTGCCTTTCCAGGTTGCTTGGTTGGCCAAAAAGGGCGTATGCGTTTTTTCCTGAATATATTCAGGAAAAAACGCATACGCCCTTTTTGGCCAAGGGCATCATTGTCGACGTTTTGCCGCTTTTCATGTGCTTTACAGGCGATTCGAATCGACCTCCTGAAATCTGTTTCCTGCAATTCTGCCTTGCTTTCAAATCCTCTTCGTTGCCTTCCCTCAATATATTTGTGGACGAGAGTTATCATTTATAACTCTGCAGGTTTGTGAATTGCAGTGCCCCTGAGCTCCATTTTTCAACTCGCTTTTTTGGGAGCTGGCCGCAAAAGCGCAGGATTGCCTCAGGCCCTCTTCTGGTTCCGGGCGGCAGGCTGAGCCTGTGGTTAATTCTTCTTCCTGATGGGAAAATAGAGTGACCTGTGCCTGTCCCAACACCTAGAGCTAGTCTCTCATTGGCTCCCCCTCTTCCCGTTCATCCTCAGGACAAATTGCAAGCTGTACGGAACAGGAGGTTAAAGGTGCTGGTTCTCCAAGGAGGGAGATTGCTAGTAAAGCGGCTGGAATGGCGAACCCGAGCACAAGGAGTTGAGAAATGAGGTGCGTTTTAGAAAGCTTTCCCGATCACATGGTGTACCACCTTCTGGGTTTCTCATGCATGTTTTCGATGTAGGAAGATGCCCTTGAACCTGGAGATTTGGGACCCATGGGATGGGTAACAGGCAGTATTACTTTAAAGGCTCTACGTTTGCTCCCCCAAACTCACCAAAACTCTCAGCCCCGAGAGTGTCCACCCTTATGTCTCATCCAGCTGTGGGTCTAGATATGGTCAATCCAGGTTGCATCACAGCCCCTGAACGAATTTTGTAAGAATTTCTCTCTCTTTCACTGTCTTTGTTTCACGGGCTTTTAAAAGTAATTTATTTTTATAATGGGGTTTAGCTGCTTTTCACGGCTGTGTTTATGCCGCTTTACACCCACTTGACTCACTTCCAGAGAGATATCAATACATAGGTTTTAAGATTCTTACTAGTCAGATATATTCTTGTGCGGTGAATAGGGGGTGTTGAGTCCAGTTCACTGGGCAAGGAGTAGGTCTTTCTATTACATATTGGGTTTATGGAACGGTATCTGAGCTAATTTGAAACCCTTGTTTTATGCATCACCCCACCTCACCTTTCCCGTTAAGCAGCCATAGTGTGTTTTCTAAACGTGTGACTCTGTTCTGTTTTGTAATTCAGTTCAAGTGTAGCGGTTTTTGCATTCCCTCTATAAATGATAGCTTATGATAAGTGTCTTTTTCTGTGTGACTTATTTCACTTAGAATCGTCGTGCCTAAATCCACTCATCATGCTGGTACTAGCCTTATGACATTGATTTCATGGCTGAGTGATATTCCATTGTACATAAGGACCACCACTTCTTTATCCATTTTTCTCTTTCCAGGGATATTTAAGGTGTCATGAAGTGGAGGTTCTTGTCAACAGAGCAGCCCTAAACTTTGGGGTGCCTGTGTCTTGCTGATTTTTAGTTTTCCCAATTTATACGCCCATGAGTGGAAGTGCCCTATGCGCTCTAAGCTGTGTTTTTTCGATGTTTCAGGACACACCGTACACTTCTCCAGAGTGGCTGTTGGCAATTTACATCCCGCCCATCAGCGTAGCAAGGCTCCCATTTCTCCATGGCCTGTCCTGCATTTCTGGTTTTGACACTTTTTTCAGCATGGCACTTTTGACCGATGGGCAGCGAGACTTCTTTGTAGCGCTGATTTGCCTTTCCAGGTTGCTTGGTTGGCCAAAAAGGGCGTATGCGTTTTTTCCTGAATATATTCAGGAAAAAACGCATACGCCCTTTTTGGCCAAGGGCATCATTGTCGACGTTTTGCCGCTTTTCATGTGCTTTACAGGCGATTCGAATCGACCTCCTGAAATCTGTTTCCTGCAATTCTGCCTTGCTTTCAAATCCTCTTCGTTGCCTTCCCTCAATATATTTGTGGACGAGAGTTATCATTTATAACTCTGCAGGTTTGTGAATTGCAGTGCCCCTGAGCTCCATTTTTCAACTCGCTTTTTTGGGAGCAGGCCGCAAAAGCGCAGGATTGCCTCAGGCCCTATTCTGGTTCCGGGCGGCAGGCTGAGCCTGTGGTTAATTCTTCTTCCTGATGGGAAAATAGAGTGACCTGTGCCTGTCCCAACACCTAGAGCTAGTCTCTCATTGGCTCCCCCTCTTCCCGTTCATCCTCAGGACAAATTGCAAGCTGTACGGAACAGGAGGTTAAAGGTGCTGGTTCTCCAAGGAGGGAGATTGCTAGTAAAGCGGCTGGAATGGCGAACCCGAGCACAAGGAGATGAGAAATGAGGTGCGTTTTAGAAAGCTTTCCCGATCACATGGTGTACCAACTTCTGGGTTTCTCATGCATGTTTTCGATGTAGGAAGATGCCCTTGAACCTGGAGATTTGGGACCCATGGGATGGGTAACAGGCAGTATTACTTTAAAGGCTCTGCGTTTGCTCCCCCAAACTCACCAAACCTCTCAGCCCCGAGAGTGTCCACCCTTATGTCTCATCCAGCTGTGGGTCTAGATATGGTCAATCCAGGTTGCATCACAGCCCCTGAACGAATTTTGTAAGAATTTCTCTCTCTTTCACTGTCTTTGTTTCACGGGCTTTTAAAAGTAATTTATTTTTATAATGGGGTTTAGCTGCTTTTCACGGCTGTGTTTATGCCGCTTTACACCCACTTGACTCACTTCCAGAGAGATATCAATACATAGGTTTTAAGATTCTTACTAGTCAGATATATTCTTGTGCGGTGAATAGGGGGTGTTGAGTCCAGTTCACTGAGCAAGGAGTAGGTCTTTCTATTACATATTGGGTTTATGGAACGGTAGCTGAGCTCATTTGAAACCCTTGTTTTATTCATCACCCCACCTCACCTTTCCCGTTAAGCAGCCATAGTGTGTCTTCTAAACGTGTGACTCTGTTCTGTTTTGTAATTCAGTTCAAGTGTAGCGGTTTTTACATTCCCTCTATAAGTGATAGCTTATGATAAGTGTCTTTTTCTGTGTGACTTATTTCACTTAGAATCGTCGTGCCTAAATCCACTCATTATGCTGCGACTAGCCTTATGACATTGATTTCATGGCTGAGTGATATTCCATTGTACATAAGGACCACCACTTCTTTATCCATTTTTCTCTTTCCTGGGATATTTAAGGTGTCATGAAGTGGAGGTTCTTGTCAACAGAGCAGCCCTAAATTTTGGGGTGCCTGTGTTTTGTTAATTTTAATTTTCCCAATTTATACGCCCATGAGTGGAAGTGCCCTATGCGCTCTAAGCTGTGTTTTTTCGATGTTTCAGGACACACCGTACACTTCTCCAGAGTGGCTGTTGGCAATTTACATCCCGCCCATCAGCGTAGCAAGGCTCCCATTTCTCCATGGCCTGTCCTGCATTTCTGGTTTTGACACTTTTTTCAGCATGGCCCTTTTGACCGATGGGCAGCGAGACTTCTTTGTAGCGCTGATTTGCCTTTCCAGGTTGCTTGGTTGGCCAAAAAGGGCGTATGCGTTTTTTCCTGAATATATTCAGGAAAAAACGCATACGCCCTTTTTGGCCAAGGGCATCATTGTCGACGTTTTCCCGCTTTTCATGTGCTTTACAGGTGATTCGAATCGACCTCCTGAAATCTGTTTCCTGCAATTCTGCCTTGCTTTCAAATCCTCTTCGTTGCCTTCCCTCAATATATTTGTGGACGAGAGTTATCATTTATAACTCTGCAGGTTTGTGAATTGCAGTGCCCCTGAGCTCCATTTTTCAACTCGCTTTTTTGGGAGCTGGCCGCAAAAGCGCAGGATTGCCTCAGGCCCTCTTCTGGTTCCGGGCGGCAGGCTGAGCCTGTGGTTAATTCTTCTTCCTGATGGGAAAATAGAGTGACCTGTGCCTGTCCCAACACCTAGAGCTAGTCTCTCATTGGCTCCCCCTCTTCCCGTTCATCCTCAGGACAAATTGCAAGCTGTACGGAACAGGAGGTTAAAGGTGCTGGTTCTCCAAGGAGGGAGATTGCTAGTAAAGCGGCTGGAATGGCTAACCCGAGCACAAGGAGTTGAGAAATGAGGTGCGTTTTAGAAAGCTTTCCCGATCACATGGTGTACCACCTTCTGGGTTTCTCATGCATGTTTTCGATGTAGGAAGATGCCCTTGAACCTGGAGATTTGGGACCCATGGGATGGGTAACAGGCAGTATTACTTTAAAGGCTCTACGTTTGCTCCCCCAAACTCACCAAAACTCTCAGCCCTGAGAGTGTCCACCCTTATGTCTCATCCAGCTGTGGGTCTAGATATGGTCAATCCAGGTTGCATCACAGCCCCTGAAAGAATTTTGTAAGAATTTCTCTCTCTTTCACTGTCTTTGTTTCACGGGCTTTTAAAAGTAATTTATTTTTATAATGGGGTTTAGCTGCTTTTCACGGCTGTGTTTATGCCGCTTTACACCCACTTGACTCACTTCCAGAGAGATATCAATACATAGGTTTTAAGATTCTTACTAGTCAGATATATTCTTGTGCGGTGAATAGGGGGTGTTGAGTCCAGTTCACTGAGCAAGGAGTAGGTCTTTCTATTACATATTGGGTTTATGGAACGGTAGCTGAGCTCATTTGAAACCCTTGTTTTATTCATCACCCCACCTCACCTTTCCCGTTAAGCAGCCATAGTGTGTTTTCTAAACGTGTGACTCTGTTCTGTTTTGTAATTCAGTTCAAGTGTAGCGGTTTTTACATTCCCTCTATAACTGATAGCTTATGATAAGTGTCTTTTTCTGTGTGACTTATTTCACTTAGAATCGTCGTGCCTACATCTACTCATCATGCTGCTACTAGCCTTATGACATTGATTTCATGGCTGAGTGATATTCCATTGTACATAAGGACCACCACTTCTTTATCCATTTTTCTCTTTCCAGGGATATTTAAGGTGTCATGAAGTGGAGGTTCTTGTCAACAGAGCAGCCCTAAACTTTGGGGTGCCTGTGTCTTGCTGATTTTTAGTTTTCCCAATTTATACGCCCATGAGTGGAAGTGCCCTATGCGCTCTAAGCTGTGTTTTTTCGATGTTTCAGGACACACCGTACACTTCTCCAGAGTGGCTGTTGGCAATTTACATCCCGCCCATCAGCGTAGCAAGGCTCCCATTTCTCCATGGCCTGTCCTGCATTTCTGGTTTTGACACTTTTTTCAGCATGGCCCTTTTGACCGATGGGCAGCGAGACTTCTTTGTAGCGCTGATTTGCCTTTCCAGGTTGCTTGGTTGGCCAAAAAGGGCGTATGCGTTTTTTCCTGAATATATTCAGGAAAAAACGCATACGCCCTTTTTGGCCAAGGGCATCATTGTCGACGTTTTGCCGCTTTTCATGTGCTTTACAGGCGATTCGAATCGACCTCCTGAAATCTGTTTCCTGCAATTCTGCCTTGCTTTCAAATCCTCTTCGTTGCCTTCCCTCAATATATTTGTGGACGAGAGTTATCATTTATAACTCTGCAGGTTTGTGAATTGCAGTGCCCCTGAGCTCCATTTTTCAACTCGCTTTTTTGGGAGCTGGCCGCAAAAGCGCAGGATTGCCTCAGGCCCTCTTCTGGTTCCGGGCGGCAGGCTGAGCCTGTGGTTAATTCTTCTTCCTGATGGGAGAATAGAGTGACCTGTGCCTGTCCCAACACCTAGAGTTGGTCTCTCATTGGCTCCCCCTCTTCCCGTTCATCCTCAGGACAAATTGCAAGCTGTATGGAACAGGAGGTTAAAGGTGCTGATTCTCCAAGGAGGGAGATTGCTAGTAAAGTGGCTGGAATGGCGAACCCGAGCACAAGGAGATGAGAAATGAGGTGCGTTTTAGAAAGCTTTCCCGATCACACGGTGTACCACCTTCTGGGTTTCTCATGCATGTTTTCGATGTAGGAAGATGCCCTTGAACCTGGAGATTTGGGACCCATGGGATGGGTAACAGGCAGTATTACTTTAAAGGCTCTGCGTTTGCTCCCCCAACCTCACCAAAGCTCTCAGCCCCAAGAGTGTCCACCCTTATGTCTCATCCAGCTGTGGGTCTAGATATAGTCAATCCAGGTTGCATCACAGAGCCTGAACGAATTTTGTAAGAATTTCTCTCTCTTTCACTGTCTTTGTTTCACGGGCTTTTAAAAGTAATTTATTTTTATACTGGGGTTTAGCTGCTTTTCACGGCTGAGTTTACGCTGCTTTATACCCACTTGACTCACTTCCAGAGAGATATCAATACATAGGTTTTAAGATTCTTACTAGTCAGATATATTCTTGTGCGGTGAATAGGGGGTGTTGAGTCCAGTTCACTGGGCAAGGAGTAGGTCTTTCTATTACATATTGGGTTTATGGAACGGTATCTGAGCTAATTTGAAACCCTTGTTTTATGCATCACCCCACCTCACCTTTCCCGTTAAGCAGCCATAGTGTGTTTTCTAAACGTGTGACTCTGTTCTGTTTTGTAATTCAGTTCAAGTGTAGCGGTTTTTACATTCCCTCTATAACAGATAGCTTATGATAAGTGTCTTTTTCTGTGTGACTTATTTCACTTAGAATCGTCGTGCCTACATCTACTCATCATGCTGCTACTAGCCTTATGACATTGATTTCATGGCTGAGTGATATTCCATTGTACATAAGGACCACCACTTCTTTATCCATTTTTCTCTTTCCTGGGATATTTAAGGTGTCATGAAGTGGAGGTTCTTGTCAACAGAGCAGCCCTAAACTTTGGGGTGCCTGTGTCTTGTTAATTTTAATTTTCCCAATTTATACGCCCATGAGTGGAAGTGCCCTATGCGCTCTAAGCTGTGTTTTTTCGATGTTTCAGGACACACCGTACACTTCTCCAGAGTGGCTGTTGGCAATTTACATCCCGCCCATCAGCGTAGCAAGGCTCCCATTTCTCCATGGCCTGTCCTGCATTTCTGGTTTTGACACTTTTTTCAGCATGGCCCTTTTGACCGATGGGCAGCGAGACTTCTTTGTAGCGCTGATTTGCCTTTCCAGGTTGCTTGGTTGGCCAAAAAGGGCGTATGCGTTTTTTCCTGAATATATTCAGGAAAAAACGCATACGCCCTTTTTGGCCAAGGGCATCATTGTCGACGTTTTGCCGCTTTTCATGTGCTTTAAAGGCGATTCGAATCGACCTCCTGAAATCTGTTTCCTGCAATTCTGCCTTGCTTTCAAATCCTCTTCGTTGCCTTCCCTCAATATATTTGTGGACGAGAGTTATCATTTATAACTCTGCAGGTTTGTGAATTGCAGTGCCCCTGAGCTCCATTTTTCAACTCGCTTTTTTGGGAGCTGGCCGCAAAAGCGCAGGATTGCCTCAGGCCCTCTTCTGGTTCCGGGCGGCAGGCTGAGCCTGTGGTTAATTCTTCTTCCTGATGGGAAAATAGAGTGACCTGTGCCTGTCCCAACACCTAGAGCTAGTCTCTCATTGGCTCCCCCTCTTCCCGTTCATCCTCAGGACAAATTGCAAGCTGTACGGAACAGGAGGTTAAAGGTGCTGGTTCTCCAAGGAGGGAGATTGCTAGTAAAGCGGCTGGAATGGTGAACCCGAGCACAAGGAGTTGAGAAATGAGGTGCGTTTTAGAAAGCTTTCCCGATCACATGGTGTACCACCTTCTGGGTTTCTCATGCATGTTTTCGATGTAGGAAGATGCCCTTGAACCTGGAGATTTGGGACCCATGGGATGGGTAACAGGCAGTATTACTTTAAAGGCTCTGCGTTTGCTCCCCGAAACTCACCAAACCTCTCAGCCCCGAGAGTGTCCACCCTTATGTCTCATCCAGCTGTGGGTCTAGATATGGTCAATCCAGGTTGCATCACAGCCCCTGAACGAATTTTGTAAGAATTTCTCTCTCTTTCACTGTCTTTGTTTCACGGGCTTTTAAAAGTAATTTATTTTTATAATGGGGTTTAGCTGCTTTTCACGGCTGAGTTTACGCTGCTTTATACCCACTTGACTCACTTCCAGAGAGATATCAATACATAGGTTTTAAGATTCTTACTAGTCAGATATATTCTTGTGCGGTGAATAGGGGGTGTTGAGTCCAGTTCACTGGGCAAGGAGTAGGTCTTTCTATTACATATTGGGTTTATGGAACGGTAGCTGAGCTAATTTGAAACCCTTGTTTTATGCATCACCCCACCTCACCTTTCCCGTTAAGCAGCCATAGTGTGTTTTCTAAACGTGTGACTCTGTTCTGTTTTGTAATTCAGTTCAAGTGTAGCGGTTTTTGCATTCCCTCTATAAATGATAGCTTATGATAAGTGTCTTTTTCTGTGTGACTTATTTCACTTAGAATCGTCGTGCCTAAATCCACTCATCATGCTGGTACTAGCCTTATGACATTGATTTCATGGCTGAGTGATATTCCATTGTACATAAGGACCACCACTTCTTTATCCATTTTTCTCTTTCCAGGGATATTTAAGGTGTCATGAAGTGGAGGTTCTTGTCAACAGAGCAGCCCTAAACTTTGGGGTGCCTGTGTCTTGCTGATTTTTAGTTTTCCCAATTTATACGCCCATGAGTGGAAGTGCCCTATGCGCTCTAAGCTGTGTTTTTTCGATGTTTCAGGACACACCGTACACTTCTCCAGAGTGGCTGTTGGCAATTTACATCCCGCCCATCAGCGTAGCAAGGCTCCCATTTCTCCATGGCCTGTCCTGCATTTCTGGTTTTGACACTTTTTTCAGCATGGCACTTTTGACCGATGGGCAGCGAGACTTCTTTGTAGCGCTGATTTGCCTTTCCAGGTTGCTTGGTTGGCCAAAAAGGGCGTATGCGTTTTTTCCTGAATATATTCAGGAAAAAACGCATACGCCCTTTTTGGCCAAGGGCATCATTGTCGACGTTTTGCCGCTTTTCATGTGCTTTACAGGCGATTCGAATCGACCTCCTGAAATCTGTTTCCTGCAATTCTGCCTTGCTTTCAAATCCTCTTCGTTGCCTTCCCTCAATATATTTGTGGACGAGAGTTATCATTTATAACTCTGCAGGTTTGTGAATTGCAGTGCCCCTGAGCTCCATTTTTCAACTCGCTTTTTTGGGAGCAGGCCGCAAAAGCGCAGGATTGCCTCAGGCCCTATTCTGGTTCCGGGCGGCAGGCTGAGCCTGTGGTTAATTCTTCTTCCTGATGGGAAAATAGAGTGACCTGTGCCTGTCCCAACACCTAGAGCTAGTCTCTCATTGGCTCCCCCTCTTCCCGTTCATCCTCAGGACAAATTGCAAGCTGTACGGAACAGGAGGTTAAAGGTGCTGGTTCTCCAAGGAGGGAGATTGCTAGTAAAGCGGCTGGAATGGCGAACCCGAGCACAAGGAGATGAGAAATGAGGTGCGTTTTAGAAAGCTTTCCCGATCACATGGTGTACCAACTTCTGGGTTTCTCATGCATGTTTTCGATGTAGGAAGATGCCCTTGAACCTGGAGATTTGGGACCCATGGGATGGGTAACAGGCAGTATTACTTTAAAGGCTCTGCGTTTGCTCCCCCAAACTCACCAAACCTCTCAGCCCCGAGAGTGTCCACCCTTATGTCTCATCCAGCTGTGGGTCTAGATATGGTCAATCCAGGTTGCATCACAGCCCCTGAACGAATTTTGTAAGAATTTCTCTCTCTTTCACTGTCTTTGTTTCACGGGCTTTTAAAAGTAATTTATTTTTATAATGGGGTTTAGCTGCTTTTCACGGCTGTGTTTATGCCGCTTTACACCCACTTGACTCACTTCCAGAGAGATATCAATACATAGGTTTTAAGATTCTTACTAGTCAGATATATTCTTGTGCGGTGAATAGGGGGTGTTGAGTCCAGTTCACTGAGCAAGGAGTAGGTCTTTCTATTACATATTGGGTTTATGGAACGGTAGCTGAGCTCATTTGAAACCCTTGTTTTATTCATCACCCCACCTCACCTTTCCCGTTAAGCAGCCATAGTGTGTCTTCTAAACGTGTGACTCTGTTCTGTTTTGTAATTCAGTTCAAGTGTAGCGGTTTTTACATTCCCTCTATAAGTGATAGCTTATGATAAGTGTCTTTTTCTGTGTGACTTATTTCACTTAGAATCGTCGTGCCTAAATCCACTCATTATGCTGCGACTAGCCTTATGACATTGATTTCATGGCTGAGTGATATTCCATTGTACATAAGGACCACCACTTCTTTATCCATTTTTCTCTTTCCTGGGATATTTAAGGTGTCATGAAGTGGAGGTTCTTGTCAACAGAGCAGCCCTAAACTTTGGGGTGCCTGTGTTTTGTTAATTTTAATTTTCCCAATTTATACGCCCATGAGTGGAAGTGCCCTATGCGCTCTAAGCTGTGTTTTTTCGATGTTTCAGGACACACCGTACACTTCTCCAGAGTGGCTGTTGGCAATTTACATCCCGCCCATCAGCGTAGCAAGGCTCCCATTTCTCCATGGCCTGTCCTGCATTTCTGGTTTTGACACTTTTTTCAGCATGGCCCTTTTGACCGATGGGCAGCGAGACTTCTTTGTAGCGCTGATTTGCCTTTCCAGGTTGCTTGGTTGGCCAAAAAGGGCGTATGCGTTTTTTCCTGAATATATTCAGGAAAAAACGCATACGCCCTTTTTGGCCAAGGGCATCATTGTCGACGTTTTCCCGCTTTTCATGTGCTTTACAGGTGATTCGAATCGACCTCCTGAAATCTGTTTCCTGCAATTCTGCCTTGCTTTCAAATCCTCTTCGTTGCCTTCCCTCAATATATTTGTGGACGAGAGTTATCATTTATAACTCTGCAGGTTTGTGAATTGCAGTGCCCCTGAGCTCCATTTTTCAACTCGCTTTTTTGGGAGCTGGCCGCAAAAGCGCAGGATTGCCTCAGGCCCTCTTCTGGTTCCGGGCGGCAGGCTGAGCCTGTGGTTAATTCTTCTTCCTGATGGGAAAATAGAGTGACCTGTGCCTGTCCCAAAACCTAGAGCTAGTCTCTCATTGGCTCCCCCTCTTCCCGTTCATCCTCAGGACAAATTGCAAGCTGTACGGAACAGGAGGTTAAAGGTGCTGGTTCTCCAAGGAGGGAGATTGCTAGTAAAGCGGCTGGAATGGCTAACCCGAGCACAAGGAGTTGAGAAATGAGGTGCGTTTTAGAAAGCTTTCCCGATCACATGGTGTACCACCTTCTGGGTTTCTCATGCATGTTTTCGATGTAGGAAGATGCCCTTGAACCTGGAGATTTGGGACCCATGGGATGGGTAACAGGCAGTATTACTTTAAAGGCTCTACGTTTTCTCCCCCAAACTCACCAAAACTCTCAGCCCTGAGAGTGTCCACCCTTATGTCTCATCCAGCTGTGGGTCTAGATATGGTCAATCCAGGTTGCATCACAGCCCCTGAAAGAATTTTGTAAGAATTTCTCTCTCTTTCACTGTCTTTGTTTCACGGGCTTTTAAAAGTAATTTATTTTTATAATGGGGTTTAGCTGCTTTTCACGGCTGTGTTTATGCCGCTTTACACCCACTTGACTCACTTCCAGAGAGATATCAATACATAGGTTTTAAGATTCTTACTAGTCAGATATATTCTTGTGCGGTGAATAGGGGGTGTTGAGTCCAGTTCACTGAGCAAGGAGTAGGTCTTTCTATTACATATTGGGTTTATGGAACGGTATCTGAGCTCATTTGAAACCCTTGTTTTATTCATCACCCCACCTCACCTTTCCCGTTAAGCAGCCATAGTGTGTTTTCTAAACGTGTGACTCTGTTCTGTTTTGTAATTCAGTTCAAGTGTAGCGGTTTTTACATTCCCTCTATAACTGATAGCTTATGATAAGTGTCTTTTTCTGTGTGACTTATTTCACTTAGAATCGTCGTGCCTACATCTACTCATCATGCTGCTACTAGCCTTATGACATTGATTTCATGGCTGAGTGATATTCCATTGTACATAAGGACCACCACTTCTTTATCCATTTTTCTCTTTCCAGGGATATTTAAGGTGTCATGAAGTGGAGGTTCTTGTCAACAGAGCAGCCCTAAACTTTGGGGTGCCTGTGTCTTGCTGATTTTTAGTTTTCCCAATTTATACGCCCATGAGTGGAAGTGCCCTATGCGCTCTAAGCTGTGTTTTTTCGATGTTTCAGGACACACCGTACACTTCTCCAGAGTGGCTGTTGGCAATTTACATCCCGCCCATCAGCGTAGCAAGGCTCCCATTTCTCCATGGCCTGTCCTGCATTTCTGGTTTTGACACTTTTTTCAGCATGGCCCTTTTGACCGATGGGCAGCGAGACTTCTTTGTAGCGCTGATTTGCCTTTCCAGGTTGCTTGGTTGGCCAAAAAGGGCGTATGCGTTTTTTCCTGAATATATTCAGGAAAAAACGCATACGCCCTTTTTGGCCAAGGGCATCATTGTCGACGTTTTGCCGCTTTTCATGTGCTTTACAGGCGATTCGAATCGACCTCCTGAAATCTGTTTCCTGCAATTCTGCCTTGCTTTCAAATCCTCTTCGTTGCCTTCCCTCAATATATTTGTGGACGAGAGTTATCATTTATAACTCTGCAGGTTTGTGAATTGCAGTGCCCCTGAGCTCCATTTTTCAACTCGCTTTTTTGGGAGCTGGCCGCAAAAGCGCAGGATTGCCTCAGGCCCTCTTCTGGTTCCGGGCGGCAGGCTGAGCCTGTGGTTAATTCTTCTTCCTGATGGGAGAATAGAGTGACCTGTGCCTGTCCCAACACCTAGAGTTGGTCTCTCATTGGCTCCCCCTCTTCCCGTTCATCCTCAGGACAAATTGCAAGCTGTATGGAACAGGAGGTTAAAGGTGCTGATTCTCCAAGGAGGGAGATTGCTAGTAAAGTGGCTGGAATGGCGAACCCGAGCACAAGGAGATGAGAAATGAGGTGCGTTTTAGAAAGCTTTCCCGATCACACGGTGTACCACCTTCTGGGTTTCTCATGCATGTTTTCGATGTAGGAAGATGCCCTTGAACCTGGAGATTTGGGACCCATGGGATGGGTAACAGGCAGTATTACTTTAAAGGCTCTGCGTTTGCTCCCCCAACCTCACCAAAGCTCTCAGCCCCAAGAGTGTCCACCCTTATGTCTCATCCAGCTGTGGGTCTAGATATAGTCAATCCAGGTTGCATCACAGAGCCTGAACGAATTTTGTAAGAATTTCTCTCTCTTTCACTGTCTTTGTTTCACGGGCTTTTAAAAGTAATTTATTTTTATACTGGGGTTTAGCTGCTTTTCACGGCTGAGTTTACGCTGCTTTATACCCACTTGACTCACTTCCAGAGAGATATCAATACCTAGGTTTTAAGATTCTTACTAGTCAGATATATTCTTGTGCGGTGAATAGGGGGTGTTGAGTCCAGTTCACTGGGCAAGGAGTAGGTCTTTCTATTACATATTGGGTTTATGGAACGGTATCTGAGCTAATTTGAAACCCTTGTTTTATGCATCACCCCACCTCACCTTTCCCGTTAAGCAGCCATAGTGTGTTTTCTAAACGTGTGACTCTGTTCTGTTTTGTAATTCAGTTCAAGTGTAGCGGTTTTTACATTCCCTCTATAACAGATAGCTTATGATAAGTGTCTTTTTCTGTGTGACTTATTTCACTTAGAATCGTCGTGCCTAAATCTACTCATCATGCTGCTACTAGCCTTATGACATTGATTTCATGGCTGAGTGATATTCCATTGTACATAAGGACCACCACTTCTTTATCCATTTTTCTCTTTCCTGGGATATTTAAGGTGTCATGAAGTGGAGGTTCTTGTCAACAGAGCAGCCCTAAACTTTGGGGTGCCTGTGTCTTGTTAATTTTAATTTTCCCAATTTATACGCCCATGAGTGGAAGTGCCCTATGCGCTCTAAGCTGTGTTTTTTCGATGTTTCAGGACACACCGTACACTTCTCCAGAGTGGCTGTTGGCAATTTACATCCCGCCCATCAGCGTAGCAAGGCTCCCATTTCTCCATGGCCTGTCCTGCATTTCTGGTTTTGACACTTTTTTCAGCATGGCCCTTTTGACCGATGGGCAGCGAGACTTCTTTGTAGCGCTGATTTGCCTTTCCAGGTTGCTTGGTTGGCCAAAAAGGGCGTATGCGTTTTTTCCTGAATATATTCAGGAAAAAACGCATACGCCCTTTTTGGCCAAGGGCATCATTGTCGACGTTTTGCCGCTTTTCATGTGCTTTAAAGGCGATTCGAATCGACCTCCTGAAATCTGTTTCCTGCAATTCTGCCTTGCTTTCAAATCCTCTTCGTTGCCTTCCCTCAATATATTTGTGGACGAGAGTTATCATTTATAACTCTGCAGGTTTGTGAATTGCAGTGCCCCTGAGCTCCATTTTTCAACTCGCTTTTTTGGGAGCTGGCCGCAAAAGCGCAGGATTGCCTCAGGCCCTCTTCTGGTTCCGGGCGGCAGGCTGAGCCTGTGGTTAATTCTTCTTCCTGATGGGAAAATAGAGTGACCTGTGCCTGTCCCAACACCTAGAGCTAGTCTCTCATTGGCTCCCCCTCTTCCCGTTCATCCTCAGGACAAATTGCAAGCTGTACGGAACAGGAGGTTAAAGGTGCTGGTTCTCCAAGGAGGGAGATTGCTAGTAAAGCGGCTGGAATGGTGAACCCGAGCACAAGGAGTTGAGAAATGAGGTGCGTTTTAGAAAGCTTTCCCGATCACATGGTGTACCACCTTCTGGGTTTCTCATGCATGTTTTCGATGTAGGAAGATGCCCTTGAACCTGGAGATTTGGGACCCATGGGATGGGTAACAGGCAGTATTACTTTAAAGGCTCTGCGTTTGCTCCCCGAAACTCACCAAACCTCTCAGCCCCGAGAGTGTCCACCCTTATGTCTCATCCAGCTGTGGGTCTAGATATGGTCAATCCAGGTTGCATCACAGCCCCTGAACGAATTTTGTAAGAATTTCTCTCTCTTTCACTGTCTTTGTTTCACGGGCTTTTAAAAGTAATTTATTTTTATAATGGGGTTTAGCTGCTTTTCACGGCTGAGTTTACGCTGCTTTATACCCACTTGACTCACTTCCAGAGAGATATCAATACATAGGTTTTAAGATTCTTACTAGTCAGATATATTCTTGTGCGGTGAATAGGGGGTGTTGAGTCCAGTTCACTGGGCAAGGAGTAGGTCTTTCTATTACATATTGGGTTTATGGAACGGTAGCTGAGCTCATTTGAAACCCTTGTTTTATGCATCACCCCACCTCACCTTTCCCGTTAAGCAGCCATAGTGTGTTTTCTAAACGTGTGACTCTGTTCTGTTTTGTAATTCAGTTCAAGTGTAGCGGTTTTTACATTCCCTCTATAACTGATAGCTTATGATAAGTGTCTTTTTCTGTGTGACTTATTTCACTTAGAATCGTCGTGCCTAAATCCACTCATCATGCTGCTACTAGCCTTATGACATTGATTTCATGGCTGAGTGATATTCCATTGTACATAAGGACCACCACTTCTTTATCCATTTTTCTCTTTCCTGGGATATTTAAGGTGTCATGAAGTGGAGGTTCTTGTCAACAGAGCAGCCCTAAACTTTGGGGTGCCTGTGTCTTGCTGATTTTTAGTTTTCCCAATTTATACGCCCATGAGTGGAAGTGCCCTATGCGCTCTAAGCTGTGTTTTTTCGATGTTTCAGGACACACCGTACACTTCTCCAGAGTGGCTGTTGGCAATTTACATCCCGCCCATCAGCGTAGCAAGGCTCCCATTTCTCCATGGCCTGTCCTGCATTTCTGGTTTTGACACTTTTTTCAGCATGGCCCTTTTGACCGATGGGCAGCGAGACTTCTTTGTAGCGCTGATTTGCCTTTCCAGGTTGCTTGGTTGGCCAAAAAGGGCGTATGCGTTTTTTCCTGAATATATTCAGGAAAAAACGCATACGCCCTTTTTGGCCAAGGGCATCATTGTCGACGTTTTGCCGCTTTTCATGTGCTTTACAGGCGATTCGAATCGACCTCCTGAAATCTGTTTCCTGCAATTCTGCCTTGCTTTCAAATCCTCTTCGTTGCCTTCCCTCAATATATTTGTGGACGAGAGTTATCATTTATAACTCTGCAGGTTTGTGAATTGCAGTGCCCCTGAGCTCCATTTTTCAACTCGCTTTTTTGGGAGCAGGCCGCAAAAGCGCAGGATTGCCTCAGGCCCTATTCTGCTTCCGGGCGGCAGGCTGAGCCTGTGGTTAATTCTTCTTCGTGATGGGAAAATAGAGTGACCTGTGCCTGTCCCAACACCTAGAGCTAGTCTCTCATTGGCTCCCCCTCTTCCCGTTCATCCTCAGGACAAATTGCAAGCTGTACGGAACAGGAGGTTAAAGGTGCTGGTTCTCCAAGGAAGGAGATTGCTAGTAAAGTGGCTGGAATGGCGAACCCGAGCACAAGGAGTTGAGAAATGAGGTGCGTTTTAGAAAGCTTTCCCGATCACATGGTGTACCACCTTCTGGGTTTCTCATGCATGTTTTCGATGTAGGAAGATGCCCTTGAACCTGGAGATTTGGGACCCATGGGATGGGTAACAGGCAGTATTACTTTAAAGGCTCTGCGTTTGCTCCCCGAAACTCACCAAACCTCTCAGCCCCGAGAGTGTCCACCCTTATGTCTCATCCAGCTGTGGGTCTAGATATGGTCAATCCAGGTTGCATCACAGCCCCTGAACGAATTTTGTAAGAATTTCTCTCTCTTTCACTGTCTTTGTTTCACGGGCTTTTAAAAGTAATTTATTTTTATAATGGGGTTTAGCTGCTTTTCACGGCTGAGTTTACGCTGCTTTATACCCACTTGACTGACTTCCAGAGAGATATCAATACATAGGTTTTAAGATTCTTACTAGTCAGATATATTCTTGTGCGGTGAATAGGGGGTGTTGAGTCCAGTTCACTGGGCAAGGAGTAGGTCTTTCTATTACATATTGGGTTTATGGAACGGTATCTGAGCTAATTTGAAACCCTTGTTTTATGCATCACCCCACCTCACCTTTCCCGTTAAGCAGCCATAGTGTGTTTTCTAAACGTGTGACTCTGTTCTGTTTTGTAATTCAGTTCAAGTGTAGCGGTTTTTACATTCCCTCTATAAATGATAGCTTATGATAAGTGTCTTTTTCTGTGTGACTTATTTCACTTAGAATCGTCATGCCTAAATCTACTCATCATGCTGCTACTAGCCTTATGACATTGATTTCATGGCTGAGTGATATTCCATTGTACATAAGGACCACCACTTCTTTATCCATTTTTCTCTTTCCTGGGATATTTAAGGTGTCATGAAGTGGAGGTTCTTGTCAACAGAGCAGCCCTAAACTTTGGGGTGCCTGTGTCTTGTTAATTTTAATTTTCCCAATTTATACGCCCATGAGTGGAAGTGCCCTATGCGCTCTAAGCTGTGTTTTTTCGATGTTTCAGGACACACCGTACACTTCTCCAGAGTGGCTGTTGGCAATTTACATCCCGCCCATCAGCGTAGCAAGGCTCCCATTTCTCCATGGCCTGTCCTGCATTTCTGGTTTTGACACTTTTTTCAGCATGGCACTTTTGACCGATGGGCAGCGAGACTTCTTTGTAGCGCTGATTTGCCTTTCCAGGTTGCTTGGTTGGCCAAAAAGGGCGTATGCGTTTTTTCCTGAATATATTCAGGAAAAAACGCATATGCCCTTTTTGGCCAAGGGCATCATTGTCGACGTTTTGCCGCTTTTCATGTGCTTTACAGGCGATTCGAATCGACCTCCTGAAATCTGTTTCCTGCAATTCTGCCTTGCTTTCAAATCCTCTTCGTTGCCTTCCCTCAATATATTTGTGGACGAGAGTTATCATTTATAACTCTGCAGGTTTGTGAATTGCAGTGCCCCTGAGCTCCATTTTTCAACTCGCTTTTTTGGGAGCAGGCCGCAAAAGCGCAGGATTGCCTCAGGCCCTATTCTGCTTCCGGGCGGCAGGCTGAGCCTGTGGTTAATTCTTCTTCCTGATGGGAAAATAGAGTGACCTGTGCCTGTCCCAACACCTAGAGCTAGTCTCTCATTGGCTCCCCCTCTTCCCGTTCATCCTCAGGACAAATTGCAAGCTGTACGGAACAGGAGGTTAAAGGTGCTGGTTCTCCAAGGAGGGAGATTGCTAGTAAAGCGGCTGGAATGGCGAACCCGAGCACAAGGAGATGAGAAATGAGGTGCGTTTTAGAAAGCTTTCCCGATCACATGGTGTACCACCTTCTGGGTTTCTCATGCATGTTTTCGATGTAGGAAGATGCCCTTGAACCTGGAGATTTGGGACCCATGGGATGGGTAACAGGCAGTATTACTTTAAAGGCTCTACGTTTGCTCCCCCAAACTCACCAAAACTCTCAGCCCCGAGAGTGTCCACCCTTATGTCTCATCCAGCTGTGGGTCTAGATATGGTCAATCCAGGTTGCATCACAGCCCCTGAACGAATTTTGTAAGAATTTCTCTCTCTTTCACTGTCTTTGTTTCACGGGCTTTTAAAAGTAATTTATTTTTATAATGGGGTTTAGCTGCTTTTCACGGCTGTGTTTATGCCGCTTTACACCCACTTGACTCACTTCCAGAGAGATATCAATACATAGGTTTTAAGATTCTTACTAGTCAGATATATTCTTGTGCGGTGAATAGGGGGTGTTGAGTCCAGTTCACTGAGCAAGGAGTAGGTCTTTCTATTACATATTGGGTTTATGGAACGGTAGCTGAGCTCATTTGAACCCTTTTTTTATGCATCACCCCACCTCACCTTTCCCGTTAAGCAGCCATAGTGTGTCTTCTAAACGTGTGACTCTGTTCTGTTTTGTAATTCAGTTCAAGTGTAGCGGTTTTTACATTCCCTCTATAAGTGATAGCTTATGATAAGTGTCTTTTTCTGTGTGACTTATTTCACTTAGAATCGTCGTGCCTAAATCCACTCATTATGCTGCGACTAGCCTTATGACATTGATTTCATGGCTGAGTGATATTCCATTGTACATAAGGACCACCACTTCTTTATCCATTTTTCTCTTTCCTGGGATATTTAAGGTGTCATGAAGTGGAGGTTCTTGTCAACAGAGCAGCCCTAAACTTTGGGGTGCCTGTGTCTTGTTAATTTTAATTTTCCCAATTTATACGCCCATGAGTGGAAGTGCCCTATGCGCTCTAAGCTGTGTTTTTTCGATGTTTCAGGACACACCGTACACTTCTCCAGAGTGGCTGTTGGCAATTTACATCCCGCCCATCAGCGTAGCAAGGCTCCCATTTCTCCATGGCCTGTCCTGCATTTCTGGTTTTGACACTTTTTTCAGCATGGCCCTTTTGACCGATGGGCAGCGAGACTTCTTTGTAGCGCTGATTTGCCTTTCCAGGTTGCTTGGTTGGCCAAAAAGGGCGTATGCGTTTTTTCCTGAATATATTCAGGAAAAAACGCATACGCCCTTTTTGGCCAAGGGCATCATTGTCGACGTTTTGCCGCTTTTCATGTGCTTTACAGGTGATTCGAATCGACCTCCTGAAATCTGTTTCCTGCAATTCTGCCTTGCTTTCAAATCCTCTTCGTTGCCTTCCCTCAATATATTTGTGGACGAGAGTTATCATTTATAACTCTGCAGGTTTGTGAATTGCAGTGCCCCTGAGCTCCATTTTTCAACTCGCTTTTTTGGGAGCTGGCCGCAAAAGCGCAGGATTGCCTCAGGCCCTCTTCTGGTTCCGGGCGGCAGGCTGAGCCTGTGGTTAATTCTTCTTCCTGATGGGAAAATAGAGTGACCTGTGCCTGTCCCAACACCTAGAGCTAGTCTCTCATTGGCTCCCCCTCTTCCCGTTCATCCTCAGGACAAATTGCAAGCTGTACGGAACAGGAGGTTAAAGGTGCTGGTTCTCCAAGGAGGGAGATTGCTAGTAAAGCGGCTGGAATGGCGAACCCGAGCACAAGGAGTTGAGAAATGAGGTGCGTTTTAGAAAGCTTTCCCGATCACATGGTGTACCACCTTCTGGGTTTCTCATGCATGTTTTCGATGTAGGAAGATGCCCTTGAACCTGGAGATTTGGGACCCATGGGATGGGTAACAGGCAGTATTACTTTAAAGGCTCTACGTTTGCTCCCCCAAACTCACCAAAACTCTCAGCCCTGAGAGTGTCCACCCTTATGTCTCATCCAGCTGTGGGTCTAGATATGGTCAATCCAGGTTGCATCACAGCCCCTGAAAGAATTTTGTAAGAATTTCTCTCTCTTTCACTGTCTTTGTTTCACGGGCTTTTAAAAGTAATTTATTTTTATAATGGGGTTTAGCTGCTTTTCACGGCTGTGTTTATGCCGCTTTACACCCACTTGACTCACTTCCAGAGAGATATCAATACATAGGTTTTAAGATTCTTACTAGTCAGATATATTCTTGTGCGGTGAATAGGGGGTGTTGAGTCCAGTTCACTGAGCAAGGAGTAGGTCTTTCTATTACATATTGGGTTTATGGAACGGTAGCTGAGCTCATTTGAAACCCTTGTTTTATTCATCACCCCACCTCACCTTTCCCGTTAAGCAGCCATAGTGTGTTTTCTAAACGTGTGACTCTGTTCTGTTTTGTAATTCAGTTCAAGTGTAGCGGTTTTTACATTCCCTCTATAACTGATAGCTTATGATAAGTGTCTTTTTCTGTGTGACTTATTTCACTTAGAATCGTCGTGCCTACATCTACTCATCATGCTGCTACTAGCCTTATGACATTGATTTCATGGCTGAGTGATATTCCATTGTACATAAGGACCACCACTTCTTTATCCATTTTTCTCTTTCCAGGGATATTTAAGGTGTCATGAAGTGGAGGTTCTTGTCAACAGAGCAGCCCTAAACTTTGGGGTGCCTGTGTCTTGCTGATTTTTAGTTTTCCCAATTTATACGCCCATGAGTGGAAGTGCCCTATGCGCTCTAAGCTGTGTTTTTTCGATGTTTCAGGACACACCGTACACTTCTCCAGAGTGGCTGTTGGCAATTTACATCCCGCCCATCAGCGTAGCAAGGCTCCCATTTCTCCATGGCCTGTCCTGCATTTCTGGTTTTGACACTTTTTTCAGCATGGCCCTTTTGACCGATGGGCAGCGAGACTTCTTTGTAGCACTGATTTGCCTTTCCAGGTTGCTTGGTTGGCCAAAAAGGGCGTATGCGTTTTTTCCTGAATATATTCAGGAAAAAACGCATACGCCCTTTTTGGCCAAGGGCATCATTGTCGACGTTTTGCCGCTTTTCATGTGCTTTACAGGCGATTCGAATCGACCTCCTGAAATCTGTTTCCTGCAATTCTGCCTTGCTTTCAAATCCTCTTCGTTGCCTTCCCTCAATATATTTGTGGACGAGAGTTATCATTTATAACTCTGCAGGTTTGTGAATTGCAGTGCCCCTGAGCTCCATTTTTCAACTCGCTTTTTTGGGAGCTGGCCGCAAAAGCGCAGGATTGCCTCAGGCCCTCTTCTGGTTCCGGGCGGCAGGCTGAGCCTGTGGTTAATTCTTCTTCCTGATGGGAGAATAGAGTGACCTGTGCCTGTCCCAACACCTAGAGTTGGTCTCTCATTGGCTCCCCCTCTTCCCGTTCATCCTCAGGACAAATTGCAAGCTGTATGGAACAGGAGGTTAAAGGTGCTGATTCTCCAAGGAGGGAGATTGCTAGTAAAGTGGCTGGAATGGCGAACCCGAGCACAAGGAGATGAGAAATGAGGTGCGTTTTAGAAAGCTTTCCCGATCACACGGTGTACCACCTTCTGGGTTTCTCATGCATGTTTTCGATGTAGGAAGATGCCCTTGAACCTGGAGATTTGGGACCCATGGGATGGGTAACAGGCAGTATTACTTTAAAGGCTCTGCGTTTGCTCCCCCAACCTCACCAAAGCTCTCAGCCCCAAGAGTGTCCACCCTTATGTCTCATCCAGCTGTGGGTCTAGATATAGTCAATCCAGGTTGCATCACAGAGCCTGAACGAATTTTGTAAGAATTTCTCTCTCTTTCACTGTCTTTGTTTCACGGGCTTTTAAAAGTAATTTATTTTTATACTGGGGTTTAGCTGCTTTTCACGGCTGAGTTTACGCTGCTTTATACCCACTTGACTCACTTCCAGAGAGATATCAATACCTAGGTTTTAAGATTCTTACTAGTCAGATATATTCTTGTGCGGTGAATAGGGGGTGTTGAGTCCAGTTCACTGGGCAAGGAGTAGGTCTTTCTATTACATATTGGGTTTATGGAACGGTATCTGAGCTAATTTGAAACCCTTATTTTATGCATCACCCCACCTCACCTTTCCCGTTAAGCAGCCATAGTGTGTTTTCTAAACGTGTGACTCTGTTCTGTTTTGTAATTCAGTTCAAGTGTAGCGGTTTTTACATTCCCTCTATAACAGATAGCTTATGATAAGTGTCTTTTTCTGTGTGACTTATTTCACTTAGAATCGTCATGCCTAAATCTACTCATCATGCTGCTACTAGCCTTATGACATTGATTTCATGGCTGAGTGATATTCCATTGTACATAAGGACCACCACTTCTTTATCCATTTTTCTCTTTCCTGGGATATTTAAGGTGTCATGAAGTGGAGGTTCTTGTCAACAGAGCAGCCCTAAACTTTGGGGTGCCTGTGTCTTGTTAATTTTAATTTTCCCAATTTATACGCCCATGAGTGGAAGTGCCCTATGCGCTCTAAGCTGTGTTTTTTCGATGTTTCAGGACACACCGTACACTTCTCCAGAGTGGCTGTTGGCAATTTACATCCCGCCCATCAGCGTAGCAAGGCTCCCATTTCTCCATGGCCTGTCCTGCATTTCTGGTTTTGACACTTTTTTCAGCATGGCCCTTTTGACCGATGGGCAGCGAGACTTCTTTGTAGCGCTGATTTGCCTTTCCAGGTTGCTTGGTTGGCCAAAAAGGGCGTATGCGTTTTTTCCTGAATATATTCAGGAAAAAACGCATACGCCCTTTTTGGCCAAGGGCATCATTGTCGACGTTTTGCCGCTTTTCATGTGCTTTAAAGGCGATTCGAATCGACCTCCTGAAATCTGTTTCCTGCAATTCTGCCTTGCTTTCAAATCCTCTTCGTTGCCTTCCCTCAATATATTTGTGGACGAGAGTTATCATTTATAACTCTGCAGGTTTGTGAATTGCAGTGCCCCTGAGCTCCATTTTTCAACTCGCTTTTTTGGGAGCTGGCCGCAAAAGCGCAGGATTGCCTCAGGCCCTCTTCTGGTTCCGGGCGGCAGGCTGAGCCTGTGGTTAATTCTTCTTCCTGATGGGAAAATAGAGTGACCTGTGCCTGTCCCAACACCTAGAGCTAGTCTCTCATTGGCTCCCCCTCTTCCCGTTCATCCTCAGGACAAATTGCAAGCTGTACGGAACAGGAGGTTAAAGGTGCTGGTTCTCCAAGGAGGGAGATTGCTAGTAAAGCGGCTGGAATGGTGAACCCGAGCACAAGGAGTTGAGAAATGAGGTGCGTTTTAGAAAGCTTTCCCGATCACATGGTGTACCACCTTCTGGGTTTCTCATGCATGTTTTCGATGTAGGAAGATGCCCTTGAACCTGGAGATTTGGGACCCATGGGATGGGTAACAGGCAGTATTACTTTAAAGGCTCTGCGTTTGCTCCCCGAAACTCACCAAACCTCTCAGCCCCGAGAGTGTCCACCCTTATGTCTCATCCAGCTGTGGGTCTAGATATGGTCAATCCAGGTTGCATCACAGCCCCTGAACGAATTTTGTAAGAATTTCTCTCTCTTTCACTGTCTTTGTTTCACGGGCTTTTAAAAGTAATTTATTTTTATAATGGGGTTTAGCTGCTTTTCACGGCTGAGTTTACGCTGCTTTATACCCACTTGACTCACTTCCAGAGAGATATCAATACATAGGTTTTAAGATTCTTACTAGTCAGATATATTCTTGTGCGGTGAATAGGGGGTGTTGAGTCCAGTTCACTGGGCAAGGAGTAGGTCTTTCTATTACATATTGGGTTTATGGAACGGTAGCTGAGCTCATTTGAAACCCTTGTTTTATGCATCACCCCACCTCACCTTTCCCGTTAAGCAGCCATAGTGTGTTTTCTAAACGTGTGACTCTGTTCTGTTTTGTAATTCAGTTCAAGTGTAGCGGTTTTTACATTCCCTCTATAACTGATAGCTTATGATAAGTGTCTTTTTCTGTGTGACTTATTTCACTTAGAATCGTCGTGCCTAAATCCACTCATCATGCTGCTACTAGCCTTATGACATTGATTTCATGGCTGAGTGATATTCCATTGTACATAAGGACCACCACTTCTTTATCCATTTTTCTCTTTCCTGGGATATTTAAGGTGTCATGAAGTGGAGGTTCTTGTCAACAGAGCAGCCCTAAACTTTGGGGTGCCTGTGTCTTGCTGATTTTTAGTTTTCCCAATTTATACGCCCATGAGTGGAAGTGCCCTATGCGCTCTAAGCTGTGTTTTTTCGATGTTTCAGGACACACCGTACACTTCTCCAGAGTGGCTGTTGGCAATTTACATCCCGCCCATCAGCGTAGCAAGGCTCCCATTTCTCCATGGCCTGTCCTGCATTTCTGGTTTTGACACTTTTTTCAGCATGGCCCTTTTGACCGATGGGCAGCGAGACTTCTTTGTAGCGCTGATTTGCCTTTCCAGGTTGCTTGGTTGGCCAAAAAGGGCGTATGCGTTTTTTCCTGAATATATTCAGGAAAAAACGCATACGCCCTTTTTGGCCAAGGGCATCATTGTCGACGTTTTGCCGCTTTTCATGTGCTTTACAGGCGATTCGAATCGACCTCCTGAAATCTGTTTCCTGCAATTCTGCCTTGCTTTCAAATCCTCTTCGTTGCCTTCCCTCAATATATTTGTGGACGAGAGTTATCATTTATAACTCTGCAGGTTTGTGAATTGCAGTGCCCCTGAGCTCCATTTTTCAACTCGCTTTTTTGGGAGCTGGCCGCAAAAGCGCAGGATTGCCTCAGGCCCTATTCTGCTTCCGGGCGGCAGGCTGAGCCTGTGGTTAATTCTTCTTCCTGATGGGAAAATAGAGTGACCTGTGCCTGTCCCAACACCTAGAGCTAGTCTCTCATTGGCTCCCCCTCTTCCCGTTCATCCTCAGGACAAATTGCAAGCTGTACGGAACAGGAGGTTAAAGGTGCTGGTTCTCCAAGGAAGGAGATTGCTAGTAAAGTGGCTGGAATGGCGAACCCGAGCACAAGGAGTTGAGAAATGAGGTGCGTTTTAGAAAGCTTTCCCGATCACATGGTGTATCACCTTCTGGGTTTCTCATGCATGTTTTCGATGTAGGAAGATGCCCTTGAACCTGGAGATTTGGGACCCATGGGATGGGTAACAGGCAGTATTACTTTAAAGGCTCTGCGTTTGCTCCCCGAAACTCACCAAACCTCTCAGCCCCGAGAGTGTCCACCCTTATGTCTCATCCAGCTGTGGGTCTAGATATGGTCAATCCAGGTTGCATCACAGCCCCTGAACGAATTTTGTAAG
The DNA here is from genome assembly GCF_028023285.1 of Balaenoptera ricei. Taxonomy (NCBI): domain Eukaryota; kingdom Metazoa; phylum Chordata; class Mammalia; order Artiodactyla; family Balaenopteridae; genus Balaenoptera; species Balaenoptera ricei. The sequence continues at coordinate 43,502,832 of NC_082642.1, read as the reverse complement.
AATTTCTCTCTCTTTCACTGTCTTTGTTTCACGGGCTTTTAAAAGTAATTTATTTTTATAATGGGGTTTAGCTGCTTTTCACGGCTGAGTTTACGCTGCTTTATACCCACTTGACTCACTTCCAGAGAGATATCAATACATAGGTTTTAAGATTCTTACTAGTCAGATATATTCTTGTGCGGTGAATAGGGGGTGTTGAGTCCAGTTCACTGGGCAAGGAGTAGGTCTTTCTATTACATATTGGGTTTATGGAACGGTATCTGAGCTAATTTGAAACCCTTGTTTTATGCATCACCCCACCTCACCTTTCCCGTTAAGCAGCCATAGTGTGTTTTCTAAACGTGTGACTCTGTTCTGTTTTGTAATTCATTTCAAGTGTAGCGGTTTTTACATTCCCTCTATAAATGATAGCTTATGATAAGTGTCTTTTTCTGTGTGACTTATTTCACTTAGAATCGTCGTGCCTAAATCCACTCATCATGCTGGTACTAGCCTTATGACATTGATTTCATGGCTGAGTGATATTCCATTGTACATAAGGACCACCACTTCTTTATCCATTTTTCTCTTTCCTGGGATATTTAAGGTGTCATGAAGTGGAGGTTCTTGTCAACAGAGCAGCCCTAAACTTTGGGGTGCCTGTGTCTTGCTGATTTTTAGTTTTCCCAATTTATACGCCCATGAGTGGAAGTGCCCTATGCGCTCTAAGCTGTGTTTTTTCGATGTTTCAGGACACACCGTACACTTCTCCAGAGTGGCTGTTGGCAATTTACATCCCGCCCATCAGCGTAGCAAGGCTCCCATTTCTCCATGGCCTGTCCTGCATTTCTGGTTTTGACACTTTTTTCAGCATGGCACTTTTGACCGATGGGCAGCGAGACTTCTTTGTAGCGCTGATTTGCCTTTCCAGGTTGCTTGGTTGGCCAAAAAGGGCGTATGCGTTTTTTCCTGAATATATTCAGGAAAAAACGCATACGCCCTTTTTGGCCAAGGGCATCATTGTCGACGTTTTGCCGCTTTTCATGTGCTTTACAGGCGATTCGAATCGACCTCCTGAAATCTGTTTCCTGCAATTCTGCCTTGCTTTCAAATCCTCTTCGTTGCCTTCCCTCAATATATTTGTGGACGAGAGTTATCATTTATAACTCTGCAGGTTTGTGAATTGCAGTGCCCCTGAGCTCCATTTTTCAACTCGCTTTTTTGGGAGCAGGCCGCAAAAGCGCAGGATTGCCTCAGGCCCTATTCTGCTTCCGGGCGGCAGGCTGAGCCTGTGGTTAATTCTTCTTCCTGATGGGAAAATAGAGTGACCTGTGCCTGTCCCAACACCTAGAGCTAGTCTCTCATTGGCTCCCCCTCTTCCCGTTCATCCTCAGGACACATTGCAAGCTGTATGGAACAGGAGGTTAAAGGTGCTGGTTCTCCAAGGAGGGAGATTGCTAGTAAAGCGGCTGGAATGGCGAACCCGAGCACAAGGAGATGAGAAATGAGGTGCGTTTTAGAAAGCTTTCCCGATCACATGGTGTACCACCTTCTGGGTTTCTCATGCATGTTTTCGATGTAGGAAGATTCCCTTGAACCTGGAGATTTGGGACCCATGCGATGGGTAACAGGCAGTATTACTTTAAAGGCTCTGCGTTTGCTCCCCCAACCTCACCGAAGCTCTCAGCCCCGAGAGTGTCCACCCTTATGTCTCATCCAGCTGTGGGTCTAGATATTGTCAATCCAGGTTGCATCACAGAGCCTGAACGAATTTTGTAAGAATTTCTCTCTCTTTCACTGTCTTTGTTTCACGGGCTTTTAAAAGTAATTTATTTTTATACTGGGGTTTAGCTGCTTTTCACGGCTGAGTTTACGCTGCTTTATACCCACTTGACTCACTTCCAGAGAGATATCAATACATAGGTTTTAAGATTCTTACTAGTCAGATATATTCTTGTGCGGTGAATAGGGGGTGTTGAGTCCAGTTCACTGAGCAAGGAGTAGGTCTTTCTATTACATATTGGGTTTATGGAACGGTAGCTGAGCTCATTTGAACCCTTTTTTTATGCATCACCCCACCTCACCTTTCCCGTTAAGCAGCCATAGTGTGTCTTCTAAACGTGTGACTCTGTTCTGTTTTGTAATTCAGTTCAAGTGTAGCGGTTTTTACATTCCCTCTATAAGTGATAGCTTATGATAAGTGTCTTTTTCTGTGTGACTTATTTCACTTAGAATCGTCGTGCCTAAATCCACTCATTATGCTGCGACTAGCCTTATGACATTGATTTCATGGCTGAGTGATATTCCATTGTACATAAGGACCACCACTTCTTTATCCATTTTTCTCTTTCCTGGGATATTTAAGGTGTCATGAAGTGGAGGTTCTTGTCAACAGAGCAGCCCTAAACTTTGGGGTGCCTGTGTCTTGTTAATTTTAATTTTCCCAATTTATACGCCCATGAGTGGAAGTGCCCTATGCGCTCTAAGCTGTGTTTTTTCGATGTTTCAGGACACACCGTACACTTCTCCAGAGTGGCTGTTGGCAATTTACATCCCGCCCATCAGCGTAGCAAGGCTCCCATTTCTCCATGGCCTGTCCTGCATTTCTGGTTTTGACACTTTTTTCAGCATGGCCCTTTTGACCGATGGGCAGCGAGACTTCTTTGTAGCGCTGATTTGCCTTTCCAGGTTGCTTGGTTGGCCAAAAAGGGCGTATGCGTTTTTTCCTGAATATATTCAGGAAAAAACGCATACGCCCTTTTTGGCCAAGGGCATCATTGTCGACGTTTTGCCGCTTTTCATGTGCTTTACAGGTGATTCGAATCGACCTCCTGAAATCTGTTTCCTGCAATTCTGCCTTGCTTTCAAATCCTCTTCGTTGCCTTCCCTCAATATATTTGTGGACGAGAGTTATCATTTATAACTCTGCAGGTTTGTGAATTGCAGTGCCCCTGAGCTCCATTTTTCAACTCGCTTTTTTGGGAGCTGGCCGCAAAAGCGCAGGATTGCCTCAGGCCCTCTTCTGGTTCCGGGCGGCAGGCTGAGCCTGTGGTTAATTCTTCTTCCTGATGGGAAAATAGAGTGACCTGTGCCTGTCCCAACACCTAGAGCTAGTCTCTCATTGGCTCCCCCTCTTCCCGTTCATCCTCAGGACAAATTGCAAGCTGTACGGAACAGGAGGTTAAAGGTGCTGGTTCTCCAAGGAGGGAGATTGCTAGTAAAGCGGCTGGAATGGCGAACCCGAGCACAAGGAGTTGAGAAATGAGGTGCGTTTTAGAAAGCTTTCCCGATCACATGGTGTACCACCTTCTGGGTTTCTCATGCATGTTTTCGATGTAGGAAGATGCCCTTGAACCTGGAGATTTGGGACCCATGGGATGGGTAACAGGCAGTATTACTTTAAAGGCTCTACGTTTGCTCCCCCAAACTCACCAAAACTCTCAGCCCTGAGAGTGTCCACCCTTATGTCTCATCCAGCTGTGGGTCTAGATATGGTCAATCCAGGTTGCATCACAGCCCCTGAAAGAATTTTGTAAGAATTTCTCTCTCTTTCACTGTCTTTGTTTCACGGGCTTTTAAAAGTAATTTATTTTTATAATGGGGTTTAGCTGCTTTTCACGGCTGTGTTTATGCCGCTTTACACCCACTTGACTCACTTCCAGAGAGATATCAATACATAGGTTTTAAGATTCTTACTAGTCAGATATATTCTTGTGCGGTGAATAGGGGGTGTTGAGTCCAGTTCACTGAGCAAGGAGTAGGTCTTTCTATTACATATTGGGTTTATGGAACGGTAGCTGAGCTCATTTGAAACCCTTGTTTTATTCATCACCCCACCTCACCTTTCCCGTTAAGCAGCCATAGTGTGTTTTCTAAACGTGTGACTCTGTTCTGTTTTGTAATTCAGTTCAAGTGTAGCGGTTTTTACATTCCCTCTATAACTGATAGCTTATGATAAGTGTCTTTTTCTGTGTGACTTATTTCACTTAGAATCGTCGTGCCTACATCTACTCATCATGCTGCTACTAGCCTTATGACATTGATTTCATGGCTGAGTGATATTCCATTGTACATAAGGACCACCACTTCTTTATCCATTTTTCTCTTTCCAGGGATATTTAAGGTGTCATGAAGTGGAGGTTCTTGTCAACAGAGCAGCCCTAAACTTTGGGGTGCCTGTGTCTTGTTAATTTTAATTTTCCCAATTTATACGCCCATGAGTGGAAGTGCCCTATGCGCTCTAAGCTGTGTTTTTTCGATGTTTCAGGACACACCGTACACTTCTCCAGAGTGGCTGTTGGCAATTTACATCCCGCCCATCAGCGTAGCAAGGCTCCCATTTCTCCATGGCCTGTCCTGCATTTCTGGTTTTGACACTTTTTTCAGCATGGCCCTTTTGACCGATGGGCAGCGAGACTTCTTTGTAGCGCTGATTTGCCTTTCCAGGTTGCTTGGTTGGCCAAAAAGGGCGTATGCGTTTTTTCCTGAATATATTCAGGAAAAAACGCATACGCCCTTTTTGGCCAAGGGCATCATTGTCGACGTTTTGCCGCTTTTCATGTGCTTTACAGGTGATTCGAATCGACCTCCTGAAATCTGTTTCCTGCAATTCTGCCTTGCTTTCAAATCCTCTTCGTTGCCTTCCCTCAATATATTTGTGGACGAGAGTTATCATTTATAACTCTGCAGGTTTGTGAATTGCAGTGCCCCTGAGCTCCATTTTTCAACTCGCTTTTTTGGGAGCTGGCCGCAAAAGCGCAGGATTGCCTCAGGCCCTCTTCTGGTTCCGGGCGGCAGGCTGAGCCTGTGGTTAATTCTTCTTCCTGATGGGAAAATAGAGTGACCTGTGCCTGTCCCAACACCTAGAGCTAGTCTCTCATTGGCTCCCCCTCTTCCCGTTCATCCTCAGGACAAATTGCAAGCTGTACGGAACAGGAGGTTAAAGGTGCTGGTTCTCCAAGGAGGGAGATTGCTAGTAAAGCGGCTGGAATGGCGAACCCGAGCACAAGGAGTTGAGAAATGAGGTGCGTTTTAGAAAGCTTTCCCGATCACATGGTGTACCACCTTCTGGGTTTCTCATGCATGTTTTCGATGTAGGAAGATGCCCTTGAACCTGGAGATTTGGGACCCATGGGATGGGTAACAGGCAGTATTACTTTAAAGGCTCTACGTTTGCTCCCCCAAACTCACCAAAACTCTCAGCCCTGAGAGTGTCCACCCTTATGTCTCATCCAGCTGTGGGTCTAGATATGGTCAATCCAGGTTGCATCACAGCCCCTGAAAGAATTTTGTAAGAATTTCTCTCTCTTTCACTGTCTTTGTTTCACGGGCTTTTAAAAGTAATTTATTTTTATAATGGGGTTTAGCTGCTTTTCACGGCTGTGTTTATGCCGCTTTACACCCACTTGACTCACTTCCAGAGAGATATCAATACATAGGTTTTAAGATTCTTACTAGTCAGATATATTCTTGTGCGGTGAATAGGGGGTGTTGAGTCCAGTTCACTGAGCAAGGAGTAGGTCTTTCTATTACATATTGGGTTTATGGAACGGTAGCTGAGCTCATTTGAAACCCTTGTTTTATTCATCACCCCACCTCACCTTTCCCGTTAAGCAGCCATAGTGTGTTTTCTAAACGTGTGACTCTGTTCTGTTTTGTAATTCAGTTCAAGTGTAGCGGTTTTTACATTCCCTCTATAACTGATAGCTTATGATAAGTGTCTTTTTCTGTGTGACTTATTTCACTTAGAATCGTCGTGCCTACATCTACTCATCATGCTGCTACTAGCCTTATGACATTGATTTCATGGCTGAGTGATATTCCATTGTACATAAGGACCACCACTTCTTTATCCATTTTTCTCTTTCCAGGGATATTTAAGGTGTCATGAAGTGGAGGTTCTTGTCAACAGAGCAGCCCTAAACTTTGGGGTGCCTGTGTCTTGCTGATTTTTAGTTTTCCCAATTTATACGCCCATGAGTGGAAGTGCCCTATGCGCTCTAAGCTGTGTTTTTTCGATGTTTCAGGACACACCGTACACTTCTCCAGAGTGGCTGTTGGCAATTTACATCCCGCCCATCAGCGTAGCAAGGCTCCCATTTCTCCATGGCCTGTCCTGCATTTCTGGTTTTGACACTTTTTTCAGCATGGCCCTTTTGACCGATGGGCAGCGAGACTTCTTTGTAGCACTGATTTGCCTTTCCAGGTTGCTTGGTTGGCCAAAAAGGGCGTATGCGTTTTTTCCTGAATATATTCAGGAAAAAACGCATACGCCCTTTTTGGCCAAGGGCATCATTGTCGACGTTTTGCCGCTTTTCATGTGCTTTACAGGCGATTCGAATCGACCTCCTGAAATCTGTTTCCTGCAATTCTGCCTTGCTTTCAAATCCTCTTCGTTGCCTTCCCTCAATATATTTGTGGACGAGAGTTATCATTTATAACTCTGCAGGTTTGTGAATTGCAGTGCCCCTGAGCTCCATTTTTCAACTCGCTTTTTTGGGAGCTGGCCGCAAAAGCGCAGGATTGCCTCAGGCCCTCTTCTGGTTCCGGGCGGCAGGCTGAGCCTGTGGTTAATTCTTCTTCCTGATGGGAGAATAGAGTGACCTGTGCCTGTCCCAACACCTAGAGTTGGTCTCTCATTGGCTCCCCCTCTTCCCGTTCATCCTCAGGACAAATTGCAAGCTGTATGGAACAGGAGGTTAAAGGTGCTGATTCTCCAAGGAGGGAGATTGCTAGTAAAGTGGCTGGAATGGCGAACCCGAGCACAAGGAGATGAGAAATGAGGTGCGTTTTAGAAAGCTTTCCCGATCACACGGTGTACCACCTTCTGGGTTTCTCATGCATGTTTTCGATGTAGGAAGATGCCCTTGAACCTGGAGATTTGGGACCCATGGGATGGGTAACAGGCAGTATTACTTTAAAGGCTCTGCGTTTGCTCCCCCAACCTCACCAAAGCTCTCAGCCCCAAGAGTGTCCACCCTTATGTCTCATCCAGCTGTGGGTCTAGATATAGTCAATCCAGGTTGCATCACAGAGCCTGAACGAATTTTGTAAGAATTTCTCTCTCTTTCACTGTCTTTGTTTCACGGGCTTTTAAAAGTAATTTATTTTTATACTGGGGTTTAGCTGCTTTTCACGGCTGAGTTTACGCTGCTTTATACCCACTTGACTCACTTCCAGAGAGATATCAATACCTAGGTTTTAAGATTCTTACTAGTCAGATATATTCTTGTGCGGTGAATAGGGGGTGTTGAGTCCAGTTCACTGGGCAAGGAGTAGGTCTTTCTATTACATATTGGGTTTATGGAACGGTATCTGAGCTAATTTGAAACCCTTATTTTATGCATCACCCCACCTCACCTTTCCCGTTAAGCAGCCATAGTGTGTTTTCTAAACGTGTGACTCTGTTCTGTTTTGTAATTCAGTTCAAGTGTAGCGGTTTTTACATTCCCTCTATAACAGATAGCTTATGATAAGTGTCTTTTTCTGTGTGACTTATTTCACTTAGAATCGTCATGCCTAAATCTACTCATCATGCTGCTACTAGCCTTATGACATTGATTTCATGGCTGAGTGATATTCCATTGTACATAAGGACCACCACTTCTTTATCCATTTTTCTCTTTCCTGGGATATTTAAGGTGTCATGAAGTGGAGGTTCTTGTCAACAGAGCAGCCCTAAACTTTGGGGTGCCTGTGTCTTGTTAATTTTAATTTTCCCAATTTATACGCCCATGAGTGGAAGTGCCCTATGCGCTCTAAGCTGTGTTTTTTCGATGTTTCAGGACACACCGTACACTTCTCCAGAGTGGCTGTTGGCAATTTACATCCCGCCCATCAGCGTAGCAAGGCTCCCATTTCTCCATGGCCTGTCCTGCATTTCTGGTTTTGACACTTTTTTCAGCATGGCCCTTTTGACCGATGGGCAGCGAGACTTCTTTGTAGCGCTGATTTGCCTTTCCAGGTTGCTTGGTTGGCCAAAAAGGGCGTATGCGTTTTTTCCTGAATATATTCAGGAAAAAACGCATACGCCCTTTTTGGCCAAGGGCATCATTGTCGACGTTTTGCCGCTTTTCATGTGCTTTAAAGGCGATTCGAATCGACCTCCTGAAATCTGTTTCCTGCAATTCTGCCTTGCTTTCAAATCCTCTTCGTTGCCTTCCCTCAATATATTTGTGGACGAGAGTTATCATTTATAACTCTGCAGGTTTGTGAATTGCAGTGCCCCTGAGCTCCATTTTTCAACTCGCTTTTTTGGGAGCTGGCCGCAAAAGCGCAGGATTGCCTCAGGCCCTCTTCTGGTTCCGGGCGGCAGGCTGAGCCTGTGGTTAATTCTTCTTCCTGATGGGAAAATAGAGTGACCTGTGCCTGTCCCAACACCTAGAGCTAGTCTCTCATTGGCTCCCCCTCTTCCCGTTCATCCTCAGGACAAATTGCAAGCTGTACGGAACAGGAGGTTAAAGGTGCTGGTTCTCCAAGGAGGGAGATTGCTAGTAAAGCGGCTGGAATGGTGAACCCGAGCACAAGGAGTTGAGAAATGAGGTGCGTTTTAGAAAGCTTTCCCGATCACATGGTGTACCACCTTCTGGGTTTCTCATGCATGTTTTCGATGTAGGAAGATGCCCTTGAACCTGGAGATTTGGGACCCATGGGATGGGTAACAGGCAGTATTACTTTAAAGGCTCTGCGTTTGCTCCCCGAAACTCACCAAACCTCTCAGCCCCGAGAGTGTCCACCCTTATGTCTCATCCAGCTGTGGGTCTAGATATGGTCAATCCAGGTTGCATCACAGCCCCTGAACGAATTTTGTAAGAATTTCTCTCTCTTTCACTGTCTTTGTTTCACGGGCTTTTAAAAGTAATTTATTTTTATAATGGGGTTTAGCTGCTTTTCACGGCTGAGTTTACGCTGCTTTATACCCACTTGACTCACTTCCAGAGAGATATCAATACATAGGTTTTAAGATTCTTACTAGTCAGATATATTCTTGTGCGGTGAATAGGGGGTGTTGAGTCCAGTTCACTGGGCAAGGAGTAGGTCTTTCTATTACATATTGGGTTTATGGAACGGTAGCTGAGCTCATTTGAAACCCTTGTTTTATGCATCACCCCACCTCACCTTTCCCGTTAAGCAGCCATAGTGTGTTTTCTAAACGTGTGACTCTGTTCTGTTTTGTAATTCAGTTCAAGTGTAGCGGTTTTTACATTCCCTCTATAACTGATAGCTTATGATAAGTGTCTTTTTCTGTGTGACTTATTTCACTTAGAATCGTCGTGCCTAAATCCACTCATCATGCTGCTACTAGCCTTATGACATTGATTTCATGGCTGAGTGATATTCCATTGTACATAAGGACCACCACTTCTTTATCCATTTTTCTCTTTCCTGGGATATTTAAGGTGTCATGAAGTGGAGGTTCTTGTCAACAGAGCAGCCCTAAACTTTGGGGTGCCTGTGTCTTGCTGATTTTTAGTTTTCCCAATTTATACGCCCATGAGTGGAAGTGCCCTATGCGCTCTAAGCTGTGTTTTTTCGATGTTTCAGGACACACCGTACACTTCTCCAGAGTGGCTGTTGGCAATTTACATCCCGCCCATCAGCGTAGCAAGGCTCCCATTTCTCCATGGCCTGTCCTGCATTTCTGGTTTTGACACTTTTTTCAGCATGGCCCTTTTGACCGATGGGCAGCGAGACTTCTTTGTAGCGCTGATTTGCCTTTCCAGGTTGCTTGGTTGGCCAAAAAGGGCGTATGCGTTTTTTCCTGAATATATTCAGGAAAAAACGCATACGCCCTTTTTGGCCAAGGGCATCATTGTCGACGTTTTGCCGCTTTTCATGTGCTTTACAGGCGATTCGAATCGACCTCCTGAAATCTGTTTCCTGCAATTCTGCCTTGCTTTCAAATCCTCTTCGTTGCCTTCCCTCAATATATTTGTGGACGAGAGTTATCATTTATAACTCTGCAGGTTTGTGAATTGCAGTGCCCCTGAGCTCCATTTTTCAACTCGCTTTTTTGGGAGCTGGCCGCAAAAGCGCAGGATTGCCTCAGGCCCTATTCTGCTTCCGGGCGGCAGGCTGAGCCTGTGGTTAATTCTTCTTCCTGATGGGAAAATAGAGTGACCTGTGCCTGTCCCAACACCTAGAGCTAGTCTCTCATTGGCTCCCCCTCTTCCCGTTCATCCTCAGGACAAATTGCAAGCTGTACGGAACAGGAGGTTAAAGGTGCTGGTTCTCCAAGGAAGGAGATTGCTAGTAAAGTGGCTGGAATGGCGAACCCGAGCACAAGGAGTTGAGAAATGAGGTGCGTTTTAGAAAGCTTTCCCGATCACATGGTGTATCACCTTCTGGGTTTCTCATGCATGTTTTCGATGTAGGAAGATGCCCTTGAACCTGGAGATTTGGGACCCATGGGATGGGTAACAGGCAGTATTACTTTAAAGGCTCTGCGTTTGCTCCCCGAAACTCACCAAACCTCTCAGCCCCGAGAGTGTCCACCCTTATGTCTCATCCAGCTGTGGGTCTAGATATGGTCAATCCAGGTTGCATCACAGCCCCTGAACGAATTTTGTAAGAATTTCTCTCTCTTTCACTGTCTTTGTTTCACGGGCTTTTAAAAGTAATTTATTTTTATAATGGGGTTTAGCTGCTTTTCACGGCTGAGTTTACGCTGCTTTATACCCACTTGACTCACTTCCAGAGAGATATCAATACATAGGTTTTAAGATTCTTACTAGTCAGATATATTCTTGTGCGGTGAATAGGGGGTGTTGAGTCCAGTTCACTGGGCAAGGAGTAGGTCTTTCTATTACATATTGGGTTTATGGAACGGTATCTGAGCTAATTTGAAACCCTTGTTTTATGCATCACCCCACCTCACCTTTCCCGTTAAGCAGCCATAGTGTGTTTTCTAAACGTGTGACTCTGTTCTGTTTTGTAATTCATTTCAAGTGTAGCGGTTTTTACATTCCCTCTATAAATGATAGCTTATGATAAGTGTCTTTTTCTGTGTGACTTATTTCACTTAGAATCGTCGTGCCTAAATCCACTCATCATGCTGGTACTAGCCTTATGACATTGATTTCATGGCTGAGTGATATTCCATTGTACATAAGGACCACCACTTCTTTATCCATTTTTCTCTTTCCTGGGATATTTAAGGTGTCATGAAGTGGAGGTTCTTGTCAACAGAGCAGCCCTAAACTTTGGGGTGCCTGTGTCTTGCTGATTTTTAGTTTTCCCAATTTATACGCCCATGAGTGGAAGTGCCCTATGCGCTCTAAGCTGTGTTTTTTCGATGTTTCAGGACACACCGTACACTTCTCCAGAGTGGCTGTTGGCAATTTACATCCCGCCCATCAGCGTAGCAAGGCTCCCATTTCTCCATGGCCTGTCCTGCATTTCTGGTTTTGACACTTTTTTCAGCATGGCACTTTTGACCGATGGGCAGCGAGACTTCTTTGTAGCGCTGATTTGCCTTTCCAGGTTGCTTGGTTGGCCAAAAAGGGCGTATGCGTTTTTTCCTGAATATATTCAGGAAAAAACGCATACGCCCTTTTTGGCCAAGGGCATCATTGTCGACGTTTTGCCGCTTTTCATGTGCTTTACAGGCGATTCGAATCGACCTCCTGAAATCTGTTTCCTGCAATTCTGCCTTGCTTTCAAATCCTCTTCGTTGCCTTCCCTCAATATATTTGTGGACGAGAGTTATCATTTATAACTCTGCAGGTTTGTGAATTGCAGTGCCCCTGAGCTCCATTTTTCAACTCGCTTTTTTGGGAGCAGGCCGCAAAAGCGCAGGATTGCCTCAGGCCCTATTCTGCTTCCGGGCGGCAGGCTGAGCCTGTGGTTAATTCTTCTTCCTGATGGGAAAATAGAGTGACCTGTGCCTGTCCCAACACCTAGAGCTAGTCTCTCATTGGCTCCCCCTCTTCCCGTTCATCCTCAGGACACATTGCAAGCTGTATGGAACAGGAGGTTAAAGGTGCTGGTTCTCCAAGGAGGGAGATTGCTAGTAAAGCGGCTGGAATGGCGAACCCGAGCACAAGGAGATGAGAAATGAGGTGCGTTTTAGAAAGCTTTCCCGATCACATGGTGTACCACCTTCTGGGTTTCTCATGCATGTTTTCGATGTAGGAAGATTCCCTTGAACCTGGAGATTTGGGACCCATGCGATGGGTAACAGGCAGTATTACTTTAAAGGCTCTGCGTTTGCTCCCCCAACCTCACCGAAGCTCTCAGCCCCGAGAGTGTCCACCCTTATGTCTCATCCAGCTGTGGGTCTAGATATTGTCAATCCAGGTTGCATCACAGAGCCTGAACGAATTTTGTAAGAATTTCTCTCTCTTTCACTGTCTTTGTTTCACGGGCTTTTAAAAGTAATTTATTTTTATACTGGGGTTTAGCTGCTTTTCACGGCTGAGTTTACGCTGCTTTATACCCACTTGACTCACTTCCAGAGAGATATCAATACATAGGTTTTAAGATTCTTACTAGTCAGATATATTCTTGTGCGGTGAATAGGGGGTGTTGAGTCCAGTTCACTGAGCAAGGAGTAGGTCTTTCTATTACATATTGGGTTTATGGAACGGTAGCTGAGCTCATTTGAACCCCTTGTTTTATGCATCACCCCACCTCACCTTTCCCGTTAAGCAGCCATAGTGTGTTTTCTAAACGTGTGACTCTGTTCTGTTTTGTAATTCAGTTCAAGTGTAGCGGTTTTTACATTCCCTCTATAACTGGTAGCTTATGATAAGTGTCTTTTTCTGTGTGACTTATTTCACTTAGAATCGTCGTGCCTAAATCCACTCATTATGCTGCGACTAGCCTTATGACATTGATTTCATGGCTGAGTGATATTCCATTGTACATAAGGACCACCACTTCTTTATCCATTTTTCTCTTTCCTGGGATATTTAAGGTGTCATGAAGTGGAGGTTCTTGTCAACAGAGCAGCCCTAAACTTTGGGGTGCCTGTGTCTTGTTAATTTTAATTTTCCCAATTTATACGCCCATGAGTGGAAGTGCCCTATGCGCTCTAAGCTGTGTTTTTTCGATGTTTCAGGACACACCGTACACTTCTCCAGAGTGGCTGTTGGCAATTTACATCCCGCCCATCAGCGTAGCAAGGCTCCCATTTCTCCATGGCCTGTCCTGCATTTCTGGTTTTGACACTTTTTTCAGCATGGCCCTTTTGACCGATGGGCAGCGAGACTTCTTTGTAGCGCTGATTTGCCTTTCCAGGTTGCTTGGTTGGCCAAAAAGGGCGTATGCGTTTTTTCCTGAATATATTCAGGAAAAAACGCATACGCCCTTTTTGGCCAAGGGCATCATTGTCGACGTTTTCCCGCTTTTCATGTGCTTTACAGGCGATTCGAATCGACCTCCTGAAATCTGTTTCCTGCAATTCTGCCTTGATTTCAAATCCTCTTCGTTGCCTTCCCTCAATATATTTGTGGACGAGAGTTATCATTTATAACTCTGCAGGTTTGTGAATTGCAGTGCCCCTGAGCTCCATTTTTCAACTCGCTTTTTTGGGAGCTGGCCGCAAAAGCGCAGGATTGCCTCAGGTCCTCTTCTGCTTCCGGGCGGCAGGCTGAGCCTGTGGTTAATTCTTCTTCCTGATGGGAAAATAGAGTGACCTGTGCCTGTCCCAACACCTAGAGCTAGTCTCTCATTGGCTCCCCCTCTTCCCGTTCATCCTCAGGACAAATTGCAAGCTGTATGGAACAGGAGGTTAAAGGTGCTGATTCTCCAAGGAGGGAGATTGCTAGTAAAGCGGCTGGAATGGCGAACCCGAGCACAAGGAGATGAGAAATGAGGTGCGTTTTAGAAAGCTTTCCCGATCACACGGTGTACCACCTTCTGGGTTTCTCATGCATGTTTTCGATGTAGGAAGATGCCCTTGAACCTGGAGATTTGGGACCCATGCGATGGGTAACAGGCAGTATTACTTTAAAGGCTCTGCGTTTGCTCCCCCAACCTCACCAAAGCTCTCAGCCCCGAGAGTGTCCACCCTTATGTCTCATCCAGCTGTGGGTCTAGATATGGTCAATCCAGGTTGCATCACAGAGCCTGAACGAATTTTGTAAGAATTTCTCTCTCTTTCACTGTCTTTGTTTCACGGGCTTTTAAAAGTAATTTATTTTTATACTGGGGTTTAGCTGCTTTTCACGGCTGAGTTTACGCTGCTTTATACCCACTTGACTCACTTCCAGAGAGATATCAATACATAGGTTTTAAGATTCTTACTAGTCAGATATATTCTTGTGCGGTGAATAGGGGGTGTTGAGTCCAGTTCACTGAGCAAGGAGTAGGTCTTTCTATTACATATTGGGTTTATGGAACGGTAGCTGAGCTCATTTGAACCCCTTGTTTTATGCATCACCCCACCTCACCTTTCCCGTTAAGCAGCCATAGTGTGTTTTCTAAACGTGTGACTCTGTTCTGTTTTGTAATTCAGTTCAAGTGTAGCGGTTTTTACATTCCCTCTATAACTGATAGCTTATGATAAGTGTCTTTTTCTGTGTGACTTATTTCACTTAGAATCGTCGTGCCTAAATCCACTCATTATGCTGCGACTAGCCTTATGACATTGATTTCATGGCTGAGTGATATTCCATTGTACATAAGGACCACCACTTCTTTATCCATTTTTCTCTTTCCTGGGATATTTAAGGTGTCATGAAGTGGAGGTTCTTGTCAACAGAGCAGCCCTAAACTTTGGGGTGCCTGTGTCTTGTTAATTTTAATTTTCCCAATTTATACGCCCATGAGTGGAAGTGCCCTATGCGCTCTAAGCTGTGTTTTTTCGATGTTTCAGGACACACCGTACACTTCTCCAGAGTGGCTGTTGGCAATTTACATCCCGCCCATCAGCGTAGCAAGGCTCCCATTTCTCCATGGCCTGTCCTGCATTTCTGGTTTTGACACTTTTTTCAGCATGGCCCTTTTGACCGATGGGCAGCGAGACTTCTTTGTAGCGCTGATTTGCCTTTCCAGGTTGCTTGGTTGGCCAAAAAGGGCGTATGCGTTTTTTCCTGAATATATTCAGGAAAAAACGCATACGCCCTTTTTGGCCAAGGGCATCATTGTCGACGTTTTGCCGCTTTTCATGTGCTTTACAGGCGATTCGAATCGACCTCCTGAAATCTGTTTCCTGCAATTCTGCCTTGCTTTCAAATCCTCTTCGTTGCCTTCCCTCAATATATTTGTGGACGAGAGTTATCATTTATAACTCTGCAGGTTTGTGAATTGCAGTGCCCCTGAGCTCCATTTTTCAACTCGCTTTTTTGGGAGCTGGCCGCAAAAGCGCAGGATTGCCTCAGGCCCTCTTCTGGTTCCGGGCGGCAGGCTGAGCCTGTGGTTAATTCTTCTTCCTGATGGGAAAATAGAGTGACCTGTGCCTGTCCCAACACCTAGAGCTAGTCTCTCATTGGCTCCCCCTCTTCCCGTTCATCCTCAGGACAAATTGTAAGCTGTATGGAACAGGAGGTTAAAGGTGCTGGTTCTCCAAGGAGGGAGATTGCTAGTAAAGCGGCTGGAATGGCGAACCCGAGCACAAGGAGTTGAGAAATGAGGTGCGTTTTAGAAAGCTTTCCCGATCACATGGTGTACCACCTTCTGGGTTTCTCATGCATGTTTTCGATGTAGGAAGATGCCCTTGAACCTGGAGATTTGGGACCCATGGGATGGGTAACAGGCAGTATTACTTTAAAGGCTCTACGTTTGCTCCCCCAAACTCACCAAAACTCTCAGCCCCGAGAGTGTCCACCCTTATGTCTCATCCAGCTGTGGGTCTAGATATGGTCAATCCAGGTTGCATCACAGCCCCTGAACGAATTTTGTAAGAATTTCTCTCTCTTTCACTGTCTTTGTTTCACGGGCTTTTAAAAGTAATTTATTTTTATAATGGGGTTTAGCTGCTTTTCACGGCTGTGTTTATGCCGCTTTACACCCACTTGACTCACTTCCAGAGAGATATCAATACATAGGTTTTAAGATTCTTACTAGTCAGATATATTCTTGTGCAGTGAATAGGGGGTGTTGAGTCCAGTTCACTGAGCAAGGAGTAGGTCTTTCTATTACATATTAGGTTTATGGAACGGTATCTGAGCTCATTTGAAACCCTTGTTTTATTCATCACCCCACCTCACCTTTCCCGTTAAGCAGCCATAGTGTGTTTTCTAAACGTGTGACTCTGTTCTGTTTTGTAATTCAGTTCAAGTGTAGCGGTTTTTACATTCCCTCTATAACTGATAGCTTATGATAAGTGTCTTTTTCTGTGTGACTTATTTCACTTAGAATCGTCGTGCCTACATCTACTCATCATGCTGCTACTAGCCTTATGACATTGATTTCATGGCTGAGTGATATTCCATTGTACATAAGGACCACCACTTCTTTATCCATTTTTCTCTTTCCAGGGATATTTAAGGTGTCATGAAGTGGAGGTTCTTGTCAACAGAGCAGCCCTAAACTTTGGGGTGCCTGTGTCTTGCTGATTTTTAGTTTTCCCAATTTATACGCCCATGAGTGGAAGTGCCCTATGCGCTCTAAGCTGTGTTTTTTCGATGTTTCAGGACACACCGTACACTTCTCCAGAGTGGCTGTTGGCAATTTACATCCCGCCCATCAGCGTAGCAAGGCTCCCATTTCTCCATGGCCTGTCCTGCATTTCTGGTTTTGACACTTTTTTCAGCATGGCCCTTTTGACCGATGGGCAGCGAGACTTCTTTGTAGCGCTGATTTGCCTTTCCAGGTTGCTTGGTTGGCCAAAAAGGGCGTATGCGTTTTTTCCTGAATATATTCAGGAAAAAACGCATACGCCCTTTTTGGCCAAGGGCATCATTGTCGACGTTTTGCCGCTT
This sequence comes from Balaenoptera ricei, assembly GCF_028023285.1. Lineage (NCBI taxonomy): Eukaryota > Metazoa > Chordata > Mammalia > Artiodactyla > Balaenopteridae > Balaenoptera > Balaenoptera ricei. Next base: position 43,485,988 of record NC_082642.1, on the reverse strand, counting down.
TTCATGTGCTTTACAGGTGATTCGAATCGACCTCCTGAAATCTGTTTCCTGCAATTCTGCCTTGCTTTCAAATCCTCTTCGTTGCCTTCCCTCAATATATTTGTGGACGAGAGTTATCATTTATAACTCTGCAGGTTTGTGAATTGCAGTGCCCCTGAGCTCCATTTTTCAACTCGCTTTTTTGGGAGCTGGCCGCAAAAGCGCAGGATTGCCTCAGGCCCTCTTCTGGTTCCGGGCGGCAGGCTGAGCCTGTGGTTAATTCTTCTTCCTGATGGGAGAATAGAGTGACCTGTGCCTGTCCCAACACCTAGAGTTGGTCTCTCATTGGCTCCCCCTCTTCCCGTTCATCCTCAGGACAAATTGCAAGCTGTATGGAACAGGAGGTTAAAGGTGCTGATTCTCCAAGGAGGGAGATTGCTAGTAAAGCGGCTGGAATGGCGAACCCGAGCACAAGGAGATGAGAAATGAGGTGCGTTTTAGAAAGCTTTCCCGATCACACGGTGTACCACCTTCTGGGTTTCTCATGCATGTTTTCGATGTAGGAAGATGCCCTTGAACCTGGAGATTTGGGACCCATGCGATGGGTAACAGGCAGTATTACTTTAAAGGCTCTGCGTTTGCTCCCCCAACCTCACCAAAGCTCTCAGCCCCAAGAGTGTCCACCCTTATGTCTCATCCAGCTGTGGGTCTAGATATGGTCAATCCAGGTTGCATCACAGAGCCTGAACGAATTTTGTAAGAATTTCTCTCTCTTTCACTGTCTTTGTTTCACGGGCTTTTAAAAGTAATTTATTTTTATACTGGGGTTTAGCTGCTTTTCACGGCTGAGTTTACGCTGCTTTATACCCACTTGACTCACTTCCAGAGAGATATCAATACCTAGGTTTTAAGATTCTTACTAGTCAGATATATTCTTGTGCGGTGAATAGGGGGTGTTGAGTCCAGTTCACTGGGCAAGGAGTAGGTCTTTCTATTACATATTGGGTTTATGGAACGGTATCTGAGCTAATTTGAAACCCTTGTTTTATGCATCACCCCACCTCACCTTTCCCGTTAAGCAGCCATAGTGTGTTTTCTAAACGTGTGACTCTGTTCTGTTTTGTAATTCAGTTCAAGTGTAGCGGTTTTTACATTCCCTCTATAACAGATAGCTTATGATAAGTGTCTTTTTCTGTGTGACTTATTTCACTTAGAATCGTCGTGCCTAAATCTACTCATCATGCTGCTACTAGCCTTATGACATTGATTTCATGGCTGAGTGATATTCCATTGTACATAAGGACCACCACTTCTTTATCCATTTTTCTCTTTCCTGGGATATTTAAGGTGTCATGAAGTGGAGGTTCTTGTCAACAGAGCAGCCCTAAACTTTGGGGTGCCTGTGTCTTGCTGATTTTTAGTTTTCCCAATTTATACGCCCATGAGTGGAAGTGCCCTATGCGCTCTAAGCTGTGTTTTTTCGATGTTTCAGGACACACCGTACACTTCTCCAGAGTGGCTGTTGGCAATTTACATCCCGCCCATCAGCGTAGCAAGGCTCCCATTTCTCCATGGCCTGTCCTGCATTTCTGGTTTTGACACTTTTTTCAGCATGGCCCTTTTGACCGATGGGCAGCGAGACTTCTTTGTAGCGCTGATTTGCCTTTCCAGGTTGCTTGGTTGGCCAAAAAGGGCGTATGCGTTTTTTCCTGAATATATTCAGGAAAAAACGCATACGCCCTTTTTGGCCAAGGGCATCATTGTCGACGTTTTGCCGCTTTTCATGTGCTTTACAGGCGATTCGAATCGACCTCCTGAAATCTGTTTCCTGCAATTCTGCCTTGCTTTCAAATCCTCTTCGTTGCCTTCCCTCAATATATTTGTGGACGAGAGTTATCATTTATAACTCTGCAGGTTTGTGAATTGCAGTGCCCCTGAGCTCCATTTTTCAACTCGCTTTTTTGGGAGCAGGCCGCAAAAGCGCAGGATTGCCTCAGGCCCTCTTCTGGTTCCGGGCGGCAGGCTGAGCCTGTGGTTAATTCTTCTTCCTGATGGGAAAATAGAGTGACCTGTGCCTGTCCCAACACCTAGAGCTAGTCTCTCATTGGCTCCCCCTCTTCCCGTTCATCCTCAGGACAAATTGCAAGCTGTACGGAACAGGAGGGTAAAGGTGCTGGTTCTCCAAGGAAGGAGATTGCTAGTAAAGTGGCTGGAATGGCGAACCCGAGCACAAGGAGTTGAGAAATGAGGTGCGTTTTAGAAAGCTTTCCCGATCACATGGTGTACCACCTTCTGGGTTTCTCATGCATGTTTTCGATGTAGGAAGATGCCCTTGAACCTGGAGATTTGGGACCCATGGGATGGGTAACAGGCAGTATTACTTTAAAGGCTCTGCGTTTGCTCCCCCAAACTCACCAAACCTCTCAGCCCCGAGAGTGTCCACCCTTATGTCTCATCCAGCTGTGGGTCTAGATATGGTCAATCCAGGTTGCATCACAGCCCCTGAACGAATTTTGTAAGAATTTCTCTCTCTTTCACTGTCTTTGTTTCACGGGCTTTTAAAAGTAATTTATTTTTATAATGGGGTTTAGCTGCTTTTCACGGCTGTGTTTATGCCGCTTTACACCCACTTGACTCACTTCCAGAGAGATATCAATACATAGGTTTTAAGATTCTTACTAGTCAGATATATTCTTGTGCGGTGAATAGGGGGTGTTGAGTCCAGTTCACTGAGCAAGGAGTAGGTCTTTCTATTACATATTGGGTTTATGGAACGGTAGCTGAGCTCATTTGAAACCCTTGTTTTATTCATCACCCCACCTCACCTTTCCCGTTAAGCAGCCATAGTGTGTCTTCTAAACGTGTGACTCTGTTCTGTTTTGTAATTCAGTTCAAGTGTAGCGGTTTTTACATTCCCTCTATAAGTGATAGCTTATGATAAGTGTCTTTTTCTGTGTGACTTATTTCACTTAGAATCGTCGTGCCTACATCTACTCCTCATGCTGCTACTAGCCTTATGACATTGATTTCATGGCTGAGTGATATTCCATTGTACATAAGGACCACCACTTCTTTATCCATTTTTCTCTTTCCAGGGATATTTAAGGTGTCATGAAGTGGAGGTTCTTGTCAACAGAGCAGCCCTAAACTTTGGGGTGCCTGTGTCTTGCTGATTTTTAGTTTTCCCAATTTATACGCCCATGAGTGGAAGTGCCCTATGCGCTCTAAGCTGTGTTTTTTCGATGTTTCAGGACACACCGTACACTTCTCCAGAGTGGCTGTTGGCAATTTACAGTCCGCCCATCAGCGTAGCAAGGCTCCCATTTCTCCATGGCCTGTCCTGCATTTCTGGTTTTGACACATTTTCAGCATGGCCCTTTTGACCGATGGGCAGCGAGACTTCTTTGTAGCGCTGATTTGCCTTTCCAGGTTGCTTGGTTGGCCAAAAAGGGCGTATGCGTTTTTTCCTGAATATATTCAGGAAAAAACGCATACGCCCTTTTTGGCCAAGGGCATCATTGTCGACGTTTTCCCGCTTTTCATGTGCTTTACAGGCGATTCGAATCGACCTCCTGAAATCTGTTTCCTGCAATTCTGCCTTGATTTCAAATCCTCTTCGTTGCCTTCCCTCAATATATTTGTGGACGAGAGTTATCATTTATAACTCTGCAGGTTTGTGAATTGCAGTGCCCCTGAGCTCCATTTTTCAACTCGCTTTTTTGGGAGCTGGCCGCAAAAGCGCAGGATTGCCTCAGGTCCTCTTCTGCTTCCGGGCGGCAGGCTGAGCCTGTGGTTAATTCTTCTTCCTGATGGGAAAATAGAGTGACCTGTGCCTGTCCCAACACCTAGAGCTAGTCTCTCATTGGCTCCCCCTCTTCCCGTTCATCCTCAGGACAAATTGCAAGCTGTACGGAACAGGAGGTTAAAGGTGCTGATTCTCCAAGGAGGGAGATTGCTAGTAAAGCGGCTGGAATGGCGAACCCGAGCACAAGGAGATGAGAAATGAGGTGCGTTTTAGAAAGCTTTCCCGATCACACGGTGTACCACCTTCTGGGTTTCTCATGCATGTTTTCGATGTAGGAAGATGCCCTTGAACCTGGAGATTTGGGACCCATGCGATGGGTAACAGGCAGTATTACTTTAAAGGCTCTGCGTTTGCTCCCCCAACCTCACCAAAGCTCTCAGCCCCGAGAGTGTCCACCCTTATGTCTCATCCAGCTGTGGGTCTAGATATGGTCAATCCAGGTTGCATCACAGAGCCTGAACGAATTTTGTAAGAATTTCTCTCTCTTTCACTGTCTTTGTTTCACGGGCTTTTAAAAGTAATTTATTTTTATACTGGGGTTTAGCTGCTTTTCACGGCTGAGTTTACGCTGCTTTATACCCACTTGACTCACTTCCAGAGAGATATCAATACATAGGTTTTAAGATTCTTACTAGTCAGATATATTCTTGTGCGGTGAATAGGGGGTGTTGAGTCCAGTTCACTGAGCAAGGAGTAGGTCTTTCTATTACATATTGGGTTTATGGAACGGTAGCTGAGCTCATTTGAACCCCTTGTTTTATGCATCACCCCACCTCACCTTTCCCGTTAAGCAGCCATAGTGTGTTTTCTAAACGTGTGACTCTGTTCTGTTTTGTAATTCAGTTCAAGTGTAGCGGTTTTTACATTCCCTCTATAAGTGATAGCTTATGATAAGTGTCTTTTTCTGTGTGACTTATTTCACTTAGAATCGTCGTGCCTAAATCCACTCATTATGCTGCGACTAGCCTTATGACATTGATTTCATGGCTGAGTGATATTCCATTGTACATAAGGACCACCACTTCTTTATCCATTTTTCTCTTTCCTGGGATATTTAAGGTGTCATGAAGTGGAGGTTCTTGTCAACAGAGCAGCCCTAAACTTTGGGGTGCCTGTGTCTTGTTAATTTTAATTTTCCCAATTTATACGCCCATGAGTGGAAGTGCCCTATGCGCTCTAAGCTGTGTTTTTTCGATGTTTCAGGACACACCGTACACTTCTCCAGAGTGGCTGTTGGCAATTTACATCCCGCCCATCAGCGTAGCAAGGCTCCCATTTCTCCATGGCCTGTCCTGCATTTCTGGTTTTGACACTTTTTTCAGCATGGCCCTTTTGACCGATGGGCAGCGAGACTTCTTTGTAGCGCTGATTTGCCTTTCCAGGTTGCTTGGTTGGCCAAAAAGGGCGTATGCGTTTTTTCCTGAATATATTCAGGAAAAAACGCATACGCCCTTTTTGGCCAAGGGCATCATTGTCGACGTTTTGCCGCTTTTCATGTGCTTTACAGGCGATTCGAATCGACCTCCTGAAATCTGTTTCCTGCAATTCTGCCTTGCTTTCAAATCCTCTTCGTTGCCTTCCCTCAATATATTTGTGGACGAGAGTTATCATTTATAACTCTGCAGGTTTGTGAATTGCAGTGCCCCTGAGCTCCATTTTTCAACTCGCTTTTTTGGGAGCTGGCCGCAAAAGCGCAGGATTGCCTCAGGCCCTCTTCTGGTTCCGGGCGGCAGGCTCAGCCTGTGGTTAATTCTTCTTCCTGATGGGAAAATAGAGTGACCTGTGCCTGTCCCAACACCTAGAGCTAGTCTCTCATTGGCTCCCCCTCTTCCCGTTCATCCTCAGGACAAATTGCAAGCTGTACGGAACAGGAGGTTAAAGGTGCTGGTTCTCCAAGGAGGGAGATTGCTAGTAAAGCGGCTGGAATGGCGAACCCGAGCACAAGGAGTTGAGAAATGAGGTGCGTTTTAGAAAGCTTTCCCGATCACATGGTGTACCACCTTCTGGGTTTCTCATGCATGTTTTCGATGTAGGAAGATGCCCTTGAACCTGGAGATTTGGGACCCATGGGATGGGTAACAGGCAGTATTACTTTAAAGGCTCTACGTTTGCTCCCCCTAACTCACCAAAACTCTCAGCCCCGAGAGTGTCCACCCTTATGTCTCATCCAGCTGTGGGTCTAGATATGGTCAATCCAGGTTGCATCACAGCCCCTGAACGAATTTTGTAAGAATTTCTCTCTCTTTCACTGTCTTTGTTTCACGGGCTTTTAAAAGTAATTTATTTTTATAATGGGGTTTAGCTGCTTTTCACGGCTGTGTTTATGCCGCTTTACACCCACTTGACTCACTTCCAGAGAGATATCAATACATAGGTTTTAAGATTCTTACTAGTCAGATATATTCTTGTGCGGTGAATAGGGGGTGTTGAGTCCAGTTCACTGAGCAAGGAGTAGGTCTTTCTATTACATATTGGGTTTATGGAACGGTAGCTGAGCTCATTTGAAACCCTTGTTTTATTCATCACCCCACCTCACCTTTCCCGTTAAGCAGCCATAGTGTGTCTTCTAAACGTGTGACTCTGTTCTGTTTTGTAATTCAGTTCAAGTGTAGCGGTTTTTACATTCCCTCTATAACTGATAGCTTATGATAAGTGTCTTTTTCTGTGTGACTTATTTCACTTAGAATCGTCGTGCCTAAATCTACTCATCATGCTGCTACTAGCCTTATGACATTGATTTCATGGCTGAGTGATATTCCATTGTACATAAGGACCACCACTTCTTTATCCATTTTTCTCTTTCCAGGGATATTTAAGGTGTCATGAAGTGGAGGTTTTTGTCAACAGAGCAGCCCTAAACTTTGGGGTGCCTGTGTCTTGCTGATTTTTAGTTTTCCCAATTTATACGCCCATGAGTGGAAGTGCCCTATGCGCTCTAAGCTGTGTTTTTTCGATGTTTCAGGACACACCGTACACTTCTCCAGAGTGGCTGTTGGCAATTTACATCCCGCCCATCAGCGTAGCAAGGCTCCCATTTCTCCATGGCCTGTCCTGCATTTCTGGTTTTGACACTTTTTTCAGCATGGCCCTTTTGACCGATGGGCAGCGAGACTTCTTTGTAGCGCTGATTTGCCTTTCCAGGTTGCTTGGTTGGCCAAAAAGGGCGTATGCGTTTTTTCCTGAATATATTCAGGAAAAAACGCATACGCCCTTTTTGGCCAAGGGCATCATTGTCGACGTTTTGCCGCTTTTCATGTGCTTTACAGGCGATTCGAATCGACCTCCTGAAATCTGTTTCCTGCAATTCTGCCTTGCTTTCAAATCCTCTTCGTTGCCTTCCCTCAATATATTTGTGGACGAGAGTTATCATTTATAACTCTGCAGGTTTGTGAATTGCAGTGCCCCTGAGCTCCATTTTTCAACTCGCTTTTTTGGGAGCTGGCCGCAAAAGCGCAGGATTGCCTCAGGCCCTCTTCTGGTTCCGGGCGGCAGGCTGAGCCTGTGGTTAATTCTTCTTCCTGATGGGAGAATAGAGTGACCTGTGCCTGTCCCAACACCTAGAGTTGGTCTCTCATTGGCTCCCCCTCTTCCCGTTCATCCTCAGGACAAATTGCAAGCTGTATGGAACAGGAGGTTAAAGGTGCTGATTCTCCAAGGAGGGAGATTGCTAGTAAAGTGGCTGGAATGGCGAACCCGAGCACAAGGAGATGAGAAATGAGGTGCGTTTTAGAAAGCTTTCCCGATCACACGGTGTACCACCTTCTGGGTTTCTCATGCATGTTTTCGATGTAGGAAGATGCCCTTGAACCTGGAGATTTGGGACCCATGGGATGGGTAACAGGCAGTATTACTTTAAAGGCTCTGCGTTTGCTCCCCCAACCTCACCAAAGCTCTCAGCCCCAAGAGTGTCCACCCTTATGTCTCATCCAGCTGTGGGTCTAGATATGGTCAATCAAGGTTGCATCACAGAGCCTGAACGAATTTTGTAAGAATTTCTCTCTCTTTCACTGTCTTTGTTTCACGGGCTTTTAAAAGTAATTTATTTTTATACTGGGGTTTAGCTGCTTTTCACGGCTGAGTTTACGCTGCTTTATACCCACTTGACTCACTTCCAGAGAGATATCAATACCTAGGTTTTAAGATTCTTACTAGTCAGATATATTCTTGTGCGGTGAATAGGGGGTGTTGAGTCCAGTTCACTGGGCAAGGAGTAGGTCTTTCTATTACATATTGGGTTTATGGAACGGTATCTGAGCTAATTTGAAACCCTTGTTTTATGCATCACCCCACCTCACCTTTCCCGTTAAGCAGCCATAGTGTGTTTTCTAAACGTGTGACTCTGTTCTGTTTTGTAATTCAGTTCAAGTGTAGCGGTTTTTACATTCCCTCTATAACAGATAGCTTATGATAAGTGTCTTTTTCTGTGTGACTTATTTCACTTAGAATCGTCGTGCCTAAATCTACTCATCATGCTGCTACTAGCCTTATGACATTGATTTCATGGCTGAGTGATATTCCATTGTACATAAGGACCACCACTTCTTTATCCATTTTTCTCTTTCCTGGGATATTTAAGGTGTCATGAAGTGGAGGTTCTTGTCAACAGAGCAGCCCTAAACTTTGGGGTGCCTGTGTCTTGTTAATTTTAATTTTCCCAATTTATACGCCCATGAGTGGAAGTGCCCTATGCGCTCTAAGCTGTGTTTTTTCGATGTTTCAGGACACACCGTACACTTCTCCAGAGTGGCTGTTGGCAATTTACATCCCGCCCATCAGCGTAGCAAGGCTCCCATTTCTCCATGGCCTGTCCTGCATTTCTGGTTTTGACACTTTTTTCAGCATGGCCCTTTTGACCGATGGGCAGCGAGACTTCTTTGTAGCGCTGATTTGCCTTTCCAGGTTGCTTGGTTGGCCAAAAAGGGCGTATGCGTTTTTTCCTGAATATATTCAGGAAAAAACGCATACGCCCTTTTTGGCCAAGGGCATCATTGTCGACGTTTTGCCGCTTTTCATGTGCTTTACAGGTGATTCGAATCGACCTCCTGAAATCTGTTTCCTGCAATTCTGCCTTGCTTTCAAATCCTCTTCGTTGCCTTCCCTCAATATATTTGTGGACGAGAGTTATCATTTATAACTCTGCAGGTTTGTGAATTGCAGTGCCCCTGAGCTCCATTTTTCAACTCGCTTTTTTGGGAGCTGGCCGCAAAAGCGCAGGATTGCCTCAGGCCCTCGTCTGGTTCCGGGCGGCAGGCTGAGCCTGTGGTTAATTCTTCTTCCTGATGGGAAAATAGAGTGACCTGTGCCTGTCCCAACACCTAGAGCTAGTCTCTCATTGGCTCCCCCTCTTCCCGTTCATCCTCAGGACAAATTGCAAGCTGTACGGAACAGGAGGTTAAAGGTGCTGGTTCTCCAAGGAGGGAGATTGCTAGTAAAGCGGCTGGAATGGTGAACCCGAGCACAAGGAGTTGAGAAATGAGGTGCGTTTTAGAAAGCTTTCCCGATCACATGGTGTACCACCTTCTGGGTTTCTCATGCATGTTTTCGATGTAGGAAGATGCCCTTGAACCTGGAGATTTGGGACCCATGGGATGGGTAACAGGCAGTATTACTTTAAAGGCTCTGCGTTTGCTCCCCGAAACTCACCAAACCTCTCAGCCCCGAGAGTGTCCACCCTTATGTCTCATCCAGCTGTGGGTCTAGATATGGTCAATCCAGGTTGCATCACAGCCCCTGAACGAATTTTGTAAGAATTTCTCTCTCTTTCACTGTCTTTGTTTCACGGGCTTTTAAAAGTAATTTATTTTTATAATGGGGTTTAGCTGCTTTTCACGGCTGAGTTTACGCTGCTTTATACCCACTTGACTCACTTCCAGAGAGATATCAATACATAGGTTTTAAGATTCTTACTAGTCAGATATATTCTTGTGCGGTGAATAGGGGGTGTTGAGTCCAGTTCACTGGGCAAGGAGTAGGTCTTTCTATTACATATTGGGTTTATGGAACGGTATCTGAGCTAATTTGAAACCCTTGTTTTATGCATCACCCCACCTCACCTTTCCCGTTAAGCAGCCATAGTGTGTTTTCTAAACGTGTGACTCTGTTCTGTTTTGTAATTCAGTTCAAGTGTAGCGGTTTTTACATTCCCTCTATAACTGATAGCTTATGATAAGTGTCTTTTTCTGTGTGACTTATTTCACTTAGAATCGTCGTGCCTAAATCCACTCATCATGCTGCTACTAGCCTTATGACATTGATTTCATGGCTGAGTGATATTCCATTGTACATAAGGACCACCACTTCTTTATCCATTTTTCTCTTTCCTGGGATATTTAAGGTGTCATGAAGTGGAGGTTCTTGTCAACAGAGCAGCCCTAAACTTTGGGGTGCCTGTGTCTTGCTGATTTTTAGTTTTCCCAATTTATACGCCCATGAGTGGAAGTGCCCTATGCGCTCTAAGCTGTGTTTTTTCGATGTTTCAGGACACACCGTACACTTCTCCAGAGTGGCTGTTGGCAATTTACATCCCGCCCATCAGCGTAGCAAGGCTCCCATTTCTCCATGGCCTGTCCTGCATTTCTGGTTTTGACACTTTTTTCAGCATGGCCCTTTTGACCGATGGGCAGCGAGACTTCTTTGTAGCGCTGATTTGCCTTTCCAGGTTGCTTGGTTGGCCAAAAAGGGCGTATGCGTTTTTTCCTGAATATATTCAGGAAAAAACGCATACGCCCTTTTTGGCCAAGGGCATCATTGTCGACGTTTTGCCGCTTTTCATGTGCTTTACAGGCGATTCGAATCGACCTCCTGAAATCTGTTTCCTGCAATTCTGCCTTGCTTTCAAATCCTCTTCGTTGCCTTCCCTCAATATATTTGTGGACGAGAGTTATCATTTATAACTCTGCAGGTTTGTGAATTGCAGTGCCCCTGAGCTCCATTTTTCAACTCGCTTTTTTGGGAGCAGGCCGCAAAAGCGCAGGATTGCCTCAGGCCCTATTCTGCTTCCGGGCGGCAGGCTGAGCCTGTGGTTAATTCTTCTTCCTGATGGGAAAATAGAGTGACCTGTGCCTGTCCCAACACCTAGAGCTAGTCTCTCATTGGCTCCCCCTCTTCCCGTTCATCCTCAGGACAAATTGCAAGCTGTACGGAACAGGAGGTTAAAGGTGCTGGTTCTCCAAGGAGGGAGATTGCTAGTAAAGCGGCTGGAATGGTGAACCCGAGCACAAGGAGTTGAGAAATGAGGTGCGTTTTAGAAAGCTTTCCCGATCACATGGTGTACCACCTTCTGGGTTTCTCATGCATGTTTTCGATGTAGGAAGATGCCCTTGAACCTGGAGATTTGGGACCCATGGGATGGGTAACAGGCAGTATTACTTTAAAGGCTCTGCGTTTGCTCCCCGAAACTCACCAAACCTCTCAGCCCCGAGAGTGTCCACCCTTATGTCTCATCCAGCTGTGGGTCTAGATATGGTCAATCCAGGTTGCATCACAGCCCCTGAACGAATTTTGTAAGAATTTCTCTCTCTTTCACTGTCTTTGTTTCACGGGCTTTTAAAAGTAATTTATTTTTATAATGGGGTTTAGCTGCTTTTCACGGCTGAGTTTACGCTGCTTTATACCCACTTGACTCACTTCCAGAGAGATATCAATACATAGGTTTTAAGATTCTTACTAGTCAGATATATTCTTGTGCGGTGAATAGGGGGTGTTGAGTCCAGTTCACTGGGCAAGGAGTAGGTCTTTCTATTACATATTGGGTTTATGGAACGGTATCTGAGCTAATTTGAAACCCTTGTTTTATGCATCACCCCACCTCACCTTTCCCGTTAAGCAGCCATAGTGTGTTTTCTAAACGTGTGACTCTGTTCTGTTTTGTAATTCAGTTCAAGTGTAGCGGTTTTTACATTCCCTCTATAACTGATAGCTTATGATAAGTGTCTTTTTCTGTGTGACTTATTTCACTTAGAATCGTCGTGCCTAAATCCACTCATCATGCTGCTACTAGCCTTATGACATTGATTTCATGGCTGAGTGATATTCCATTGTACATAAGGACCACCACTTCTTTATCCATTTTTCTCTTTCCTGGGATATTTAAGGTGTCATGAAGTGGAGGTTCTTGTCAACAGAGCAGCCCTAAACTTTGGGGTGCCTGTGTCTTGCTGATTTTTAGTTTTCCCAATTTATACGCCCATGAGTGGAAGTGCCCTATGCGCTCTAAGCTGTGTTTTTTCGATGTTTCAGGACACACCGTACACTTCTCCAGAGTGGCTGTTGGCAATTTACATCCCGCCCATCAGCGTAGCAAGGCTCCCATTTCTCCATGGCCTGTCCTGCATTTCTGGTTTTGACACTTTTTTCAGCATGGCCCTTTTGACCGATGGGCAGCGAGACTTCTTTGTAGCGCTGATTTGCCTTTCCAGGTTGCTTGGTTGGCCAAAAAGGGCGTATGCGTTTTTTCCTGAATATATTCAGGAAAAAACGCATACGCCCTTTTTGGCCAAGGGCATCATTGTCGACGTTTTGCCGCTTTTCATGTGCTTTACAGGCGATTCGAATCGACCTCCTGAAATCTGTTTCCTGCAATTCTGCCTTGCTTTCAAATCCTCTTCGTTGCCTTCCCTCAATATATTTGTGGACGAGAGTTATCATTTATAACTCTGCAGGTTTGTGAATTGCAGTGCCCCTGAGCTCCATTTTTCAACTCGCTTTTTTGGGAGCAGGCCGCAAAAGCGCAGGATTGCCTCAGGCCCTATTCTGCTTCCGGGCGGCAGGCTGAGCCTGTGGTTAATTCTTCTTCCTGATGGGAAAATAGAGTGACCTGTGCCTGTCCCAACACCTAGAGCTAGTCTCTCATTGGCTCCCCCTCTTCCCGTTCATCCTCAGGACAAATTGCAAGCTGTACGGAACAGGAGGTTAAAGGTGCTGGTTCTCCAAGGAAGGAGATTGCTAGTAAAGTGGCTGGAATGGCGAACCCGAGCACAAGGAGTTGAGAAATGAGGTGCGTTTTAGAAAGCTTTCCCGATCACATGGTGTACCACCTTCTGGGTTTCTCATGCATGTTTTCGATGTAGGAAGATGCCCTTGAACCTGGAGATTTGGGACCCATGGGATGGGTAACAGGCAGTATTACTTTAAAGGCTCTGCGTTTGCTCCCCGAAACTCACCAAACCTCTCAGCCCCGAGAGTGTCCACCCTTATGTCTCATCCAGCTGTGGGTCTAGATATGGTCAATCCAGGTTGCATCACAGCCCCTGAACGAATTTTGTAAGAATTTCTCTCTCTTTCACTGTCTTTGTTTCACGGGCTTTTAAAAGTAATTTATTTTTATAATGGGGTTTAGCTGCTTTTCACGGCTGAGTTTACGCTGCTTTATACCCACTTGACTCACTTCCAGAGAGATATCAATACATAGGTTTTAAGATTCTTACTAGTCAGATATATTCTTGTGCGGTGAATAGGGGGTGTTGAGTCCAGTTCACTGGGCAAGGAGTAGGTCTTTCTATTACATATTGGGTTTATGGAACGGTATCTGAGCTAATTTGAAACCCTTGTTTTATGCATCACCCCACCTCACCTTTCCCGTTAAGCAGCCATAGTGTGTTTTCTAAACGAGTGACTCTGTTCTGTTTTGTAATTCAGTTCAAGTGTAGCGGTTTTTACATTCCCTCTATAAATGATAGCTTATGATAAGTGTCTTTTTCTGTGTGACTTATTTCACTTAGAATCGTCGTGCCTAAATCCACTCATCATGCTGGTACTAGCCTTATGACATTGATTTCATGGCTGAGTGATATTCCATTGTACATAAGGACCACCAATTCTTTATCCATTTTTCTCTTTCCTGGGATATTTAAGGTGTCATGAAGTGGAGGTTCTTGTCAACAGAGCAGCCCTAAACTTTGGGGTGCCTGTGTCTTGCTGATTTTTAGTTTTCCCAATTTATACGCCCATGAGTGGAAGTGCCCTATGCGCTCTAAGCTGTGTTTTTTCGATGTTTCAGGACACACCGTACACTTCTCCAGAGTGGCTGTTGGCAATTTACATCCCGCCCATCAGCGTAGCAAGGCTCCCATTTCTCCATGGCCTGTCCTGCATTTCTGGTTTTGACACTTTTTTCAGCATGGCACTTTTGACCGATGGGCAGCGAGACTTCTTTGTAGCGCTGATTTGCCTTTCCAGGTTGCTTGGTTGGCCAAAAAGGGCGTATGCGTTTTTTCCTGAATATATTCAGGAAAAAACGTATACGCCCTTTTTGGCCAAGGGCATCATTGTCGACGTTTTGCCGCTTTTCATGTGCTTTACAGGCGATTCGAATCGACCTCCTGAAATCTGTTTCCTGCAATTCTGCCTTGCTTTCAAATCCTCTTCGTTGCCTTCCCTCAATATATTTGTGGACGAGAGTTATCATTTATAACTCTGCAGGTTTGTGAATTGCAGTGCCCCTGAGCTCCATTTTTCAACTCGCTTTTTTGGGAGCAGGCCGCAAAAGCGCAGGATTGCCTCAGGCCCTATTCTGCTTCCGGGCGGCAGGCTGAGCCTGTGGTTAATTCTTCTTCCTGATGGGAAAATAGAGTGACCTGTGCCTGTCCCAACACCTAGAGCTAGTCTCTCATTGGCTCCCCCTCTTCCCGTTCATCCTCAGGACAAATTGCAAGCTGTACGGAACAGGAGGTTAAAGGTGCTGGTTCTCCAAGGAGGGAGATTGCTAGTAAAGCGGCTGGAATGGCGAACCCGAGCACAAGGAGATGAGAAATGAGGTGCGTTTTAGAAAGCTTTCCCGATCACATGGTGTACCACCTTCTGGGTTTCTCATGCATGTTTTCGATGTAGGAAGATGCCCTTGAACCTGGAGATTTGGGACCCATGGGATGGGTAACAGGCAGTATTACTTTAAAGGCTCTGCGTTTGCTCCCCCAAACTCACCAAACCTCTCAGCCCCGAGAGTGTCCACCCTTATGTCTCATCCAGCTGTGGGTCTAGATATGGTCAATCCAGGTTGCATCACAGCCCCTGAACGAATTTTGTAAGAATTTCTCTCTCTTTCACTGTCTTTGTTTCACGGGCTTTTAAAAGTAATGTATTTTTATAATGGGGTTTAGCTGCTTTTCACGGCTGTGTTTATGCCGCTTTACACCCACTTGACTCACTTCCAGAGAGATATCAATATATAGGTTTTAAGATTCTTACTAGTCAGATATATTCTTGTGCGGTGAATAGGGGGTGTTGAGTCCAGTTC
The DNA here is from genome assembly GCF_028023285.1 of Balaenoptera ricei. NCBI lineage: Eukaryota > Metazoa > Chordata > Mammalia > Artiodactyla > Balaenopteridae > Balaenoptera > Balaenoptera ricei. The sequence continues at coordinate 43,470,971 of NC_082642.1, read as the reverse complement.
ACTGAGCAAGGAGTAGGTCTTTCTATTACATATTGGGTTTATGGAACGGTAGCTGAGCTCATTTGAACCCCTTGTTTTATGCATCACCCCACCTCACCTTTCCCGTTAAGCAGCCATAGTGTGTCTTCTAAACGTGTGACTCTGTTCTGTTTTGTAATTCAGTTCAAGTGTAGCGGTTTTTACATTCCCTCTATAAGTGATAGCTTATGATAAGTGTCTTTTTCTGTGTGACTTATTTCACTTAGAATCGTCGTGCCTAAATCCACTCATTATGCTGCGACTAGCCTTATGACATTGATTTCATGGCTGAGTGATATTCCATTGTACATAAGGACCACCACTTCTTTATCCATTTTTCTCTTTCCTGGGATATTTAAGGTGTCATGAAGTGGAGGTTCTTGTCAACAGAGCAGCCCTAAACTTTGGGGTGCCTGTGTCTTGTTAATTTTAATTTTCCCAATTTATACGCCCATGAGTGGAAGTGCCCTATGCGCTCTAAGCTGTGTTTTTTCGATGTTTCAGGACACACCGTACACTTCTCCAGAGTGGCTGTTGGCAATTTACATCCCGCCCATCAGCGTAGCAAGGCTCCCATTTCTCCATGGCCTGTCCTGCATTTCTGGTTTTGACACTTTTTTCAGCATGGCCCTTTTGACCGATGGGCAGCGAGACTTCTTTGTAGCGCTGATTTGCCTTTCCAGGTTGCTTGGTTGGCCAAAAAGGGCGTATGCGTTTTTTCCTGAATATATTCAGGAAAAAACGCATACGCCCTTTTTGGCCAAGGGCATCATTGTCGACGTTTTGCCGCTTTTCATGTGCTTTACAGGTGATTCGAATCGACCTCCTGAAATCTGTTTCCTGCAATTCTGCCTTGCTTTCAAATCCTCTTCGTTGCCTTCCCTCAATATATTTGTGGACGAGAGTTATCATTTATAACTCTGCAGGTTTGTGAATTGCAGTGCCCCTGAGCTCCATTTTTCAACTCGCTTTTTTGGGAGCTGGCCGCAAAAGCGCAGGATTGCCTCAGGCCCTCTTCTGGTTCCGGGCGGCAGGCTGAGCCTGTGGTTAATTCTTCTTCCTGATGGGAAAATAGAGTGACCTGTGCCTGTCCCAACACCTAGAGCTAGTCTCTCATTGGCTCCCCCTCTTCCCGTTCATCCTCAGGACAAATTGCAAGCTGTACGGAACAGGAGGTTAAAGGTGCTGGTTCTCCAAGGAGGGAGATTGCTAGTAAAGCGGCTGGAATGGTGAACCCGAGCACAAGGAGTTGAGAAATGAGGTGCGTTTTAGAAAGCTTTCCCGATCACATGGTGTACCACCTTCTGGGTTTCTCATGCATGTTTTCGATGTAGGAAGATGCCCTTGAACCTGGAGATTTGGGACCCATGGGATGGGTAACAGGCAGTATTACTTTAAAGGCTCTGCGTTTGCTCCCCGAAACTCACCAAACCTCTCAGCCCCGAGAGTGTCCACCCTTATGTCTCATCCAGCTGTGGGTCTAGATATGGTCAATCCAGGTTGCATCACAGCCCCTGAACGAATTTTGTAAGAATTTCTCTCTCTTTCACTGTCTTTGTTTCACGGGCTTTTAAAAGTAATTTATTTTTATAATGGGGTTTAGCTGCTTTTCACGGCTGAGTTTACGCTGCTTTATACCCACTTGACTCACTTCCAGAGAGATATCAATACATAGGTTTTAAGATTCTTACTAGTCAGATATATTCTTGTGCGGTGAATAGGGGGTGTTGAGTCCAGTTCACTGGGCAAGGAGTAGGTCTTTCTATTACATATTGGGTTTATGGAACGGTAGCTGAGCTCATTTGAAACCCTTGTTTTATGCATCACCCCACCTCACCTTTCCCGTTAAGCAGCCATAGTGTGTTTTCTAAACGTGTGACTCTGTTCTGTTTTGTAATTCAGTTCAAGTGTAGCGGTTTTTACATTCCCTCTATAACTGATAGCTTATGATAAGTGTCTTTTTCTGTGTGACTTATTTCACTTAGAATCGTCGTGCCTAAATCCACTCATCATGCTGCTACTAGCCTTATGACATTGATTTCATGGCTGAGTGATATTCCATTGTACATAAGGACCACCACTTCTTTATCCATTTTTCTCTTTCCTGGGATATTTAAGGTGTCATGAAGTGGAGGTTCTTGTCAACAGAGCAGCCCTAAACTTTGGGGTGCCTGTGTCTTGCTGATTTTTAGTTTTCCCAATTTATACGCCCATGAGTGGAAGTGCCCTATGCGCTCTAAGCTGTGTTTTTTCGATGTTTCAGGACACACCGTACACTTCTCCAGAGTGGCTGTTGGCAATTTACATCCCGCCCATCAGCGTAGCAAGGCTCCCATTTCTCCATGGCCTGTCCTGCATTTCTGGTTTTGACACTTTTTTCAGCATGGCCCTTTTGACCGATGGGCAGCGAGACTTCTTTGTAGCGCTGATTTGCCTTTCCAGGTTGCTTGGTTGGCCAAAAAGGGCGTATGCGTTTTTTCCTGAATATATTCAGGAAAAAACGCATACGCCCTTTTTGGCCAAGGGCATCATTGTCGACGTTTTGCCGCTTTTCATGTGCTTTACAGGCGATTCGAATCGACCTCCTGAAATCTGTTTCCTGCAATTCTGCCTTGCTTTCAAATCCTCTTCGTTGCCTTCCCTCAATATATTTGTGGACGAGAGTTATCATTTATAACTCTGCAGGTTTGTGAATTGCAGTGCCCCTGAGCTCCATTTTTCAACTCGCTTTTTTGGGAGCAGGCCGCAAAAGCGCAGGATTGCCTCAGGCCCTATTCTGCTTCCGGGCGGCAGGCTGAGCCTGTGGTTAATTCTTCTTCCTGATGGGAAAATAGAGTGACCTGTGCCTGTCCCAACACCTAGAGCTAGTCTCTCATTGGCTCCCCCTCTTCCCGTTCATCCTCAGGACAAATTGCAAGCTGTACGGAACAGGAGGTTAAAGGTGCTGGTTCTCCAAGGAAGGAGATTGCTAGTAAAGTGGCTGGAATGGCGAACCCGAGCACAAGGAGTTGAGAAATGAGGTGCGTTTTAGAAAGCTTTCCCGATCACATGGTGTACCACCTTCTGGGTTTCTCATGCATGTTTTCGATGTAGGAAGATGCCCTTGAACCTGGAGATTTGGGACCCATGGGATGGGTAACAGGCAGTATTACTTTAAAGGCTCTGCGTTTGCTCCCCGAAACTCACCAAACCTCTCAGCCCCGAGAGTGTCCACCCTTATGTCTCATCCAGCTGTGGGTCTAGATATGGTCAATCCAGGTTGCATCACAGCCCCTGAACGAATTTTGTAAGAATTTCTCTCTCTTTCACTGTCTTTGTTTCACGGGCTTTTAAAAGTAATTTATTTTTATAATGGGGTTTAGCTGCTTTTCACGGCTGAGTTTACGCTGCTTTATACCCACTTGACTCACTTCCAGAGAGATATCAATACATAGGTTTTAAGATTCTTACTAGTCAGATATATTCTTGTGTGGTGAATAGGGGGTGTTGAGTCCAGTTCACTGGGCAAGGAGTAGGTCTTTCTATTACATATTGGGTTTATGGAACGGTATCTGAGCTAATTTGAAACCCTTGTTTTATGCATCACCCCACCTCACCTTTCCCGTTAAGCAGCCATAGTGTGTTTTCTAAACGTGTGACTCTGTTCTGTTTTGTAATTCAGTTCAAGTGTAGCGGTTTTTACATTCCCTCTATAAATGATAGCTTATGATAAGCGTCTTTTTCTGTGTGACTTATTTCACTTAGAATCGTCGTGCCTAAATCCACTCATCATGCTGGTACTAGCCTTATGACATTGATTTCATGGCTGAGTGATATTCCATTGTACATAAGGACCACCACTTCTTTATCCATTTTTCTCTTTCCTGGGATATTTAAGGTGTCATGAAGTGGAGGTTCTTGTCAACAGAGCAGCCCTAAACTTTGGGGTGCCTGTGTCTTGTTAATTTTAATTTTCCCAATTTATACGCCCATGAGTGGAAGTGCCCTATGCGCTCTAAGCTGTGTTTTTTCGATGTTTCAGGACACACCGTACACTTCTCCAGAGTGGCTGTTGGCAATTTACATCCCGCCCATCAGCGTAGCAAGGCTCCCATTTCTCCATGGCCTGTCCTGCATTTCTGGTTTTGACACTTTTTTCAGCATGGCCCTTTTGACCGATGGGCAGCGAGACTTCTTTGTAGCGCTGATTTGCCTTTCCAGGTTGCTTGGTTGGCCAAAAAGGGCGTATGCGTTTTTTCCTGAATATATTCAGGAAAAAACGCATACGCCCTTTTTGGCCAAGGGCATCATTGTCGACGTTTTGCCGCTTTTCATGTGCTTTACAGGTGATTCGAATCGACCTCCTGAAATCTGTTTCCTGCAATTCTGCCTTGCTTTCAAATCCTCTTCGTTGCCTTCCCTCAATATATTTGTGGACGAGAGTTATCATTTATAACTCTGCAGGTTTGTGAATTGCAGTGCCCCTGAGCTCCATTTTTCAACTCGCTTTTTTGGGAGCTGGCCGCAAAAGCGCAGGATTGCCTCAGGCCCTCTTCTGGTTCCGGGCGGCAGGCTGAGCCTGTGGTTAATTCTTCTTCCTGATGGGAAAATAGAGTGACCTGTGCCTGTCCCAACACCTAGAGCTAGTCTCTCATTGGCTCCCCCTCTTCCCGTTCATCCTCAGGACAAATTGCAAGCTGTACGGAACAGGAGGTTAAAGGTGCTGGTTCTCCAAGGAGGGAGATTGCTAGTAAAGCGGCTGGAATGGCGAACCCGAGCACAAGGAGTTGAGAAATGAGGTGCGTTTTAGAAAGCTTTCCCGATCACATGGTGTACCACCTTCTGGGTTTCTCATGCATGTTTTCGATGTAGGAAGATGCCCTTGAACCTGGAGATTTGGGACCCATGGGATGGGTAACAGGCAGTATTACTTTAAAGGCTCTACGTTTGCTCCCCCTAACTCACCAAAACTCTCAGCCCCGAGAGTGTCCACCCTTATGTCTCATCCAGCTGTGGGTCTAGATATGGTCAATCCAGGTTGCATCACAGCCCCTGAACGAATTTTGTAAGAATTTCTCTCTCTTTCACTGTCTTTGTTTCACGGGCTTTTAAAAGTAATTTATTTTTATAATGGGGTTTAGCTGCTTTTCACGGCTGTGTTTATGCCGCTTTACACCCACTTGACTCACTTCCAGAGAGATATCAATACATAGGTTTTAAGATTCTTACTAGTCAGATATATTCTTGTGCGGTGAATAGGGGGTGTTGAGTCCAGTTCACTGAGCAAGGAGTAGGTCTTTCTATTACATATTGGGTTTATGGAACGGTAGCTGAGCTCATTTGAAACCCTTGTTTTATTCATCACCCCACCTCACCTTTCCCGTTAAGCAGCCATAGTGTGTTTTCTAAACGTGTGACTCTGTTCTGTTTTGTAATTCAGTTCAAGTGTAGCGGTTTTTACATTCCCTCTATAAGTGATAGCTTATGATAAGTGTCTTTTTTTGTGTGACTTATTTCACTTAGAATCGTCGTGCCTAAATCCACTCATCTTGCTGCTACTAGCCTTATGACATTGATTTCATGGCTGAGTGATATTCCATTGTACATAAGGACCACCACTTCTTTATCCATTTTTCTCTTTCCAGGGATATTTAAGGTGTCATGAAGTGGAGGTTCTTGTCAACAGAGCAGCCCTAAACTTTGGGGTGCCTGTGTCTTGCTGATTTTTAGTTTTCCCAATTTATACGCCCATGAGTGGAAGTGCCCTATGCGCTTTAAGCTGTGTTTTTTCGATGTTTCAGGACACACCGTACACTTCTCCAGAGTGGCTGTTGGCAATTTACATCCCGCCCATCAGCGTAGCAAGGCTCCCATTTCTCCATGGCCTGTCCTGCATTTCTGGTTTTGACACTTTTTTCAGCATGGCCCTTTTGACCGATGGGCAGCGAGACTTCTTTGTAGCGCTGATTTGCCTTTCCAGGTTGCTTGGTTGGCCAAAAAGGGCGTATGCGTTTTTTCCTGAATATATTCAGGAAAAAACGCATACGCCCTTTTTGGCCAAGGGCATCATTGTCGACGTTTTGCCGCTTTTCATGTGCTTTACAGGTGATTCGAATCGACCTCCTGAAATCTGTTTCCTGCAATTCTGCCTTGCTTTCAAATCCTCTTCGTTGCCTTCCCTCAATATATTTGTGGACGAGAGTTATCATTTATAACTCTGCAGGTTTGTGAATTGCAGTGCCCCTGAGCTCCATTTTTCAACTCGCTTTTTTGGGAGCTGGCCGCAAAAGCGCAGGATTGCCTCAGGCCCTCTTCTGGTTCCGGGCGGCAGGCTGAGCCTGTGGTTAATTCTTCTTCCTGATGGGAAAATAGAGTGACCTGTGCCTGTCCCAACACCTAGAGCTAGTCTCTCATTGGCTCCCCCTCTTCCCGTTCATCCTCAGGACAAATTGCAAGCTGTACGGAACAGGAGGTTAAAGGTGCTGGTTCTCCAAGGAGGGAGATTGCTAGTAAAGCGGCTGGAATGGCGAACCCGAGCACAAGGAGTTGAGAAATGAGGTGCGTTTTAGAAAGCTTTCCCGATCACATGGTGTACCACCTTCTGGGTTTCTCATGCATGTTTTCGATGTAGGAAGATGCCCTTGAACCTGGAGATTTGGGACCCATGGGATGGGTAACAGGCAGTATTACTTTAAAGGCTCTACGTTTGCTCCCCCAAACTCACCAAAACTCTCAGCCCCGAGAGTGTCCACCCTTATGTCTCATCCAGCTGTGGGTCTAGATATGGTCAATCCAGGTTGCATCACAGCCCCTGAACGAATTTTGTAAGAATTTCTCTCTCTTTCACTGTCTTTGTTTCACGGGCTTTTAAAAGTAATTTATTTTTATAATGGGGTTTAGCTGCTTTTCACGGCTGTGTTTATGCCGCTTTACTCCCACTTGACTCACTTCCAGAGAGATATCAATACATAGGTTTTAAGATTCTTACTAGTCAGATATATTCTTGTGCGGTGAATAGGGGGTGTTGAGTCCAGTTCACTGAGCAAGGAGTAGGTCTTTCTATTACATATTGGGTTTATGGAACGGTAGCTGAGCTCATTTGAAACCCTTGTTTTATTCATCACCCCACCTCACCTTTCCCGTTAAGCAGCCATAGTGTGTTTTCTAAACGTGTGACTCTGTTCTGTTTTGTAATTCAGTTCAAGTGTAGCGGTTTTTACATTCCCTCTATAAGTGATAGCTTATGATAAGTGTCTTTTTTTGTGTGACTTATTTCACTTAGAATCGTCGTGCCTAAATCCACTCATCTTGCTGCTACTAGCCTTATGACATTGATTTCATGGCTGAGTGATATTCCATTGTACATAAGGACCACCACTTCTTTATCCATTTTTCTCTTTCCAGGGATATTTAAGGTGTCATGAAGTGGAGGTTCTTGTCAACAGAGCAGCCCTAAACTTTGGGGTGCCTGTGTCTTGCTGATTTTTAGTTTTCCCAATTTATACGCCCATGAGTGGAAGTGCCCTATGCGCTCTAAGCTGTGTTTTTTCGATGTTTCAGGACACACCGTACACTTCTCCAGAGTGGCTGTTGGCAATTTACATCCCGCCCATCAGCGTAGCAAGGCTCCCATTTCTCCATGGCCTGTCCTGCATTTCTGGTTTTGACACTTTTTTCAGCATGGCCCTTTTGACCGATGGGCAGCGAGACTTCTTTGTAGCGCTGATTTGCCTTTCCAGGTTGCTTGGTTGGCCAAAAAGGGCGTATGCGTTTTTTCCTGAATATATTCAGGAAAAAACGCATACGCCCTTTTTGGCCAAGGGCATCATTGTCGACGTTTTGCCGCTTTTCATGTGCTTTACAGGCGATTCGAATCGACCTCCTGAAATCTGTTTCCTGCAATTCTGCCTTGCTTTCAAATCCTCTTCGTTGCCTTCCCTCAATATATTTGTGGACGAGAGTTATCATTTATAACTCTGCAGGTTTGTGAATTGCAGTGCCCCTGAGCTCCATTTTTCAACTCGCTTTTTTGGGAGCTGGCCGCAAAAGCGCAGGATTGCCTCAGGCCCTCTTCTGGTTCCGGGCGGCAGGCTGAGCCTGTGGTTAATTCTTCTTCCTGATGGGAGAATAGAGTGACCTGTGCCTGTCCCAACACCTAGAGTTGGTCTCTCATTGGCTCCCCCTCTTCCCGTTCATCCTCAGGACAAATTGCAAGCTGTATGGAACAGGAGGTTAAAGGTGCTGGTTCTCCAAGGAGGGAGATTGCTAGTAAAGTGGCTGGAATGGCGAACCCGAGCACAAGGAGATGAGAAATGAGGTGCGTTTTAGAAAGCTTTCCCGATCACACGGTGTACCACCTTCTGGGTTTCTCATGCATGTTTTCGATGTAGGAAGATGCCCTTGAACCTGGAGATTTGGGACCCATGGGATGGGTAACAGGCAGTATTACTTTAAAGGCTCTGCGTTTGCTCCCCCAACCTCACCAAAGCTCTCAGCCCCAAGAGTGTCCACCCTTATGTCTCATCCAGCTGTGGGTCTAGATATGGTCAATCCAGGTTGCATCACAGAGCCTGAACGAATTTTGTAAGAATTTCTCTCTCTTTCACTGTCTTTGTTTCACGGGCTTTTAAAAGTAATTTATTTTTATACTGGGGTTTAGCTGCTTTTCACGGCTGAGTTTACGCTGCTTTATACCCACTTGACTCACTTCCAGAGAGATATCAATACCTAGGTTTTAAGATTCTTACTAGTCAGATATATTCTTGTGCGGTGAATAGGGGGTGTTGAGTCCAGTTCACTGGGCAAGGAGTAGGTCTTTCTATTACATATTGGGTTTATGGAACGGTATCTGAGCTAATTTGAAACCCTTGTTTTATGCATCACCCCACCTCACCTTTCCCGTTAAGCAGCCATAGTGTGTTTTCTAAACGTGTGACTCTGTTCTGTTTTGTAATTCAGTTCAAGTGTAGCGGTTTTTACATTCCCTCTATAACAGATAGCTTATGATAAGTGTCTTTTTCTGTGTGACTTATTTCACTTAGAATCGTCGTGCCTAAATCTACTCATCATGCTGCTACTAGCCTTATGACATTGATTTCATGGCTGAGTGATATTCCATTGTACATAAGGACCACCACTTCTTTATCCATTTTTCTCTTTCCTGGGATATTTAAGGTGTCATGAAGTGGAGGTTCTTGTCAACAGAGCAGCCCTAAACTTTGGGGTGCCTGTGTCTTGCTGATTTTTAGTTTTCCCAATTTATACGCCCATGAGTGGAAGTGCCCTATGCGCTCTAAGCTGTGTTTTTTCGATGTTTCAGGACACACCGTACACTTCTCCAGAGTGGCTGTTGGCAATTTACATCCCGCCCATCAGCGTAGCAAGGCTCCCATTTCTCCATGGCCTGTCCTGCATTTCTGGTTTTGACACTTTTTTCAGCATGGCACTTTTGACCGATGGGCAGCGAGACTTCTTTGTAGCGCTGATTTGCCTTTCCAGGTTGCTTGGTTGGCCAAAAAGGGCGTATGCGTTTTTTCCTGAATATATTCAGGAAAAAACGCATACGCCCTTTTTGGCCAAGGGCATCATTGTCGACGTTTTGCCGCTTTTCATGTGCTTTACAGGCGATTCGAATCGACCTCCTGAAATCTGTTTCCTGCAATTCTGCCTTGCTTTCAAATCCTCTTCGTTGCCTTCCCTCAATATATTTGTGGACGAGAGTTATCATTTATAACTCTGCAGGTTTGTGAATTGCAGTGCCTCTGAGCTCCATTTTTCAACTCGCTTTTTTGGGAGCAGGCCGCAAAAGCGCAGGATTGCCTCAGGCCCTATTCTGCTTCCGGGCGGCAGGCTGAGCCTGTGGTTAATTCTTCTTCCTGATGGGAAAATAGAGTGACCTGTGCCTGTCCCAACACCTAGAGCTAGTCTCTCATTGGCTCCCCCTCTTCCCGTTCATCCTCAGGACAAATTGCAAGCTGTACGGAACAGGAGGTTAAAGGTGCTGGTTCTCCAAGGAGGGAGATTGCTAGTAAAGCGGCTGGAATGGCGAACCCGAGCACAAGGAGATGAGAAATGAGGTGCGTTTTAGAAAGCTTTCCCGATCACATGGTGTACCACCTTCTGGGTTTCTCATGCATGTTTTCGATGTAGGAAGATGCCCTTGAACCTGGAGATTTGGGACCCATGGGATGGGTAACAGGCAGTATTACTTTAAAGGCTCTGCGTTTGCTCCCCCAAACTCACCAAACCTCTCAGCCCCGAGAGGGTCCACCCTTATGTCTCATCCAGCTGTGGGTCTAGATATGAACAATCCAGGTTGCATCACAGCCCCTGAACGAATTTTGTAAGAATTTCTCTCTCTTTCACTGTCTTTGTTTCACGGGCTTTTAAAAGTAATTTATTTTTATAATGGGGTTTAGCTGCTTTTCACGGCTGTGTTTATGCCGCTTTACACCCACTTGACTCACTTCCAGAGAGATATCAATACATAGGTTTTAAGATTCTTACTAGTCAGATATATTCTTGTGCGGTGAATAGGGGGTGTTGAGTCCAGTTCACTGAGCAAGGAGTAGGTCTTTCTATTACATATTGGGTTTATGGAACGGTAGCTGAGCTCATTTGAAACCCTTGTTTTATTCATCACCCCACCTCACCTTTCCCGTTAAGCAGCCATAGTGTGTCTTCTAAACGTGTGACTCTGTTCTGTTTTGTAATTCAGTTCAAGTGTAGCGGTTTTTACATTCCCTCTATAAGTGATAGCTTATGATAAGTGTCTTTTTCTGTGTGACTTATTTCACTTAGAATCGTCGTGCCTAAATCTACTCATCATGCTGCTACTAGCCTTATGACATTGATTTCATGGCTGAGTGATATTCCATTGTACATAAGGACCACCACTTCTTTATCCATTTTTCTCTTTCCAGGGATATTTAAGGTGTCATGAAGTGGAGGTTCTTGTCAACAGAGCAGCCCTAAACTTTGGGGTGCCTGTGTCTTGCTGATTTTTAGTTTTCCCAATTTATACGCCCATGAGTGGAAGTGCCCTATGCGCTCTAAGCTGTGTTTTTTCGATGTTTCAGGACACACCGTACACTTCTCCAGAGTGGCTGTTGGCAATTTACATCCCGCCCATCAGCGTAGCAAGGCTCCCATTTCTCCATGGCCTGTCCTGCATTTCTGGTTTTGACACTTTTTTCAGCATGGCCCTTTTGACCGATGGGCAGCGAGACTTCTTTGTAGCGCTGATTTGCCTTTCCAGGTTGCTTGGTTGGCCAAAAAGGGCGTATGCGTTTTTTCCTGAATATATTCAGGAAAAAACGCATACGCCCTTTTTGGCCAAGGGCATCATTGTCGACGTTTTGCCGCTTTTCATGTGCTTTACAGGCGATTCGAATCGACCTCCTGAAATCTGTTTCCTGCAATTCTGCCTTGCTTTCAAATCCTCTTCGTTGCCTTCCCTCAATATATTTGTGGACGAGAGTTATCATTTATAACTCTGCAGGTTTGTGAATTGCAGTGCCCCTGAGCTCCATTTTTCAACTCGCTTTTTTGGGAGCTGGCCGCAAAAGCGCAGGATTGCCTCAGGCCCTCTTCTGGTTCCGGGCGGCAGGCTGAGCCTGTGGTTAATTCTTCTTCCTGATGGGAAAATAGAGTGACCTGTGCCTGTCCCAACACCTAGAGCTAGTCTCTCATTGGCTCCCCCTCTTCCCGTTCATCCTCAGGACAAATTGCAAGCTGTACGGAACAGGAGGTTAAAGGTGCTGGTTCTCCAAGGAGGGAGATTGCTAGTAAAGCGGCTGGAATGGCGAACCCGAGCACAAGGAGATGAGAAATGAGGTGCGTTTTAGAAAGCTTTCCCGATCACACGGTGTACCACCTTCTGGGTTTCTCATGCATGTTTTCGATGTAGGAAGATGCCCTTGAACCTGGAGATTTGGGACCCATGGGATGGGTAACAGGCAGTATTACTTTAAAGGCTCTGCGTTTGCTCCCCCAACCTCACCAAAGCTCTCAGCCCCGAGAGTGTCCACCCTTATGTCTCATCCAGCTGTGGGTCTAGATATGGTCAATCCAGGTTGCATCACAGAGCCTGAACGAATTTTGTAAGAATTTCTCTCTCTTTCACTGTCTTTGTTTCACGGGCTTTTAAAAGTAATTTATTTTTATACTGGGGTTTAGCTGCTTTTCACGGCTGAGTTTACGCTGCTTTATACCCACTTGACTCACTTCCAGAGAGATATCAATACATAGGTTTTAAGATTCTTACTAGTCAGATATATTCTTGTGCGGTGAATAGGGGGTGTTGAGTCCAGTTCACTGGGCAAGGAGTAGGTCTTTCTATTACATATTGGGTTTATGGAACGGTATCTGAGCTAATTTGAAACCCTTTTTTTATGCATCACCCCACCTCACCTTTCCCGTTAAGCAGCCATAGTGTGTTTTCTAAACGTGTGACTCTGTTCTGTTTTGTAATTCAGTTCAAGTGTAGCGGTTTTTACATTCCCTCTATAACAGATAGCTTATGATAAGTGTCTTTTTCTGTGTGACTTATTTCACTTAGAATCGTCGTGCCTAAATCTACTCATCATGCTGCTACTAGCCTTATGACATTGATTTCATGGCTGAGTGATATTCCATTGTACATAAGGACCACCACTTCTTTATCCATTTTTCTCTTTCCAGGGATATTTAAGGTGTCATGAAGTGGAGGTTCTTGTCAACAGAGCAGCCCTAAACTTTGGGGTGCCTGTGTCTTGCTGATTTTTAGTTTTCCCAATTTATACGCCCATGAGTGGAAGTGCCCTATGCGCTCTAAGCTGTGTTTTTTCGATGTTTCAGGACACACCGTACACTTCTCCAGAGTGGCTGTTGGCAATTTACATCCCGCCCATCAGCGTAGCAAGGCTCCCATTTCTCCATGGCCTGTCCTGCATTTCTGGTTTTGACACTTTTTTCAGCATGGCCCTTTTGACCGATGGGCAGCGAGACTTCTTTGTAGCGCTGATTTGCCTTTCCAGGTTGCTTGGTTGGCCAAAAAGGGCGTATGCGTTTTTTCCTGAATATATTCAGGAAAAAACGCATACGCCCTTTTTGGCCAAGGGCATCATTGTCGACGTTTTGCCGCTTTTCATGTGCTTTACAGGCGATTCGAATCGACCTCCTGAAATCTGTTTCCTGCAATTCTGCCTTGCTTTCAAATCCTCTTCGTTGCCTTCCCTCAATATATTTGTGGACGAGAGTTATCATTTATAACTCTGCAGGTTTGTGAATTGCAGTGCCCCTGAGCTCCATTTTTCAACTCGCTTTTTTGGGAGCTGGCCGCAAAAGCGCAGGATTGCCTCAGGCCCTCTTCTGGTTCCGGGCGGCAGGCTGAGCCTGTGGTTAATTCTTCTTCCTGATGGGAAAATAGAGTGACCTGTGCCTGTCCCAACACCTAGAGCTAGTCTCTCATTGGCTCCCCCTCTTCCCGTTCATCCTCAGGACAAATTGCAAGCTGTACGGAACAGGAGGTTAAAGGTGCTGGTTCTCCAAGGAGGGAGATTGCTAGTAAAGCGGCTGGAATGGCGAACCCGAGCACAAGGAGTTGAGAAATGAGGTGCGTTTTAGAAAGCTTTCCCGATCACATGGTGTACCACCTTCTGGGTTTCTCATGCATGTTTTCGATGTAGGAAGATGCCCTTGAACCTGGAGACTTGGGACCCATGGGATGGGTAACAGGCAGTATTACTTTAAAGGCTCTACGTTTGCTCCCCCAAACTCACCAAAACTCTCAGCCCCGAGAGTGTCCACCCTTATGTCTCATCCAGCTGTGGGTCTAGATATGGTCAATCCAGGTTGCATCACAGCCCCTGAACGAATTTTGTAAGAATTTCTCTCTCTTTCACTGTCTTTGTTTCACGGGCTTTTAAAAGTAATTTATTTTTATAATGGGGTTTAGCTGCTTTTCACGGCTGTGTTTATGCCGCTTTACACCCACTTGACTCACTTCCAGAGAGATATCAATACATAGGTTTTAAGATTCTTACTAGTCAGATATATTCTTGTGCGGTGAATAGGGGGTGTTGAGTCCAGTTCACTGAGCAAGGAGTAGGTCTTTCTATTACATATTGGGTTTATGGAACGGTAGCTGAGCTCATTTGAAACCCTTGTTTTATTCATCACCCCACCTCACCTTTCCCGTTAAGCAGCCATAGTGTGTTTTCTAAACGTGTGACTCTGTTCTGTTTTGTAATTCAGTTCAAGTGTAGCGGTTTTTACATTCCTTCTATAACTGATAGCTTATGATAAGTGTCTTTTTCTGTGTGACTTATTTCACTTAGAATCGTCGTGCCTACATCTACTCATCATGCTGCTACTAGCCTTATGACATTGATTTCATGGCTGAGTGATATTCCATTGTACATAAGGACCACCATTTCTTTATCCATTTTTCTCTTTCCAGGGATATTTAAGGTGTCATGAAGTGGAGGTTCTTGTCAACAGAGCAGCCCTAAACTTTGGGGTGCCTGTGTCTTGCTGATTTTTAGTTTTCCCAATTTATACGCCCATGAGTGGAAGTGCCCTATGCGCTCTAAGCTGTGTTTTTTCGATGTTTCAGGACACACCGTACACTTCTCCAGAGTGGCTGTTGGCAATTTACATCCCGCCCATCAGCGTAGCAAGGCTCCCATTTCTCCATGGCCTGTCCTGCATTTCTGGTTTTGACACTTTTTTCAGCATGGCCCTTTTGACCGATGGGCAGCGAGACTTCTTTGTAGCGCTGATTTGCCTTTCCAGGTTGCTTGGTTGGCCAAAAAGGGCGTATGCGTTTTTTCCTGAATATATTCAGGAAAAAACGCATACGCCCTTTTTGGCCAAGGGCATCATTGTCGACGTTTTGCCGCTTTTCATGTGCTTTACAGGCGATTCGAATCGACCTCCTGAAATCTGTTTCCTGCAATTCTGCCTTGCTTTCAAATCCTCTTCGTTGCCTTCCCTCAATATATTTGTGGACGAGAGTTATCATTTATAACTCTGCAGGTTTGTGAATTGCAGTGCCCCTGAGCTCCATTTTTCAACTCGCTTTTTTGGGAGCTGGCCGCAAAAGCGCAGGATTGCCTCAGGCCCTCTTCTGGTTCCGGGCGGCAGGCTGAGCCTGTGGTTAATTCTTCTTCCTGATGGGAAAATAGAGTGACCTGTGCCTGTCCCAACACCTAGAGCTAGTCTCTCATTGGCTCCCCCTCTTCCCGTTCATCCTCAGGACAAATTGCAAGCTGTACGGAACAGGAGGTTAAAGGTGCTGGTTCTCCAAGGAGGGAGATTGCTAGTAAAGCGGCTGGAATGGCGAACCCGAGCACAAGGAGATGAGAAATGAGGTGCGTTTTAGAAAGCTTTCCCGATCACACGGTGTACCACCTTCTGGGTTTCTCATGCATGTTTTCGATGTAGGAAGATGCCCTTGAACCTGGAGATTTGGGACCCATGGGATGGGTAACAGGCAGTATTACTTTAAAGGCTCTGCGTTTGCTCCCCCAACCTCACCAAAGCTCTCAGCCCCGAGAGTGTCCACCCTTATGTCTCATCCAGCTGTGGGTCTAGATATGGTCAATCCAGGTTGCATCACAGAGCCTGAACGAATTTTGTAAGAATTTCTCTCTCTTTCACTGTCTTTGTTTCACGGGCTTTTAAAAGTAATTTATTTTTATACTGGGGTTTAGCTGCTTTTCACGGCTGAGTTTACGCTGCTTTATACCCACTTGACTCACTTCCAGAGAGATATCAATACATAGGTTTTAAGATTCTTACTAGTCAGATATATTCTTGTGCGGTGAATAGGGGGTGTTGAGTCCAGTTCACTGGGCAAGGAGTAGGTCTTTCTATTACATATTGGGTTTATGGAACGGTATCTGAGCTAATTTGAAACCCTTTTTTTATGCATCACCCCACCTCACCTTTCCCGTTAAGCAGCCATAGTGTGTTTTCTAAACGTGTGACTCTGTTCTGTTTTGTAATTCAGTTCAAGTGTAGCGGTTTTTACATTCCCTCTATAACAGATAGCTTATGATAAGTGTCTTTTTCTGTGTGACTTATTTCACTTAGAATCGTCGTGCCTAAATCTACTCATCATGCTGCTACTAGCCTTATGACATTGATTTCATGGCTGAGTGATATTCCATTGTACATAAGGACCACCACTTCTTTATCCATTTTTCTCTTTCCAGGGATATTTAAGGTGTCATGAAGTGGAGGTTCTTGTCAACAGAGCAGCCCTAAACTTTGGGGTGCCTGTGTCTTGCTGATTTTTAGTTTTCCCAATTTATACGCCCATGAGTGGAAGTGCCCTATGCGCTCTAAGCTGTGTTTTTTCGATGTTTCAGGACACACCGTACACTTCTCCAGAGTGGCTGTTGGCAATTTACATCCCGCCCATCAGCGTAGCAAGGCTCCCATTTCTCCATGGCCTGTCCTGCATTTCTGGTTTTGACACTTTTTTCAGCATGGCCCTTTTGACCGATGGGCAGCGAGACTTCTTTGTAGCGCTGATTTGCCTTTCCAGGTTGCTTGGTTGGCCAAAAAGGGCGTATGCGTTTTTTCCTGAATATATTCAGGAAAAAACGCATACGCCCTTTTTGGCCAAGGGCATCATTGTCGACGTTTTGCCGCTTTTCATGTGCTTTACAGGCGATTCGAATCGACCTCCTGAAATCTGTTTCCTGCAATTCTGCCTTGCTTTCAAATCCTCTTCGTTGCCTTCCCTCAATATATTTGTGGACGAGAGTTATCATTTATAACTCTGCAGGTTTGTGAATTGCAGTGCCCCTGAGCTCCATTTTTCAACTCGCTTTTTTGGGAGCTGGCCGCAAAAGCGCAGGATTGCCTCAGGCCCTCTTCTGGTTCCGGGCGGCAGGCTGAGCCTGTGGTTAATTCTTCTTCCTGATGGGAAAATAGAGTGACCTGTGCCTGTCCCAACACCTAGAGCTAGTCTCTCATTGGCTCCCCCTCTTCCCGTTCATCCTCAGGACAAATTGCAAGCTGTACGGAACAGGAGGTTAAAGGTGCTGGTTCTCCAAGGAGGGAGATTGCTAGTAAAGCGGCTGGAATGGCGAACCCGAGCACAAGGAGATGAGAAATGAGGTGCGTTTTAGAAAGCTTTCCCGATCACACGGTGTACCACCTTCTGGGTTTCTCATGCATGTTTTCGATGTAGGAAGATGCCCTTGAACCTGGAGATTTGGGACCCATGGGATGGGTAACAGGCAGTATTACTTTAAAGGCTCTGCGTTTGCTCCCCCAACCTCACCAAAGCTCTCAGCCCCGAGAGTGTCCACCCTTATGTCTCATCCAGCTGTGGGTCTAGATATGGTCAATCCAGGTTGCATCACAGAGCCTGAACGAATTTTGTAAGAATTTCTCTCTCTTTCACTGTCTTTGTTTCACGGGCTTTTAAAAGTAATTTATTTTTATACTGGGGTTTAGCTGCTTTTCACGGCTGAGTTTACGCTGCTTTATACCCACTTGACTCACTTCCAGAGAGATATCAATACATAGGTTTTAAGATTCTTACTAGTCAGATATATTCTTGTGCGGTGAATAGGGGGTGTTGAGTCCAGTTCACTGGGCAAGGAGTAGGTCTTTCTATTACATATTGGGTTTATGGAACGGTATCTGAGCTAATTTGAAACCCTTTTTTTATGCATCACCCCACCTCACCTTTCCCGTTAAGCAGCCATAGTGTGTTTTCTAAACGTGTGACTCTGTTCTGTTTTGTAATTCAGTTCAAGTGTAGCGGTTTTTACATTCCCTCTATAACAGATAGCTTATGATAAGTGTCTTTTTCTGTGTGACTTATTTCACTTAGAATCGTCGTGCCTAAATCTACTCATCATGCTGCTACTAGCCTTATGACATTGATTTCATGGCTGAGTGATATTCCATTGTACATAAGGACCACCACTTCTTTATCCATTTTTCTCTTTCCAGGGATATTTAAGGTGTCATGAAGTGGAGGTTCTTGTCAACAGAGCAGCCCTAAACTTTGGGGTGCCTGTGTCTTGCTGATTTTTAGTTTTCCCAATTTATACGCCCATGAGTGGAAGTGCCCTATGCGCTCTAAGCTGTGTTTTTTCGATGTTTCAGGACACACCGTACACTTCTCCAGAGTGGCTGTTGGCAATTTACATCCCGCCCATCAGCGTAGCAAGGCTCCCATTTCTCCATGGCCTGTCCTGCATTTCTGGTTTTGACACTTTTTTCAGCATGGCCCTTTTGACCGATGGGCAGCGAGACTTCTTTGTAGCGCTGATTTGCCTTTCCAGGTTGCTTGGTTGGCCAAAAAGGGCGTATGCGTTTTTTCCTGAATATATTCAGGAAAAAACGCATACGCCCTTTTTGGCCAAGGGCATCATTGTCGACGTTTTGCCGCTTTTCATGTGCTTTACAGGCGATTCGAATCGACCTCCTGAAATCTGTTTCCTGCAATTCTGCCTTGCTTTCAAATCCTCTTCGTTGCCTTCCCTCAATATATTTGTGGACGAGAGTTATCATTTATAACTCTGCAGGTTTGTGAATTGCAGTGCCCCTGAGCTCCATTTTTCAACTCGCTTTTTTGGGAGCTGGCCGCAAAAGCGCAGGATTGCCTCAGGCCCTCTTCTGGTTCCGGGCGGCAGGCTGAGCCTGTGGTTAATTCTTCTTCCTGATGGGAGAATAGAGTGACCTGTGCCTGTCCCAACACCTAGAGTTGGTCTCTCATTGGCTCCCCCTCTTCCCGTTCATCCTCAGGACAAATTGCAAGCTGTATGGAACAGGAGGTTAAAGGTGCTGATTCTCCAAGGAGGGAGATTGCTAGTAAAGCGGCTGGAATGGCGAACCCGAGCACAAGGAGATGAGAAATGAGGTGCGTTTTAGAAAGCTTTCCCGATCACACGGTGTACCACCTTCTGGGTTTCTCATGCATGTTTTCGATGTAGGAAGATGCCCTTGAACCTGGAGATTTGGGACCCATGGGATGGGTAACAGGCAGTATTACTTTAAAGGCTCTGCGTTTGCTCCCCCAACCTCACCAAAGCTCTCAGCCCCGAGAGTGTCCACCCTTATGTCTCATCCAGCTGTGGGTCTAGATATGGTCAATCCAGGTTGCATCACAGAGCCTGAACGAATTTTGTAAGAATTTCTCTCTCTTTCACTGTCTTTGTTTCACGGGCTTTTAAAAGTAATTTATTTTTATACTGGGGTTTAGCTGCTTTTCACGGCTGAGTTTACGCTGCTTTATACCCACTTGACTCACTTCCAGAGAGATATCAATACCTAGGTTTTAAGATTCTTACTAGTCAGATATATTCTTGTGCGGTGAATAGGGGGTGTTGAGTCCAGTTCACTGGGCAAGGAGTAGGTCTTTCTATTACATATTGGGTTTATGGAACGGTATCTGAGCTAATTTGAAACCCTTGTTTTATGCATCACCCCACCTCACCTTTCCCGTTAAGCAGCCATAGTGTGTTTTCTAAACGTGTGACTCTGTTCTGTTTTGTAATTCAGTTCAAGTGTAGCGGTTTTTACATTCCCTCTATAAGTGATAGCTTATGATAAGTGTCTTTTTCTGTGTGACTTATTTCACTTAGAATCGTCGTGCCTACATCTACTCCTCATGCTGCTACTAGCCTTATGACATTGATTTCATGGCTGAGTGATATTCCATTGTACATAAGGACCACCACTTCTTTATCCATTTTTCTCTTTCCAGGGATATTTAAGGTGTCATGAAGTGGAGGTTCTTGTCAACAGAGCAGCCCTAAACTTTGGGGTGCCTGTGTCTTGCTGATTTTTAGTTTTCCCAATTTATACGCCCATGAGTGGAAGTGCCCTATGCGCTCTAAGCTGTGTTTTTTCGATGTTTCAGGACACACCGTACACTTCTCCAGAGTGGCTGTTGGCAATTTACATTCCGCCCATCAGCGTAGCAAGGCTCCCATTTCTCCATGGCCTGTCCTGCATTTCTGGTTTTGACACTTTTTTCAGCATGGCCCTTTTGACCGATGGGCAGCGAGACTTCTTTGTAGCGCTGATTTGCCTTTCCAGGTTGCTTGGTTGGCCAAAAAGGGCGTATGCGTTTTTTCCTGAATACATTCAGGAAAAAACGCATACGCCCTTTTTGGCCAAGGGCATCATTGTCGACGTTTTGCCGCTTTTCATGTGCTTTACAGGCGATTCGAATCGACCTCCTGAAATCTGTTTCCTGCAATTCTGCCTTGCTTTCAAATCCTCTTCGTTGCCTTCCCTCAATATATTTGTGGACGAGAGTTATCATTTATAACTCTGCAGGTTTGTGAATTGCAGTGCCCCTGAGCTCCATTTTTCAACTCGCTTTTTTGGGAGCTGGCCGCAAAAGCGCAGGATTGCCTCAGGCCCTCTTCTGGTTCCGGGCGGCAGGCTGAGCCTGTGGTTAATTCTTCTTCCTGATGGGAGAATAGAGTGACCTGTGCCTGTCCCAACACCTAGAGTTGGTCTCTCATTGGCTCCCCCTCTTCCCGTTCATCCTCAGGACAAATTGCAAGCTGTATGGAACAGGAGGTTAAAGGTGCTGATTCTCCAAGGAGGGAGATTGCTAGTAAAGCGGCTGGAATGGCGAACCCGAGCACAAGGAGATGAGAAATGAGGTGCGTTTTAGAAAGCTTTCCCGATCACACGGTGTACCACCTTCTGGGTTTCTCATGCATGTTTTCGATGTAGGAAGATGCCCTTGAACCTGGAGATTTGGGACCCATGGGATGGGTAACAGGCAGTATTACTTTAAAGGCTCTGCGTTTGCTCCCCCAACCTCACCAAAGCTCTCAGCCCCGAGAGTGTCCACCCTTATGTCTCATCCAGCTGTGGGTCTAGATATGGTCAATCCAGGTTGCATCACAGAGCCTGAACGAATTTTGTAAGAATTTCTCTCTCTTTCACTGTCTTTGTTTCACGGGCTTTTAAAAGTAATTTATTTTTATACTGGGGTTTAGCTGCTTTTCACGGCTGAGTTTACGCTGCTTTATACCCACTTGACTCACTTCCAGAGAGATATCAATACCTAGGTTTTAAGATTCTTACTAGTCAGATATATTCTTGTGCGGTGAATAGGGGGTGTTGAGTCCAGTTCACTGGGCAAGGAGTAGGTCTTTCTATTACATATTGGGTTTATGGAACGGTATCTGAGCTAATTTGAAACCCTTGTTTTATGCATCACCCCACCTCACCTTTCCCGTTAAGCAGCCATAGTGTGTTTTCTAAACGTGTGACTCTGTTCTGTTTTGTAATTCAGTTCAAGTGTAGCGGTTTTTACATTCCCTCTATAACAGATAGCTTATGATAAGTGTCTTTTTCTGTGTGACTTATTTCACTTAGAATCGTCGTGCCTAAATCTACTCATCATGCTGCTACTAGCCTTATGACATTGATTTCATGGCTGAGTGATATTCCATTGTACATAAGGACCACCACTTCTTTATCCATTTTTCTCTTTCCAGGGATATTTAAGGTGTCATGAAGTGGAGGTTCTTGTCAACAGAGCAGCCCTAAACTT
The DNA here is from genome assembly GCF_028023285.1 of Balaenoptera ricei. NCBI lineage: Eukaryota > Metazoa > Chordata > Mammalia > Artiodactyla > Balaenopteridae > Balaenoptera > Balaenoptera ricei. Next base: position 43,449,442 of record NC_082642.1, on the reverse strand, counting down.
TGGGGTGCCTGTGTCTTGCTGATTTTTAGTTTTCCCAATTTATACGCCCATGAGTGGAAGTGCCCTATGCGCTCTAAGCTGTGTTTTTTCGATGTTTCAGGACACACCGTACACTTCTCCAGAGTGGCTGTTGGCAATTTACATCCCGCCCATCAGCGTAGCAAGGCTCCCATTTCTCCATGGCCTGTCCTGCATTTCTGGTTTTGACACTTTTTTCAGCATGGCCCTTTTGACCGATGGGCAGCGAGACTTCTTTGTAGCGCTGATTTGCCTTTCCAGGTTGCTTGGTTGGCCAAAAAGGGCGTATGCGTTTTTTCCTGAATATATTCAGGAAAAAACGCATACGCCCTTTTTGGCCAAGGGCATCATTGTCGACGTTTTGCCGCTTTTCATGTGCTTTACAGGCGATTCGAATCGACCTCCTGAAATCTGTTTCCTGCAATTCTGCCTTGCTTTCAAATCCTCTTCGTTGCCTTCCCTCAATATATTTGTGGACGAGAGTTATCATTTATAACTCTGCAGGTTTGTGAATTGCAGTGCCCCTGAGCTCCATTTTTCAACTCGCTTTTTTGGGAGCTGGCCGCAAAAGCGCAGGATTGCCTCAGGCCCTCTTCTGGTTCCGGGCGGCAGGCTGAGCCTGTGGTTAATTCTTCTTCCTGATGGGAAAATAGAGTGACCTGTGCCTGTCCCAACACCTAGAGCTAGTCTCTCATTGGCTCCCCCTCTTCCCGTTCATCCTCAGGACAAATTGCAAGCTGTACGGAACAGGAGGTTAAAGGTGCTGGTTCTCCAAGGAGGGAGATTGCTAGTAAAGTGGCTGGAATGGCGAACCCGAGCACAAGGAGTTGAGAAATGAGGTGCGTTTTAGAAAGCTTTCCCGATCACATGGTGTACCACCTTCTGGGTTTCTCATGCATGTTTTCGATGTAGGAAGATGCCCTTGAACCTGGAGATTTGGGACCCATGGGATGGGTAACAGGCAGTATTACTTTAAAGGCTCTGCGTTTGCTCCCCCAAACTCACCAAACCTCTCAGCCCCGAGAGTTTCCACCCTTATGTCTCATCCAGCTGTGGGTCTAGATATGGTCAATCCAGGTTGCATCACAGCCCCTGAACGAATTTTGTAAGAATTTCTCTCTCTTTCACTGTCTTTGTTTCACGGGCTTTTAAAAGTAATTTATTTTTATAATGGGGTTTAGCTGCTTTTCACGGCTGTATTTATGCCGCTTTACACCCACTTGACTCACTTCCAGAGAGATATCAATACATAGGTTTTAAGATTCTTACTAGTCAGATATATTCTTGTGCGGTGAATAGGGGGTGTTGAGTCCAGTTCACTGAGCAAGGAGTAGGTCTTTCTATTACATATTGGGTTTATGGAACGGTAGCTGAGCTCATTTGAAACCCTTGTTTTATTCATCACCCCACCTCACCTTTCCCGTTAAGCAGCCATAGTGTGTCTTCTAAACGTGTGACTCTGTTCTGTTTTGTAATTCAGTTCAAGTGTAGCGGTTTTTACATTCCCTCTATAACTGATAGCTTATGATAAGTGTCTTTTTCTGTGTGACTTATTTCACTTAGAATCGTCGTGCCTAAATCCACTCATCATGCTGCTACTAGCCTTATGACATTGATTTCATGGCTGAGTGATATTCCATTGTACATAAGGACCACCACTTCTTTATCCATTTTTCTCTTTCCAGGGATATTTAAGGTGTCATGAAGTGGAGGTTCTTGTCAACAGAGCAGCCCTAAACTTTGGGGTGCCTGTGTCTTGCTGAGTTTTAGTTTTCCCAATTTATACGCCCATGAGTGGAAGTGCCCTATGCGCTCTAAGCTGTGTTTTTTCGATGTTTCAGGACACACCGTACACTTCTCCAGAGTGGCTGTTGGCAATTTACATCCCGCCCATCAGCGTAGCAAGGCTCCCATTTCTCCATGGCCTGTCCTGCATTTCTGGTTTTGACACTTTTTTCAGCATGGCCCTTTTGACCGATGGGCAGCGAGACTTCTTTGTAGCGCTGATTTGCCTTTCCAGGTTGCTTGGTTGGCCAAAAAGGGCGTATGCGTTTTTTCCTGAATATATTCAGGAAAAAACGCATACGCCCTTTTTGGCCAAGGGCATCATTGTCGACGTTTTGCCGCTTTTCATGTGCTTTACAGGCGATTCGAATCGACCTCCTGAAATCTGTTTCCTGCAATTCTGCCTTGCTTTCAAATCCTCTTCATTGCCTTCCCTCAATATATTTGTGGACGAGAGTTATCATTTATAACTCTGCAGGTTTGTGAATTGCAGTGCCCCTGAGCTCCATTTTTCAACTCGCTTTTTTGGGAGCTGGCCGCAAAAGCGCAGGATTGCCTCAGGCCCTCTTCTGGTTCCGGGCGGCAGGCTGAGCCTGTGGTTAATTCTTCTTCCTGATGGGAAAATAGAGTGACCTGTGCCTGTCCCAACACCTAGAGCTAGTCTCTCATTGGCTCCCCCTCTTCCCGTTCATCCTCAGGACAAATTGCAAGCTGTACGGAACAGGAGGTTAAAGGTGCTGGTTCTCCAAGGAGGGAGATTGCTAGTAAAGCGGCTGGAATGGCGAACCCGAGCACAAGGAGATGAGAAATGAGGTGCGTTTTAGAAAGCTTTCCCGATCACACGGTGTACCACCTTCTGGGTTTCTCATGCATGTTTTCGATGTAGGAAGATGCCCTTGAACCTGGAGATTTGGGACCCATGGGATGGGTAACAGGCAGTATTACTTTAAAGGCTCTGCGTTTGCTCCCCCAACCTCACCAAAGCTCTCAGCCCCGAGAGTGTCCACCCTTATGTCTCATCCAGCTGTGGGTCTAGATATGGTCAATCCAGGTTGCATCACAGAGCCTGAACGAATTTTGTAAGAATTTCTCTCTCTTTCACTGTCTTTGTTTCACGGGCTTTTAAAAGTAATTTATTTTTATACTGGGGTTTAGCTGCTTTTCACGGCTGAGTTTACGCTGCTTTACACCCACTTGACTCACTTCCAGAGAGATATCAATACATAGGTTTTAAGATTCTTACTAGTCAGATATATTCTTGTGCGGTGAATAGGGGGTGTTGAGTCCAGTTCACTGGGCAAGGAGTAGGTCTTTCTATTACATATTGGGTTTATGGAACGGTATCTGAGCTAATTTGAAACCCTTGTTTTATGCATCACCCCACCTCACCTTTCCCGTTAAGCAGCCATAGTGTGTTTTCTAAACGTGTGACTCTGTTCTGTTTTGTAATTCAGTTCAAGTGTAGCGGTTTTTACATTCCCTCTATAACAGATAGCTTATGATAAGTGTCTTTTTCTGTGTGACTTATTTCACTTAGAATCGTCGTGCCTAAATCTACTCATCATGCTGCTACTAGCCTTATGACATTGATTTCATGGCTGAGTGATATTCCATTGTACATAAGGACCACCACTTCTTTATCCATTTTTCTCTTTCCAGGGATATTTAAGGTGTCATGAAGTGGAGGTTCTTGTCAACAGAGCAGCCCTAAACTTTGGGGTGCCTGTGTCTTGCTGATTTTTAGTTTTCCCAATTTATACGCCCATGAGTGGAAGTGCCCTACGCGCTCTAAGCTGTGTTTTTTCGATGTTTCAGGACACACCGTACACTTCTCCAGAGTGGCTGTTGGCAATTTACATCCCGCCCATCAGCGTAGCAAGGCTCCCATTTCTCCATGGCCTGTCCTGCATTTCTGGTTTTGACACTTTTTTCAGCATGGCCCTTTTGACCGATGGGCAGCGAGACTTCTTTGTAGCGCTGATTTGCCTTTCCAGGTTGCTTGGTTGGCCAAAAAGGGCGTATGCGTTTTTTCCTGAATATATTCAGGAAAAAACGCATACGCCCTTTTTGGCCAAGGGCATCATTGTCGACGTTTTGCCGCTTTTCATGTGCTTTACAGGCGATTCGAATCGACCTCCTGAAATCTGTTTCCTGCAATTCTGCCTTGCTTTCAAATCCTCTTCATTGCCTTCCCTCAATATATTTGTGGACGAGAGTTATCATTTATAACTCTGCAGGTTTGTGAATTGCAGTGCCCCTGAGCTCCATTTTTCAACTCGCTTTTTTGGGAGCTGGCCGCAAAAGCGCAGGATTGCCTCAGGCCCTCTTCTGGTTCCGGGCGGCAGGCTGAGCCTGTGGTTAATTCTTCTTCCTGATGGGAAAATAGAGTGACCTGTGCCTGTCCCAACACCTAGAGCTAGTCTCTCATTGGCTCCCCCTCTTCCCGTTCATCCTCAGGACAAATTGCAAGCTGTACGGAACAGGAGGTTAAAGGTGCTGGTTCTCCAAGGAGGGAGATTGCTAGTAAAGCGGCTGGAATGGCGAACCCGAGCACAAGGAGATGAGAAATGAGGTGCGTTTTAGAAAGCTTTCCCGATCACACGGTGTACCACCTTCTGGGTTTCTCATGCATGTTTTCGATGTAGGAAGATGCCCTTGAACCTGGAGATTTGGGACCCATGGGATGGGTAACAGGCAGTATTACTTTAAAGGCTCTGCGTTTGCTCCCCCAACCTCACCAAAGCTCTCAGCCCCGAGAGTGTACACCCTTATGTCTCATCCAGCTGTGGGTCTAGATATGGTCAATCCAGGTTGCATCACAGAGCCTGAACGAATTTTGTAAGAATTTCTCTCTCTTTCACTGTCTTTGTTTCACGGGCTTTTAAAAGTAATTTATTTTTATACTGGGGTTTAGCTGCTTTTCACGGCTGAGTTTACGCTGCTTTACACCCACTTGACTCACTTCCAGAGAGATATCAATACATAGGTTTTAAGATTCTTACTAGTCAGATATATTCTTGTGCGGTGAATAGGGGGTGTTGAGTCCAGTTCACTGGGCAAGGAGTAGGTCTTTCTATTACATATTGGGTTTATGGAACGGTATCTGAGCTAATTTGAAACCCTTGTTTTATGCATCACCCCACCTCACCTTTCCCGTTAAGCAGCCATAGTGTGTTTTCTAAACGTGTGACTCTGTTCTGTTTTGTAATTCAGTTCAAGTGTAGCGGTTTTTACATTCCCTCTATAACAGATAGCTTATGATAAGTGTCTTTTTCTGTGTGACTTATTTCACTTAGAATCGTCGTGCCTAAATCTACTCATCATGCTGCTACTAGCCTTATGACATTGATTTCATGGCTGAGTGATATTCCATTGTACATAAGGACCACCACTTCTTTATCCATTTTTCTCTTTCCAGGGATATTTAAGGTGTCATGAAGTGGAGGTTCTTGTCAACAGAGCAGCCCTAAACTTTGGGGTGCCTGTGTCTTGCTGATTTTTAGTTTTCCCAATTTATACGCCCATGAGTGGAAGTGCCCTACGCGCTCTAAGCTGTGTTTTTTCGATGTTTCAGGACACACCGTACACTTCTCCAGAGTGGCTGTTGGCAATTTACATCCCGCCCATCAGCGTAGCAAGGCTCCCATTTCTCCATGGCCTGTCCTGCATTTCTGGTTTTGACACTTTTTTCAGCATGGCCCTTTTGACCGATGGGCAGCGAGACTTCTTTGTAGCGCTGATTTGCCTTTCCAGGTTGCTTGGTTGGCCAAAAAGGGCGTATGCGTTTTTTCCTGAATATATTCAGGAAAAAACGCATACGCCCTTTTTGGCCAAGGGCATCATTGTCGACGTTTTGCCGCTTTTCATGTGCTTTACAGGCGATTCGAATCGACCTCCTGAAATCTGTTTCCTGCAATTCTGCCTTGCTTTCAAATCCTCTTCGTTGCCTTCCCTCAATATATTTGTGGACGAGAGTTATCATTTATAACTCTGCAGGTTTGTGAATTGCAGTGCCCCTGAGCTCCATTTTTCAACTCGCTTTTTTGGGAGCTGGCCGCAAAAGCGCAGGATTGCCTCAGGCCCTCTTCTGGTTCCGGGCGGCAGGCTGAGCCTGTGGTTAATTCTTCTTCCTGATGGGAAAATAGAGTGACCTGTGCCTGTCCCAACACCTAGAGCTAGTCTCTCATTGGCTCCCCCTCTTCCCGTTCATCCTCAGGACAAATTGCAAGCTGTACGGAACAGGAGGTTAAAGGTGCTGGTTCTCCAAGGAGGGAGATTGCTAGTAAAGCGGCTGGAATGGCGAACCCGAGCACAAGGAGTTGAGAAATGAGGTGCGTTTTAGAAAGCTTTCCCGATCACATGGTGTACCACCTTCTGGGTTTCTCATGCATGTTTTCGATGTAGGAAGATGCCCTTGAACCTGGAGATTTGGGACCCATGGGATGGGTAACAGGCAGTATTACTTTAAAGGCTCTGCGTTTGCTCCCCCAAACTCACCAAACCTCTCAGCCCCGAGAGTTTCCACCCTTATGTCTCATCCAGCTGTGGGTCTACATATGGTCAATCCAGGTTGCATCACAGCCCCTGAACGAATTTTGTAAGAATTTCTCTCTCTTTCACTGTCTTTGTTTCACGGGCTTTTAAAAGTAATTTATTTTTATAATGGGGTTTAGCTGCTTTTCACGGCTGTGTTTATGCCGCTTTACACCCACTTGACTCACTTCCAGAGAGATATCAATACATAGGTTTTAAGATTCTTACTAGTCAGATATATTCTTGTGCGGTGAATAGGGGGTGTTGAGTCCAGTTCACTGAGCAAGGAGTAGGTCTTTCTATTACATATTGGGTTTATGGAACGGTAGCTGAGCTCATTTGAAACCCTTGTTTTATTCATCACCCCACCTCACCTTTCCCGTTAAGCAGCCATAGTGTGTCTTCTAAACGTGTGACTCTGTTCTGTTTTGTAATTCAGTTCAAGTGTAGCGGTTTTTACATTCCCTCTATAAGTGATAGCTTATGATAAGTGTCTTTTTCTGTGTGACTTATTTCACTTAGAATCGTCGTGCCTAAATCCACTCATCATGCTGCTACTAGCCTTATGACATTGATTTCATGGCTGAGTGATATTCCATTGTACATAAGGACCACCACTTCTTTATCCATTTTTCTCTTTCCAGGGATATTTAAGGTGTCATGAAGTGGAGGTTCTTGTCAACAGAGCAGCCCTAAACTTTGGGGTGCCTGTGTCTTGCTGAGTTTTAGTTTTCCCAATTTATACGCCCATGAGTGGAAGTGCCCTATGCGCTCTAAGCTGTGTTTTTTCGATATTTCAGGACACACCGTACACTTCTCCAGAGTGGCTGTTGGCAATTTACATCCCGCCCATCAGCGTAGCAAGGCTCCCATTTCTCCATGGCCTGTCCTGCATTTCTGGTTTTGACACTTTTTTCAGCATGGCCCTTTTGACCGATGGGCAGCGAGACTTCTTTGTAGCGCTGATTTGCCTTTCCAGGTTGCTTGGTTGGCCAAAAAGGGCGTATGCGTTTTTTCCTGAATATATTCAGGAAAAAACGCATACGCCCTTTTTGGCCAAGGGCATCATTGTCGACGTTTTGCCGCTTTTCATGTGCTTTACAGGCGATTCGAATCGACCTCCTGAAATCTGTTTCCTGCAATTCTGCCTTGCTTTCAAATCCTCTTCATTGCCTTCCCTCAATATATTTGTGGACGAGAGTTATCATTTATAACTCTGCAGGTTTGTGAATTGCAGTGCCCCTGAGCTCCATTTTTCAACTCGCTTTTTTGGGAGCTGGCCGCAAAAGCGCAGGATTGCCTCAGGCCCTCTTCTGGTTCCGGGCGGCAGGCTGAGCCTGTGGTTAATTCTTCTTCCTGATGGGAAAATAGAGTGACCTGTGCCTGTCCCAACACCTAGAGCTAGTCTCTCATTGGCTCCCCCTCTTCCCGTTCATCCTCAGGACAAATTGCAAGCTGTACGGAACAGGAGGTTAAAGGTGCTGGTTCTCCAAGGAGGGAGATTGCTAGTAAAGCGGCTGGAATGGCGAACCCGAGCACGAGGAGTTGAGAAATGAGGTGCGTTTTAGAAAGCTTTCCCGATCACATGGTGTACCACCTTCTGGGTTTCTCATGCATGTTTTCGATGTAGGAAGATGCCCTTGAACCTGGAGATTTGGGACCCATGGGATGGGTAACAGGCAGTATTACTTTAAAGGCTCTGCGTTTGCTCCCCCAAACTCACCAAACCTCTCAGCCCCGAGAGTTTCCACCCTTATGTCTCATCCAGCTGTGGGTCTAGATATGGTCAATCCAGGGTGCATCACAGCCCCTGAACGAATTTTGTAAGAATTTCTCTCTCTTTCACTGTCTTTGTTTCACGGGCTTTTAAAAGTAATTTATTTTTATAATGGGGTTTAGCTGCTTTTCACGGCTGTGTTTATGCCGCTTTACACCCACTTGACTCACTTCCAGAGAGATATCAATACATAGGTTTTAAGATTCTTACTAGTCAGATATATTCTTGTGCGGTGAATAGGGGGTGTTGAGTCCAGTTCACTGAGCAAGGAGTAGGTCTTTCTATTACATATTGGGTTTATGGAACGGTAGCTGAGCTCATTTGAAACCCTTGTTTTATTCATCACCCCACCTCACCTTTCCCGTTAAGCAGCCATAGTGTGTCTTCTAAACGTGTGACTCTGTTCTGTTTTGTAATTCAGTTCAAGTGTAGCGGTTTTTACATTCCCTCTATAACTGATAGCTTATGATAAGTGTCTTTTTCTGTGTGACTTATTTCACTTAGAATCGTCGTGCCTAAATCCACTCATCATGCTGCTACTAGCCTTATGACATTGATTTCATGGCTGAGTGATATTCCATTGTACATAAGGACCACCACTTCTTTATCTATTTTTCTCTTTCCAGGGATATTTAAGGTGTCATGAAGTGGAGGTTCTTGTCAACAGAGCAGCCCTAAACTTTGGGGTGCCTGTGTCTTGCTGAGTTTTAGTTTTCCCAATTTATATGCCCATGAGTGGAAGTGCCCTATGCGCTCTAAGCTGTGTTTTTTCGATGTTTCAGGACACACCGTACACTTCTCCAGAGTGGCTGTTGGCAATTTACATCCCGCCCATCAGCGTAGCAAGGCTCCCATTTCTCCATGGCCTGTCCTGCATTTCTGGTTTTGACACTTTTTTCAGCATGGCCCTTTTGACCGATGGGCAGCGAGACTTCTTTGTAGCGCTGATTTGCCTTTCCAGGTTGCTTGGTTGGCCAAAAAGGGCGTATGCGTTTTTTCCTGAATATATTCAGGAAAAAACGCATACGCCCTTTTTGGCCAAGGGCATCATTGTCGACGTTTTGCCGCTTTTCATGTGCTTTACAGGCGATTCGAATCGACCTCCTGAAATCTGTTTCCTGCAATTCTGCCTTGCTTTCAAATCCTCTTCGTTGCCTTCCCTCAATATATTTGTGGACGAGAGTTATCATTTATAACTCTGCAGGTTTGTGAATTGCAGTGCCCCTGAGCTCCATTTTTCAACTCGCTTTTTTGGGAGCTGGCCGCAAAAGCGCAGGATTGCCTCAGGCCCTCTTCTGGTTCCGGGCGGCAGGCTGAGCCTGTGGTTAATTCTTCTTCCTGATGGGAAAATAGAGTGACCTGTGCCTGTCCCAACACCTAGAGCTAGTCTCTCATTGGCTCCCCCTCTTCCCGTTCATCCTCAGGACAAATTGCAAGCTGTACGGAACAGGAGGTTAAAGGTGCTGGTTCTCCAAGGAGGGAGATTGCTAGTAAAGCGGCTGGAATGGCGAACCCGAGCACAAGGAGATGAGAAATGAGGTGCGTTTTAGAAAGCTTTCCCGATCACACGGTGTACCACCTTCTGGGTTTCTCATGCATGTTTTCGATGTAGGAAGATGCCCTTGAACCTGGAGATTTGGGACCCATGGGATGGGTAACAGGCAGTATTACTTTAAAGGCTCTGCGTTTGCTCCCCCAACCTCACCAAAGCTCTCAGCCCCGAGAGTGTCCACCCTTATGTCTCATCCAGCTGTGGGTCTAGATATGGTCAATCCAGGTTGCATCACAGAGCCTGAACGAATTTTGTAAGAATTTCTCTCTCTTTCACTGTCTTTGTTTCACGGGCTTTTAAAAGTAATTTATTTTTATACTGGGGTTTAGCTGCTTTTCACGGCTGTGTTTATGCCGCTTTACACCCACTTGACTCACTTCCAGAGAGATATCAATACATAGGTTTTAAGATTCTTACTAGTCAGATATATTCTTGTGCGGTGAATAGGGGGTGTTGAGTCCAGTTCACTGGGCAAGGAGTAGGTCTTTCTATTACATATTGGGTTTATGGAACGGTATCTGAGCTAATTTGAAACCCTTGTTTTATGCATCACCCCACCTCACCTTTCCCGTTAAGCAGCCATAGTGTGTTTTCTAAACGTGTGACTCTGTTCTGTTTTGTAATTCAGTTCAAGTGTAGCGGTTTTTACATTCCCTCTATAACAGATAGCTTATGATAAGTGTCTTTTTCTGTGTGACTTATTTCACTTAGAATCGTCGTGCCTAAATCTACTCATCATGCTGCTACTAGCCTTATGACATTGATTTCATGGCTGAGTGATATTCCATTGTACATAAGGACCACCACTTCTTTATCCATTTTTCTCTTTCCAGGGATATTTAAGGTGTCATGAAGTGGAGGTTCTTGTCAACAGAGCAGCCCTAAACTTTGGGGTGCCTGTGTCTTGCTGATTTTTAGTTTTCCCAATTTATACGCCCATGAGTGGAAGTGCCCTATGCGCTCTAAGCTGTGTTTTTTCGATGTTTCAGGACACACCGTACACTTCTCCAGAGTGGCTGTTGGCAATTTACATCCTGCCCATCAGCGTAGCAAGGCTCCCATTTCTCCATGGCCTGTCCTGCATTTCTGGTTTTGACACTTTTTTCAGCATGGCCCTTTTGACCGATGGGCAGCGAGACTTCTTTGTAGCGCTGATTTGCCTTTCCAGGTTGCTTGGTTGGCCAAAAAGGGCGTATGCGTTTTTTCCTGAATATATTCAGGAAAAAACGCATACGCCCTTTTTGGCCAAGGGCATCATTGTCGACGTTTTGCCGCTTTTCATGTGCTTTACAGGCGATTCGAATCGACCTCCTGAAATCTGTTTCCTGCAATTCTGCCTTGCTTTCAAATCCTCTTCGTTGCCTTCCCTCAATATATTTGTGGACGAGAGTTATCATTTATAACTCTGCAGGTTTGTGAATTGCAGTGCCCCTGAGCTCCATTTTTCAACTCGCTTTTTTGGGAGCTGGCCGCAAAAGCGCAGGATTGCCTCAGGCCCTCTTCTGGTTCCGGGCGGCAGGCTGAGCCTGTGGTTAATTCTTCTTCCTGATGGGAAAATAGAGTGACCTGTGCCTGTCCCAACACCTAGAGCTAGTCTCTCATTGGCTCCCCCTCTTCCCGTTCATCCTCAGGACAAATTGCAAGCTGTACGGAACAGGAGGTTAAAGGTGCTGGTTCTCCAAGGAGGGAGATTGCTAGTAAAGTGGCTGGAATGGCGAACCCGAGCACAAGGAGATGAGAAATGAGGTGCGTTTTAGAAAGCTTTCCCGATCACACGGTGTACCACCTTCTGGGTTTCTCATGCATGTTTTCGATGTAGGAAGATGCCCTTGAACCTGGAGATTTGGGACCCATGGGATGGGTAACAGGCAGTATTACTTTAAAGGCTCTGCGTTTGCTCCCCCAACCTCACCAAAGCTCTCAGCCCCGAGAGTGTCCACCCTTATGTCTCATCCAGCTGTGGGTCTAGATATGGTCAATCCAGGTTGCATCACAGAGCCTGAACGAATTTTGTAAGAATTTCTCTCTCTTTCACTGTCTTTGTTTCACGGGGTTTTAAAAGTAATTTATTTTTATACTGGGGTTTAGATGCTTTTCACGGCTGTGTTTATGCCGCTTTACACCCACTTGACTCACTTCCAGAGAGATATCAATACATAGGTTTTAAGATTCTTACTAGTCAGATATATTCTTGTGCGGTGAATAGGGGGTGTTGAGTCCAGTTCACTGGGCAAGGAGTAGGTCTTTCTATTACATATTGGGTTTATGGAACGGTAGCTGAGCTCATTTGAAACCCTTGTTTTATGCATCACCCCACCTCACCTTTCCCGTTAAGCAGCCATAGTGTGTTTTCTAAACGTGTGACTCTGTTCTGTTTTGTAATTCAGTTCAAGTGTAGCGGTTTTTACATTCCCTCTATAACAGATAGCTTATGATAAGTGTCTTTTTCTGTGTGACTTATTTCACTTAGAATCGTCGTGCCTAAATCTACTCATCATGCTGCTACTAGCCTTATGACATTGATTTCATGGCTGAGTGATATTCCATTGTACATAAGGACCACCACTTCTTTATCCATTTTTCTCTTTCCAGGGATATTTAAGGTGTCATGAAGTGGAGGTTCTTGTCAACAGAGCAGCCCTAAACTTTGGGGTGCCTGTGTCTTGCTGATTTTTAGTTTTCCCAATTTATACGCCCATGAGTGGAAGTGCCCTATGCGCTCTAAGCTGTGTTTTTTCGATGTTTCAGGACACACCGTACACTTCTCCAGAGTGGCTGTTGGCAATTTACATCCCGCCCATCAGCGTAGCAAGGCTCCCATTTCTCCATGGCCTGTCCTGCATTTCTGGTTTTGACACTTTTTTCAGCATGGCCCTTTTGACCGATGGGCAGCGAGACTTCTTTGTAGCGCTGATTTGCCTTTCCAGGTTGCTTGGTTGGCCAAAAAGGGCGTATGCGTTTTTTCCTGAATATATTCAGGAAAAAACGCATACGCCCTTTTTGGCCAAGGGCATCATTGTCGACGTTTTGCCGCTTTTCATGTGCTTTACAGGCGATTCGAATCGACCTCCTGAAATCTGTTTCCTGCAATTCTGCCTTGCTTTCAAATCCTCTTCGTTGCCTTCCCTCAATATATTTGTGGACGAGAGTTATCATTTATAACTCTGCAGGTTTGTGAATTGCAGTGCCCCTGAGCTCCATTTTTCAACTCGCTTTTTTGGGAGCTGGCCGCAAAAGCGCAGGATTGCCTCAGGCCCTCTTCTGGTTCCGGGCGGCAGGCTGAGCCTGTGGTTAATTCTTCTTCCTGATGGGAAAATAGAGTGACCTGTGCCTGTCCCAACACCTAGAGCTAGTCTCTCATTGGCTCCCCCTCTTCCCGTTCATCCTCAGGACAAATTGCAAGCTGTACGGAACAGGAGGTTAAAGGTGCTGGTTCTCCAAGGAGGGAGATTGCTAGTAAAGTGGCTGGAATGGCGAACCCGAGCACAAGGAGTTGAGAAATGAGGTGCGTTTTAGAAAGCTTTCCCGATCACATGGTGTACCACCTTCTGGGTTTCTCATGCATGTTTTCGATGTAGGAAGATGCCCTTGAACCTGGAGATTTGGGACCCAAGGGATGGGTAACAGGCAGTATTACTTTAAAGGCTCTGCGTTTGCTCCCCCAAACTCACCAAACCTCTCAGCCCCGAGAGTGTCCACCCTTATGTCTCATCCAGCTGTGGGTCTAGATATGGTCAATCCAGGTTGCATCACAGCCCCTGAACGAATTTTGTAAGAATTTCTCTCTCTTTCACTGTCTTTGTTTCACGGGCTTTTAAAAGTAATTTATTTTTATAATGGGGTTTAGCTGCTTTTCACGGCTGTGTTTATGCCGCTTTACACCCACTTGACTCACTTCCAGAGAGATATCAATACATAGGTTTTAAGATTCTTACTAGTCAGATATATTCTTGTGCGGTGAATAGGGGGTGTTGAGTCCAGTTCACTGAGCAAGGAGTAGGTCTTTCTATTACATATTGGGTTTATGGAACGGTAGCTGAGCTCATTTGAAACCCTTGTTTTATTCATCACCCCACCTCACCTTTCCCGTTAAGCAGCCATAGTGTGTCTTCTAAACGTGTGACTCTGTTCTGTTTTGTAATTCAGTTCAAGTGTAGCAGTTTTTACATTCCCTCTATAAGTGATAGCTTATGATAAGTGTCTTTTTCTGTGTGACTTATTTCACTTAGAATCGTCGTGCCTACATCTACTCATCATGCTGCTACTAGCCTTATGACATTGATTTCATGGCTGAGTGATATTCCATTGTACATAAGGACCACCACTTCTTTATCCATTTTTCTCTTTCCAGGGATATTTAAGGTGTCATGAAGTGGAGGTTCTTGTCAACAGAGCAGCCCTAAACTTTGGGGTGCCTGTGTCTTGCTGATTTTTAGTTTTCCCAATTTATACGCCCATGAGTGGAAGTGCCCTATGCGCTCTAAGCTGTGCTTTTTCGATGTTTCAGGACACACCGTACACTTCTCCAGAGTGGCTGTTGGCAATTTACATCCCGCCCATCAGCGTAGCAAGGCTCCCATTTCTCCATGGCCTGTCCTGCATTTCTGGTTTTGACACTTTTTTCAGCATGGCCCTTTTGACCGATGGGCAGCGAGACTTCTTTGTAGCGCTGATTTGCCTTTCCAGGTTGCTTGGTTGGCCAAAAAGGGCGTATGCGTTTTTTCCTGAATATATTCAGGAAAAAACGCATACGCCCTTTTTGGCCAAGGGCATCATTGTCGACGTTTTGCCGCTTTTCATGTGCTTTACAGGCGATTCGAATCGACCTCCTGAAATCTGTTTCCTGCAATTCTGCCTTGCTTTCAAATCCTCTTCGTTGCCTTCCCTCAATATATTTGTGGACGAGAGTTATCATTTATAACTCTGCAGGTTTGTGAATTGCAGTGCCCCTGAGCTCCATTTTTCAACTCGCTTTTTTGGGAGCTGGCCGCAAAAGCGCAGGATTGCCTCAGGCCCTCTTCTGGTTCCGGGCGGCAGGCTGAGCCTGTGGTTAATTCTTCTTCCTGATGGGAAAATAGAGTGACCTGTGCCTGTCCCAACACCTAGAGCTAGTCTCTCATTGGCTCCCCCTCTTCCCGTTCATCCTCAGGACAAATTGCAAGCTGTACGGAACAGGAGGTTAAAGGTGCTGGTTCTCCAAGGAGGGAGATTGCTAGTAAAGCGGCTGGAATGGCGAACCCGAGCACAAGGAGTTGAGAAATGAGGTGCGTTTTAGAAAGCTTTCCCGATCACATGGTGTACCACCTTCTGGGTTTCTCATGCATGTTTTCGATGTAGGAAGATGCCCTTGAACCTGGAGATTTGGGACCCATGGGATGGGTAACAGGCAGTATTACTTTAAAGGCTCTGCGTTTGCTCCCCCAAACTCACCAAACCTCTCAGCCCCGAGAGTGTCCACCCTTATGTCTCATCCAGCTGTGGGTCTAGATATGGTCAATCCAGGTTGCATCACAGCCCCTGAACGAATTTTGTAAGAATTTCTCTCTCTTTCACTGTCTTTGTTTCACGGGCTTTTAAAAGTAATTTATTTTTATAATGGGGTTTAGCTGCTTTTCACGGCTGTGTTTATGCCGCTTTACACCCACTTGACTCACTTCCAGAGAGATATCAATACATAGGTTTTAAGATTCTTACTAGTCAGATATATTCTTGTGCGGTGAATAGGGGGTGTTGAGTCCAGTTCACTGAGCAAGGAGTAGGTCTTTCTATTACATATTGGGTTTATGGAACGGTAGCTGAGCTCATTTGAAACCCTTGTTTTATTCATCACCCCACCTCACCTTTCCCGTTAAGCAGCCATAGTGTGTCTTCTAAACGTGTGACTCTGTTCTGTTTTGTAATTCAGTTCAAGTGTAGCGGTTTTTACATTCTCTCTATAACTGATAGCTTATGATAAGTGTCTTTTTCTGTGTGACTTATTTCACTTAGAATCGTCGTGCCTACATCTACTCATCATGCTGCTACTAGCCTTATGACATTGATTTCATGGCTGAGTGATATTCCATTGTACATAAGGACCACCACTTCTTTATCCATTTTTCTCTTTCCAGGGATATTTAAGGTGTCATGAAGTGGAGGTTCTTGTCAACAGAGCAGCCCTAAACTTTGGGGTGCCTGTGTCTTGCTGATTTTTAGTTTTCCCAATTTATACGCCCATGAGTGGAAGTGCCCTATGCGCTCTAAGCTGTGTTTTTTCGATGTTTCAGGATACACCGTACACTTCTCCAGAGTGGCTGTTGGCAATTTACATCCCGCCCATCAGCGTAGCAAGGCTCCCATTTCTCCATGGCCTGTCCTGCATTTCTGGTTTTGACACTTTTTTCAGCATGGCCCTTTTGACCGATGGGCAGCGAGACTTCTTTGTAGTGCTGATTTGCCTTTCCAGGTTGCTTGGTTGGCCAAAAAGGGCGTATGCGTTTTTTCCTGAATATATTCAGGAAAAAACGCATACGCCCTTTTTGGCCAAGGGCATCATTGTCGACGTTTTGCCGCTTTTCATGTGCTTTACAGGCGATTCGAATCCACCTCCTGAAATCTGTTTCCTGCAATTCTGCCTTGCTTTCAAATCCTCTTCGTTGCCTTCCCTCAATATATTTGTGAACGAGAGTTATCATTTATAACTCTGCAGGTTTGTGAATTGCAGTGCCCCTGAGCTCCATTTTTCAACTCGCTTTTTTGGGAGCTGGCCGCAAAAGCGCAGGATTGCCTCAGGCCCTCTTCTGGTTCCGGGCGGCAGGCTGAGCCTGTGGTTAATTCTTCTTCCTGATGGGAAAATAGAGTGACCTGTGCCTGTCCCAACACCTAGAGCTAGTCTCTCATTGGCTCCCCCTCTTCCCGTTCATCCTCAGGACAAATTGCAAGCTGTACGGAACAGGAGGTTAAAGGTGCTGGTTCTCCAAGGAGGGAGATTGCTAGTAAAGTGGCTGGAATGGCGAACCCGAGCACGAGGAGTTGAGAAATGAGGTGCGTTTTAGAAAGCTTTCCCGATCACATGGTGTACCACCTTCTGGGTTTCTCATGCATGTTTTCGATGTAGGAAGATGCCCTTGAACCTGGAGATTTGGGACCCATGGGATGGGTAACAGGCAGTATTACTTTAAAGGCTCTGTGTTTGCTCCCCCAAACTCACCAAACCTCTCAGCCCCGAGAGTGTCCACCCTTATGTCTCATCCAGCTGTGGGTCTAGATATGGTCCATCCAGGTTGCATCACAGCCCCTGAACGAATTTTGTAAGAATTTCTCTCTCTTTCACTGTCTTTGTTTCACGGGCTTTTAAAAGTAATTTATTTTTATAATGGGGTTTAGCTGCTTTTCACGGCTGTGTTTATGCCGCTTTACACCCACTTGACTCACTTCCAGAGAGATATCAATACATAGGTTTTAAGATTCTTACTAGTCAGATATATTCTTGTGCGGTGAATAGGGGGTGTTGAGTCCACTTCACTGAGCAAGGAGTAGGTCTTTCTATTACATATTGGGTTTATGGAACGGTAGCTGAGCTCATTTGAAACCCTTGTTTTATTCATCACCCCACCTCACCTTTCCCGTTAAGCAGCCATAGTGTGTTTTCTAAACGTGTGACTCTGTTCTGTTTTGTAATTCAGTTCAAGTGTAGCGGTTTTTACATTCCCTCTATAAGTGATAGCTTATGATAAGTGTCTTTTTCTGTGTGACTTATTTCACTTAGAATCGTCGTGCCTACATCTACTCATCATGCTGCTACTAGCCTTATGACATTGATTTCATGGCTGAGTGATATTCCATTGTACATAAGGACCACCACTTCTTTATCCATTTTTCTCTTTCCAGGGATATTTAAGGTGTCATGAAGTGGAGGTTCTTGTCAACAGAGCAGCCCTAAACTTTGGGGTGCCTGTGTCTTGCTGATTTTTAGTTTTCCCAATTTATACGCCCATGAGTGGAAGTGCCCTATGCGCTCTAAGCTGTGTTTTTTCGATGTTTCAGGACACACCGTACACTTCTCCAGAGTGGCTGTTGGCAATTTACATCCCGCCCATCAGCGTAGCAAGGCTCCCATTTCTCCATGGCCTGTCCTGCATTTCTGGTTTTGACACTTTTTTCAGCATGGCCCTTTTGACCGATGGGCAGCGAGACTTCTTTGTAGCGCTGATTTGCCTTTCCAGGTTGCTTGGTTGGCCAAAAAGGGCGTATGCGTTTTTTCCTGAATATATTCAGGAAAAAACGCATACGCCCTTTTTGGCCAAGGGCATCATTGTCGACGTTTTGCCGCTTTTCATGTGCTTTACAGGCGATTCGAATCGACCTCCTGAAATCTGTTTCCTGCAATTCTGCCTTGCTTTCAAATCCTCTTCGTTGCCTTCCCTCAATATATTTGTGGACGAGAGTTATCATTTATAACTCTGCAGGTTTGTGAATTGCAGTGCCCCTGAGCTCCATTTTTCAACTCGCTTTTTTGGGAGCTGGCCGCAAAAGCGCAGGATTGCCTCAGGCCCTCTTCTGGTTCCGGGCGGCAGGCTGAGCCTGTGGTTAATTCTTCTTCCTGATGGGAAAATAGAGTGACCTGTGCCTGTCCCAACACCTAGAGCTAGTCTCTCATTGGCTCCCCCTCTTCCCGTTCATCCTCAGGACAAATTGCAAGCTGTACGGAACAGGAGGTTAAAGGTGCTGGTTCTCCAAGGAGGGAGATTGCTAGTAAAGTGGCTGGAATGGCGAACCCGAGCACAAGGAGTTGAGAAATGAGGTGCGTTTTAGAAAGCTTTCCCGATCACATGGTGTACCACCTTCTGGGTTTCTCATGCATGTTTTCGATGTAGGAAGATGCCCTTGAACCTGGAGATTTGGGACCCATGGGATGGGTAACAGGCAGTATTACTTTAAAGGCTCTGCGTTTGCTCCCCCAAACTCACCAAACCTCTCAGCCCCGAGAGTGTCCACCCTTATGTCTCATCCAGCTGTGGGTCTAGATATGGTCAATCCAGGTTGCATCACAGCCCCTGAACGAATTTTGTAAGAATTTCTCTCTCTTTCACTGTCTTTGTTTCACGGGCTTTTAAAAGTAATTTATTTTTATAATGGGGTTTAGCTGCTTTTCACGGCTGTGTTTATGCCGCTTTACACCCACTTGACTCACTTCCAGAGAGATATCAATACATAGGTTTTAAGATTCTTACTAGTCAGATATATTCTTGTGCGGTGAATAGGGGGTGTTGAGTCCAGTTCACTGAGCAAGGAGTAGGTCTTTCTATTACATATTGGGTTTATGGAACGGTAGCTGAGCTCATTTGAAACCCTTGTTTTATTCATCACCCCACCTCACCTTTCCCGTTAAGCAGCCATAGTGTGTCTTCTAAACGTGTGACTCTGTTCTGTTTTGTAATTCAGTTCAAGTGTAGCGGTTTTTACATTCCCTCTATAAGTGATAGCTTATGATAAGTGTCTTTTTCTGTGTGACTTATTTCACTTAGAATCGTCGTGCCTACATCTACTCATCATGCTGCTACTAGCCTTATGACATTGATTTCATGGCTGAGTGATATTCCATTGTACATAAGGACCACCACTTCTTTATCCATTTTTCTCTTTCCAGGGATATTTAAGGTGTCATGAAGTGGAGGTTCTTGTCAACAGAGCAGCCCTAAACTTTGGGGTGCCTGTGTCTTGCTGATTTTTAGTTTTCCCAATTTATACGCCCATGAGTGGAAGTGCCCTATGGGCTCTAAGCTGTGCTTTTTCGATGTTTCAGGACACACCGTACACTTCTCCAGAGTGGCTGTTGGCAGTTTACATCCCGCCCATCAGCGTAGCAAGGCTCCCATTTCTCCATGGCCTGTCCTGCATTTCTGGTTTTGACACTTTTTTCAGCATGGCCCTTTTGACCGATGGGCAGCGAGACTTCTTTGTAGCGCTGATTTGCCTTTCCAGGTTGCTTGGTTGGCCAAAAAGGGCGTATGCGTTTTTTCCTGAATATATTCAGGAAAAAACGCATACGCCCTTTTTGGCCAAGGGCATCATTGTCGACGTTTTGCCGCTTTTCATGTGCTTTACAGGCGATTCGAATCGACCTCCTGAAATCTGTTTCCTGCAATTCTGCCTTGCTTTCAAATCCTCTTCGTTGCCTTCCCTCAATATATTTGTGGACGAGAGTTATCATTTATAACTCTGCAGGTTTGTGAATTGCAGTGCCCCTGAGCTCCATTTTTCAACTCGCTTTTATGGGAGCTGGCCGCAAAAGCGCAGGATTGCCTCAGGCCCTCTTCTTGTTCCGGGCGGCAGGCTGAGCCTGTGGTTAATTCTTCTTCCTGATGGGAAAATAGAGTGACCTGTGCCTGTCCCAACACCTAGAGCTAGTCTCTCATTGGCTCCCCCTCTTCCCGTTCATCCTCAGGACAAATTGCAAGCTGTACGGAACAGGAGGTTAAAGGTGCTGGTTCTCCAAGGAGGGAGATTGCTAGTAAAGCGGCTGGAATGGCGAACCCGAGCACAAGGAGTTGAGAAATGAGGTGCGTTTTAGAAAGCTTTCCCGATCACATGGTGTACCACCTTCTGGGTTTCTCATGCATGTTTTCGATGTAGGAAGATGCCCTTGAACCTGGAGATTTGGGACCCATGGGATGGGTAACAGGCAGTATTACTTTAAAGGCTCTGCGTTTGCTCCCCCAAACTCACCAAAGCTCTCAGCCCCGAGAGTGTCCACCCTTATGTCTCATCCAGCTGTGGGTCTAGATATGGTCAATCCAGGTTGCATCACAGCCCCTGAACGAATTTTGTAAGAATTTCTCTCTCTTTCACTGTCTTTGTTTCACGGGCTTTTAAAAGTAATTTATTTTTATAATGGGGTTTAGCTGCTTTTCACGGCTGTGTTTATGCCGCTTTACACCCACTTGACTCACTTCCAGAGAGATATCAATACATAGGTTTTAAGATTCTTACTAGTCAGATATATTCTTGTGCGGTGAATAGGGGGTGTTGAGTCCAGTTCACTGAGCAAGGAGTAGGTCTTTCTATTACATATTGGGTTTATGGAACGGTAGCTGAGCTCATTTGAAACCCTTGTTTTATTCATCACCCCACCTCACCTTTCCCGTTAAGCAGCCATAGTGTGTCTTCTAAACGTGTGACTCTGTTCTGTTTTGTAATTCAGTTCAAGTGTAGCGGTTTTTACATTCCCTCTATAAGTGATAGCTTATGATAAGTGTCTTTTTCTGTGTGACTTATTTCACTTAGAATCGTCGTGCCTACATCTACTCATCATGCTGCTACTAGCCTTATGACATTGATTTCATGGCTGAGTGATATTCCATTGTACATAAGGACCACCACTTCTTTATCCATTTTTCTCTTTCCAGGGATATTTAAGGTGTCATGAAGTGGAGGTTCTTGTCAACAGAGCAGCCCTAAACTTTGGGGTGCCTGTGTCTTGCTGATTTTTAGTTTTCCCAATTTATACGCCCATGAGTGGAAGTGCCCTATGGGCTCTAAGCTGTGCTTTTTCGATGTTTCAGGACACACCGTACACTTCTCCAGAGTGGCTGTTGGCAATTTACATCCCGCCCATCAGCGTAGCAAGGCTCCCATTTCTCCATGGCCTGTCCTGCATTTCTGGTTTTGACACTTTTTTCAGCATGGCCCTTTTGACCGATGGGCAGCGAGACTTCTTTGTAGCGCTGATTTGCCTTTCCAGGTTGCTTGGTTGGCCAAAAAGGGCGTATGCGTTTTTTCCTGAATATATTCAGGAAAAAACGCATATGCCCTTTTTGGCCAAGGGCATCATTGTCGACGTTTTGCCGCTTTTCATGTGCTTTACAGGCGATTCGAATCGACCTCCTGAAATCTGTTTCCTGCAATTCTGCCTTGCTTTCAAATCCTCTTCGTTGCCTTCCCTCAATATATTTGTGGACGAGAGTTATCATTTATAACTCTGCAGGTTTGTGAATTGCAGTGCCCCTGAGCTCCATTTTTCAACTCGCTTTTATGGGAGCTGGCCGCAAAAGCGCAGGATTGCCTCAGGCCCTCTTCTGGTTCCGGGCGGCAGGCTGAGCCTGTGGTTAATTCTTCTTCCTGATGGGAAAATAGAGTGACCTGTGCCTGTCCCAACACCTAGAGCTAGTCTCTCATTGGCTCCCCCTCTTCCCGTTCATCCTCAGGACAAATTGCAAGCTGTACGGAACAGGAGGTTAAAGGTGCTGGTTCTCCAAGGAGGGAGATTGCTAGTAAAGCGGCTGGAATGGCGAACCCGAGCACAAGGAGTTGAGAAATGAGGTGCGTTTTAGAAAGCTTTCCCGATCACATGGTGTACCACCTTCTGGGTTTCTCATGCATGTTTTCGATGTAGGAAGATGCCCTTGAACCTGGAGATTTGGGACCCATGGGATGGGTAACAGGCAGTATTACTTTAAAGGCTCTGTGTTTGCTCCCCCAAACTCACCAAACCTCTCAGCCCCGAGAGTGTCCACCCTTATGTCTCATCCAGCTGTGGGTCTAGATATGGTCCATCCAGGTTGCATCACAGCCCCTGAACGAATTTTGTAAGAATTTCTCTCTCTTTCACTGTCTTTGTTTCACGGGCTTTTAAAAGTAATTTATTTTTATAATGGGGTTTAGCTGCTTTTCACGGCTGTGTTTATGCCGCTTTACACCCACTTGACTCACTTCCAGAGAGATATCAATACATAGGTTTTAAGATTCTTACTAGTCAGATATATTCTTGTGCGGTGAATAGGGGGTGTTGAGTCCAGTTCACTGAGCAAGGAGTAGGTCTTTCTATTACATATTGGGTTTATGGAACGGTAGCTGAGCTCATTTGAAACCCTTGTTTTATTCATCACCCCACCTCACCTTTCCCGTTAAGCAGCCATAGTGTGTTTTCTAAACGTGTGACTCTGTTCTGTTTTGTAATTCAGTTCAAGTGTAGCGGTTTTTACATTCCCTCTATAAGTGATAGCTTATGATAAGTGTCTTTTTCTGTGTGACTTATTTCACTTAGAATCGTCGTGCCTACATCTACTCATCATGCTGCTACTAGCCTTATGACATTGATTTCATGGCTGAGTGATATTCCATTGTACATAAGGACCACCACTTCTTTATCCATTTTTCTCTTTCCAGGGATATTTAAGGTGTCATGAAGTGGAGGTTCTTGTCAACAGAGCAGCCCTAAACTTTGGGGTGCCTGTGTCTTGCTGATTTTTAGTTTTCCCAATTTATACGCCCATGAGTGGAAGTGCCCTATGCGCTCTAAGCTGTGTTTTTTCGATGTTTCAGGACACACCGTACACTTCTCCAGAGTGGCTGTTGGCAATTTACATCCCGCCCATCAGCGTAGCAAGGCTCCCATTTCTCCATGGCCTGTCCTGCATTTCTGGTTTTGACACTTTTTTCAGCATGGCCCTTTTGACCGATGGGCAGCGAGACTTCTTTGTAGCGCTGATTTGCCTTTCCAGGTTGCTTGGTTGGCCAAAAAGGGCGTATGCGTTTTTTCCTGAATATATTCAGGAAAAAACGCATACGCCCTTTTTGGCCAAGGGCATCATTGTCGACGTTTTGCCGCTTTTCATGTGCTTTACAGGCGATTCGAATCGACCTCCTGAAATCTGTTTCCTGCAATTCTGCCTTGCTTTCAAATCCTCTTCGTTGCCTTCCCTCAATATATTTGTGGACGAGAGTTATCATTTATAACTCTGCAGGTTTGTGAATTGCAGTGCCCCTGAGCTCCATTTTTCAACTCGCTTTTTTGGGAGCTGGCCGCAAAAGCGCAGGATTGCCTCAGGCCCTCTTCTGGTTCCGGGCGGCAGGCTGAGCCTGTGGTTAATTCTTCTTCCTGATGGGAAAATAGAGTGACCTGTGCCTGTCCCAACACCTAGAGCTAGTCTCTCATTGGCTCCCCCTCTTCCCGTTCATCCTCAGGACAAATTGCAAGCTGTACGGAACAGGAGGTTAAAGGTGCTGGTTCTCCAAGGAGGGAGATTGCTAGTAAAGTGGCTGGAATGGCGAACCCGAGCACAAGGAGTTGAGAAATGAGGTGCGTTTTAGAAAGCTTTCCCGATCACATGGTGTACCACCTTCTGGGTTTCTCATGCATGTTTTCGATGTAGGAAGATGCCCTTGAACCTGGAGATTTGGGACCCATGGGATGGGTAACAGGCAGTATTACTTTAAAGGCTCTGCGTTTGCTCCCCCAAACTCACCAAACCTCTCAGCCCCGAGAGTGTCCACCCTTATGTCTCATCCAGCTGTGGGTCTAGATATGGTCAATCCAGGTTGCATCACAGCCCCTGAACGAATTTTGTAAGAATTTCTCTCTCTTTCACTGTCTTTGTTTCACGGGCTTTTAAAAGTAATTTATTTTTATAATGGGGTTTAGCTGCTTTTCACGGCTGTGTTTATGCCGCTTTACACCCACTTGACTCACTTCCAGAGAGATATCAATACATAGGTTTTAAGATTCTTACTAGTCAGATATATTCTTGTGCGGTGAATAGGGGGTGTTGAGTCCAGTTCACTGAGCAAGGAGTAGGTCTTTCTATTACATATTGGGTTTATGGAACGGTAGCTGAGCTCATTTGAAACCCTTGTTTTATTCATCACCCCACCTCACCTTTCCCGTTAAGCAGCCATAGTGTGTCTTCTAAACGTGTGACTCTGTTCTGTTTTGTAATTCAGTTCAAGTGTAGCGGTTTTTACATTCCCTCTATAAGTGATAGCTTATGATAAGTGTCTTTTTCTGTGTGACTTATTTCACTTAGAATCGTCGTGCCTACATCTACTCATCATGCTGCTACTAGCCTTATGACATTGATTTCATGGCTGAGTGATATTCCATTGTACATAAGGACCACCACTTCTTTATCCATTTTTCTCTTTCCAGGGATATTTAAGGTGTCATGAAGTGGAGGTTCTTGTCAACAGAGCAGCCCTAAACTTTGGGGTGCCTGTGTCTTGCTGATTTTTAGTTTTCCCAATTTATACGCCCATGAGTGGAAGTGCCCTATGGGCTCTAAGCTGTGCTTTTTCGATGTTTCAGGACACACCGTACACTTCTCCAGAGTGGCTGTTGGCAATTTACATCCCGCCCATCAGCGTAGCAAGGCTCCCATTTCTCCATGGCCTGTCCTGCATTTCTGGTTTTGACACTTTTTTCAGCATGGCCCTTTTGACCGATGGGCAGCGAGACTTCTTTGTAGCGCTGATTTGCCTTTCCAGGTTGCTTGGTTGGCCAAAAAGGGCGTATGCGTTTTTTCCTGAATATATTCAGGAAAAAACGCATATGCCCTTTTTGGCCAAGGGCATCATTGTCGACGTTTTGCCGCTTTTCATGTGCTTTACAGGCGATTCGAATCGACCTCCTGAAATCTGTTTCCTGCAATTCTGCCTTGCTTTCAAATCCTCTTCGTTGCCTTCCCTCAATATATTTGTGGACGAGAGTTATCATTTATAACTCTGCAGGTTTGTGAATTGCAGTGCCCCTGAGCTCCATTTTTCAACTCGCTTTTATGGGAGCTGGCCGCAAAAGCGCAGGATTGCCTCAGGCCCTCTTCTGGTTCCGGGCGGCAGGCTGAGCCTGTGGTTAATTCTTCTTCCTGATGGGAAAATAGAGTGACCTGTGCCTGTCCCAACACCTAGAGCTAGTCTCTCATTGGCTCCCCCTCTTCCCGTTCATCCTCAGGACAAATTGCAAGCTGTACGGAACAGGAGGTTAAAGGTGCTGGTTCTCCAAGGAGGGAGATTGCTAGTAAAGCGGCTGGAATGGCGAACCCGAGCACAAGGAGTTGAGAAATGAGGTGCGTTTTAGAAAGCTTTCCCGATCACATGGTGTACCACCTTCTGGGTTTCTCATGCATGTTTTCGATGTAGGAAGATGCCCTTGAACCTGGAGATTTGGGACCCATGGGATGGGTAACAGGCAGTATTACTTTAAAGGCTCTGTGTTTGCTCCCCCAAACTCACCAAACCTCTCAGCCCCGAGAGTGTCCACCCTTATGTCTCATCCAGCTGTGGGTCTAGATATGGTCCATCCAGGTTGCATCACAGCCCCTGAACGAATTTTGTAAGAATTTCTCTCTCTTTCACTGTCTTTGTTTCACGGGCTTTTAAAAGTAATTTATTTTTATAATGGGGTTTAGCTGCTTTTCACGGCTGTGTTTATGCCGCCTTACACCCACTTGACTCACTTCCAGAGAGATATCAATACATAGGTTTTAAGATTCTTACTAGTCAGATATATTCTTGTGCGGTGAATAGGGGGTGTTGAGTCCAGTTCACTGAGCAAGGAGTAGGTCTTTCTATTACATATTGGGTTTATGGAACGGTAGCTGAGCTCATTTGAAACCCTTGTTTTATTCATCACCCCACCTCACCTTTCCCGTTAAGCAGCCATAGTGTGTTTTCTAAACGTGTGACTCTGTTCTGTTTTGTAATTCAGTTCAAGTGTAGCGGTTTTTACATTCCCTCTATAAGTGATAGCTTATGATAAGTGTCTTTTTCTGTGTGACTTATTTCACTTAGAATCGTCGTGCCTACATCTACTCATCATGCTGCTACTAGCCTTATGACATTGATTTCATGGCTGAGTGATATTCCATTGTACATAAGGACCACCACTTCTTTATCCATTTTTCTCTTTCCAGGGATATTTAAGGTGTCATGAAGTGGAGGTTCTTGTCAACAGAGCAGCCCTAAACTTTGGGGTGCCTGTGTCTTGCTGATTTTTAGTTTTCCCAATTTATACGCCCATGAGTGGAAGTGCCCTATGCGCTCTAAGCTGTGTTTTTTCGATGTTTCAGGACACACCGTACACTTCTCCAGAGTGGCTGTTGGCAATTTACATCCCGCCCATCAGCGTAGCAAGGCTCCCATTTCTCCATGGCCTGTCCTGCATTTCTGGTTTTGACACTTTTTTCAGCATGGCCCTTTTGACCGATGGGCAGCGAGACTTCTTTGTAGCGCTGATTTGCCTTTCCAGGTTGCTTGGTTGGCCAAAAAGGGCGTATGCGTTTTTTCCTGAATATATTCAGGAAAAAACGCATACGCCCTTTTTGGCCAAGGGCATCATTGTCGACGTTTTGCCGCTTTTCATGTGCTTTACAGGCGATTCGAATCGACCTCCTGAAATCTGTTTCCTGCAATTCTGCCTTGCTTTCAAATCCTCTTCGTTGCCTTCCCTCAATATATTTGTGGACGAGAGTTATCATTTATAACTCTGCAGGTTTGTGAATTGCAGTGCCCCTGAGCTCCATTTTTCAACTCGCTTTTTTAGGAGCTGGCCGCAAAAGCGCAGGATTGCCTCAGGCCCTCTTCTGGTTCCGGGCGGCAGGCTGAGCCTGTGGTTAATTCTTCTTCCTGATGGGAAAATAGAGTGACCTGTGCCTGTCCCAACACCTAGAGCTAGTCTCTCATTGGCTCCCCCTCTTCCCGTTCATCCTCAGGACAAATTGCAAGCTGTACGGAACAGGAGGTTAAAGGTGCTGGTTCTCCAAGGAGGGAGATTGCTAGTAAAGTGGCTGGAATGGCGAACCTGAGCACAAGGAGTTGAGAAATGAGGTGCGTTTTAGAAAGCTTTCCCGATCACATGGTGTACCACCTTCTGGGTTTCTCATGCATGTTTTCGATGTAGGAAGATGCCCTTGAACCTGGAGATTTGGGACCCAAGGGATGGGTAACAGGCAGTATTACTTTAAAGGCTCTGCGTTTGCTCCCCCAAACTCACGAAACCTCTCAGCCCCGAGAGTGTCCACCCTTATGTCTCATCCAGCTGTGGGTCTAGATATGGTCAATCCAGGTTGCATCACAGCCCCTGAACGAATTTTGTAAGAATTTCTCTCTCTTTCACTGTCTTTGTTTCACGGGCTTTTAAAAGTAATTTATTTTTATAATGGGGTTTAGCTGCTTTTCACGGCTGTGTTTATGCCGCTTTACACCCACTTGACTCACTTCCAGAGAGATATCAATACATAGGTTTTAAGATTCTTACTAGTCAGATATATTCTTGTGCGGTGAATAGGGGGTGTTGAGTCCAGTTCACTGAGCAAGGAGTAGGTCTTTCTATTACATATTGGGTTTATGGAACGGTAGCTGAGCTCATTTGAAACCCTTGTTTTATTCATCACCCCACCTCACCTTTCCCGTTAAGCAGCCATAGTGTGTTTTCTAAACGTGTGACTCTGTTCTGTTTTGTAATTCAGTTCAAGTGTAGCGGTTTTTACATTCCCTCTATAAGTGATAGCTTATGATAAGTGTCTTTTTCTGTGTGACTTATTTCACTTAGAATCGTCGTGCCTACATCTACTCATCATGCTGCTACTAGCCTTATGACATTGATTTCATGGCTGAGTGATATTCCATTGTACATAAGGACCACCACTTCTTTATCCATTTTTCTCTTTCCAGGGATATTTAAGGTGTCATGAAGTGGAGGTTCTTGTCAACAGAGCAGCCCTAAACTTTGGGGTGCCTGTGTCTTGCTGATTTTTAGTTTTCCCAATTTATACGCCCATGAGTGGAAGTGCCCTATGCGCTCTAAGCTGTGCTTTTTCGATGTTTCAGGACGCACCGTACACTTCTCCAGAGAGGCTGTTGGCAATTTACATCCCGCCCATCAGCGTAGCAAGGCTCCCATTTCTCCATGGCCTGTCCTGCATTTCTGGTTTTGACACTTTTTTCAGCATGGCCCTTTTGACCGATGGGCAGCGAGACTTCTTTGTAGCGCTGATTTGCCTTTCCAGGTTGCTTGGTTGGCCAAAAAGGGCGTATGCGTTTTTTCCTGAATATATTCAGGAAAAAACGCATACGCCCTTTTTGGCCAAGGGCATCATTGTCGACGTTTTGCCGCTTTTCATGTGCTTTACAGGCGATTCGAATCGACCTCCTGAAATCTGTTTCCTGCAATTCTGCCTTGCTTTCAAATCCTCTTCGTTGCCTTCCCTCAATATATTTGTGGACGAGAGTTATCATTTATAACTCTGCAGGTTTGTGAATTGCAGTGCCCCTGAGCTCCATTTTTCAACTCGCTTTTTTAGGAGCTGGCCGCAAAAGCGCAGGATTGCCTCAGGCCCTCTTCTGGTTCCGGGCGGCAGGCTGAGCCTGTGGTTAATTCTTCTTCCTGATGGGAAAATAGAGTGACCTGTGCCTGTCCCAACACCTAGAGCTAGTCTCTCATTGGCTCCCCCTCTTCCCGTTCATCCTCAGGACAAATTGCAAGCTGTACGGAACAGGAGGTTAAAGGTGCTGGTTCTCCAAGGAGGGAGATTGCTAGTAAAGTGGCTGGAATGGCGAACCCGAGCACGAGGAGTTGAGAAATGAGGTGCGTTTTAGAAAGCTTTCCCGATCACATGGTGTACCACCTTCTGGGTTTCTCATGCATGTTTTCGATGTAGGAAGATGCCCTTGAACCTGGAGATTTGGGACCCATGGGATGGGTAACAGGCAGTATTACTTTAAAGGCTCTGCGTTTGCTCCCCCAAACTCACCAAACCTCTCAGCCCCGAGAGTGTCCACCCTTATGTCTCATCCAGCTGTGGGTCTAGATATGGTCAATCCAGGTTGCATCACAGCCCCTGAACGAATTTTGTAAGAATTTCTCTCTCTTTCACTGTCTTTGTTTCACGGGCTTTTAAAAGTAATTTATTTTTATAATGGGGTTTAGCTGCTTTTCACGGCTGTGTTTATGCCGCTTTACACCCACTTGACTCACTTCCAGAGAGATATCAATACATAGGTTTTAAGATTCTTACTAGTCAGATATATTCTTGTGCGGTGAATAGGGGGTGTTGAGTCCAGTTCACTGAGCAAGGAGTAGGTCTTTCTATTACATATTGGGTTTATGGAACAGTAGCTGAGCTCATTTGAAACCCTTGTTTTATTCATCACCCCACCTCACCTTTCCCGTTAAGCAGCCATAGTGTGTCTTCTAAACGTGTGACTCTGTTCTGTTTTGTAATTCAGTTCAAGTGTAGCGGTTTTTACATTCCCTCTATAAGTGATAGCTTATGATAAGTGTCTTTTTCTGTGTGACTTATTTCACTTAGAATCGTCGTGCCTACATCTACTCATCATGCTGCTACTAGCCTTATGACATTGATTTCATGGCTGAGTGATATTCCATTGTACATAAGGACCACCACTTCTTTATCCATTTTTCTCTTTCCAGGGATATTTAAGGTGTCATGAAGTGGAGGTTCTTGTCAACAGAGCAGCCCTAAACTTTGGGGTGCCTGTGTCTTGCTGATTTTTAGTTTTCCCAATTTATACGCCCATGAGTGGAAGTGCCCTATGGGCTCTAAGCTGTGCTTTTTCGATGTTTCAGGACACACCGTACACTTCTCCAGAGTGGCTGTTGGCAATTTACATCCCGCCCATCAGCGTAGCAAGGCTCCCATTTCTCCATGGCCTGTCCTGCATTTCTGGTTTTGACACTTTTTTCAGCATGGCCCTTTTGACCGATGGGCAGCGAGACTTCTTTGTAGCGCTGATTTGCCTTTCCAGGTTGCTTGGTTGGCCAAAAAGGGCGTATGCGTTTTTTCCTGAATATATTCAGGAAAAAACGCATACGCCCTTTTTGGCCAAGGGCATCATTGTCGACGTTTTGCCGCTTTACATGTGCTTTACAGGCGATTCGAATCGACCTCCTGAAATCTGTTTCCTGCAATTCTGCCTTGCTTTCAAATCCTCTTCGTTGCCTTCCCTCAATATATTTGTGGACGAGAGTTATCATTTATAACTCTGCAGGTTTGTGAATTGCAGTGCCCCTGAGCTCCATTTTTCAACTCGCTTTTATGGGAGCTGGCCGCAAAAGTGCAGGATTGCCTCAGGCCCTCTTCTGGTTCCGGGCGGCAGGCTGAGCCTGTGGTTAATTCTTCTTCCTGATGGGAAAATAGAGTGACCTGTGCCTGTCCCAACACCTAGAGCTAGTCTCTCATTGGCTCCCCCTCTTCCCGTTCATCCTCAGGACAAATTGCAAGCTGTACGGAACAGGAGGTTAAAGGTGCTGGTTCTCCAAGGAGGGAGATTGCTAGTAAAGCGGCTGGAATGGCGAACCCGAGCACAAGGAGTTGAGAAATGAGGTGCGTTTTAGAAAGCTTTCCCGATCACATGGTGTACCACCTTCTGGGTTTCTCATGCATGTTTTCGATGTAGGAAGATGCCCTTGAACCTGGAGATTTGGGACCCATGGGATGGGTAACAGGCAGTATTACTTTAAAGGCTCTGCGTTTGCTCCCCCAAACTCACCAAACCTCTCAGCCCCGAGAGTGTCCACCCTTATGTCTCATCCAGCTGTGGGTCTAGATATGGTCCATCCAGGTTGCATCACAGCCCCTGAACGAATTTTGTAAGAATTTCTCTCTCTTTCACTGTCTTTGTTTCACGGGCTTTTAAAAGTAATTTATTTTTATAATGGGGTTTAGCTGCTTTTCACGGCTGTGTTTATGCCGCTTTACACCCACTTGACTCACTTCCAGAGAGATATCAATACATAGGTTTTAAGATTCTTACTAGTCAGATATATTCTTGTGCGGTGAATAGGGGGTGTTGAGTCCAGTTCACTGAGCAAGGAGTAGGTCTTTCTATTACATATTGGGTTTATGGAACGGTATCTGAGCTCATTTGAAACCCTTGTTTTATTCATCACCCCACCTCACCTTTCCCGTTAAGCAGCCATAGTGTGTTTTCTAAACGTGTGACTCTGTTCTGTTTTGTAATTCAGTTCAAGTGTAGCGGTTTTTACATTCCCTCTATAAGTGATAGCTTATGATAAGTGTCTTTTTCTGTGTGACTTATTTCACTTAGAATCGTCGTGCCTACATCTACTCATCATGCTGCTACTAGCCTTATGACATTGATTTCATGGCTGAGTGATATTCCATTGTACATAAGGACCACCACTTCTTTATCCATTTTTCTCTTTCCAGGGATATTTAAGGTGTCATGAAGTGGAGGTTCTTGTCAACAGAGCAGCCCTAAACTTTGGGGTGCCTGTGTCTTGCTGATTTTTAGTTTTCCCAATTTATACGCCCATGAGTGGAAGTGCCCTATGCGCTCTAAGCTGTGTTTTTTCGATGTTTCAGGACACACCGTACACTTCTCCAGAGTGGCTGTTGGCAATTTACATCCCGCCCATCAGCGTAGCAAGGCTCCCATTTCTCCATGGCCTGTCCTGCATTTCTGGTTTTGACACTTTTTTCAGCATGGCCCTTTTGACCGATGGGCAGCGAGACTTCTTTGTAGCGCTGATTTGCCTTTCCAGGTTGCTTGGTTGGCCAAAAAGGGCGTATGCGTTTTTTCCTGAATATATTCAGGAAAAAACGCATACGCCCTTTTTGGCCAAGGGCATCATTGTCGACGTTTTGCCGCTTTTCATGTGCTTTACAGGCGATTCGAATCGACCTCCTGAAATCTGTTTCCTGCAATTCTGCCTTGCTTTCAAATCCTCTTCGTTGCCTTCCCTCAATATATTTGTGGACGAGAGTTATCATTTATAACTCTGCAGGTTTGTGAATTGCAGTGCCCCTGAGCTCCATTTTTCAACTCGCTTTTTTGGGAGCTGGCCGCAAAAGCGCAGGATTGCCTCAGGCCCTCTTCTGGTTCCGGGCGGCAGGCTGAGCCTGTGGTTAATTCTTCTTCCTGATGGGAAAATAGAGTGACCTGTGCCTGTCCCAACACCTAGAGCTAGTCTCTCATTGGCTCCCCCTCTTCCCGTTCATCCTCAGGACAAATTGCAAGCTGTACGGAACAGGAGGTTAAAGGTGCTGGTTCTCCAAGGAGGGAGATTGCTAGTAAAGCGGCTGGAATGGCGAACCCGAGCACAAGGAGTTGAGAAATGAGGTGCGTTTTAGAAAGCTTTCCCGATCACATGGTGTACCACCTTCTGGGTTTCTCATGCATGTTTTCGATGTAGGAAGATGCCCTTGAACCTGGAGATTTGGGACCCATGGGATGGGTAACAGGCAGTATTACTTTAAAGGCTCTGCGTTTGCTCCCCCAAACTCACCAAACCTCTCAGCCCCGAGAGTGTCCACCCTTATGTCTCATCCAGCTGTGGGTCTAGATATGGTCAATCCAGGTTGCATCACAGCCCCTGAACGAATTTTGTAAGAATTTCTCTCTCTTTCACTGTCTTTGTTTCACGGGCTTTTAAAAGTAATTTATTTTTATAATGGGGTTTAGCTGCTTTTCACGGCTGTGTTTATGCCGCTTTACACCCACTTGACTCACTTCCAGAGAGATATCAATACATAGGTTTTAAGATTCTTACTAGTCAGATATATTCTTGTGCGGTGAATAGGGGGTGTTGAGTCCAGTTCACTGAGCAAGGAGTAGGTCTTTCTATTACATATTGGGTTTATGGAACGGTAGCTGAGCTCATTTGAAACCCTTGTTTTATTCATCACCCCACCTCACCTTTCCCGTTAAGCAGCCATAGTGTGTCTTCTAAACGTGTGACTCTGTTCTGTTTTGTAATTCAGTTCAAGTGTAGCGGTTTTTACATTCCCTCTATAAGTGATAGCTTATGATAAGTGTCTTTTTCTGTGTGACTTATTTCACTTAGAATCGTCGTGCCTACATCTACTCATCATGCTGCTACTAGCCTTATGACATTGATTTCATGGCTGAGTGATATTCCATTGTACATAAGGACCACCACTTCTTTATCCATTTTTCTCTTTCCAGGGATATTTAAGGTGTCATGAAGTGGAGGTTCTTGTCAACAGAGCAGCCCTAAACTTTGGGGTGCCTGTGTCTTGTTAATTTTAATTTTCCCAATTTATACGCCCATGAGTGGAAGTGCCCTATGCGCTCTAAGCTGTGTTTTTTCGATGTTTCAGGACACACCGTACACTTCTCCAGAGTGGCTGTTGGCAATTTACATCCCGCCCATCAGCGTAGCAAGGCTCCCATTTCTCCATGGCCTGTCCTGCATTTCTGGTTTTGACACTTTTTTCAGCATGGCCCTTTTGACCGATGGGCAGCGAGACTTCTTTGTAGCGCTGATTTGCCTTTCCAGGTTGCTTGGTTGGCCAAAAAGGGCGTATGCGTTTTTTCCTGAATATATTCAGGAAAAAACGCATACGCCCTTTTTGGCCAAGGGCATCATTGTCAACGTTTTGCCGCTTTTCATGTGCTTTACAGGCGATTCGAATCGACCTCCTGAAATCTGTTTCCTGCAATTCTGCCTTGCTTTCAAATCCTCTTCGTTGCCTTCCCTCAATATATTTGTGGACGAGAGTTATCATTTATAACTCTGCAGGTTTGTGAATTGCAGTGCCCCTGAGCTCCATTTTTCAACTCGCTTTTTTGGGAGCTGGCCGCAAAAGCGCAGGATTGCCTCAGGCCCTCTTCTGGTTCCGGGCGGCAGGCTGAGCCTGTGGTTAATTCTTCTTCCTGATGGGAAAATAGAGTGACCTGTGCCTGTCCCAACACCTAGAGCTAGTCTCTCATTGGCTCCCCCTCTTCCCGTTCATCCTCAGGACAAATTGCAAGCTGTACGGAACAGGAGGTTAAAGGTGCTGGTTCTCCAAGGAGGGAGATTGCTAGTAAAGCGGCTGGAATGGCGAACCCGAGCACAAGGAGATGAGAAATGAGGTGCGTTTTAGAAAGCTTTCCCGATCACATGGTGTACCACCTTCTGGGTTTCTCATGCATGTTTTCGATGTAGGAAGATGCCCTTGAACCTGGAGATTTGGGACCCATGGGATGGGTAACAGGCAGTATTACTTTAAAGGCTCTGCGTTTGCTCCCCCAAACTCACCAAACCTCTCAGCCCCGAGAGTGTCCACCCTTATGTCTCATCCAGCTGTGGGTCTAGATATGGTCAATCCAGGTTGCATCACAGCCCCTGAACGAATTTTGTAAGAATTTCTCTCTCTTTCACTGTCTTTGTTTCACGGGCTTTTAAAGGTAATTTATTTTTATAATGGGGTTTAGCTGCTTTTCACGGCTGTGTTTATGCCGCTTTACACCCACTTGACTCACTTCCAGAGAGATATCAATACATAGGTTTTAAGATTCTTACTAGTCAGATATATTCTTGTGCGGTGAATAGGGGGTGTTGAGTCCAGTTCACTGAGCAAGGAGTAGGTCTTTCTATTACATATTGGGTTTATGGAACGGTAGCTGAGCTCATTTGAAACCCTTGTTTTATTCATCACCCCACCTCACCTTTCCCGTTAAGCAGCCATAGTGTGTTTTCTAAACGTGTGACTCTGTTCTGTTTTGTAATTCAGTTCAAGTGTAGCGGTTTTTACATTCCCTCTATAAGTGATAGCTTATGATAAGTGTCTTTTTCTGTGTGACTTATTTCACTTAGAATCGTCGTGCCTACATCTACTCATCATGCTGCTACTAGCCTTATGACATTGATTTCATGGCTGAGTGATATTCCATTGTACATAAGGACCACCACTTCTTTATCCATTTTTCTCTTTCCAGGGATATTTAAGGTGTCATGAAGTGGAGGTTCTTGTCAACAGAGCAGCCCTAAACTTTGGGGTGCCTGTGTCTTGCTGATTTTTAGTTTTCCCAATTTATACGCCCATGAGTGGAAGTGCCCTATGCGCTCTAAGCTGTGCTTTTTCGATGTTTCAGGACACACCGTACACTTCTCCAGAGAGGCTGTTGGCAATTTACATCCCGCCCATCAGCGTAGCAAGGCTCCCATTTCTCCATGGCCTGTCCTGCATTTCTGGTTTTGACACTTTTTTCAGCATGGCCCTTTTGACCGATGGGCAGCGAGACTTCTTTGTAGCGCTGATTTGCCTTTCCAGGTTGCTTGGTTGGCCAAAAAGGGCGTATGCGTTTTTTCCTGAATATATTCAGGAAAAAACGCATACGCCCTTTTTGGCCAAGGGCATCATTGTCGACGTTTTGCCGCTTTACATGTGCTTTACAGGCGATTCGAATCGACCTCCTGAAATCTGTTTCCTGCAATTCTGCCTTGCTTTCAAATCCTCTTCGTTGCCTTCCCTCAATATATTTGTGGACGAGAGTTATCATTTATAACTCTGCAGGTTTGTGAATTGCAGTGCCCCTGAGCTCCATTTTTCAACTCGCTTTTATGGGAGCTGGCCGCAAAAGTGCAGGATTGCCTCAGGCCCTCTTCTGGTTCCGGGCGGCAGGCTGAGCCTGTGGTTAATTCTTCTTCCTGATGGGAAAATAGAGTGACCTGTGCCTGTCCCAACACCTAGAGCTAGTCTCTCATTGGCTCCCCCTCTTCCCGTTCATCCTCAGGACAAATTGCAAGCTGTACGGAACAGGAGGTTAAAGGTGCTGGTTCTCCAAGGAGGGAGATTGCTAGTAAAGCGGCTGGAATGGCGAACCCGAGCACAAGGAGTTGAGAAATGAGGTGCGTTTTAGAAAGCTTTCCCGATCACATGGTGTACCACCTTCTGGGTTTCTCATGCATGTTTTCGATGTAGGAAGATGCCCTTGAACCTGGAGATTTGGGACCCATGGGATGGGTAACAGGCAGTATTACTTTAAAGGCTCTGCGTTTGCTCCCCCAAACTCACCAAACCTCTCAGCCCCGAGAGTGTCCACCCTTATGTCTCATCCAGCTGTGGGTCTAGATATGGTCCATCCAGGTTGCATCACAGCCCCTGAACGAATTTTGTAAGAATTTCTCTCTCTTTCACTGTCTTTGTTTCACGGGCTTTTAAAAGTAATTTATTTTTATAATGGGGTTTAGCTGCTTTTCACGGCTGTGTTTATGCCGCTTTACACCCACTTGACTCACTTCCAGAGAGATATCAATACATAGGTTTTAAGATTCTTACTAGTCAGATATATTCTTGTGCGGTGAATAGGGGGTGTTGAGTCCAGTTCACTGAGCAAGGAGTAGGTCTTTCTATTACATATTGGGTTTATGGAACGGTAGCTGAGCTCATTTGAAACCCTTGTTTTATTCATCACCCCACCTCACCTTTCCCGTTAAGCAGCCATAGTGTGTTTTCTAAACGTGTGACTCTGTTCTGTTTTGTAATTCAGTTCAAGTGTAGCGGTTTTTACATTCCCTCTATAAGTGATAGCTTATGATAAGTGTCTTTTTCTGTGTGACTTATTTCACTTAGAATCGTCGTGCCTACATCTACTCATCATGCTGCTACTAGCCTTATGACATTGATTTCATGGCTGAGTGATATTCCATTGTACATAAGGACCACCACTTCTTTATCCATTTTTCTCTTTCCAGGGATATTTAAGGTGTCATGAAGTGGAGGTTCTTGTCAACAGAGCAGCCCTAAACTTTGGGGTGCCTGTGTCTTGCTGATTTTTAGTTTTCCCAATTTATACGCCCATGAGTGGAAGTGCCCTATGCGCTCTAAGCTGTGTTTTTTCGATGTTTCAGGACACACCGTACACTTCTCCAGAGTGGCTGTTGGCAATTTACATCCCGCCCATCAGCGTAGCAAGGCTCCCATTTCTCCATGGCCTGTCCTGCATTTCTGGTTTTGACACTTTTTTCAGCATGGCCCTTTTGACCGATGGGCAGCGAGACTTCTTTGTAGCGCTGATTTGCCTTTCCAGGTTGCTTGGTTGGCCAAAAAGGGCGTATGCGTTTTTTCCTGAATATATTCAGGAAAAAACGCATACGCCCTTTTTGGCCAAGGGCATCATTGTCGACGTTTTGCCGCTTTTCATGTGCTTTACAGGCGATTCGAATCGACCTCCTGAAATCTGTTTCCTGCAATTCTGCCTTGCTTTCAAATCCTCTTCGTTGCCTTCCCTCAATATATTTGTGGACGAGAGTTATCATTTATAACTCTGCAGGTTTGTGAATTGCAGTGCCCCTGAGCTCCATTTTTCAACTCGCTTTTTTGGGAGCTGGCCGCAAAAGCGCAGGATTGCCTCAGGCCCTCTTCTGGTTCCGGGCGGCAGGCTGAGCCTGTGGTTAATTCTTCTTCCTGATGGGAAAATAGAGTGACCTGTGCCTGTCCCAACACCTAGAGCTAGTCTCTCATTGGCTCCCCCTCTTCCCGTTCATCCTCAGGACAAATTGCAAGCTGTACGGAACAGGAGGTTAAAGGTGCTGGTTCTCCAAGGAGGGAGATTGCTAGTAAAGCGGCTGGAATGGCGAACCCGAGCACAAGGAGTTGAGAAATGAGGTGCGTTTTAGAAAGCTTTCCCGATCACATGGTGTACCACCTTCTGGGTTTCTCATGCATGTTTTCGATGTAGGAAGATGCCCTTGAACCTGGAGATTTGGGACCCATGGGATGGGTAACAGGCAGTATTACTTTAAAGGCTCTGCGTTTGCTCCCCCAAACTCACCAAACCTCTCAGCCCCGAGAGTGTCCACCCTTATGTCTCATCCAGCTGTGGGTCTAGATATGGTCAATCCAGGTTGCATCACAGCCCCTGAACGAATTTTGTAAGAATTTCTCTCTCTTTCACTGTCTTTGTTTCACGGGCTTTTAAAAGTAATTTATTTTTATAATGGGGTTTAGCTGCTTTTCACGGCTGTGTTTATGCCGCTTTACACCCACTTGACTCACTTCCAGAGAGATATCAATACATAGGTTTTAAGATTCTTACTAGTCAGATATATTCTTGTGCGGTGAATAGGGGGTGTTGAGTCCAGTTCACTGAGCAAGGAGTAGGTCTTTCTATTACATATTGGGTTTATGGAACGGTAGCTGAGCTCATTTGAAACCCTTGTTTTATTCATCACCCCACCTCACCTTTCCCGTTAAGCAGCCATAGTGTGTCTTCTAAACGTGTGACTCTGTTCTGTTTTGTAATTCAGTTCAAGTGTAGCGGTTTTTACATTCCCTCTATAACTGATAGCTTATGATAAGTGTCTTTTTCTGTGTGACTTATTTCACTTAGAATCGTCGTGCCTACATCTACTCATCATGCTGCTACTAGCCTTATGACATTGATTTCATGGCTGAGTGATATTCCATTGTACATAAGGACCACCACTTCTTTATCCATTTTTCTCTTTCCAGGGATATTTAAGGTGTCATGAAGTGGAGGTTCTTGTCAACAGAGCAGCCCTAAACTTTGGGGTGCCTGTGTCTTGTTAATTTTAATTTTCCCAATTTATACGCCCATGAGTGGAAGTGCCCTATGCGCTCTAAGCTGTGTTTTTTCGATGTTTCAGGACACACCGTACACTTCTCCAGAGTGGCTGTTGGCAATTTACATCCCGCCCATCAGCGTAGCAAGGCTCCCATTTCTCCATGGCCTGTCCTGCATTTCTGGTTTTGACACTTTTTTCAGCATGGCCCTTTTGACCGATGGGCAGCGAGACTTCTTTGTAGCGCTGATTTGCCTTTCCAGGTTGCTTGGTTGGCCAAAAAGGGCGTATGCGTTTTTTCCTGAATATATTCAGGAAAAAACGCATACGCCCTTTTTGGCCAAGGGCATCATTGTCAACGTTTTGCCGCTTTTCATGTGCTTTACAGGCGATTCGAATCGACCTCCTGAAATCTGTTTCCTGCAATTCTGCCTTGCTTTCAAATCCTCTTCGTTGCCTTCCCTCAATATATTTGTGGACGAGAGTTATCATTTATAACTCTGCAGGTTTGTGAATTGCAGTGCCCCTGAGCTCCATTTTTCAACTCGCTTTTTTGGGAGCTGGCCGCAAAAGCGCAGGATTGCCTCAGGCCCTCTTCTGGTTCCGGGCGGCAGGCTGAGCCTGTGGTTAATTCTTCTTCCTGATGGGAAAATAGAGTGACCTGTGCCTGTCCCAACACCTAGAGCTAGTCTCTCATTGGCTCCCCCTCTTCCCGTTCATCCTCAGGACAAATTGCAAGCTGTACGGAACAGGAGGTTAAAGGTGCTGGTTCTCCAAGGAGGGAGATTGCTAGTAAAGCGGCTGGAATGGCGAACCCGAGCACAAGGAGATGAGAAATGAGGTGCGTTTTAGAAAGCTTTCCCGATCACATGGTGTACCACCTTCTGGGTTTCTCATGCATGTTTTCGATGTAGGAAGATGCCCTTGAACCTGGAGATTTGGGACCCATGGGATGGGTAACAGGCAGTATTACTTTAAAGGCTCTGCGTTTGCTCCCCCAAACTCACCAAACCTCTCAGCCCCGAGAGTGTCCACCCTTATGTCTCATCCAGCTGTGGGTCTAGATATGGTCAATCCAGGTTGCATCACAGCCCCTGAACGAATTTTGTAAGAATTTCTCTCTCTTTCACTGTCTTTGTTTCACGGGCTTTTAAAGGTAATTTATTTTTATAATGGGGTTTAGCTGCTTTTCACGGCTGTGTTTATGCCGCTTTACACCCACTTGACTCACTTCCAGAGAGATATCAATACATAGGTTTTAAGATTCTTACTAGTCAGATATATTCTTGTGCGGTGAATAGGGGGTGTTGTGTCCAGTTAACTGAGCAAGGAGTAGGTCTTTCTATTACATATTGGGTTTATGGAACGGTAGCTGAGCTCATTTGAAACCCTGGTTTTATTCATCACCCCACCTCACCTTTCCCGTTAAGCAGCCATAGTGTGTCTTCTAAACGTGTGACTCTGTTCTCTTTTGTAATTCAGTTCAAGTGTAGCGGTTTTTACATTCCCTCTATAACTGATAGCTTATGATAAGTGTCTTTTTCTGTGTGACTTATTTCACTTAGAATCGTCGTGCCTACATCTACTCATCATGCTGCTACTAGCCTTATGACATTGATTTCATGGCTGAGTAATATTCCATTGTACATAAGGACCACCACTTCTTTATCCATTTTTCTCTTTCCAGGGATATTTAAGGTGTCATGAAGTGGAGGTTCTTGTCAACAGAGCAGCCCTAAACTTTGGGGTGCCTGTGTCTTGCTGATTTTTAGTTTTCCCAATTTATACGCCCATGAGTGGAAGTGCCCTATGCGCTCTAAGCTGTGTTTTTTCGATGTTTCAGGACACACCGTACACTTCCCCAGAGTGGCTGTTGGCAATTTACATCCCGCCCATCAGTGTAGTAAGGCTCCCATTTCTCCATGGCCTGTCCTGCATTTCTGGTTTTGACACTTTTTTCAGCATGGCCCTTTTGACCGATGGGCAGCGAGACTTCTTTGTAGCGCTGATTTGCCTTTCCAGGTTGCTTGGTTGGCCAAAAAGGGCGTATGCGTTTTTTCCTGAATATATTCAGGAAAAAACGCATACGCCCTTTTTGGCCAAGGGCATCATTGTCGACGTTTTGCCGCTTTTCATGTGCTTTAAAGGCGATTCGAATCGACCTCCTGAAATCTGTTTCCTGCAATTCTGCCTTGCTTTCAAATCCTCTTCGTTGCCTTCCCTCAATATATTTGTGGACGAGAGTTATCATTTATAACTCTGCAGGTTTGTGAATTGCAGTGCCCCTGAGCTCCATTTTTCAACTCGCTTTTTTGGGAGCTGGCCACAAAAGCGCAGGATTGCCTCAGGCCCTCTTCTGGTTCCGGGCGGCAGGCTGAGCCTGTGGTTAATTCTTCTTCCTGATGGGAAAATAGAGTGACCTGTGCCTGTCCCAACACCTAGAGCTAGTCTCTCATTGGCTCCCCCTCTTCCCGTTCATCCTCAGGACAAATTGCAAGCTGTACGGAACAGGAGGTTAAAGGTGCTGATTCTCCAAGGAGGGAGATTGCTAGTAAAGCGGCTGGAATGGCGAACCCGAGCACAAGGAGTTGAGAAATGAGGTGCGTTTTAGAAAGCTTTCCCGATCACATGGTGTACCACCTTCTGGGTTTCTCATGCATGTTTTCGATGTAGGAAGATGCCCTTGAACCTGGAGATTTGGGACCCATGGGATGGGTAACAGGCAGTATTACTTTAAAGGCTCTGCGTTTGCTCCCCCAAACTCACCAAACCTCTCAGCCCCGAGAGTGTCCACCCTTATGTCTCATCCAGCTGTGGGTCTAGATATGGTCAATCCAGGTTGCATCACAGCCCCTGAACGAATTTTGTAAGAATTTCTCTCTCTTTCACTGTCTTTGTTTCACGGGCTTTTAAAGGTAATTTATTTTTATAATGGGGTTTAGCTGCTTTTCACGGCTGTGTTTATGCCGCTTTACACCCACTTGACTCACTTCCAGAGAGATATCAATACATAGGTTTTAAGATTCTTACTAGTCAGATATATTCTTGTGCGGTGAATAGGGGGTGTTGAGTCCAGTTCACTGAGCAAGGAGTAGGTCTTTCTATTACATATTGGGTTTATGGAACGGTAGCTGAGCTCATTTGAAACCCTTGTTTTATTCATCACCCCACCTCACCTTTCCCGTTAAGCAGCCATAGTGTGTTTTCTAAACGTGTGACTCTGTTCTGTTTTGTAATTCAGTTCAAGTGTAGCGGTTTTTACATTCCCTCTATAACTGATAGCTTATGATAAGTGTCTTTTTCTGTGTGACTTATTTCACTTAGAATCGTCGTGCCTACATCTACTCATCATGCTGCTACTAGCCTTATGACATTGATTTCATGGCTGAGTGATATTCCATTGTACATAAGGACCACCACTTCTTTATCCATTTTTCTCTTTCCAGGGATATTTAAGGTGTCATGAAGTGGAGGTTCTTGTCAACAGAGCAGCCCTAAACTTTGGGGTGCCTGTGTCTTGTTAATTTTAATTTTCCCAATTTATACGCCCATGAGTGGAAGTGCCCTATGCGCTCTAAGCTGTGTTTTTTCGATGTTTCAGGACACACCGTACACTTCTCCAGAGTGGCTGTTGGCAATTTACATCCCGCCCATCAGCGTAGCAAGGCTCCCATTTCTCCATGGCCTGTCCTGCATTTCTGGTTTTGACACTTTTTTCAGCATGGCCCTTTTGACCGATGGGCAGCGAGACTTCTTTGTAGCGCTGATTTGCCTTTCCAGGTTGCTTGGTTGGCCAAAAAGGGCGTATGCGTTTTTTCCTGAATATATTCAGGAAAAAACGCATACGCCCTTTTTGGCCAAGGGCATCATTGTCGACGTTTTGCCGCTTTTCATGTGCTTTACAGGCGATTCGAATCGACCTCCTGAAATCTGTTTCCTGCAATTCTGCCTTGCTTTCAAATCCTCTTCGTTGCCTTCCCTCAATATATTTGTGGACGAGAGTTATCATTTATAACTCTGCAGGTTTGTGAATTGCAGTGCCCCTGAGCTCCATTTTTCAACTCGCTTTTTTGGGAGCTGGCCGCAAAAGCGCAGGATTGCCTCAGGCCCTCTTCTGGTTCCGGGCGGCAGGCTGAGCCTGTGGTTAATTCTTCTTCCTGATGGGAAAATAGAGTGACCTGTGCCTGTCCCAACACCTAGAGCTAGTCTCTCATTGGCTCCCCCTCTTCCCGTTCATCCTCAGGACAAATTGCAAGCTGTACGGAACAGGAGGTTAAAGGTGCTGGTTCTCCAAGGAGGGAGATTGCTAGTAAAGCGGCTGGAATGGCGAACCCGAGCACAAGGAGTTGAGAAATGAGGTGCGTTTTAGAAAGCTTTCCCGATCACATGGTGTACCACCTTCTGGGTTTCTCATGCATGTTTTCGATGTAGGAAGATGCCCTTGAACCTGGAGATTTGGGACCCATGGGATGGGTAACAGGCAGTATTACTTTAAAGGCTCTGCGTTTGCTCCCCCAAACTCACCAAACCTCTCAGCCCCGAGAGTGTCCACCCTTATGTCTCATCCAGCTGTGGGTCTAGATATGGTCAATCCAGGTTGCATCACAGCCCCTGAACGAATTTTGTAAGAATTTCTCTCTCTTTCACTGTCTTTGTTTCACGGGCTTTTAAAAGTAATTTATTTTTATAATGGGGTTTAGCTGCTTTTCACGGCTGTGTTTATGCCACTTTACACCCACTTGACTCACTTCCAGAGAGATATCAATACATAGGTTTTAAGATTCTTACTAGTCAGATATATTCTTGTGCGGTGAATAGGGGGTGTTGAGTCCAGTTCACTGAGCAAGGAGTAGGTCTTTCTATTACATATTGGGTTTATGGAACGGTAGCTGAGCTCATTTGAAACCCTTGTTTTATTCATCACCCCACCTCACCTTTCCCGTTAAGCAGCCATAGTGTGTCTTCTAAACGTGTGACTCTGTTCTGTTTTGTAATTCAGTTCAAGTGTAGCGGTTTTTACATTCCCTCTATAACTGATAGCTTATGATAAGTGTCTTTTTCTGTGTGACTTATTTCACTTAGAATCGTCGTGCCTACATCTACTCATCATGCTGCTACTAGCCTTATGACATTGATTTCATGGCTGAGTGATATTCCATTGTACATAAGGACCACCACTTCTTTATCCATTTTTCTCTTTCCAGGGATATTTAAGGTGTCATGAAGTGGAGGTTCTTGTCAACAGAGCAGCCCTAAACTTTGGGGTGCCTGTGTCTTGTTAATTTTAATTTTCCCAATTTATACGCCCATGAGTGGAAGTGCCCTATGCGCTCTAAGCTGTGTTTTTTCGATGTTTCAGGACACACCGTACACTTCTCCAGAGTGGCTGTTGGCAATTTACATCCCGCCCATCAGCGTAGCAAGGCTCCCATTTCTCCATGGCCTGTCCTGCATTTCTGGTTTTGACACTTTTTTCAGCATGGCCCTTTTGACCGATGGGCAGCGAGACTTCTTTGTAGCGCTGATTTGCCTTTCCAGGTTGCTTGGTTGGCCAAAAAGGGCGTATGCGTTTTTTCCTGAATATATTCAGGAAAAAACGCATACGCCCTTTTTGGCCAAGGGCATCATTGTCGACGTTTTGCCGCTTTTCATGTGCTTTACAGGCGATTCGAATCGACCTCCTGAAATCTGTTTCCTGCAATTCTGCCTTGCTTTCAAATCCTCTTCGTTGCCTTCCCTCAATATATTTGTGGACGAGAGTTATCATTTATAACTCTGCAGGTTTGTGAATTGCAGTGCCCCTGAGCTCCATTTTTCAACTCGCTTTTTTGGGAGCTGGCCGCAAAAGTGCAGGATTGCCTCAGGCCCTCTTCTGGTTCCGGGCGGCAGGCTGAGCCTG
Organism: Balaenoptera ricei; assembly: GCF_028023285.1. Classification (NCBI taxonomy): domain Eukaryota; kingdom Metazoa; phylum Chordata; class Mammalia; order Artiodactyla; family Balaenopteridae; genus Balaenoptera; species Balaenoptera ricei. The sequence continues at coordinate 43,404,831 of NC_082642.1, read as the reverse complement.
TGGTTAATTCTTCTTCCTGATGGGAAAATAGAGTGACCTGTGCCTGTCCCAACACCTAGAGCTAGTCTCTCATTGGCTCCCCCTCTTCCCGTTCATCCTCAGGACAAATTGCAAGCTGTACGGAACAGGAGGTTAAAGGTGCTGGTTCTCCAAGGAGGGAGATTGCTAGTAAAGCGGCTGGAATGGCGAACCCGAGCACAAGGAGATGAGAAATGAGGTGCGTTTTAGAAAGCTTTCCCGATCACATGGTGTACCACCTTCTGGGTTTCTCATGCATGTTTTCGATGTAGGAAGATGCCCTTGAACCTGGAGATTTGGGACCCATGGGATGGGTAACAGGCAGTATTACTTTAAAGGCTCTGCGTTTGCTCCCCCAAACTCACCAAACCTCTCAGCCCCGAGAGTGTCCACCCTTATGTCTCATCCAGCTGTGGGTCTAGATATGGTCAATCCAGGTTGCATCACAGCCCCTGAACGAATTTTGTAAGAATTTCTCTCTCTTTCACTGTCTTTGTTTCACGGGGTTTTAAAGGTAATTTATTTTTATAATGGGGTTTAGCTGCTTTTCACGGCTGTGTTTATGCCCCTTACACCCACTTGACTCACTTCCAGAGAGATATCAATACATAGGTTTTAAGATTCTTACTAGTCAGATATATTCTTGTGCGGTGAATAGGGGGTGTTGAGTCCAGTTCACTGAGCAAGGAGTAGGTCTTTCTATTACATATTGGGTTTATGGAACGGTAGCTGAGCTCATTTGAAACCCTGGTTTTATTCATCACCCCACCTCACCTTTCCCGTTAAGCAGCCATAGTGTGTCTTCTAAACGTGTGACTCTGTTCTGTTTTGTAATTCAGTTCAAGTGTAGCGGTTTTTACATTCCCTCTATAACTGAAAGCTTATGATAAGTGTCTTTTTCTGTGTGACTTATTTCACTTAGAATCGTCGTGCCTAAATCTACTCATCATGCTGCTACTAGCCTTATGACATTGATTTCATGGCTGAGTAATATTCCATTGTACATAAGGACCACCACTTCTTTATCCATTTTTCTCTTTCCAGGGATATTTAAGGTGTCATGAAGTGGAGGTTCTTGTCAACAGAGCAGCCCTAAACTTTGGGGTGCCTGTGTCTTGCTGATTTTTAGTTTTCCCAATTTATACGCCCATGAGTGGAAGTGCCCTATGCGCTCTAAGCTGTGTTTTTTCGATGTTTCAGGACACACCGTACACTTCCCCAGAGTGGCTGTTGGCAATTTACATCCCGCCCATCAGCGTAGCAAGGCTCCCATTTCTCCATGGCCTGTCCTGCATTTCTGGTTTTGACACTTTTTTCAGCATGGCCCTTTTGACCGATGGGCAGCGAGACTTCTTTGTAGCGCTGATTTGCCTTTCCAGGTTGCTTGGTTGGCCAAAAAGGGCGTATGCGTTTTTTCCTGAATATATTCAGGAAAAAACGCATACGCCCTTTTTGGCCAAGGGCATCATTGTCGACGTTTTGCCGCTTTTCATGTGCTTTACAGGCGATTCGAATCGACCTCCTGAAATCTGTTTCCTGCAATTCTGCCTTGCTTTCAAATCCTCTTCGTTGCCTTCCCTCAATATATTTGTGGACGAGAGTTATCATTTATAACTCTGCAGGTTTGTGAATTGCAGTGCCCCTGAGCTCCATTTTTCAACTCGCTTTTTTAGGAGCTGGCCGCAAAAGCGCAGGATTGCCTCAGGCCCTCTTCTGGTTCCGGGCGGCAGGCTGAGCCTGTGGTTAATTCTTCTTCCTGATGGGAAAATAGAGTGACCTGTGCCTGTCCCAACACCTAGAGCTAGTCTCTCATTGGCTCCCCCTCTTCCCGTTCATCCTCAGGACAAATTGCAAGCTGTACGGAACAGGAGGTTAAAGGTGCTGGTTCTCCAAGGAGGGAGATTGCTAGTAAAGTGGCTGGAATGGCGAACCCGAGCACAAGGACTTGAGAAATGAGGTGCGTTTTAGAAAGCTTTCCCGATCACATGGTGTACCACCTTCTGGGTTTCTCATGCATGTTTTCGATGTAGGAAGATGCCCTTGAACCTGGAGATTTGGGACCCAAGGGATGGGTAACAGGCAGTATTACTTTAAAGGCTCTGCGTTTGCTCCCCCAAACTCACGAAACCTCTCAGCCCCGAGAGTGTCCACCCTTATGTCTCATCCAGCTGTGGGTCTAGATATGGTCAATCCAGGTTGCATCACAGCCCCTGAACGAATTTTGTAAGAATTTCTCTCTCTTTCACTGTCTTTGTTTCACGGGCTTTTAAAAGTAATTTATTTTTATAATGGGGTTTAGCTGCTTTTCACGGCTGTGTTTATGCCGCTTTACACCCACTTGACTCACTTCCAGAGAGATATCAATACATAGGTTTTAAGATTCTTACTAGTCAGATATATTCTTGTGCGGTGAATAGGGGGTGTTGAGTCCAGTTCACTGAGCAAGGAGTAGGTCTTTCTATTACATATTGGGTTTATGGAACGGTAGCTGAGCTCATTTGAAACCCTTGTTTTATTCATCACCCCACCTCACCTTTCCCGTTAAGCAGCCATAGTGTGTTTTCTAAACGTGTGACTCTGTTCTGTTTTGTAATTCAGTTCAAGTGTAGCGGTTTTTACATTCCCTCTATAAGTGATAGCTTATGATAAGTGTCTTTTTCTGTGTGACTTATTTCACTTAGAATCGTCGTGCCTACATCTACTCATCATGCTGCTACTAGCCTTATGACATTGATTTCATGGCTGAGTGATATTCCATTGTACATAAGGACGACCACTTCTTTATCCATTTTTCTCTTTCCAGGGATATTTAAGGTGTCATGAAGTGGAGGTTCTTGTCAACAGAGCAGCCCTAAACTTTGGGGTGCCTGTGTCTTGCTGATTTTTAGTTTTCCCAATTTATACGCCCATGAGTGGAAGTGCCCTATGCGCTCTAAGCTGTGTTTTTTCGATGTTTCAGGACACACCGTACACTTCCCCAGAGTGGCTGTTGGCAATTTACATCCCGCCCATCAGCGTAGCAAGGCTCCCATTTCTCCATGGCCTGTCCTGCATTTCTGGTTTTGACACTTTTTTCAGCATGGCCCTTTTGACCGATGGGCAGCGAGACTTCTTTGTAGCGCTGATTTGCCTTTCCAGGTTGCTTGGTTGGCCAAAAAGGGCGTATGCGTTTTTTCCTGAATATATTTAGGAAAAAACGCATACGCCCTTTTTGGCCAAGGGCATCATTGTCGACGTTTTGCCGCTTTTCATGTGCTTTACAGGCGATTCGAATCGACCTCCTGAAATCTGTTTCCTGCAATTCTGCCTTGCTTTCAAATCCTCTTCGTTGCCTTCCCTCAATATATTTGTGGACGAGAGTTATCATTTATAACTCTGCAGGTTTGTGAATTGCAGTGCCCCTGAGCTCCATTTTTCAACTCGCTTTTTTGGGAGCTGGCCGCAAAAGCGCAGGATTGCCTCAGGCCCTCTTCTGGTTCCGGGCGGCAGGCTGAGCCTGTGGTTAATTCTTCTTCCTGATGGGAAAATAGAGTGACCTGTGCCTGTCCCAACACCTAGAGCTAGTCTCTCATTGGCTCCCCCTCTTCCCGTTCATCCTCAGGACAAATTGCAAGCTGTACGGAACAGGAGGTTAAAGGTGCTGGTTCTCCAAGGAGGGAGATTGCTAGTAAAGCGGCTGGAATGGCGAACCCGAGCACAAGGAGTTGAGAAATGAGGTGCGTTTTAGAAAGCTTTCCCGATCACATGGTGTACCACCTTCTGGGTTTCTCATGCATGTTTTCGATGTAGGAAGATGCCCTTGAACCTGGAGATTTGGGACCCATGGGATGGGTAACAGGCAGTATTACTTTAAAGGCTCTGCGTTTGCTCCCCCAAACTCACCAAAGCTCTCAGCCCCGAGAGTGTCCACCCTTATGTCTCATCCAGCTGTGGGTCTAGATATGGTCAATCCAGGTTGCATCACAGCCCCTGAACGAATTTTGTAAGAATTTCTCTCTCTTTCACTGTCTTTGTTTCACGGGCTTTTAAAAGTAATTTATTTTTATAATGGGGTTTAGCTGCTTTTCACGGCTGTGTTTATGCCGCTTTACACCCACTTGACTCACTTCCAGAGAGATATCAATACATAGGTTTTAAGATTCTTACTAGTCAGATATATTCTTGTGCGGTGAATAGGGGGTGTTGAGTCCAGTTCACTGAGCAAGGAGTAGGTCTTTCTATTACATATTGGGTTTATGGAACAGTAGCTGAGCTCATTTGAAACCCTTGTTTTATTCATCACCCCACCTCACCTTTCCCGTTAAGCAGCCATAGTGTGTCTTCTAAACGTGTGACTCTGTTCTGTTTTGTAATTCAGTTCAAGTGTAGCGGTTTTTACATTCCCTCTATAAGTGATAGCTTATGATAAGTGTCTTTTTCTGTGTGACTTATTTCACTTAGAATCGTCGTGCCTACATCTACTCATCATGCTGCTACTAGCCTTATGACATTGATTTCATGGCTGAGTGATATTCCATTGTACATAAGGACCACCACTTCTTTATCCATTTTTCTCTTTCCAGGGATATTTAAGGTGTCATGAAGTGGAGGTTCTTGTCAACAGAGCAGCCCTAAACTTTGGGGTGCCTGTGTCTTGCTGATTTTTAGTTTTCCCAATTTATACGCCCATGAGTGGAAGTGCCCTATGGGCTCTAAGCTGTGCTTTTTCGATGTTTCAGGACACACCGTACACTTCTCCAGAGTGGCTGTTGGCAATTTACATCCCGCCCATCAGCGTAGCAAGGCTCCCATTTCTCCATGGCCTGTCCTGCATTTCTGGTTTTGACACTTTTTTCAGCATGGCCCTTTTGACCGATGGGCAGCGAGACTTCTTTGTAGCGCTGATTTGCCTTTCCAGGTTGCTTGGTTGGCCAAAAAGGGCGTATGCGTTTTTTCCTGAATATATTCAGGAAAAAACGCATACGCCCTTTTTGGCCAAGGGCATCATTGTCGACGTTTTGCCGCTTTTCATGTGCTTTACAGGCGATTCGAATCGACCTCCTGAAATCTGTTTCCTGCAATTCTGCCTTGCTTTCAAATCCTCTTCGTTGCCTTCCCTCAATATATTTGTGGACGAGAGTTATCATTTATAACTCTGCAGGTTTGTGAATTGCAGTGCCCCTGAGCTCCATTTTTCAACTCGCTTTTATGGGAGCTGGCCGCAAAAGTGCAGGATTGCCTCAGGCCCTCTTCTGGTTCCGGGCGGCAGGCTGAGCCTGTGGTTAATTCTTCTTCCTGATGGGAAAATAGAGTGACTTGTGCCTGTCCCAACACCTAGAGCTAGTCTCTCATTGGCTCCCCCTCTTCCCGTTCATCCTCAGGACAAATTGCAAGCTGTACGGAACAGGAGGTTAAAGGTGCTGGTTCTCCAAGGAGGGAGATTGCTAGTAAAGCGGCTGGAATGGCGAACCCGAGCACAAGGAGTTGAGAAATGAGGTGCGTTTTAGAAAGCTTTCCCGATCACATGGTGTACCACCTTCTGGGTTTCTCATGCATGTTTTCGATGTAGGAAGATGCCCTTGAACCTGGAGATTTGGGACCCATGGGATGGGTAACAGGCAGTATTACTTTAAAGGCTCTGCGTTTGCTCCCCCAAACTCACCAAACCTCTCAGCCCCGAGAGTGTCCACCCTTATGTCTCATCCAGCTGTGGGTCTAGATATGGTCCATCCAGGTTGCATCACAGCCCCTGAACGAATTTTGTAAGAATTTCTCTCTCTTTCACTGTCTTTGTTTCACGGGCTTTTAAAAGTAATTTATTTTTATAATGGGGTTTAGCTGCTTTTCACGGCTGTGTTTATGCCGCTTTACACCCACTTGACTCACTTCCAGAGAGATATCAATACATAGGTTTTAAGATTCTTACTAGTCAGATATATTCTTGTGCGGTGAATAGGGGGTGTTGAGTCCAGTTCACTGAGCAAGGAGTAGGTCTTTCTATTACATATTGGGTTTATGGAACGGTATCTGAGCTCATTTGAAACCCTTGTTTTATTCATCACCCCACCTCACCTTTCCCGTTAAGCAGCCATAGTGTGTTTTCTAAACGTGTGACTCTGTTCTGTTTTGTAATTCAGTTCAAGTGTAGCGGTTTTTACATTCCCTCTATAAGTGATAGCTTATGATAAGTGTCTTTTTCTGTGTGACTTATTTCACTTAGAATCGTCGTGCCTACATCTACTCATCATGCTGCTACTAGCCTTATGACATTGATTTCATGGCTGAGTGATATTCCATTGTACATAAGGACCACCACTTCTTTATCCATTTTTCTCTTTCCAGGGATATTTAAGGTGTCATGAAGTGGAGGTTCTTGTCAACAGAGCAGCCCTAAACTTTGGGGTGCCTGTGTCTTGCTGATTTTTAGTTTTCCCAATTTATACGCCCATGAGTGGAAGTGCCCTATGCGCTCTAAGCTGTGTTTTTTCGATGTTTCAGGACACACCGTACACTTCTCCAGAGTGGCTGTTGGCAATTTACATCCCGCCCATCAGCGTAGCAAGGCTCCCATTTCTCCATGGCCTGTCCTGCATTTCTGGTTTTGACACTTTTTTCAGCATGGCCCTTTTGACCGATGGGCAGCGAGACTTCTTTGTAGCGCTGATTTGCCTTTCCAGGTTGCTTGGTTGGCCAAAAAGGGCGTATGCGTTTTTTCCTGAATATATTCAGGAAAAAACGCATACGCCCTTTTTGGCCAAGGGCATCATTGTCGACGTTTTGCCGCTTTTCATGTGCTTTACAGGCGATTCGAATCGACCTCCTGAAATCTGTTTCCTGCAATTCTGCCTTGCTTTCAAATCCTCTTCGTTGCCTTCCCTCAATATATTTGTGGACGAGAGTTATCATTTATAACTCTGCAGGTTTGTGAATTGCAGTGCCCCTGAGCTCCATTTTTCAACTCGCTTTTTTAGGAGCTGGCCGCAAAAGCGCAGGATTGCCTCAGGCCCTCTTCTGGTTCCGGGCGGCAGGCTGAGCCTGTGGTTAATTCTTCTTCCTGATGGGAAAATAGAGTGACCTGTGCCTGTCCCAACACCTAGAGCTAGTCTCTCATTGGCTCCCCCTCTTCCCGTTCATCCTCAGGACAAATTGCAAGCTGTACGGAACAGGAGGTTAAAGGTGCTGGTTCTCCAAGGAGGGAGATTGCTAGTAAAGTGGCTGGAATGGCGAACCCGAGCACAAGGACTTGAGAAATGAGGTGCGTTTTAGAAAGCTTTCCCGATCACATGGTGTACCACCTTCTGGGTTTCTCATGCATGTTTTCGATGTAGGAAGATGCCCTTGAACCTGGAGATTTGGGACCCAAGGGATGGGTAACAGGCAGTATTACTTTAAAGGCTCTGCGTTTGCTCCCCCAAACTCACGAAACCTCTCAGCCCCGAGAGTGTCCACCCTTATGTCTCATCCAGCTGTGGGTCTAGATATGGTCAATCCAGGTTGCATCACAGCCCCTGAACGAATTTTGTAAGAATTTCTCTCTCTTTCACTGTCTTTGTTTCACGGGCTTTTAAAAGTAATTTATTTTTATAATGGGGTTTAGCTGCTTTTCACGGCTGTGTTTATGCCGCTTTACACCCACTTGACTCACTTCCAGAGAGATATCAATACATAGGTTTTAAGATTCTTACTAGTCAGATATATTCTTGTGCGGTGAATAGGGGGTGTTGAGTCCAGTTCACTGAGCAAGGAGTAGGTCTTTCTATTACATATTGGGTTTATGGAACGGTAGCTGAGCTCATTTGAAACCCTTGTTTTATTCATCACCCCACCTCACCTTTCCCGTTAAGCAGCCATAGTGTGTTTTCTAAACGTGTGACTCTGTTCTGTTTTGTAATTCAGTTCAAGTGTAGCGGTTTTTACATTCCCTCTATAAGTGATAGCTTATGATAAGTGTCTTTTTCTGTGTGACTTATTTCACTTAGAATCGTCGTGCCTACATCTACTCATCATGCTGCTACTAGCCTTATGACATTGATTTCATGGCTGAGTGATATTCCATTGTACATAAGGACCACCACTTCTTTATCCATTTTTCTCTTTCCAGGGATATTTAAGGTGTCATGAAGTGGAGGTTCTTGTCAACAGAGCAGCCCTAAACTTTGGGGTGCCTGTGTCTTGCTGATTTTTAGTTTTCCCAATTTATACGCCCATGAGTGGAAGTGCCCTATGCGCTCTAAGCTGTGCTTTTTCGATGTTTCAGGACACACCGTACACTTCTCCAGAGTGGCTGTTGGCAATTTACATCCCGCCCATCAGCGTAGCAAGGCTCCCATTTCTCCATGGCCTGTCCTGCATTCCTGGTTTTGACACTTTTTTCAGCATGGCCCTTTTGACCGATGGGCAGCGAGACTTCTTTGTAGCGCTGATTTGCCTTTCCAGGTTGCTTGGTTGGCCAAAAAGGGCGTATGCGTTTTTTCCTGAATATATTCAGTAAAAAACGCATACGCCCTTTTTGGCCAAGGGCATCATTGTCGACGTTTTGCCGCTTTTCATGTGCTTTACAGGCGATTCGAATCGACCTCCTGAAATCTGTTTCCTGCAATTCTGCCTTGCTTTCAAATCCTCTTCGTTGCCTTCCCTCAATATATTTGTGGACGAGAGTTATCATTTATAACTCTGCAGGTTTGTGAATTGCAGTGCCCCTGAGCTCCATTTTTCAACTCGCTTTTTTGGGAGCTGGCCGCAAAAGCGCAGGATTGCCTCAGGCCCTCTTCTGGTTCCGGGCGGCAGGCTGAGCCTGTGGTTAATTCTTCTTCCTGATGGGAAAATAGAGTGACCTGTGCCTGTCCCAACACCTAGAGCTAGTCTCTCATTGGCTCCCCCTCTTCCCGTTCATCCTCAGGACAAATTGCAAGCTGTACGGAACAGGAGGTTAAAGGTGCTGGTTCTCCAAGGAGGGAGATTGCTAGTAAAGCGGCTGGAATGGCGAACCCGAGCACAAGGAGTTGAGAAATGAGGTGCGTTTTAGAAAGCTTTCCCGATCACATGGTGTACCACCTTCTGGGTTTCTCATGCATGTTTTCGATGTAGGAAGATGCCCTTGAACCTGGAGATTTGGGACCCATGGGATGGGTAACAGGCAGTATTACTTTAAAGGCTCTGCGTTTGCTCCCCCAAACTCACCAAACCTCTCAGCCCCGAGAGTGTCCACCCTTATGTCTCATCCAGCTGTGGGTCTAGATATGGTCAATCCAGGTTGCATCACAGCCCCTGAACGAATTTTGTAAGAATTTCTCTCTCTTTCACTGTCTTTGTTTCACGGGCTTTTAAAAGTAATTTATTTTTATAATGGGGTTTAGCTGCTTTTCACGGCTGTGTTTATGCCGCTTTACACCCACTTGACTCACTTCCAGAGAGATATCAATACATAGGTTTTAAGATTCTTACTAGTCAGATATATTCTTGTGCGGTGAATAGGGGGTGTTGAGTCCAGTTCACTGAGCAAGGAGTAGGTCTTTCTATTACATATTGGGTTTATGGAACAGTAGCTGAGCTCATTTGAAACCCTTGTTTTATTCATCACCCCACCTCACCTTTCCCGTTAAGCAGCCATAGTGTGTCTTCTAAACGTGTGACTCTGTTCTGTTTTGTAATTCAGTTCAAGTGTAGCGGTTTTTACATTCCCTCTATAAGTGATAGCTTATGATAAGTGTCTTTTTCTGTGTGACTTATTTCACTTAGAATCGTCGTGCCTACATCTACTCATCATGCTGCTACTAGCCTTATGACATTGATTTCATGGCTGAGTGATATTCCATTGTACATAAGGACCACCACTTCTTTATCCATTTTTCTCTTTCCAGGGATATTTAAGGTGTCATGAAGTGGAGGTTCTTGTCAACAGAGCAGCCCTAAACTTTGGGGTGCCTGTGTCTTGCTGATTTTTAGTTTTCCCAATTTATACGCCCATGAGTGGAAGTGCCCTATGGGCTCTAAGCTGTGCTTTTTCGATGTTTCAGGACACACCGTACACTTCTCCAGAGTGGCTGTTGGCAATTTACATCCCGCCCATCAGCGTAGCAAGGCTCCCATTTCTCCATGGCCTGTCCTGCATTTCTGGTTTTGACACTTTTTTCAGCATGGCCCTTTTGACCGATGGGCAGCGAGACTTCTTTGTAGCGCTGATTTGCCTTTCCAGGTTGCTTGGTTGGCCAAAAAGGGCGTATGCGTTTTTTCCTGAATATATTCAGGAAAAAACGCATACGCCCTTTTTGGCCAAGGGCATCATTGTCGACGTTTTGCCGCTTTTCATGTGCTTTACAGGCGATTCGAATCGACCTCCTGAAATCTGTTTCCTGCAATTCTGCCTTGCTTTCAAATCCTCTTCGTTGCCTTCCCTCAATATATTTGTGGACGAGAGTTATCATTTATAACTCTGCAGGTTTGTGAATTGCAGTGCCCCTGAGCTCCATTTTTCAACTCGCTTTTATGGGAGCTGGCCGCAAAAGTGCAGGATTGCCTCAGGCCCTCTTCTGGTTCCGGGCGGCAGGCTGAGCCTGTGGTTAATTCTTCTTCCTGATGGGAAAATAGAGTGACCTGTGCCTGTCCCAACACCTAGAGCTAGTCTCTCATTGGCTCCCCCTCTTCCCGTTCATCCTCAGGACAAATTGCAAGCTGTACGGAACAGGAGGTTAAAGGTGCTGGTTCTCCAAGGAGGGAGATTGCTAGTAAAGTGGCTGGAATGGCGAACCCGAGCACAAGGAGTTGAGAAATGAGGTGCGTTTTAGAAAGATTTCCCGATCACATGGTGTACCACCTTCTGGGTTTCTCATGCATGTTTTCGATGTAGGAAGATGCCCTTGAACCTGGAGATTTGGGACCCATGGGATGGGTAACAGGCAGTATTACTTTAAAGGCTCTGCGTTTGCTCCCCCAAACTCACCAAACCTCTCAGCCCCGAGAGTGTCCACCCTTATGTCTCATCCAGCTGTGGGTCTAGATATGGTCCATCCAGGTTGCATCACAGCCCCTGAACGAATTTTGTAAGAATTTCTCTCTCTTTCACTGTCTTTGTTTCACGGGCTTTTAAAAGTAATTTATTTTTATAATGGGGTTTAGCTGCTTTTCACGGCTGTGTTTATGCCGCTTTACACCCACTTGACTCACTTCCAGAGAGATATCAATACATAGGTTTTAAGATTCTTACTAGTCAGATATATTCTTGTGCGGTGAATAGGGGGTGTTGAGTCCAGTTCACTGAGCAAGGAGTAGGTCTTTCTATTACATATTGGGTTTATGGAACGGTAGCTGAGCTCATTTGAAACCCTTGTTTTATTCATCACCCCACCTCACCTTTCCCGTTAAGCAGCCATAGTGTGTTTTCTAAACGTGTGACTCTGTTCTGTTTTGTAATTCAGTTCAAGTGTAGCGGTTTTTACATTCCCTCTATAACTGATAGCTTATGATAAGTGTCTTTTTCTGTGTGACTTATTTCACTTAGAATCGTCGTGCCTACATCTACTCATCATGCTGCTACTAGCCTTATGACATTGATTTCATGGCTGAGTGATATTCCATTGTACATAAGGACCACCACTTCTTTATCCATTTTTCTCTTTCCAGGGATATTTAAGGTGTCATGAAGTGGAGGTTCTTGTCAACAGAGCAGCCCTAAACTTTGGGGTGCCTGTGTCTTGCTGATTTTTAGTTTTCCCAATTTATACGCCCATGAGTGGAAGTGCCCTATGCGCTCTAAGCTGTGTTTTTTCGATGTTTCAGGACACACCGTACACTTCTCCAGAGTGGCTGTTGGCAATTTACATCCCGCCCATCAGCGTAGCAAGGCTCCCATTTCTCCATGGCCTGTCCTGCATTTCTGGTTTTGACACTTTTTTCAGCATGGCCCTTTTGACCGATGGGCAGCGAGACTTCTTTGTAGCGCTGATTTGCCTTTCCAGGTTGCTTGGTTGGCCAAAAAGGGCGTATGCGTTTTTTCCTGAATATATTCAGGAAAAAACGCATACGCCCTTTTTGGCCAAGGGCATCATTGTCGACGTTTTGCCGCTTTTCATGTGCTTTACAGGCGATTCGAATCGACCTCCTGAAATCTGTTTCCTGCAATTCTGCCTTGCTTTCAAATCCTCTTCGTTGCCTTCCCTCAATATATTTGTGGACGAGAGTTATCATTTATAACTCTGCAGGTTTGTGAATTGCAGTGCCCCTGAGCTCCATTTTTCAACTCGCTTTTTTGGGAGCTGGCCGCAAAAGCGCAGGATTGCCTCAGGCCCTCTTCTTGTTCCGGGCGGCAGGCTGAGCCTGTGGTTAATTCTTCTTCCTGATGGGAAAATAGAGTGACCTGTGCCTGTCCCAACACCTAGAGCTAGTCTCTCATTGGCTCCCCCTCTTCCCGTTCATCCTCAGGACAAATTGCAAGCTGTACGGAACAGGAGGTTAAAGGTGCTGGTTCTCCAAGGAGGGAGATTGCTAGTAAAGCGGCTGGAATGGCGAACCCGAGCACAAGGAGTTGAGAAATGAGGTGCGTTTTAGAAAGCTTTCCCGATCACATGGTGTACCACCTTCTGGGTTTCTCATGCATGTTTTCGATGTAGGAAGATGCCCTTGAACCTGGAGATTTGGGACCCATGGGATGGGTAACAGGCAGTATTACTTTAAAGGCTCTGCGTTTGCTCCCCCAAACTCACCAAACCTCTCAGCCCCGAGAGTGTCCACCCTTATGTCTCATCCAGCTGTGGGTCTAGATATGGTCAATCCAGGTTGCATCACAGCCCCTGAACGAATTTTGTAAGAATTTCTCTCTCTTTCACTGTCTTTGTTTCACGGGCTTTTAAAAGTAATTTATTTTTATAATGGGGTTTAGCTGCTTTTCACGGCTGTGTTTATGCCGCTTTACACCCACTTGACTCACTTCCAGAGAGATATCAATACATAGGTTTTAAGATTCTTACTAGTCAGATATATTCTTGTGCGGTGAATAGGGGGTGTTGAGTCCAGTTCACTGAGCAAGGAGTAGGTCTTTCTATTACATATTGGGTTTATGGAACGGTAGCTGAGCTCATTTGAAACCCTTGTTTTATTCATCACCCCACCTCACCTTTCCCGTTAAGCAGCCATAGTGTGTCTTCTAAACGTGTGACTCTGTTCTGTTTTGTAATTCAGTTCAAGTGTAGCGGTTTTTACATTCCCTCTATAACTGATAGCTTATGATAAGTGTCTTTTTCTGTGTGACTTATTTCACTTAGAATCGTCGTGCCTACATCTACTCATCATGCTGCTACTAGCCTTATGACATTGATTTCATGGCTGAGTGATATTCCATTGTACATAAGGACCACCACTTCTTTATCCATTTTTCTCTTTCCAGGGATATTTAAGGTGTCATGAAGTGGAGGTTCTTGTCAACAGAGCAGCCCTAAACTTTGGGGTGCCTGTGTCTTGCTGATTTTTAGTTTTCCCAATTTATACGCCCATGAGTGGAAGTGCCCTATGCGCTCTAAGCTGTGTTTTTTCGATGTTTCAGGACACACCGTACACTTCCCCAGAGTGGCTGTTGGCAATTTACATCCCGCCCATCAGCGTAGCAAGGCTCCCATTTCTCCATGGCCTGTCCTGCATTTCTGGTTTTGACACTTTTTTCAGCATGGCCCTTTTGACCGATGGGCAGCGAGACTTCTTTGTAGCGCTGATTTGCCTTTCCAGGTTGCTTGGTTGGCCAAAAAGGGCGTATGCGTTTTTTCCTGAATATATTCAGGAAAAAACGCATACGCCCTTTTTGGCCAAGGGCATCATTGTCGACGTTTTGCCGCTTTTCATGTGCTTTACAGGCGATTCGAATCGACCTCCTGAAATCTGTTTCCTGCAATTCTGCCTTGCTTTCAAATCCTCTTCGTTGCCTTCCCTCAATATATTTGTGGACGAGAGTTATCATTTATAACTCTGCAGGTTTGTGAATTGCAGTGCCCCTGAGCTCCATTTTTCAACTCGCTTTTTTAGGAGCTGGCCGCAAAAGCGCAGGATTGCCTCAGGCCCTCTTCTGGTTCCCGGCGGCAGGCTGAGCCTGTGGTTAATTCTTCTTCCTGATGGGAAAATAGAGTGACCTGTGCCTGTCCCAACACCTAGAGCTAGTCTCTCATTGGCTCCCCCTCTTCCCGTTCATCCTCAGGACAAATTGCAAGCTGTACGGAACAGGAGGTTAAAGGTGCTGGTTCTCCAAGGAGGGAGATTGCTAGTAAAGTGGCTGGAATGGCGAACCCGAGCACAAGGAGTTGAGAAATGAGGTGCGTTTTAGAAAGCTTTCCCGATCACATGGTGTACCACCTTCTGGGTTTCTCATGCATGTTTTCGATGTAGGAAGATGCCCTTGAACCTGGAGATTTGGGACCCAAGGGATGGGTAACAGGCAGTATTACTTTAAAGGCTCTGCGTTTGCTCCCCCAAACTCACGAAACCTCTCAGCCCCGAGAGTGTCCACCCTTATGTCTCATCCAGCTGTGGGTCTAGATATGGTCAATCCAGGTTGCATCACAGCCCCTGAACGAATTTTGTAAGAATTTCTCTCTCTTTCACTGTCTTTGTTTCACGGGCTTTTAAAAGTAATTTATTTTTATAATGGGGTTTAGCTGCTTTTCACGGCTGTGTTTATGCCGCTTTACACCCACTTGACTCACTTCCAGAGAGATATCAATACATAGGTTTTAAGATTCTTACTAGTCAGATATATTCTTGTGCGGTGAATAGGGGGTGTTGAGTCCAGTTCACTGAGCAAGGAGTAGGTCTTTCTATTACATATTGGGTTTATGGAACGGTAGCTGAGCTCATTTGAAACCCTTGTTTTATTCATCACCCCACCTCACCTTTCCCGTTAAGCAGCCATAGTGTGTTTTCTAAACGTGTGACTCTGTTCTGTTTTGTAATTCAGTTCAAGTGTAGCGGTTTTTACATTCCCTCTATAAGTGATAGCTTATGATAAGTGTCTTTTTCTGTGTGACTTATTTCACTTAGAATGGTCGTGCCTACATCTACTCATCATGCTGCTACTAGCCTTATGACATTGATTTCATGGCTGAGTGATATTCCATTGTACATAAGGACCACCACTTCTTTATCCATTTTTCTCTTTCCAGGGATATTTAAGGTGTCATGAAGTGGAGGTTCTTGTCAACAGAGCAGCCCTAAACTTTGGGGTGCCTGTGTCTTGCTGATTTTTAGTTTTCCCAATTTATACGCCCATGAGTGGAAGTGCCCTATGCGCTCTAAGCTGTGCTTTTTCGATGTTTCAGGACACACCGTACACTTCTCCAGAGTGGCTGTTGGCAATTTACATCCCGCCCATCAGCGTAGCAAGGCTCCCATTTCTCCATGGCCTGTCCTGCATTTCTGGTTTTGACACTTTTTTCAGCATGGCCCTTTTGACCGATGGGCAGCGAGACTTCTTTGTAGCGCTGATTTGCCTTTCCAGGTTGCTTGGTTGGCCAAAAAGGGCGTATGCGTTTTTTCCTGAATATATTCAGGAAAAAACACATATGCCCTTTTTGGCCAAGGGCATCATTGTCGACGTTTTGCCGCTTTTCATGTGCTTTACAGGCGATTCGAATCGACCTCCTGAAATCTGTTTCCTGCAATTCTGCCTTGCTTTCAAATCCTCTTCGTTGCCTTCCCTCAATATATTTGTGGACGAGAGTTATCATTTATAACTCTGCAGGTTTGTGAATTGCAGTGCCCCTGAGCTCCATTTTTCAACTCGCTTTTTTGGGAGCTGGCCGCAAAAGCGCAGGATTGCCTCAGGCCCTCTTCTGGTTCCGGGCGGCAGGCTGAGCCTGTGGTTAATTCTTCTTCCTGATGGGAAAATAGAGTGACCTGTGCCTGTCCCAACACCTAGAGCTAGTCTCTCATTGGCTCCCCCTCTTCCCGTTCATCCTCAGGACAAATTGCAAGCTGTACGGAACAGGAGGTTAAAGGTGCTGGTTCTCCAAGGAGGGAGATTGCTAGTAAAGCGGCTGGAATGGCGAACCCGAGCACAAGGAGTTGAGAAATGAGGTGCGTTTTAGAAAGCTTTCCCGATCACATGGTGTACCACCTTCTGGGTTTCTCATGCATGTTTTCGATGTAGGAAGATGCCCTTGAACCTGGAGATTTGGGACCCATGGGATGGGTAACAGGCAGTATTACTTTAAAGGCTCTGCGTTTGCTCCCCCAAACTCACCAAACCTCTCAGCCCCGAGAGTGTCCACCCTTATGTCTCATCCAGCTGTGGGTCTAGATATGGTCAATCCAGGTTGCATCACAGCCCCTGAACGAATTTTGTAAGAATTTCTCTCTCTTTCACTGTCTTTGTTTCACGGGCTTTTAAAAGTAATTTATTTTTATAATGGGGTTTAGCTGCTTTTCACGGCTGTGTTTATGCCGCTTTACACCCACTTGACTCACTTCCAGAGAGATATCAATACATAGGTTTTAAGATTCTTACTAGTCAGATATATTCTTGTTCGGTGAATAGGGGGTGTTGAGTCCAGTTCACTGAGCAAGGAGTAGGTCTTTCTATTACATATTGGGTTTATGGAACAGTAGCTGAGCTCATTTGAAACCCTTGTTTTATTCATCACCCCACCTCACCTTTCCCGTTAAGCAGCCATAGTGTGTCTTCTAAACGTGTGACTCTGTTCTGTTTTGTAATTCAGTTCAAGTGTAGCGGTTTTTACATTCCCTCTATAAGTGATAGCTTATGATAAGTGTCTTTTTCTGTGTGACTTATTTCACTTAGAATCGTCGTGCCTACATCTACTCATCATGCTGCTACTAGCCTTATGACATTGATTTCATGGCTGAGTGATATTCCATTGTACATAAGGACCACCACTTCTTTATCCATTTTTCTCTTTCCAGGGATATTTAAGGTGTCATGAAGTGGAGGTTCTTGTCAACAGAGCAGCCCTAAACTTTGGGGTGCCTGTGTCTTGCTGATTTTTAGTTTTCCCAATTTATACGCCCATGAGTGGAAGTGCCCTATGGGCTCTAAGCTGTGCTTTTTCGATGTTTCAGGACACACCGTACACTTCTCCAGAGTGGCTGTTGGCAATTTACATCCCGCCCATCAGCGTAGCAAGGCTCCCATTTCTCCATGGCCTGTCCTGCATTTCTGGTTTTGACACTTTTTTCAGCATGGCCCTTTTGACCGATGGGCAGCGAGACTTCTTTGTAGCGCTGATTTGCCTTTCCAGGTTGCTTGGTTGGCCAAAAAGGGCGTATGCGTTTTTTCCTGAATATATTCAGGAAAAAACGCATACGCCCTTTTTGGCCAAGGGCATCATTGTCGACGTTTTGCCGCTTTTCATGTGCTTTACAGGCGATTCGAATCGACCTCCTGAAATCTGTTTCCTGCAATTCTGCCTTGCTTTCAAATCCTCTTCGTTGCCTTCCCTCAATATATTTGTGGACGAGAGTTATCATTTATAACTCTGCAGGTTTGTGAATTGCAGTGCCCCTGAGCTCCATTTTTCAACTCGCTTTTATGGGAGCTGGCCGCAAAAGTGCAGGATTGCCTCAGGCCCTCTTCTGGTTCCGGGCGGCAGGCTGAGCCTGTGGTTAATTCTTCTTCCTGATGGGAAAATAGAGTGACCTGTGCCTGTCCCAACACCTAGAGCTAGTCTCTCATTGGCTCCCCCTCTTCCCGTTCATCCTCAGGACAAATTGCAAGCTGTACGGAACAGGAGGTTAAAGGTGCTGGTTCTCCAAGGAGGGAGATTGCTAGTAAAGCGGCTGGAATGGCGAACCCGAGCACAAGGAGTTGAGAAATGAGGTGCGTTTTAGAAAGCTTTCCCGATCACATGGTGTACCACCTTCTGGGTTTCTCATGCATGTTTTCGATGTAGGAAGATGCCCTTGAACCTGGAGATTTGGGACCCATGGGATGGGTAACAGGCAGTATTACTTTAAAGGCTCTGCGTTTGCTCCCCCAAACTCACCAAGCCTCTCAGCCCCGAGAGTGTCCACCCTTATGTCTCATCCAGCTGTGGGTCTAGATATGGTCCATCCAGGTTGCATCACAGCCCCTGAACGAATTTTGTAAGAATTTCTCTCTCTTTCACTGTCTTTGTTTCACGGGCTTTTAAAAGTAATTTATTTTTATAATGGGGTTTAGCTGCTTTTCACGGCTGTGTTTATGCCGCTTTACACCCACTTGACTCACTTCCAGAGAGATATCAATACATAGGTTTTAAGATTCTTACTAGTCAGATATATTCTTGTGCGGTGAATAGGGGGTGTTGAGTCCAGTTCACTGAGCAAGGAGTAGGTCTTTCTATTACATATTGGGTTTATGGAACGGTATCTGAGCTCATTTGAAACCCTTGTTTTATTCATCACCCCACCTCACCTTTCCCGTTAAGCAGCCATAGTGTGTTTTCTAAACGTGTGACTCTGTTCTGTTTTGTAATTCAGTTCAAGTGTAGCGGTTTTTACATTCCCTCTATAAGTGATAGCTTATGATAAGTGTCTTTTTCTGTGTGACTTATTTCACTTAGAATCGTCGTGCCTACATCTACTCATCATGCTGCTACTAGCCTTATGACATTGATTTCATGGCTGAGTGATATTCCATTGTACATAAGGACCACCACTTCTTTATCCATTTTTCTCTTTCCAGGGATATTTAAGGTGTCATGAAGTGGAGGTTCTTGTCAACAGAGCAGCCCTAAACTTTGGGGTGCCTGTGTCTTGCTGATTTTTAGTTTTCCCAATTTATACGCCCATGAGTGGAAGTGCCCTATGCGCTCTAAGCTGTGTTTTTTCGATGTTTCAGGACACACCGTACACTTCTCCAGAGTGGCTGTTGGCAATTTACATCCCGCCCATCAGCGTAGCAAGGCTCCCATTTCTCCATGGCCTGTCCTGCATTTCTGGTTTTGACACTTTTTTCAGCATGGCCCTTTTGACCGATGGGCAGCGAGACTTCTTTGTAGCGCTGATTTGCCTTTCCAGGTTGCTTGGTTGGCCAAAAAGGGCGTATGCGTTTTTTCCTGAATATATTCAGGAAAAAACGCATACGCCCTTTTTGGCCAAGGGCATCATTGTCGACGTTTTGCCGCTTTTCATGTGCTTTACAGGCGATTCGAATCGACCTCCTGAAATCTGTTTCCTGCAATTCTGCCTTGCTTTCAAATCCTCTTCGTTGCCTTCCCTCAATATATTTGTGGACGAGAGTTATCATTTATAACTCTGCAGGTTTGTGAATTGCAGTGCCCCTGAGCTCCATTTTTCAACTCGCTTTTTTGGGAGCTGGCCGCAAATGCGCAGGATTGCCTCAGGCCCTCTTCTGGTTCCGGGCGGCAGGCTGAGCCTGTGGTTAATTCTTCTTCCTGATGGGAAAATAGAGTGACCTGTGCCTGTCCCAACACCTAGAGCTAGTCTCTCATTGGCTCCCCCTCTTCCCGTTCATCCTCAGGACAAATTGCAAGCTGTACGGAACAGGAGGTTAAAGGTGCTGGTTCTCCAAGGAGGGAGATTGCTAGTAAAGCGGCTGGAATGGCGAACCCGAGCACAAGGAGTTGAGAAATGAGGTGCGTTTTAGAAAGCTTTCCCGATCACATGGTGTACCACCTTCTGGGTTTCTCATGCATGTTTTCGATGTAGGAAGATGCCCTTGAACCTGGAGATTTGGGACCCATGGGATGGGTAACAGGCAGTATTACTTTAAAGGCTCTGCGTTTGCTCCCCCAAACTCACCAAACCTCTCAGCCCCGAGAGTGTCCACCCTTATGTCTCATCCAGCTGTGGGTCTAGATATGGTCAATCCAGGTTGCATCACAGCCCCTGAACGAATTTTGTAAGAATTTCTCTCTCTTTCACTGTCTTTGTTTCACGGGCTTTTAAAAGTAATTTATTTTTATAATGGGGTTTAGCTGCTTTTCACGGCTGTGTTTATGCCGCTTTACACCCACTTGACTCACTTCCAGAGAGATATCAATACATAGGTTTTAAGATTCTTACTAGTCAGATATATTCTTGTGCGGTGAATAGGGGGTGTTGAGTCCAGTTCACTGAGCAAGGAGTAGGTCTTTCTATTACATATTGGGTTTATGGAACGGTAGCTGAGCTCATTTGAAACCCTTGTTTTATTCATCACCCCACCTCACCTTTCCCGTTAAGCAGCCATAGTGTGTCTTCTAAACGTGTGACTCTGTTCTGTTTTGTAATTCAGTTCAAGTGTAGCGGTTTTTACATTCCCTCTATAACTGATAGCTTATGATAAGTGTCTTTTTCTGTGTGACTTATTTCACTTAGAATCGTCGTGCCTACATCTACTCATCATGCTGCTACTAGCCTTATGACATTGATTTCATGGCTGAGTGATATTCCATTGTACATAAGGACCACCACTTCTTTATCCATTTTTCTCTTTCCAGGGATATTTAAGGTGTCATGAAGTGGAGGTTCTTGTCAACAGAGCAGCCCTAAACTTTGGGGTGCCTGTGTCTTGTTAATTTTAATTTTCCCAATTTATACACCCATGAGTGGAAGTGCCCTATGCGCTCTAAGCTGTGTTTTTTCGATGTTTCAGGACACACCGTACACTTCTCCAGAGTGGCTGTTGGCAATTTACATCCCGCCCATCAGCGTAGCAAGGCTCCCATTTCTCCATGGCCTGTCCTGCATTTCTGGTTTTGACACTTTTTTCAGCATGGCCCTTTTGACCGATGGGCAGCGAGACTTCTTTGTAGCGCTGATTTGCCTTTCCAGGTTGCTTGGTTGGCCAAAAAGGGCGTATGCGTTTTTTCCTGAATATATTCAGGAAAAAACGCATACGCCCTTTTTGGCCAAGGGCATCATTGTCAACGTTTTGCCGCTTTTCATGTGCTTTACAGGCGATTCGAATCGACCTCCTGAAATCTGTTTCCTGCAATTCTGCCTTGCTTTCAAATCCTCTTCGTTGCCTTCCCTCAATATATTTGTGGACGAGAGTTATCATTTATAACTCTGCAGGTTTGTGAATTGCAGTGCCCCTGAGCTCCATTTTTCAACTCGCTTTTTTGGGAGCTGGCCGCAAAAGCGCAGGATTGCCTCAGGCCCTCTTCTGGTTCCGGGCGGCAGGCTGAGCCTGTGGTTAATTCTTCTTCCTGATGGGAAAATAGAGTGACCTGTGCCTGTCCCAACACCTAGAGCTAGTCTCTCATTGGCTCCCCCTCTTCCCGTTCATCCTCAGGACAAATTGCAAGCTGTACGGAACAGGAGGTTAAAGGTGCTGGTTCTCCAAGGAGGGAGATTGCTAGTAAAGTGGCTGGAATGGCGAACCCGAGCACAAGGAGTTGAGAAATGAGGTGCGTTTTAGAAAGCTTTCCCGATCACATGGTGTACCACCTTCTGGGTTTCTCATGCATGTTTTCGATGTAGGAAGATGCCCTTGAACCTGGAGATTTGGGACCCATGGGATGGGTAACAGGCAGTATTACTTTAAAGGCTCTGCGTTTGCTCCCCCAAACTCACCAAACCTCTCAGCCCCGAGAGTGTCCACCCTTATGTCTCATCCAGCTGTGGGTCTAGATATGGTCAATCCAGGTTGCATCACAGCCCCTGAACGAATTTTGTAAGAATTTCTCTCTCTTTCACTGTCTTTGTTTCACGGGCTTTTAAAAGTAATTTATTTTTATAATGGGGTTTAGCTGCTTTTCACGGCTGTGTTTATGCCGCTTTACACCCACTTGACTCACTTCCAGAGAGATATCAATACATAGGTTTTAAGATTCTTACTAGTCAGATATATTCTTGTGCGGTGAATAGGGGGTGTTGAGTCCAGTTCACTGAGCAAGGAGTAGGTCTTTCTATTACATATTGGGTTTATGGAACGGTAGCTGAGCTCATTTGAAACCCTTGTTTTATTCATCACCCCACCTCACCTTTCCCGTTAAGCAGCCATAGTGTGTCTTCTAAACGTGTGACTCTGTTCTGTTTTGTAATTCAGTTCAAGTGTAGCGGTTTTTACATTCCCTCTATAACTGATAGCTTATGATAAGTGTCTTTTTCTGTGTGACTTATTTCACTTAGAATCGTCGTGCCTACATCTACTCATCATGCTGCTACTAGCCTTATGACATTGATTTCATGGCTGAGTGATATTCCATTGTACATAAGGACCACCACTTCTTTATCCATTTTTCTCTTTCCAGGGATATTTAAGGTGTCATGAAGTGGAGGTTCTTGTCAACAGAGCAGCCCTAAACTTTGGGGTGCCTGTGTCTTGTTAATTTTAATTTTCCCAATTTATACGCCCATGAGTGGAAGTGCCCTATGCGCTCTAAGCTGTGTTTTTTCGATGTTTCAGGACACACCGTACACTTCTCCAGAGTGGCTGTTGGCAATTTACATCCCGCCCATCAGCGTAGCAAGGCTCCCATTTCTCCATGGCCTGTCCTGCATTTCTGGTTTTGACACTTTTTTCAGCATGGCCCTTTTGACCGATGGGCAGCGAGACTTCTTTGTAGCGCTGATTTGCCTTTCCAGGTTGCTTGGTTGGCCAAAAAGGGCGTATGCGTTTTTTCCTGAATATATTCAGGAAAAAACGCATACGCCCTTTTTGGCCAAGGGCATCATTGTCAACGTTTTGCCGCTTTTCATGTGCTTTACAGGCGATTCGAATCGACCTCCTGAAATCTGTTTCCTGCAATTCTGCCTTGCTTTCAAATCCTCTTCGTTGCCTTCCCTCAATATATTTGTGGACGAGAGTTATCATTTATAACTCTGCAGGTTTGTGAATTGCAGTGCCCCTGAGCTCCATTTTTCAACTCGCTTTTTTGGGAGCTGGCCGCAAAAGCGCAGGATTGCCTCAGGCCCTCTTCTGGTTCCGGGCGGCAGGCTGAGCCTGTGGTTAATTCTTCTTCCTGATGGGAAAATAGAGTGACCTGTGCCTGTCCCAACACCTAGAGCTAGTCTCTCATTGGCTCCCCCTCTTCCCGTTCATCCTCAGGACAAATTGCAAGCTGTACGGAACAGGAGGTTAAAGGTGCTGATTCTCCAAGGAGGGAGATTGCTAGTAAAGCGGCTGGAATGGCGAACCCGAGCACAAGGAGATGAGAAATGAGGTGCGTTTTAGAAAGCTTTCCCGATCACATGGTGTACCACCTTCTGGGTTTCTCATGCATGTTTTCGATGTAGGAAGATGCCCTTGAACCTGGAGATTTGGGACCCATGGGATGGGTAACAGGCAGTATTACTTTAAAGGCTCTGCGTTTGCTCCCCCAAACTCACCAAACCTCTCAGCCCCGAGAGTGTCCACCCTTATGTCTCATCCAGCTGTGGGTCTAGATATGGTCAATCCAGGTTGCATCACAGCCCCTGAACGAATTTTGTAAGAATTTCTCTCTCTTTCACTGTCTTTGTTTCACGGGCTTTTAAAAGTAATTTATTTTTATAATGGGGTTTAGCTGCTTTTCACGGCTGTGTTTATGCCGCTTTACACCCACTTGACTCACTTCCAGAGAGATATCAATACATAGGTTTTAAGATTCTTACTAGTCAGATATATTCTTGTGCGGTGAATAGGGGGTGTTGAGTCCAGTTCACTGAGCAAGGAGTAGGTCTTTCTATTACATATTGGGTTTATGGAACGGTAGCTGAGCTCATTTGAAACCCTTGTTTTATTCATCACCCCACCTCACCTTTCCCGTTAAGCAGCCATAGTGTGTCTTCTAAACGTGTGACTCTGTTCTGTTTTGTAATTCAGTTCAAGTGTAGCGGTTTTTACATTCCCTCTATAAGTGATAGCTTATGATAAGTGTCTTTTTTTGTGTGACTTATTTCACTTAGAATCGTCGTGCCTACATCTACTCATCATGCTGCTACTAGCCTTATGACATTGATTTCATGGCTGAGTGATATTCCATTGTACATAAGGACCACCACTTCTTTATCCATTTTTCTCTTTCCAGGGATATTTAAGGTGTCATGAAGTGGAGGTTCTTGTCAACAGAGCAGCCCTAAACTTTGGGGTGCCTGTGTCTTGTTAATTTTAATTTTCCCAATTTATACGCCCATGAGTGGAAGTGCCCTATGCGCTCTAAGCTGTGTTTTTTCGATGTTTCAGGACACACCGTACACTTCTCCAGAGTGGCTGTTGGCAATTTACATCCCGCCCATCAGCGTAGCAAGGCTCCCATTTCTCCATGGCCTGTCCTGCATTTCTGGTTTTGACACTTTTTTCAGCATGGCCCTTTTGACCGATGGGCAGCGAGACTTCTTTGTAGCGCTGATTTGCCTTTCCAGGTTGCTTGGTTGGCCAAAAAGGGCGTATGCGTTTTTTCCTGAATATATTCAGGAAAAAACGCATACGCCCTTTTTGGCCAAGGGCATCATTGTCGACGTTTTGCCGCTTTTCATGTGCTTTACAGGCGATTCGAATCGACCTCCTGAAATCTGTTTCCTGCAATTCTGCCTTGCTTTCAAATCCTCTTCGTTGCCTTCCCTCAATATATTTGTGGACGAGAGTTATCATTTATAACTCTGCAGGTTTGTGAATTGCAGTGCCCCTGAGCTCCATTTTTCAACTCGCTTTTTTGGGAGCTGGCCGCAAAAGTGCAGGATTGCCTCAGGCCCTCTTCTGGTTCCGGGCGGCAGGTTGAGCCTGTGGTTAATTCTTCTTCCTGATGGGAAAATAGAGTGACCTGTGCCTGTCCCAACACCTAGAGCTAGTCTCTCATTGGCTCCCCCTCTTCCCGTTCATCCTCAGGACAAATTGCAAGCTGTACGGAACAGGAGGTTAAAGGTGCTGGTTCTCCAAGGAGGGAGATTGCTAGTAAAGCGGCTGGAATGGCGAACCCGAGCACAAGGAGATGAGAAATGAGGTGCGTTTTAGAAAGCTTTCCCGATCACATGGTGTACCACCTTCTGGGTTTCTCATGCATGTTTTCGATGTAGGAAGATGCCCTTGAACCTGGAGATTTGGGACCCATGGGATGGGTAACAGGCAGTATTACTTTAAAGGCTCTGCGTTTGCTCCCCCAAACTCACCAAACCTCTCAGCCCCGAGAGTGTCCACCCTTATGTCTCATCCAGCTGTGGGTCTAGATATGGTCAATCCAGGTTGCATCACAGCCCCTGAACGAATTTTGTAAGAATTTCTCTCTCTTTCACTGTCTTTGTTTCACGGGGTTTTAAAGGTAATTTATTTTTATAATGGGGTTTAGCTGCTTTTCACGGCTGTGTTTATGCCGCTTTACACCCACTTGACTCACTTCCAGAGAGATATCAATACATAGGTTTTAAGATTCTTACTAGTCATATATATTCTTGTGCGGTGAATAGGGGGTGTTGAGTCCAGTTCACTGAGCAAGGAGTAGGTCTTTCTATTACATATTGGGTTTATGGAACGGTAGCTGAGCTCATTTGAAACCCTGGTTTTATTCATCACCCCACCTCACCTTTCCCGTTAAGCAGCCATAGTGTGTCTTCTAAACGTGTGACTCTGTTCTGTTTTGTAATTCAGTTCAAGTGTAGCGGTTTTTACATTCCCTCTATAACTGATAGCTTATGATAAGTGTCTTTTTCTGTGTGACTTATTTCACTTAGAATCGTCGTGCCTAAATCTACTCATCATGCTGCTACTAGCCTTATGACATTGATTTCATGGCTGAGTAATATTCCATTGTACATAAGGACCACCACTTCTTTATCCATTTTTCTCTTTCCAGGGATATTTAAGGTGTCATGAAGTGGAGGTTCTTGTCAACAGAGCAGCCCTAAACTTTGGGGTGCCTGTGTCTTGTTAATTTTAATTTTCCCAATTTATACGCCCATGAGTGGAAGTGCCCTATGCGCTCTAAGCTGTGTTTTTTCGATGTTTCAGGACACACCGTACACTTCTCCAGAGTGGCTGTTGGCAATTTACATCCCGCCCATCAGCGTAGCAAGGCTCCCATTTCTCCATGGCCTGTCCTGCATTTCTGGTTTTGACACTTTTTTCAGCATGGCCCTTTTGACCGATGGGCAGCGAGACTTCTTTGTAGCGCTGATTTGCCTTTCCAGGTTGCTTGGTTGGCCAAAAAGGGCGTATGCGTTTTTTCCTGAATATATTCAGGAAAAAACGCATACGCCCTTTTTGGCCAAGGGCATCATTGTCAACGTTTTGCCGCTTTTCATGTGCTTTACAGGCGATTCGAATCGACCTCCTGAAATCTGTTTCCTGCAATTCTGCCTTGCTTTCAAATCCTCTTCGTTGCCTTCCCTCAATATATTTGTGGACGAGAGTTATCATTTATAACTCTGCAGGTTTGTGAATTGCAGTGCCCCTGAGCTCCATTTTTCAACTCGCTTTTTTGGGAGCTGGCCGCAAAAGCGCAGGATTGCCTCAGGCCCTCTTCTGGTTCCGGGCGGCAGGCTGAGCCTGTGGTTAATTCTTCTTCCTGATGGGAAAATAGAGTGACCTGTGCCTGTCCCAACACCTAGAGCTAGTCTCTCATTGGCTCCCCCTCTTCCCGTTCATCCTCAGGACAAATTGCAAGCTGTACGGAACAGGAGGTTAAAGGTGCTGATTCTCCAAGGAGGGAGATTGCTAGTAAAGCGGCTGGAATGGCGAACCCGAGCACAAGGAGATGAGAAATGAGGTGCGTTTTAGAAAGCTTTCCCGATCACATGGTGTACCACCTTCTGGGTTTCTCATGCATGTTTTCGATGTAGGAAGATGCCCTTGAACCTGGAGATTTGGGACCCATGGGATGGGTAACAGGCAGTATTACTTTAAAGGCTCTGCGTTTGCTCCCCCAAACTCACCAAACCTCTCAGCCCCGAGAGTGTCCACCCTTATGTCTCATCCAGCTGTGGGTCTAGATATGGTCAATCCAGGTTGCATCACAGCCCCTGAACGAATTTTGTAAGAATTTCTCTCTCTTTCACTGTCTTTGTTTCACGGGCTTTTAAAAGTAATTTATTTTTATAATGGGGTTTAGCTGCTTTTCACGGCTGTGTTTATGCCGCTTTACACCCACTTGACTCACTTCCAGAGAGATATCAATACATAGGTTTTAAGATTCTTACTAGTCAGATATATTCTTGTGCGGTGAATAGGGGGTGTTGAGTCCAGTTCACTGAGCAAGGAGTAGGTCTTTCTATTACATATTGGGTTTATGGAACGGTAGCTGAGCTCATTTGAAACCCTTGTTTTATTCATCACCCCACCTCACCTTTCCCGTTAAGCAGCCATAGTGTGTCTTCTAAACGTGTGACTCTGTTCTGTTTTGTAATTCAGTTCAAGTGTAGCGGTTTTTACATTCCCTCTATAACTGATAGCTTATGATAAGTGTCTTTTTTTGTGTGACTTATTTCACTTAGAATCGTCGTGCCTACATCTACTCATCATGCTGCTACTAGCCTTATGACATTGATTTCATGGCTGAGTGATATTCCATTGTACATAAGGACCACCACTTCTTTATCCATTTTTCTCTTTCCAGGGATATTTAAGGTGTCATGAAGTGGAGGTTCTTGTCAACAGAGCAGCCCTAAACTTTGGGGTGCCTGTGTCTTGTTAATTTTAATTTTCCCAATTTATACGCCCATGAGTGGAAGTGCCCTATGCGCTCTAAGCTGTGTTTTTTCGATGTTTCAGGACACACCGTACACTTCTCCAGAGTGGCTGTTGGCAATTTACATCCCGCCCATCAGCGTAGCAAGGCTCCCATTTCTCCATGGCCTGTCCTGCATTTCTGGTTTTGACACTTTTTTCAGCATGGCCCTTTTGACCGATGGGCAGCGAGACTTCTTTGTAGCGCTGATTTGCCTTTCCAGGTTGCTTGGTTGGCCAAAAAGGGCGTATGCGTTTTTTCCTGAATATATTCAGGAAAAAACGCATACGCCCTTTTTGGCCAAGGGCATCATTGTCGACGTTTTGCCGCTTTTCATGTGCTTTACAGGCGATTCGAATCGACCTCCTGAAATCTGTTTCCTGCAATTCTGCCTTGCTTTCAAATCCTCTTCGTTGCCTTCCCTCAATATATTTGTGGACGAGAGTTATCATTTATAACTCTGCAGGTTTGTGAATTGCAGTGCCCCTGAGCTCCATTTTTCAACTCGCTTTTTTGGGAGCTGGCCGCAAAAGTGCAGGATTGCCTCAGGCCCTCTTCTGGTTCCGGGCGGCAGGTTGAGCCTGTGGTTAATTCTTCTTCCTGATGGGAAAATAGAGTGACCTGTGCCTGTCCCAACACCTAGAGCTAGTCTCTCATTGGCTCCCCCTCTTCCCGTTCATCCTCAGGACAAATTGCAAGCTGTACGGAACAGGAGGTTAAAGGTGCTGGTTCTCCAAGGAGGGAGATTGCTAGTAAAGCGGCTGGAATGGCGAACCCGAGCACAAGGAGATGAGAAATGAGGTGCGTTTTAGAAAGCTTTCCCGATCACATGGTGTACCACCTTCTGGGTTTCTCATGCATGTTTTCGATGTAGGAAGATGCCCTTGAACCTGGAGATTTGGGACCCATGGGATGGGTAACAGGCAGTATTACTTTAAAGGCTCTGCGTTTGCTCCCCCAAACTCACCAAACCTCTCAGCCCCGAGAGTGTCCACCCTTATGTCTCATCCAGCTGTGGGTCTAGATATGGTCAATCCAGGTTGCATCACAGCCCCTGAACGAATTTTGTAAGAATTTCTCTCTCTTTCACTGTCTTTGTTTCACGGGGTTTTAAAGGTAATTTATTTTTATAATGGGGTTTAGCTGCTTTTCACGGCTGTGTTTATGCCGCTTTACACCCACTTGACTCACTTCCAGAGAGATATCAATACATAGGTTTTAAGATTCTTACTAGTCATATATATTCTTGTGCGGTGAATAGGGGGTGTTGAGTCCAGTTCACTGAGCAAGGAGTAGGTCTTTCTATTACATATTGGGTTTATGGAACGGTAGCTGAGCTCATTTGAAACCCTGGTTTTATTCATCACCCCACCTCACCTTTCCCGTTAAGCAGCCATAGTGTGTCTTCTAAACGTGTGACTCTGTTTTGTTTTGTAATTCAGTTCAAGTGTAGCGGTTTTTACATTCCCTCTATAACTGATAGCTTATGATAAGTGTCTTTTTCTGTGTGACTTATTTCACTTAGAATCGTCGTGCCTAAATCTACTCATCATGCTGCTACTAGCCTTATGACATTGATTTCATGGCTGAGTAATATTCCATTGTACATAAGGACCACCACTTCTTTATCCATTTTTCTCTTTCCAGGGATATTTAAGGTGTCATGAAGTGGAGGTTCTTGTCAACAGAGCAGCCCTAAACTTTGGGGTGCCTGTGTCTTGCTGATTTTTAGTTTTCCCAATTTATACGCCCATGAGTGGAAGTGCCCTATGCGCTCTAAGCTGTGTTTTTTCGATGTTTCAGGACACACCGTACACTTCCCCAGAGTGGCTGTTGGCAATTTACATCCCGCCCATCAGCGTAGCAAGGCTCCCATTTCTCCATGGCCTGTCCTGCATTTCTGGTTTTGACACTTTTTTCAGCATGGCCCTTTTGACCGATGGGCAGCGAGACTTCTTTGTAGCGCTGATTTGCCTTTCCAGGTTGCTTGGTTGGCCAAAAAGGGCGTATGCGTTTTTTCCTGAATATATTCAGGAAAAAACGCATACGCCCTTTTTGGCCAAGGGCATCATTGTCGACGTTTTACCGCTTTTCATGTGCTTTAAAGGCGATTCGAATCGACCTCCTGAAATCTGTTTCCTGCAATTCTGCCTTGCTTTCAAATCCTCTTCGTTGCCTTCCCTCAATATATTTGTGGACGAGAGTTATCATTTATAACTCTGCAGGTTTGTGAATTGCAGTGCCCCTGAGCTCCATTTTTCAACTCGCTTTTTTGGGAGCTGGCCACAAAAGCGCAGGATTGCCTCAGGCCCTCTTCTGGTTCCGGGCGGCAGGCTGAGCCTGTGGTTAATTCTTCTTCCTGATGGGAAAATAGAGTGACCTGTGCCTGTCCCAACACCTAGAGCTAGTCTCTCATTGGCTCCCCCTCTTCCCGTTCATCCTCAGGAGAAATTGCAAGCTGTACGGAACAGGAGGTTAAAGGTGCTGATTCTCCAAGGAGGGAGATTGCTAGTAAAGCGGCTGGAATGGCGAACCCGAGCACAAGGAGTTGAGAAATGAGGTGCGTTTTAGAAAGCTTTCCCGATCACACGGTGTACCACCTTCTGGGTTTCTCATGCATGTTTTCGATGTAGGAAGATGCCCTTGAACCTGGAGATTTGGGACCCATGGGATGGGTAACAGGCAGTATTACTTTAAAGGCTCTGCGTTTGCTCCCCCAAACTCACCAAACCTCTCAGCCCCGAGAGTGTCCACCCTTATGTCTCATCCAGCTGTGGGTCTAGATATGGTCAATCCAGGTTGCATCACAGCCCCTGAACGAATTTTGTAAGAATTTCTCTCTCTTTCACTGTCTTTGTTTCACGGGCTTTTAAAAGTAATTTATTTTTATAATGGGGTTTAGCTGCTTTTCACGGCTGTGTTTATGCCGCTTTACACCCACTTGACTCACTTCCAGAGAGATATCAATACATAGGTTTTAAGATTCTTACTAGTCAGATATATTCTTGTGCGGTGAATAGGGGGTGTTGAGTCCAGTTCACTGAGCAAGGAGTAGGTCTTTCTATTACATATTGGGTTTATGGAACGGTAGCTGAGCTCATTTGAAACCCTTGTTTTATTCATCACCCCACCTCACCTTTCCCGTTAAGCAGCCATAGTGTGTCTTCTAAACGTGTGACTCTGTTCTGTTTTGTAATTCAGTTCAAGTGTAGCGGTTTTTACATTCCCTCTATAACTGATAGCTTATGATAAGTGTCTTTTTTTGTGTGACTTATTTCACTTAGAATCGTCGTGCCTACATCTACTCATCATGCTGCTACTAGCCTTATGACATTGATTTCATGGCTGAGTGATATTCCATTGTACATAAGGACCACCACTTCTTTATCCATTTTTCTCTTTCCAGGGATATTTAAGGTGTCATGAAGTGGAGGTTCTTGTCAACAGAGCAGCCCTAAACTTTGGGGTGCCTGTGTCTTGTTAATTTTAATTTTCCCAATTTATACGCCCATGAGTGGAAGTGCCCTATGCGCTCTAAGCTGTGTTTTTTCGATGTTTCAGGACACACCGTACACTTCTCCAGAGTGGCTGTTGGCAATTTACATCCCGCCCATCAGCGTAGCAAGGCTCCCATTTCTCCATGGCCTGTCCTGCATTTCTGGTTTTGACACTTTTTTCAGCATGGCCCTTTTGACCGATGGGCAGCGAGACTTCTTTGTAGCGCTGATTTGCCTTTCCAGGTTGCTTGGTTGGCCAAAAAGGGCGTATGCGTTTTTTCCTGAATATATTCAGGAAAAAACGCATACGCCCTTTTTGGCCAAGGGCATCATTGTCGACGTTTTGCCGCTTTTCATGTGCTTTACAGGCGATTCGAATCGACCTCCTGAAATCTGTTTCCTGCAATTCTGCCTTGCTTTCAAATCCTCTTCGTTGCCTTCCCTCAATATATTTGTGGACGAGAGTTATCATTTATAACTCTGCAGGTTTGTGAATTGCAGTGCCCCTGAGCTCCATTTTTCAACTCGCTTTTTTGGGAGCTGGCCGCAAAAGTGCAGGATTGCCTCAGGCCCTCTTCTGGTTCCGGGCGGCAGGCTGAGCCTGTGGTTAATTCTTCTTCCTGATGGGAAAATAGAGTGACCTGTGCCTGTCCCAACACCTAGAGCTAGTCTCTCATTGGCTCCCCCTCTTCCCGTTCATCCTCAGGACAAATTGCAAGCTGTACGGAACAGGAGGTTAAAGGTGCTGGTTCTCCAAGGAGGGAGATTGCTAGTAAAGCGGCTGGAATGGCGAACCCGAGCACAAGGAGATGAGAAATGAGGTGCGTTTTAGAAAGCTTTCCCGATCACATGGTGTACCACCTTCTGGGTTTCTCATGCATGTTTTCGATGTAGGAAGATGCCCTTGAACCTGGAGATTTGGGACCCATGGGATGGGTAACAGGCAGTATTACTTTAAAGGCTCTGCGTTTGCTCCCCCAAACTCACCAAACCTCTCAGCCCCGAGAGTGTCCACCCTTATGTCTCATCCAGCTGTGGGTCTAGATATGGTCAATCCAGGTTGCATCACAGCCCCTGAACGAATTTTGTAAGAATTTCTCTCTCTTTCACTGTCTTTGTTTCACGGGGTTTTAAAGGTAATTTATTTTTATAATGGGGTTTAGCTGCTTTTCACGGCTGTGTTTATGCCGCTTTACACCCACTTGACTCACTTCCAGAGAGATATCAATACATAGGTTTTAAGATTCTTACTAGTCAGATATATTCTTGTGCGGTGAATAGGGGGTGTTGAGTCCAGTTCACTGAGCAAGGAGTAGGTCTTTCTATTACATATTGGGTTTATGGAACGGTAGCTGAGCTCATTTGAAACCCTGGTTTTATTCATCACCCCACCTCACCTTTCCCGTTAAGCAGCCATAGTGTGTCTTCTAAACGTGTGACTCTGTTCTGTTTTGTAATTCAGTTCAAGTGTAGCGGTTTTTACATTCCCTCTATAACTGATAGCTTATGATAAGTGTCTTTTTCTGTGTGACTTATTTCACTTAGAATCGTCGTGCCTAAATCTACTCATCATGCTGCTACTAGCCTTATGACATTGATTTCATGGCTGAGTAATATTCCATTGTACATAAGGACCACCACTTCTTTATCCATTTTTCTCTTTCCAGGGATATTTAAGGTGTCATGAAGTGGAGGTTCTTGTCAACAGAGCAGCCCTAAACTTTGGGGTGCCTGTGTCTTGCTGATTTTTAGTTTTCCCAATTTATACGCCCATGAGTGGAAGTGCCCTATGCGCTCTAAGCTGTGTTTTTTCGATGTTTCAGGACACACCGTACACTTCCCCAGAGTGGCTGTTGGCAATTTACATCCCGCCCATCAGCGTAGCAAGGCTCCCATTTCTCCATGGCCTGTCCTGCATTTCTGGTTTTGACACTTTTTTCAGCATGGCCCTTTTGACCGATGGGCAGCGAGACTTCTTTGTAGCGCTGATTTGCCTTTCCAGGTTGCTTGGTTGGCCAAAAAGGGCGTATGCGTTTTTTCCTGAATATATTCAGGAAAAAACGCATACGCCCTTTTTGGCCAAGGGCATCATTGTCGACGTTTTACCGCTTTTCATGTGCTTTAAAGGCGATTCGAATCGACCTCCTGAAATCTGTTTCCTGCAATTCTGCCTTGCTTTCAAATCCTCTTCGTTGCCTTCCCTCAATATATTTGTGGACGAGAGTTATCATTTATAACTCTGCAGGTTTGTGAATTGCAGTGCCCCTGAGCTCCATTTTTCAACTCGCTTTTTTGGGAGCTGGCCACAAAAGCGCAGGATTGCCTCAGGCCCTCTTCTGGTTCCGGGCGGCAGGCTGAGCCTGTGGTTAATTCTTCTTCCTGATGGGAAAATAGAGTGACCTGTGCCTGTCCCAACACCTAGAGCTAGTCTCTCATTGGCTCCCCCTCTTCCCGTTCATCCTCAGGACAAATTGCAAGCTGTACGGAACAGGAGGTTAAAGGTGCTGATTCTCCAAGGAGGGAGATTGCTAGTAAAGCGGCTGGAATGGCGAACCCGAGCACAAGGAGTTGAGAAATGAGGTGCGTTTTAGAAAGCTTTCCCGATCACATGGTGTACCACCTTCTGGGTTTCTCATGCATGTTTTCGATGTAGGAAGATGCCCTTGAACCTGGAGATTTGGGACCCATGGGATGGGTAACAGGTAGTATTACTTTAAAGGCTCTGCGTTTGCTCCCCCAAACTCACCAAACCTCTCAGCCCCGAGAGTGTCCACCCTTATGTCTCATCCAGCTGTGGGTCTAGATATGGTCAATCCAGGTTGCATCACAGCCCCTGAACGAATTTTGTAAGAATTTCTCTCTCTTTCACTGTCTTTGTTTCACGGGCTTTTAAAAGTAATTTATTTTTATAATGGGGTTTAGCTGCTTTTCACGGCTGTGTTTATGCCGCTTTACACCCACTTGACTCACTTCCAGAGAGATATCAATACATAGGTTTTAAGATTCTTACTAGTCAGATATATTCTTGTGCGGTGAATAGGGGGTGTTGAGTCCAGTTCACTGAGCAAGGAGTAGGTCTTTCTATTACATATTGGGTTTATGGAACGGTAGCTGAGCTCATTTGAAACCCTTGTTTTATTCATCACCCCACCTTACCTTTCCCGTTAAGCAGCCATAGTGTGTTTTCTAAACGTGTGACTCTGTTCTGTTTTGTAATTCAGTTCAAGTGTAGCGGTTTTTACATTCCCTCTATAACTGATAGCTTATGATAAGTGTCTTTTTCTGTGTGACTTATTTCACTTAGAATCGTCGTGCCTACATCTACTCATCATGCTGCTACTAGCCTTATGACATTGATTTCATGGCTGAGTGATATTCCATTGTACATAAGGACCACCACTTCTTTATCCATTTTTCTCTTTCCAGGGATATTTAAGGTGTCATGAAGTGGAGGTTCTTGTCAACAGAGCAGCCCTAAACTTTGGGGTGCCTGTGTCTTGTTAATTTTAATTTTCCCAATTTATACGCCCATGAGTGGAAGTGCCCTATGCGCTCTAAGCTGTGTTTTTTCGATGTTTCAGGACACACCGTACACTTCTCCAGAGTGGCTGTTGGCAATTTACATCCCGCCCATCAGCGTAGCAAGGCTCCCATTTCTCCATGGCCTGTCCTGCATTTCTGGTTTTGACACTTTTTTCAGCATGGCCCTTTTGACCGATGGGCAGCGAGACTTCTTTGTAGCGCTGATTTGCCTTTCCAGGTTGCTTGGTTGGCCAAAAAGGGCGTATGCGTTTTTTCCTGAATATATTCAGGAAAAAACGCATACGCCCTTTTTGGCCAAGGGCATCATTGTCAACGTTTTGCCGCTTTTCATGTGCTTTACAGGCGATTCGAATCGACCTCCTGAAATCTGTTTCCTGCAATTCTGCCTTGCTTTCAAATCCTCTTCGTTGCCTTCCCTCAATATATTTGTGGACGAGAGTTATCATTTATAACTCTGCAGGTTTGTGAATTGCAGTGCCCCTGAGCTCCATTTTTCAACTCGCTTTTTTGGGAGCTGGCCGCAAAAGCGCAGGATTGCCTCAGGCCCTCTTCTGGTTCCGGGCGGCAGGCTGAGCCTGTGGTTAATTCTTCTTCCTGATGGGAAAATAGAGTGACCTGTGCCTGTCCCAACACCTAGAGCTAGTCTCTCATTGGCTCCCCCTCTTCCCGTTCATCCTCAGGACAAATTGCAAGCTGTACGGAACAGGAGGTTAAAGGTGCTGGTTCTCCAAGGAGGGAGATTGCTAGTAAAGCGGCTGGAATGGCGAACCCGAGCACAAGGAGTTGAGAAATGAGGTGCGTTTTAGAAAGCTTTCCCGATCACATGGTGTACCACCTTCTGGGTTTCTCATGCATGTTTTCGATGTAGGAAGATGCCCTTGAACCTGGAGATTTGGGACCCATGGGATGGGTAACAGGCAGTATTACTTTAAAGGCTCTGCCTTTGCTCCCCCAAACTCACCAAACCTCTCAGCCCCGAGAGTGTCCACCCTTATGTCTCATCCAGCTGTGGGTCTAGATATGGTCAATCCAGGTTGCATCACAGCCCCTGAACGAATTTTGTAAGAATTTCTCTCTCTTTCACTGTCTTTGTTTCATGGGCTTTTAAAAGTAATTTATTTTTATAATGGGGTTTAGCTGCTTTTCACGGCTGTGTTTATGCCGCTTTACACCCACTTGACTCACTTCCAGAGAGATATCAATACATAGGTTTTAAGATTCTTACTAGTCAGATATATTCTTGTGCGGTGAATAGGGGGTGTTGAGTCCAGTTCACTGAGCAAGGAGTAGGTCTTTCTATTACATATTGGGTTTATGGAACGGTAGCTGAGCTCATTTGAAACCCTTGTTTTATTCATCACCCCACCTCACCTTTCCCGTTAAGCAGCCATAGTGTGTCTTCTAAACGTGTGACTCTGTTCTGTTTTGTAATTCAGTTCAAGTGTAGCGGTTTTTACATTCCCTCTATAACTGATAGCTTATGATAAGTGTCTTTTTCTGTGTGACTTATTTCACTTAGAATCGTCGTGCCTAAATCTACTCATCATGCTGCTACTAGCCTTATGACATTGATTTCATGGCTGAGTGATATTCCATTGTACATAAGGACCACCACTTCTTTATCCATTTTTCTCTTTCCAGGGATATTTAAGGTGTCATGAAGTGGAGGTTCTTGTCAACAGAGCAGCCCTAAACTTTGGGGTGCCTGTGTCTTGCTGATTTTTAGTTTTCCCAATTTATACGCCCATGAGTGGAAGTGCCCTATGCGCTCTAAGCTGTGTTTTTTCGATGTTTCAGGACACACCGTACACTTCTCCAGAGTGGCTGTTGGCAATTTACATCCCGCCCATCAGCGTAGCAAGGCTCCCATTTCTCCATGGCCTGTCCTGCATTTCTGGTTTTGACACTTTTTTCAGCATGGCCCTTTTGACCGATGGGCAGCGAGACTTCTTTGTAGCGCTGATTTGCCTTTCCAGGTTGCTTGGTTGGCCAAAAAGGGCGTATGCGTTTTTTCCTGAATATATTCAGGAAAAAACGCATACGCCCTTTTTGGCCAAGGGCATCATTGTCGACGTTTTGCCGCTTTTCATGTGCTTTACAGGCGATTCGAATCGACCTCCTGAAATCTGTTTCCTGCAATTCTGCCTTGCTTTCAAATCCTCTTCGTTGCCTTCCCTCAATATATTTGTGGACGAGAGTTATCATTTATAACTCTGCAGGTTTGTGAATTGCAGTGCCCCTGAGCTCCATTTTTCAACTCGCTTTTTTGGGAGCTGGCCGCAAAAGTGCAGGATTGCCTCAGGCCCTCTTCTGGTTCCGGGCGGCAGGCTGAGCCTGTGGTTAATTCTTCTTCCTGATGGGAAAATAGAGTGACCTGTGCCTGTCCCAACACCTAGAGCTAGTCTCTCATTGGCTCCCCCTCTTCCCGTTCATCCTCAGGACAAATTGCAAGCTGTACGGAACAGGAGGTTAAAGGTGCTGGTTCTCCAAGGAGGGAGATTGCTAGTAAAGCGGCTGGAATGGTGAACCCGAGCACAAGGAGATGAGAA
Source organism: Balaenoptera ricei (assembly GCF_028023285.1). Taxonomy (NCBI): domain Eukaryota; kingdom Metazoa; phylum Chordata; class Mammalia; order Artiodactyla; family Balaenopteridae; genus Balaenoptera; species Balaenoptera ricei. The sequence continues at coordinate 43,367,688 of NC_082642.1, read as the reverse complement.
ATGAGGTGCGTTTTAGAAAGCTTTCCCGATCACATGGTGTACCACCTTCTGGGTTTCTCATGCATGTTTTCGATGTAGGAAGATGCCCTTGAACCTGGAGATTTGGGACCCATGGGATGGGTAACAGGCAGTATTACTTTAAAGGCTCTGCGTTTGCTCCCCCAAACTCACCAAACCTCTCAGCCCCGAGAGTGTCCACCCTTATGTCTCATCCAGCTGTGGGTCTAGATATGGTCAATCCAGGTTGCATCACAGCCCCTGAACGAATTTTGTAAGAATTTCTCTCTCTTTCACTGTCTTTGTTTCACGGGCTTTTAAAAGTAATTTATTTTTATAATGGGGTTTAGCTGCTTTTCACGGCTGTGTTTATGCCGCTTTACACCCACTTGACTCACTTCCAGAGAGATATCAATACATAGGTTTTAAGATTCTTACTAGTCAGATATATTCTTGTGCGGTGAATAGGGGGTGTTGAGTCCAGTTCACTGAGCAAGGAGTAGGTCTTTCTATTACATATTGGGTTTATGGAACGGTAGCTGAGCTCATTTGAAACCCTTGTTTTATTCATCACCCCACCTCACCTTTCCCGTTAAGCAGCCATAGTGTGTTTTCTAAACGTGTGACTCTGTTCTGTTTTGTAATTCAGTTCAAGTGTAGCGGTTTTTACATTCCCTCTATAACTGATAGCTTATGATAAGTGTCTTTTTCTGTGTGACTTATTTCACTTAGAATCGTCGTGCCTACATCTACTCATCATGCTGCTACTAGCCTTATGACATTGATTTCATGGCTGAGTGATATTCCATTGTACATAAGGACCACCACTTCTTTATCCATTTTTCTCTTTCCAGGGATATTTAAGGTGTCATGAAGTGGAGGTTCTTGTCAACAGAGCAGCCCTAAACTTTGGGGTGCCTGTGTCTTGCTGATTTTAGTTTTCCCAATTTATACGCCCATGAGTGGAAGTGCCCTATGCGCTCTAAGCTGTGTTTTTTCGATGTTTCAGGACACACCGTACACTTCCCCAGAGTGGCTGTTGGCAATTTACATCCCGCCCATCAGCGTAGCAAGGCTCCCATTTCTCCATGGCCTGTCCTGCATTTCTGGTTTTGACACTTTTTTCAGCATGGCCCTTTTGACCGATGGGCAGCGAGACTTCTTTGTAGCGCTGATTTGCCTTTCCAGGTTGCTTGGTTGGCCAAAAAGGGCGTATGCGTTTTTTCCTGAATATATTCAGGAAAAAACGCATACGCCCTTTTTGGCCAAGGGCATCATTGTCGACGTTTTGCCGCTTTTCATGTGCTTTAAAGGCGATTCGAATCGACCTCCTGAAATCTGTTTCCTGCAATTCTGCCTTGCTTTCAAATCCTCTTCGTTGCCTTCTCTCAATATATTTGTGGACGAGAGTTATCATTTATAACTCTGCAGGTTTGTGAATTGCAGTGCCCCTGAGCTCCATTTTTCAACTCGCTTTTTTGGGAGCTGGCCACAAAAGCGCAGGATTGCCTCAGGCCCTCGTCTGGTTCCGGGCGGCAGGCTGAGCCTGTGGTTAATTCTTCTTCCTGATGGGAAAATAGAGTGACCTGTGCCTGTCCCAACACCTAGAGCTAGTCTCTCATTGGCTCCCCCTCTTCCCGTTCATCCTCAGGACAAATTGCAAGCTGTACGGAACAGGAGGTTAAAGGTGCTGGTTCTCCAAGGAGGGAGATTGCTAGTAAAGCGGCTGGAATGGCGAACCCGAGCACAAGGAGATGAGAAATGAGGTGCGTTTTAGAAAGCTTTCCCGATCACATGGTGTACCACCTTCTGGGTTTCTCATGCATGTTTTCGATGTAGGAAGATGCCCTTGAACCTGGAGATTTGGGACCCATGGGATGGGTAACAGGCAGTATTACTTTAAAGGCTCTGCGTTTGCTCCCCCAAACTCACCAAACCTCTCAGCCCCGAGAGTGTCCACCCTTATGTCTCATCCAGCTGTGGGTCTAGATATGGTCAATCCAGGTTGCATCACAGCCCCTGAACGAATTTTGTAAGAATTTCTCTCTCTTTCACTGTCTTTGTTTCACGGGCTTTTAAAAGTAATTTATTTTTATAATGGGGTTTAGCTGCTTTTCACGGCTGTGTTTATGCCGCTTTACACCCACTTGACTCACTTCCAGAGAGATATCAATACATAGGTTTTAAGATTCTTACTAGTCAGATATATTCTTGTGCGGTGAATAGGGGGTGTTGAGTCCAGTTCACTGAGCAAGGAGTAGGTCTTTCTATTACATATTGGGTTTATGGAACGGTAGCTGAGCTCATTTGAAACCCTGGTTTTATTCATCACCCCACCTCACCTTTCCCGTTAAGCAGCCATAGTGTGTTTTCTAAACGTGTGACTCTGTTCTGTTTTGTAATTCAGTTCAAGTGTAGCGGTTTTTACATTCCCTCTATAACTGATAGCTTATGATAAGTGTCTTTTTCTGTGTGACTTATTTCACTTAGAATCGTCGTGCCTACATCTACTCATCATGCTGCTACTAGCCTTATGACATTGATTTCATGGCTGAGTGATATTCCATTGTACATAAGGACCACCACTTCTTTATCCATTTTTCTCTTTCCAGGGATATTTAAGGTGTCATGAAGTGGAGGTTCTTGTCAACAGAGCAGCCCTAAACTTTGGGGTGCCTGTGTCTTGTTAATTTTAATTTTCCCAATTTATACGCCCATGAGTGGAAGTGCCCTATGCGCTCTAAGCTGTGTTTTTTCGATGTTTCAGGACACACCGTACACTTCTCCAGAGTGGCTGTTGGCAATTTACATCCCGCCCATCAGCGTAGCAAGGCTCCCATTTCTCCATGGCCTGTCCTGCATTTCTGGTTTTGACACTTTTTTCAGCATGGCCCTTTTGACCGATGGGCAGCGAGACTTCTTTGTAGCGCTGATTTGCCTTTCCAGGTTGCTTGGTTGGCCAAAAAGGGCGTATGCGTTTTTTCCTGAATATATTCAGGAAAAAACGCATACGCCCTTTTTGGCCAAGGGCATCATTGTCGACGTTTTGCCGCTTTTCATGTGCTTTACAGGCGATTCGAATCGACCTCCTGAAATCTGTTTCCTGCAATTCTGCCTTGCTTTCAAATCCTCTTCGTTGCCTTCCCTCAATATATTTGTGGACGAGAGTTATCATTTATAACTCTGCAGGTTTGTGAATTGCAGTGCCCCTGAGCTCCATTTTTCAACTCGCTTTTTTGGGAGCTGGCCACAAAAGCGCAGGATTGCCTCAGGCCCTCGTCTGGTTCCGGGCGGCAGGCTGAGCCTGTGGTTAATTCTTCTTCCTGATGGGAAAATAGAGTGACCTGTGCCTGTCCCAACACCTAGAGCTAGTCTCTCATTGGCTCCCCCTCTTCCCGTTCATCCTCAGGACAAATTGCAAGCTGTACGGAACAGGAGGTTAAAGGTGCTGATTCTCCAAGGAGGGAGATTGCTAGTAAAGCGGCTGGAATGGCGAACCCGAGCACAAGGAGTTGAGAAATGAGGTGCGTTTTAGAAAGCTTTCCCGATCACATGGTGTACCACCTTCTGGGTTTCTCATGCATGTTTTCGATGTAGGAAGATGCCCTTGAACCTGGAGATTTGGGACCCATGGGATGGGTAACAGGCAGTATTACTTTAAAGGCTCTGCGTTTGCTCCCCCAAACTCACCAAAGCTCTCAGCCCCGAGAGTGTCCACCCTTATGTCTCATCCAGCTGTGGGTCTAGATATGGTCAATCCAGGTTGCATCACAGCCCCTGAACGAATTTTGTAAGAATTTCTCTCTCTTTCACTGTCTTTGTTTCACGGGCTTTTAAAAGTAATTTATTTTTATAATGGGGTTTAGCTGCTTTTCACGGCTGAGTTTACGCTGCTTTATACCCACTTGACTAACTTCCAGAGAGATATCAATACATAGGTTTTAAGATTCTTACTAGTCAGATATATTCTTGTGCGGTGAATAGGGGGTGTTGAGTCCAGTTCACTGGGCAAGGAGTAGGTCTTTCTATTACATATTGGGTTTATGGAACGGTAGCTGAGCTCATTTGAAACCCTGGTTTTATTCATCACCCCACCTCACCTTTCCCGTTAAGCAGCCATAGTGTGTTTTCTAAACGTGTGACTCTGTTCTGTTTTGTAATTCAGTTCAAGTGTAGCGGTTTTTACATTCCCTCTATAACTGATAGCTTATGATAAGTGTCTTTTTCTGTGTGACTTATTTCACTTAGAATCGTCGTGCCTACATCTACTCATCATGCTGCTACTAGCCTTATGACATTGATTTCATGGCTGAGTGATATTCCATTGTACATAAGGACCACCACTTCTTTATCCATTTTTCTCTTTCCTGGGATATTTAAGGTGTCATGAAGTGGAGGTTCTTGTCAACAGAGCAGCCCTAAACTTTGGGGTGCCTGTGTCTTGCTGATTTTTAGTTTTCCCAATTTATACGCCCATGAGTGGAAGTGCCCTATGCGCTCTAAGCTGTGTTTTTTCGATGTTTCAGGACACACCGTACACTTCTCCAGAGTGGCTGTTGGCAATTTACATCCCGCCCATCAGCGTAGCAAGGCTCCCATTTCTCCATGGCCTGTCCTGCATTTCTGGTTTTGACACTTTTTTCAGCATGGCCCTTTTGACCGATGGGCAGCGAGACTTCTTTGTAGCGCTGATTTGCCTTTCCAGGTTGCTTGGTTGGCCAAAAAGGGCGTATGCGTTTTTTCCTGAATATATTCAGGAAAAAACGCATACGCCCTTTTTGGCCAAGGGCATCATTGTCGACGTTTTGCCGCTTTTCATGTGCTTTACAGGCGATTCGAATCGACCTCCTGAAATCTGTTTCCTGCAATTCTGCCTTGCTTTCAAATCCTCTTCGTTGCCTTCCCTCAATATATTTGTGGACGAGAGTTATCATTTATAACTCTGCAGGTTTGTGAATTGCAGTGCCCCTGAGCTCCATTTTTCAACTCGCTTTTTTGGGAGCTGGCCGCAAAAGCGCAGGATTGCCTCAGGCCCTCTTCTGGTTCCGGGCGGCAGGCTGAGCCTGTGGTTAATTCTTCTTCCTGATGGGAAAATAGAGTGACCTGTGCCTGTCCCAACACCTAGAGCTAGTCTCTCATTGGCTCCCCCTCTTCCCGTTCATCCTCAGGACAAATTGCAAGCTGTACGGAACAGGAGGTTAAAGGTGCTGGTTCTCCAAGGAGGGAGATTGCTAGTCAAGCGGCTGGAATGGCGAACCCGAGCACAAGGAGTTGAGAAATGAGGTGCGTTTTAGAAAGCTTTCCCGATCACATGGTGTACCACCTTCTGGGTTTCTCATGCATGTTTTCGATGTAGGAAGATGCCCTTGAACCTGGAGATTTGGGACCCATGGGATGGGTAACAGGCAGTATTACTTTAAAGGCTCTGCGTTTGCTCCCCCAAACTCACCAAACCTCTCAGCCCCGAGAGTGTCCACCCTTATGTCTCATCCAGCTGTGGGTCTAGATATGGTCAATCCAGGTTGCATCACAGCCCCTGAACGAATTTTGTAAGAATTTCTCTCTCTTTCACTGTCTTTGTTTCACGGGCTTTTAAAAGTAATTTATTTTTATAATGGGGTTTAGCTGCTTTTCACGGCTGTGTTTATGCCGCTTTACACCCACTTGACTCACTTCCAGAGAGATATCAATACATAGGTTTTAAGATTCTTACTAGTCAGATATATTCTTGTGCGGTGAATAGGGGGTGTTGAGTGCAGTTCACTGAGCAAGGAGTAGGTCTTTCTATTACATATTGGGTTTATGGAACGGTAGCTGAGCTCATTTGAAACCCTGGTTTTATTCATCACCCCACCTCACCTTTCCCGTTAAGCAGCCATAGTGTGTTTTCTAAACGTGTGACTCTGTTCTGTTTTGTAATTCAGTTCAAGTGTAGCGGTTTTTACATTCCCTCTATAACTGATAGCTTATGATAAGTGTCTTTTTCTGTGTGACTTATTTCACTTAGAATCGTCGTGCCTACATCTACTCATCATGCTGCTACTAGCCTTATGACATTGATTTCATGGCTGAGTGATATTCCATTGTACATAAGGACCACCACTTCTTTATCCATTTTTCTCTTTCCTGGGATATTTAAGGTGTCATGAAGTGGAGGTTCTTGTCAACAGAGCAGCCCTAAACTTTGGGGTGCCTGTGTCTTGCTGATTTTTAGTTTTCCCAATTTATACGCCCATGAGTGGAAGTGCCCTATGCGCTCTAAGCTGTGTTTTTTCGATGTTTCAGGACACACCGTACACTTCTCCAGAGTGGCTGTTGGCAATTTACATCCCGCCCATCAGCGTAGCAAGGCTCCCATTTCTCCATGGCCTGTCCTGCATTTCTGGTTTTGACACTTTTTTCAGCATGGCCCTTTTGACCGATGGGCAGCGAGACTTCTTTGTAGCGCTGATTTGCCTTTCCAGGTTGCTTGGTTGGCCAAAAAGGGCGTATGCGTTTTTTCCTGAATATATTCAGGAAAAAACGCATACGCCCTTTTTGGCCAAGGGCATCATTGTCGACGTTTTGCCGCTTTTCATGTGCTTTACAGGCGATTCGAATCGACCTCCTGAAATCTGTTTCCTGCAATTCTGCCTTGCTTTCAAATCCTCTTCGTTGCCTTCCCTCAATATATTTGTGGACGAGAGTTATCATTTATAACTCTGCAGGTTTGTGAATTGCAGTGCCCCTGAGCTCCATTTTTCAACTCGCTTTTTTGGGAGCTGGCCGCAAAAGCGCAGGATTGCCTCAGGCCCTCTTCTGGTTCCGGGCGGCAGGCTGAGCCTGTGGTTAATTCTTCTTCCTGATGGGAAAATAGAGTGACCTGTGCCTGTCCCAACACCTAGAGCTAGTCTCTCATTGGCTCCCCCTCTTCCCGTTCATCCTCAGGACAAATTGCAAGCTGTACGGAACAGGAGGTTAAAGGTGCTGGTTCTCCAAGGAGGGAGATTGCTAGTCAAGCGGCTGGAATGGCGAACCCGAGCACAAGGAGTTGAGAAATGAGGTGCGTTTTAGAAAGCTTTCCCGATCACATGGTGTACCACCTTCTGGGTTTCTCATGCATGTTTTCGATGTAGGAAGATGCCCTTGAACCTGGAGATTTGGGACCCATGGGATGGGTAACAGGCAGTATTACTTTAAAGGCTCTGCGTTTGCTCCCCCAAACTCACCAAACCTCTCAGCCCCGAGAGTGTCCACCCTTATGTCTCATCCAGCTGTGGGTCTAGATATGGTCAATCCAGGTTGCATCACAGCCCCTGAACGAATTTTGTAAGAATTTCTCTCTCTTTCACTGTCTTTGTTTCACGGGCTTTTAAAAGTAATTTATTTTTATAATGGGGTTTAGCTGCTTTTCACGGCTGTGTTTATGCCGCTTTACACCCACTTGACTCACTTCCAGAGAGATATCAATACATAGGTTTTAAGATTCTTACTAGTCAGATATATTCTTGTGCGGTGAATAGGGGGTGTTGAGTGCAGTTCACTGAGCAAGGAGTAGGTCTTTCTATTACATATTGGGTTTATGGAACGGTAGCTGAGCTCATTTGAAACCCTGGTTTTATTCATCACCCCACCTCACCTTTCCCGTTAAGCAGCCATAGTGTGTTTTCTAAACGTGTGACTCTGTTCTGTTTTGTAATTCAGTTCAAGTGTAGCGGTTTTTACATTCCCTCTATAACTGATAGCTTATGATAAGTGTCTTTTTCTGTGTGACTTATTTCACTTAGAATCGTCGTGCCTACATCTACTCATCATGCTGCTACTAGCCTTATGACATTGATTTCATGGCTGAGTGATATTCCATTGTACATAAGGACCACCACTTCTTTATCCATTTTTCTCTTTCCAGGGATATTTAAGGTGTCATGAAGTGGAGGTTCTTGTCAACAGAGCAGCCCTAAACTTTGGGGTGCCTGTGTCTTGCTGATTTTTAGTTTTCCCAATTTATACGCCCATGAGTGGAAGTGCCCTATGCGCTCTAAGCTGTGTTTTTTCGATGTTTCAGGACACACCGTACACTTCTCCAGAGTGGCTGTTGGCAATTTACATCCCGCCCATCAGCGTAGCAAGGCTCCCATTTCTCCATGGCCTGTCCTGCATTTCTGGTTTTGACACTTTTTTCAGCATGGCCCTTTTGACCGATGGGCAGCGAGACTTCTTTGTAGCGCTGATTTGCCTTTCCAGGTTGCTTGGTTGGCCAAAAAGGGCGTATGCGTTTTTTCCTGAATATATTCAGGAAAAAACGCATACGCCCTTTTTGGCCAAGGGCATCATTGTCGACGTTTTGCCGCTTTTCATGTGCTTTACAGGCGATTCGAATCGACCTCCTGAAATCTGTTTCCTGCAATTCTGCCTTGCTTTCAAATCCTCTTCGTTGCCTTCCCTCAATATATTTGTGGACGAGAGTTATCATTTATAACTCTGCAGGTTTGTGAATTGCAGTGCCCCTGAGCTCCATTTTTCAACTCGCTTTTTTGGGAGCTGGCCGCAAAAGCGCAGGATTGCCTCAGGCCCTCTTCTGGTTCCGGGCGGCAGGCTGAGCCTGTGGTTAATTCTTCTTCCTGATGGGAAAATAGAGTGACCTGTGCCTGTCCCAACACCTAGAGCTAGTCTCTCATTGGCTCCCCCTCTTCCCGTTCATCCTCAGGACAAATTGCAAGCTGTACGGAACAGGAGGTTAAAGGTGCTGGTTCTCCAAGGAGGGAGATTGCTAGTCAAGCGGCTGGAATGGCGAACCCGAGCACAAGGAGTTGAGAAATGAGGTGCGTTTTAGAAAGCTTTCCCGATCACATGGTGTACCACCTTCTGGGTTTCTCATGCATGTTTTCGATGTAGGAAGATGCCCTTGAACCTGGAGATTTGGGACCCATGGGTTGGGTAACAGGCAGTATTACTTTAAAGGCTCTGCGTTTGCTCCCCCAAACTCACCAAACCTCTCAGCCCCGAGAGTGTCCACCCTTATGTCTCATCCAGCTGTGGGTCTAGATATGGTCAATCCAGGTTGCATCACAGCCCCTGAACGAATTTTGTAAGACTTTCTCTCTCTTTCACTGTCTTTGTTTCACGGGCTTTTAAAAGTAATTTATTTTTATAATGGGGTTTAGCTGCTTTTCACGGCTGTGTTTATGCCGCTTTACACCCACTTGACTCACTTCCAGAGAGATATCAATACATAGGTTTTAAGATTCTTACTAGTCAGATATATTCTTGTGCGGTGAATAGGGGGTGTTGAGTCCAGTTCACTGAGCAAGGAGTAGGTCTTTCTATTACATATTGGGTTTATGGAACGGTAGCTGAGCTCATTTGAAACCCTTGTTTTATTCATCACCCCACCTCACCTTTCCCGTTAAGCAGCCATAGTGTGTTTTCTAAACGTGTGACTCTGTTCTGTTTTGTAATTCAGTTCAAGTGTAGCGGTTTTTACATTCCCTCTATAACTGATAGCTTATGATAAGTGTCTTTTTCTGTGTGACTTATTTCACTTAGAATCGTCGTGACTACATCTACTCATCATGCTGCTACTAGCCTTATGACATTGATTTCATGGCTGAGTGATATTCCATTGTACATAAGGACCACCACTTCTTTATCCATTTTTCTCTTTCCAGGGATATTTAAGGTGTCATGAAGTGGAGGTTCTTGTCAACAGAGCAGCCCTAAATTTTGGGGTGCCTGTGTCTTGTTAATTTTAATTTTCCCAATTTATACGCCCATGAGTGGAAGTGCCCTATGCGCTCTAAGCTGTGTTTTTTCGATGTTTCAGGACACACCGTACACTTCTCCAGAGTGGCTGTTGGCAATTTACATCCCGCCCATCAGCGTAGCAAGGCTCCCATTTCTCCATGGCCTGTCCTGCATTTCTGGTTTTGACACTTTTTTCAGCATGGCCCTTTTGACCGATGGGCAGCGAGACTTCTTTGTAGCGCTGATTTGCCTTTCCAGGTTGCTTGGTTGGCCAAAAAGGGCGTATGCGTTTTTTCCTGAATATATTCAGGAAAAAACGCATACGCCCTTTTTGGCCAAGGGCATCATTGTCAACGTTTTGCCGCTTTTCATGTGCTTTACAGGCGATTCGAATCGACCTCCTGAAATCTGTTTCCTGCAATTCTGCCTTGCTTTCAAATCCTCTTCGTTGCCTTCCCTCAATATATTTGTGGACGAGAGTTATCATTTATAACTCTGCAGGTTTGTGAATTGCAGTGCCCCTGAGCTCCATTTTTCAACTCGCTTTTTTGGGAGCTGGCCGCAAAAGTGCAGGATTGCCTCAGGCCCTCTTCTGGTTCCGGGCGGCAGGCTGAGCCTGTGGTTAATTCTTCTTCCTGATGGGAAAATAGAGTGACCTGTGCCTGTCCCAACACCTAGAGCTAGTCTCTCATTGGCTCCCCCTCTTCCCGTTCATCCTCAGGACAAATTGCAAGCTGTACGGAACAGGAGGTTAAAGGTGCTGGTTCTCCAAGGAGGGAGATTGCTAGTAAAGCGGCTGGAATGGCGAACCCGAGCACAAGGAGATGAGAAATGAGGTGCGTTTTAGAAAGCTTTCCCGATCACATGGTGTACCACCTTCTGGGTTTCTCATGCATGTTTTCGATGTAGGAAGATGCCCTTGAACCTGGAGATTTGGGACCCATGGGATGGGTAACAGGCAGTATTACTTTAAAGGCTCTGCGTTTGCTCCCCCAACCTCACCAAAGCTCTCAGCCCCGAGAGTGTCCACCCTTATGTCTCATCCAGCTGTGGGTCTAGATATGGTCAATCCAGGTTGCATCACAGCCCCTGAACGAATTTTGTAAGAATTTCTCTCTCTTTCACTGTCTTTGTTTCACGGGCTTTTAAAGGTAATTTATTTTTATAATGGGGTTTAGCTGCTTTTCACGGCTGTGTTTATGCCACTTTACACCCACTTGACTCACTTCCAGAGATATATCAATACATAGGTTTTAAGATTCTTACTAGTCAGATATATTATTGTGCGGTGAATAGGGGGTGTTGAGTCCAGTTCACTGAGCAAGGAGTAGGTCTTTCTATTACATATTGGGTTTATGGAACGGTAGCTGAGCTCATTTGAAACCCTGGTTTTATTCATCACCCCACCTCACCTTTCCCGTTAAGCAGCCATAGTGTGTCTTCTAAACGTGTGACTCTGTTCTGTTTTGTAATTCAGTTCAAGTGTAGCGGTTTTTACATTCCCTCTATAACTGATAGCTTATGATAAGTGTCTTTTTCTGTGTGACTTATTTCACTTAGAATCGTCGTGCCTACATCTACTCATCATGCTGCTACTAGCCTTATGACATTGATTTCATGGCTGAGTGATATTCCATTGTACATAAGGACCACCACTTCTTTATCCATTTTTCTCTTTCCTGGGATATTTAAGGTGTCATGAAGTGGAGGTTCTTGTCAACAGAGCAGCCCTAAACTTTGGGGTGCCTGTGTCTTGCTGATTTTTAGTTTTCCCAATTTATACGCCCATGAGTGGAAGTGCCCTATGCGCTCTAAGCTGTGTTTTTTCGATGTTTCAGGACACACCGTACACTTCTCCAGAGTGGCTGTTGGCAATTTACATCCCGCCCATCAGCGTAGCAAGGCTCCCATTTCTCCATGGCCTGTCCTGCATTTCTGGTTTTGACACTTTTTTCAGCATGGCCCTTTTGACCGATGGGCAGCGAGACTTCTTTGTAGCGCTGATTTGCCTTTCCAGGTTGCTTGGTTGGCCAAAAAGGGCGTATGCGTTTTTTCCTGAATATATTCAGGAAAAAACGCATACGCCCTTTTTGGCCAAGGGCATCATTGTCGACGTTTTGCCGCTTTTCATGTGCTTTACAGGCGATTCGAATCGACCTCCTGAAATCTGTTTCCTGCAATTCTGCCTTGCTTTCAAATCCTCTTCGTTGCCTTCCCTCAATATATTTGTGGACGAGAGTTATCATTTATAACTCTGCAGGTTTGTGAATTGCAGTGCCCCTGAGCTCCATTTTTCAACTCGCTTTTTTGGGAGCTGGCCGCAAAAGCGCAGGATTGCCTCAGGCCCTCTTCTGGTTCCGGGCGGCAGGCTGAGCCTGTGGTTAATTCTTCTTCCTGATGGGAAAATAGAGTGACCTGTGCCTGTCCCAACACCTAGAGCTAGTCTCTCATTGGCTCCCCCTCTTCCCGTTCATCCTCAGGACAAATTGCAAGCTGTACGGAACAGGAGGTTAAAGGTGCTGGTTCTCCAAGGAGGGAGATTGCTAGTCAAGCGGCTGGAATGGCGAACCCGAGCACAAGGAGTTGAGAAATGAGGTGCGTTTTAGAAAGCTTTCCCGATCACATGGTGTACCACCTTCTGGGTTTCTCATGCATGTTTTCGATGTAGGAAGATGCCCTTGAACCTGGAGATTTGGGACCCATGGGATGGGTAACAGGCAGTATTACTTTAAAGGCTCTGCGTTTGCTCCCCCAAACTCACCAAACCTCTCAGCCCCGAGAGTGTCCACCCTTATGTCTCATCCAGCTGTGGGTCTAGATATGGTCAATCCAGGTTGCATCACAGCCCCTGAACGAATTTTGTAAGAATTTCTCTCTCTTTCACTGTCTTTGTTTCACGGGCTTTTAAAAGTAATTTATTTTTATAATGGGGTTTAGCTGCTTTTCACGGCTGTGTTTATGCCGCTTTACACCCACTTGACTCACTTCCAGAGAGATATCAATACATAGGTTTTAAGATTCTTACTAGTCAGATATATTCTTGTGCGGTGAATAGGGGGTGTTGAGTGCAGTTCACTGAGCAAGGAGTAGGTCTTTCTATTACATATTGGGTTTATGGAACGGTAGCTGAGCTCATTTGAAACCCTGGTTTTATTCATCACCCCACCTCACCTTTCCCGTTAAGCAGCCATAGTGTGTTTTCTAAACGTGTGACTCTGTTCTGTTTTGTAATTCAGTTCAAGTGTAGCGGTTTTTACATTCCCTCTATAACTGATAGCTTATGATAAGTGTCTTTTTCTGTGTGACTTATTTCACTTAGAATCGTCGTGCCTACATCTACTCATCATGCTGCTACTAGCCTTATGACATTGATTTCATGGCTGAGTGATATTCCATTGTACATAAGGACCACCACTTCTTTATCCATTTTTCTCTTTCCAGGGATATTTAAGGTGTCATGAAGTGGAGGTTCTTGTCAACAGAGCAGCCCTAAACTTTGGGGTGCCTGTGTCTTGCTGATTTTTAGTTTTCCCAATTTATACGCCCATGAGTGGAAGTGCCCTATGCGCTCTAAGCTGTGTTTTTTCGATGTTTCAGGACACACCGTACACTTCTCCAGAGTGGCTGTTGGCAATTTACATCCCGCCCATCAGCGTAGCAAGGCTCCCATTTCTCCATGGCCTGTCCTGCATTTCTGGTTTTGACACTTTTTTCAGCATGGCCCTTTTGACCGATGGGCAGCGAGACTTCTTTGTAGCGCTGATTTGCCTTTCCAGGTTGCTTGGTTGGCCAAAAAGGGCGTATGCGTTTTTTCCTGAATATATTCAGGAAAAAACGCATACGCCCTTTTTGGCCAAGGGCATCATTGTCGACGTTTTGCCGCTTTTCATGTGCTTTACAGGCGATTCGAATCGACCTCCTGAAATCTGTTTCCTGCAATTCTGCCTTGCTTTCAAATCCTCTTCGTTGCCTTCCCTCAATATATTTGTGGACGAGAGTTATCATTTATAACTCTGCAGGTTTGTGAATTGCAGTGCCCCTGAGCTCCATTTTTCAACTCGCTTTTTTGGGAGCTGGCCGCAAAAGCGCAGGATTGCCTCAGGCCCTCTTCTGGTTCCGGGCGGCAGGCTGAGCCTGTGGTTAATTCTTCTTCCTGATGGGAAAATAGAGTGACCTGTGCCTGTCCCAACACCTAGAGCTAGTCTCTCATTGGCTCCCCCTCTTCCCGTTCATCCTCAGGACAAATTGCAAGCTGTACGGAACAGGAGGTTAAAGGTGCTGGTTCTCCAAGGAGGGAGATTGCTAGTCAAGCGGCTGGAATGGCGAACCCGAGCACAAGGAGTTGAGAAATGAGGTGCGTTTTAGAAAGCTTTCCCGATCACATGGTGTACCACCTTCTGGGTTTCTCATGCATGTTTTCGATGTAGGAAGATGCCCTTGAACCTGGAGATTTGGGACCCATGGGTTGGGTAACAGGCAGTATTACTTTAAAGGCTCTGCGTTTGCTCCCCCAAACTCACCAAACCTCTCAGCCCCGAGAGTGTCCACCCTTATGTCTCATCCAGCTGTGGGTCTAGATATGGTCAATCCAGGTTGCATCACAGCCCCTGAACGAATTTTGTAAGACTTTCTCTCTCTTTCACTGTCTTTGTTTCACGGGCTTTTAAAAGTAATTTATTTTTATAATGGGGTTTAGCTGCTTTTCACGGCTGTGTTTATGCCGCTTTACACCCACTTGACTCACTTCCAGAGAGATATCAATACATAGGTTTTAAGATTCTTACTAGTCAGATATATTCTTGTGCGGTGAATAGGGGGTGTTGAGTCCAGTTCACTGAGCAAGGAGTAGGTCTTTCTATTACATATTGGGTTTATGGAACGGTAGCTGAGCTCATTTGAAACCCTGGTTTTATTCATCACCCCACCTCACCTTTCCCGTTAAGCAGCCATAGTGTGTCTTCTAAACGTGTGACTCTGTTCTGTTTTGTAATTCAGTTCAAGTGTAGCGGTTTTTACATTCCCTCTATAACTGATAGCTTATGATAAGTGTCTTTTTCTGTGTGACTTATTTCACTTAGAATCGTCGTGCCTAAATCTACTCATCATGCTGCTACTAGCCTTATGACATTGATTTCATGGCTGAGTGATATTCCATTGTACATAAGGACCACCACTTCTTTATCCATTTTTCTCTTTCCAGGGATATTTAAGGTGTCATGAAGTGGAGGTTCTTGTCAACAGAGCAGCCCTAAACTTTGGGGTGCCTGTGTCTTGCTGATTTTTAGTTTTCCCAATTTATACGCCAATGAGTGGAAGTGCCCTATGCACTCTAAGCTGTGTTTTTTCGATGTTTCAGGACACACCGTACACTTCTCCAGAGTGGCTGTTGGCAATTTACATCCCGCCCATCAGCGTAGCAAGGCTCCCATTTCTCCATGGCCTGTCCTGCATTTCTGGTTTTGACACTTTTTTCAGCATGGCCCTTTTGACCGATGGGCAGCGAGACTTCTTTGTAGCGCTGATTTGCCTTTCCAGGTTGCTTGGTTGGCCAAAAAGGGCGTATGCGTTTTTTCCTGAATATATTCAGGAAAAAACGCATACGCCCTTTTTGGCCAAGGGCATCATTGTCGACGTTTTGCCGCTTTTCATGTGCTTTAAAGGCGATTCGAATCGACCTCCTGAAATCTGTTTCCTGCAATTCTGCCTTGCTTTCAAATCCTCTTCGTTGCCTTCCCTCAATATATTTGTGGACGAGAGTTATCATTTATAACTCTGCAGGTTTGTGAATTGCAGTGCCCCTGAGCTCCATTTTTCAACTCGCTTTTTTGGGAGCTGGCCGCAAAAGCGCAGGATTGCCTCAGGCCCTCTTCTGGTTCCGGGCGGCAGGCTGAGCCTGTGGTTAATTCTTCTTCCTGATGGGAAAATAGAGTGACCTGTGCCTGTCCCAACACCTAGAGCTAGTCTCTCATTGGCTCCCCCTCTTCCCGTTCATCCTCAGGACAAATTGCAAGCTGTACGGAACAGGAGGTTAAAGGTGCTGGTTCTCCAAGGAGGGAGATTGCTAGTAAAGCGGCTGGAATGGCGAACCCGAGCACAAGGAGATGAGAAATGAGGTGCGTTTTAGAAAGCTTTCCCGATCACATGGTGTACCACCTTCTGGGTTTCTCATGCATGTTTTCGATGTAGGAAGATGCCCCTGAACCTGGAGATTTGGGACCCATGGGATGGGTAACAGGCAGTATTACTTTAAAGGCTCTGCGTTTGCTCCCCCAAACTCACCAAACCTCTCAGCCCCGAGAGTGTCCACCCTTATGTCTCATCCAGCTGTGGGTCTAGATATGGTCAATCCAGGTTGCATCACAGCCCCTGAACGAATTTTGTAAGAATTTCTCTCTCTTTCACTGTCTTTGTTTCACGGGCTTTTAAAAGTAATTTATTTTTATAATGGGGTTTAGCTGCTTTTCACGGCTGTGTTTATGCCGCTTTACACCCACTTGACTCACTTCCAGAGAGATATCAATACATAGGTTTTAAGATTCTTACTAGTCAGATATATTCTTGTGCGGTGAATAGGGGGTGTTGAGTCCAGTTCACTGAGCAAGGAGTAGGTCTTTCTATTACATATTGGGTTTATGGAACGGTATCTGAGCTCATTTGAAACCCTGGTTTTATTCATCACCCCACCTCACCTTTCCCGTTAAGCAGCCATAGTGTGTCTTCTAAACGTGTGACTCTGTTCTGTTTTGTAATTCAGTTCAAGTGTAGCGGTTTTTACATTCCCTCTATAACTGATAGCTTATGATAAGTGTCTTTTTCTGTGTGACTTATTTCACTTAGAATCGTCGTGCCTAAATCTACTCATCATGCTGCTACTAGCCTTATGACATTGATTTCATGGCTGAGTGATATTCCATTGTACATAAGGACCACCACTTCTTTATCCATTTTTCTCTTTCCAGGGATATTTAAGGTGTCATGAAGTGGAGGTTCTTGTCAACAGAGCAGCCCTAAACTTTGGGGTGCCTGTGTCTTGCTGATTTTTAGTTTTCCCAATTTATACGCCCATGAGTGGAAGTGCCCTATGCACTCTAAGCTGTGTTTTTTCGATGTTTCAGGACACACCGTACACTTCTCCAGAGTGGCTGTTGGCAATTTACATCCCGCCCATCAGCGTAGCAAGGCTCCCATTTCTCCATGGCCTGTCCTGCATTTCTGGTTTTGACACTTTTTTCAGCATGGCCCTTTTGACCGATGGGCAGCGAGACTTCTTTGTAGCGCTGATTTGCCTTTCCAGGTTGCTTGGTTGGCCAAAAAGGGCGTATGCGTTTTTTCCTGAATATATTCAGGAAAAAACGCATACGCCCTTTTTGGCCAAGGGCATCATTGTCGACGTTTTGCCGCTTTTCATGTGCTTTAAAGGCGATTCGAATCGACCTCCTGAAATCTGTTTCCTGCAATTCTGCCTTGCTTTCAAATCCTCTTCGTTGCCTTCCCTCAATATATTTGTGGACGAGAGTTATCATTTATAACTCTGCAGGTTTGTGAATTGCAGTGCCCCTGAGCTCCATTTTTCAACTCGCTTTTTTGGGAGCTGGCCACAAAAGCGCAGGATTACCTCAGGCCCTCTTCTGGTTCCGGGCGGCAGGCTGAGCCTGTGGTTAATTCTTCTTCCTGATGGGAAAATAGAGTGACCTGTGCCTGTCCCAACACCTAGAGCTAGTCTCTCATTGGCTCCCCCTCTTCCCGTTCATCCTCAGGACAAATTGCAAGCTGTACGGAACAGGAGGTTAAAGGTGCTGATTCTCCAAGGAGGGAGATTGCTAGTAAAGCGGCTGGAATGGCGAACCCGAGCACAAGGAGTTGAGAAATGAGGTGCGTTTTAGAAAGCTTTCCCGATCACATGGTGTACCACCTTCTGGGTTTCTCATGCATGTTTTCGATGTAGGAAGATGCCCTTGAACCTGGAGATTTGGGACCCATGGGAATGGTAACAGGCAGTATTACTTTAAAGGCTCTGCGTTTGCTCCCCCAAACTCACCAAAGCTCTCAGCCCCGAGAGTGTCCACCCTTATGTCTCATCCAGCTGTGGGTCTAGATATGGTCAATCCAGGTTGCATCACAGCCCCTGAACGAATTTTGTAAGAATTTCTCTCTCTTTCACTGTCTTTGTTTCACGGGCTTTTAAAAGTAATTTATTTTTATAATGGGGTTTAGCTGCTTTTCACGGCTGAGTTTACGCTGCTTTATACCCACTTGACTCACTTCCAGAGAGATATCAATACATAGGTTTTAAGATTCTTACTAGTCAGATATATTCTTGTGCGGTGAATAGGGGGTGTTGAGTCCAGTTCACTGGGCAAGGAGTAGGTCTTTCTATTACATATTGGGTTTATGGAACGGTATCTGAGCTAATTTGAAACCCTTGTTTTATGCATCACCCCACCTCACCTTTCCCGTTAAGCAGCCATAGTGTGTTTTCTAAACGTGTGACTCTGTTCTGTTTTGTAATTCAGTTCAAGTGTAGCGGTTATTACATTCCCTCTATAAGTGATAGCTTATGATAAGTGTCTTTTTTTGTGTGACTTATTTCACTTAGAATCGTCGTGCCTAAATCCACTCATCTTGCTGCTACTAGCCTTATGACATTGATTTCATGGCTGAGTGATATTCCATTGTACATAAGGACCACCACTTCTTTATCCATTTTTCTCTTTCCAGGGATATTTAAGGTGTCATGAAGTGGAGGTTCTTGTCAACAGAGCAGCCCTAAACTTTGGGGTGCCTGTGTCTTGCTGATTTTTAGTTTTCCCAATTTATACGCCCATGAGTGGAAGTGCCCTATGCGCTCTAAGCTGTGTTTTTTCGATGTTTCAGGACACACCGTACACTTCTCCAGAGTGGCTGTTGGCAATTTACATCCCGCCCATCAGCGTAGCAAGGCTCCCATTTCTCCATGGCCTGTCCTGCATTTCTGGTTTTGACACTTTTTTCAGCATGGCCCTTTTGACCGATGGGCAGCGAGACTTCATTGTAGCGCTGATTTGCCTTTCCAGGTTGCTTGGTTGGCCAAAAAGGGCGTATGCGTTTTTTCCTGAATATATTCAGGAAAAAACGCATACGCCCTTTTTGGCCAAGGGCATCATTGTCAACGTTTTGCCGCTTTTCATGTGCTTTACAGGCGATTCGAATCGACCTCCTGAAATCTGTTTCCTGCAATTCTGCCTTGCTTTCAAATCCTCTTCGTTGCCTTCCCTCAATATATTTGTGGACGAGAGTTATCATTTATAACTCTGCAGGTTTGTGAATTGCAGTGCCCCTGAGCTCCATTTTTCAACTCGCTTTTTTGGGAGCTGGCCGCAAAAGCGCAGGATTGCCTCAGGCCCTCTTCTGGTTCCGGGCGGCAGGCTGAGCCTGTGGTTAATTCTTCTTCCTGATGGGAAAATAGAGTGACCTGTGCCTGTCCCAACACCTAGAGCTAGTCTCTCATTGGCTCCCCCTCTTCCCGTTCATCCTCAGGACAAATTGCAAGCTGTACGGAACAGGAGGTTAAAGGTGCTGGTTCTCCAAGGAGGGAGATTGCTAGTAAAGCGGCTGGAATGGCGAACCCGAGCACAAGGAGATGAGAAATGAGGTGCGTTTTAGAAAGCTTTCCCGATCACATGGTGTACCACCTTCTGGGTTTCTCATGCATGTTTTCGATGTAGGAAGATGCCCTTGAACCTGGAGATTTGGGACCCATGGGATGGGTAACAGGCAGTATTACTTTAAAGGCTCTGCGTTTGCTCCCCCAAACTCACCAAACCTCTCAGCCCCGAGAGTGTCCACCCTTATGTCTCATCCAGCTGTGGGTCTAGATATGGTCAATCCAGGTTGCATCACAGCCCCTGAACGAATTTTGTAAGAATTTCTCTCTCTTTCACTGTCTTTGTTTCACGGGCTTTTAAAGGTAATTTATTTTTATAATGGGGTTTAGCTGCTTTTCACGGCTGTGTTTATGCCGCTTTACACCCACTTGACTCACTTCCAGAGAGATATCAATACATAGGTTTTAAGATTCTTACTAGTCAGATATATTCTTGTGCGGTGAATAGGGGGTGTTGAGTCCAGTTCACTGAGCAAGGAGTAGGTCTTTCTATTACATATTTGGTTTATGGAACGGTAGCTGAGCTCATTTGAAACCCTTGTTTTATTCATCACCCCACCTCACCTTTCCCGTTAAGCAGCCATAGTGTGTCTTCTAAACGTGTGACTCTGTTCTGTTTTGTAATTCAGTTCAAGTGTAGCGGTTTTTACATTCCCTCTATAACTGATAGCTTATGATAAGTGTCTTTTTCTGTGTGACTTATTTCACTTAGAATCGTCGTGCCTAAATCTACTCATCATGCTGCTACTAGCCTTATGACATTGATTTCATGGCTGAGTGATATTCCATTGTACATAAGGACCACCACTTCTTTATCCATTTTTCTCTTTCCAGGGATATTTAAGGTGTCATGAAGTGGAGGTTCTTGTCAACAGAGCAGCCCTAAACTTTGGGGTGCCTGTGTCTTGCTGATTTTTAGTTTTCCCAATTTATACGCCCATGAGTGGAAGTGCCCTATGCACTCTAAGCTGTGTTTTTTCGATGTTTCAGGACACACCGTACACTTCTCCAGAGTGGCTGTTGGCAATTTACATCCCGCCCATCAGCGTAGCAAGGCTTCCATTTCTCCATGGCCTGTCCTGCATTTCTGGTTTTGACACTTTTTTCAGCATGGCCCTTTTGACCGATGGGCAGCGAGACTTCTTTGTAGCGCTGATTTGCCTTTCCAGGTTGCTTGGTTGGCCAAAAAGGGCGTATGCGTTTTTTCCTGAATATATTCAGGAAAAAACGCATACGCCCTTTTTGGCCAAGGGCATCATTGTCGACGTTTTGCCGCTTTTCATGTGCTTTAAAGGCGATTCGAATCGACCTCCTGAAATCTGTTTCCTGCAATTCTGCCTTGCTTTCAAATCCTCTTCGTTGCCTTCCCTCAATATATTTGTGGACGAGAGTTATCATTTATAACTCTGCAGGTTTGTGAATTGCAGTGCCCCTGAGCTCCATTTTTCAACTCGCTTTTTTGGGAGCTGGCCACAAAAGCGCAGGATTGCCTCAGGCCCTCTTCTGGTTCCGGGCGGCAGGCTGAGCCTGTGGTTAATTCTTCTTCCTGATGGGAAAATAGAGTGACCTGTGCCTGTCCCAACACCTAGAGCTAGTCTCTCATTGGCTCCCCCTCTTCCCGTTCATCCTCAGGACAAATTGCAAGCTGTACGGAACAGGAGGTTAAAGGTGCTGGTTCTCCAAGGAGGGAGATTGCTAGTCAAGCGGCTGGAATGGCGAACCCGAGCACAAGGAGTTGAGAAATGAGGTGCGTTTTAGAAAGCTTTCCCGATCACATGGTGTACCACCTTCTGGGTTTCTCATGCATGTTTTCGATGTAGGAAGATGCCCTTGAACCTGGAGATTTGGGACCCATGGGATGGGTAACAGGCAGTATTACTTTAAAGGCTCTGCGTTTGCTCCCCCAAACTCACCAAAGCTCTCAGCCCCGAGAGTGTCCACCCTTATGTCTCATCCAGCTGTGGGTCTAGATATGGTCAATCCAGGTTGCATCACAGCCCCTGAAAGAATTTTGTAAGAATTTCTCTCTCTTTCACTGTCTTTGTTTCACGGGCTTTTAAAAGTAATTTATTTTTATAATGGGGTTTAGCTGCTTTTCACGGCTGAGTTTACGCTGCTTTATACCCACTTGACTCACTTCCAGAGAGATATCAATACATAGGTTTTAAGATTCTTACTAGTCAGATATATTCTTGTGCGGTGAATAGGGGGTGTTGAGTCCAGTTCACTGGGCAAGGAGTAGGTCTTTCTATTACATATTGGGTTTATGGAACGGTATCTGAGCTAATTTGAAACCCTTGTTTTATGCATCACCCCACCTCACCTATCCCGTTAAGCAGCCATAGTGTGTTTTCTAAACGTGTGACTCTGTTCTGTTTTGTAATTCAGTTCAAGTGTAGCGGTTATTACATTCCCTCTATAAGTGATAGCTTATGATAAGTGTCTTTTTTTGTGTGACTTATTTCACTTAGAATCGTCGTGCCTAAATCCACTCATCTTGCTGCTACTAGCCTTATGACATTGATTTCATGGCTGAGTGATATTCCATTGTACATAAGGACCACCACTTCTTTATCCATTTTTCTCTTTCCAGGGATATTTAAGGTGTCATGAAGTGGAGGTTCTTGTCAACAGAGCAGCCCTAAACTTTGGGGTGCCTGTGTCTTGCTGATTTTTAGTTTTCCCAATTTATACGCCCATGAGTGGAAGTGCCCTATGCGCTCTAAGCTGTGTTTTTTCGATGTTTCAGGACACACCGTACACTTCTCCAGAGTGGCTGTTGGCAATTTACATCCCGCCCATCAGCGTAGCAAGGCTCCCATTTCTCCATGGCCTGTCCTGCATTTCTGGTTTTGACACTTTTTTCAGCATGGCCCTTTTGACCGATGGGCAGCGAGACTTCATTGTAGCGCTGATTTGCCTTTCCAGGTTGCTTGGTTGGCCAAAAAGGGCGTATGCGTTTTTTCCTGAATATATTCAGGAAAAAACGCATACGCCCTTTTTGGCCAAGGGCATCATTGTCAACGTTTTGCCGCTTTTCATGTGCTTTACAGGCGATTCGAATCGACCTCCTGAAATCTGTTTCCTGCAATTCTGCCTTGCTTTCAAATCCTCTTCGTTGCCTTCCCTCAATATATTTGTGGACGAGAGTTATCATTTATAACTCTGCAGGTTTGTGAATTGCAGTGCCCCTGAGCTCCATTTTTCAACTCGCTTTTTTGGGAGCTGGCCGCAAAAGCGCAGGATTGCCTCAGGCCCTCTTCTGGTTCCGGGCGGCAGGCTGAGCCTGTGGTTAATTCTTCTTCCTGATGGGAAAATAGAGTGACCTGTGCCTGTCCCAACACCTAGAGCTAGTCTCTCATTGGCTCCCCCTCTTCCCGTTCATCCTCAGGACAAATTGCAAGCTGTACGGAACAGGAGGTTAAAGGTGCTGGTTCTCCAAGGAGGGAGATTGCTAGTAAAGCGGCTGGAATGGCGAACCCGAGCACAAGGAGATGAGAAATGAGGTGCGTTTTAGAAAGCTTTCCCGATCACATGGTGTACCACCTTCTGGGTTTCTCATGCATGTTTTCGATGTAGGAAGATGCCCTTGAACCTGGAGATTTGGGACCCATGGGATGGGTAACAGGCAGTATTACTTTAAAGGCTCTGCGTTTGCTCCCCCAAACTCACCAAACCTCTCAGCCCCGAGAGTGTCCACCCTTATGTCTCATCCAGCTGTGGGTCTAGATATGGTCAATCCAGGTTGCATCACAGCCCCTGAACGAATTTTGTAAGAATTTCTCTCTCTTTCACTGTCTTTGTTTCACGGGCTTTTAAAGGTAATTTATTTTTATAATGGGGTTTAGCTGCTTTTCACGGCTGTGTTTATGCCGCTTTACACCCACTTGACTCACTTCCAGAGAGATATCAATACATAGGTTTTAAGATTCTTACTAGTCAGATATATTCTTGTGCGGTGAATAGGGGGTGTTGAGTCCAGTTCACTGAGCAAGGAGTAGGTCTTTCTATTACATATTTGGTTTATGGAACGGTAGCTGAGCTCATTTGAAACCCTTGTTTTATTCATCACCCCACCTCACCTTTCCCGTTAAGCAGCCATAGTGTGTCTTCTAAACGTGTGACTCTGTTCTGTTTTGTAATTCAGTTCAAGTGTAGCGGTTTTTACATTCCCTCTATAACTGATAGCTTATGATAAGTGTCTTTTTCTGTGTGACTTATTTCACTTAGAATCGTCGTGCCTAAATCTACTCATCATGCTGCTACTAGCCTTATGACATTGATTTCATGGCTGAGTGATATTCCATTGTACATAAGGACCACCACTTCTTTATCCATTTTTCTCTTTCCAGGGATATTTAAGGTGTCATGAAGTGGAGGTTCTTGTCAACAGAGCAGCCCTAAACTTTGGGGTGCCTGTGTCTTGCTGATTTTTAGTTTTCCCAATTTATACGCCCATGAGTGGAAGTGCCCTATGCACTCTAAGCTGTGTTTTTTCGATGTTTCAGGACACACCGTACACTTCTCCAGAGTGGCTGTTGGCAATTTACATCCCGCCCATCAGCGTAGCAAGGCTTCCATTTCTCCATGGCCTGTCCTGCATTTCTGGTTTTGACACTTTTTTCAGCATGGCCCTTTTGACCGATGGGCAGCGAGACTTCTTTGTAGCGCTGATTTGCCTTTCCAGGTTGCTTGGTTGGCCAAAAAGGGCGTATGCGTTTTTTCCTGAATATATTCAGGAAAAAACGCATACGCCCTTTTTGGCCAAGGGCATCATTGTCGACGTTTTGCCGCTTTTCATGTGCTTTAAAGGCGATTCGAATCGACCTCCTGAAATCTGTTTCCTGCAATTCTGCCTTGCTTTCAAATCCTCTTCGTTGCCTTCCCTCAATATATTTGTGGACGAGAGTTATCATTTATAACTCTGCAGGTTTGTGAATTGCAGTGCCCCTGAGCTCCATTTTTCAACTCGCTTTTTTGGGAGCTGGCCACAAAAGCGCAGGATTGCCTCAGGCCCTCTTCTGGTTCCGGGCGGCAGGCTGAGCCTGTGGTTAATTCTTCTTCCTGATGGGAAAATAGAGTGACCTGTGCCTGTCCCAACACCTAGAGCTAGTCTCTCATTGGCTCCCCCTCTTCCCGTTCATCCTCAGGACAAATTGCAAGCTGTACGGAACAGGAGGTTAAAGGTGCTGGTTCTCCAAGGAGGGAGATTGCTAGTCAAGCGGCTGGAATGGCGAACCCGAGCACAAGGAGTTGAGAAATGAGGTGCGTTTTAGAAAGCTTTCCCGATCACATGGTGTACCACCTTCTGGGTTTCTCATGCATGTTTTCGATGTAGGAAGATGCCCTTGAACCTGGAGATTTGGGACCCATGGGATGGGTAACAGGCAGTATTACTTTAAAGGCTCTGCGTTTGCTCCCCCAAACTCACCAAAGCTCTCAGCCCCGAGAGTGTCCACCCTTATGTCTCATCCAGCTGTGGGTCTAGATATGGTCAATCCAGGTTGCATCACAGCCCCTGAAAGAATTTTGTAAGAATTTCTCTCTCTTTCACTGTCTTTGTTTCACGGGCTTTTAAAAGTAATTTATTTTTATAATGGGGTTTAGCTGCTTTTCACGGCTGAGTTTACGCTGCTTTATACCCACTTGACTCACTTCCAGAGAGATATCAATACATAGGTTTTAAGATTCTTACTAGTCAGATATATTCTTGTGCGGTGAATAGGGGGTGTTGAGTCCAGTTCACTGGGCAAGGAGTAGGTCTTTCTATTACATATTGGGTTTATGGAACGGTATCTGAGCTAATTTGAAACCCTTGTTTTATGCATCACCCCACCTCACCTTTCCCGTTAAGCAGCCATAGTGTGTTTTCTAAACGTGTGACTCTGTTCTGTTTTGTAATTCAGTTCAAGTGTAGCGGTTATTACATTCCCTCTATAAGTGATAGCTTATGATAAGTGTCTTTTTTTGTGTGACTTATTTCACTTAGAATCGTCGTGCCTAAATCCACTCATCTTGCTGCTACTAGCCTTATGACATTGATTTCATGGCTGAGTGATATTCCATTGTACATAAGGACCACCACTTCTTTATCCATTTTTCTCTTTCCAGGGATATTTAAGGTGTCATGAAGTGGAGGTTCTTGTCAACAGAGCAGCCCTAAACTTTGGGGTGCCTGTGTCTTGCTGATTTTTAGTTTTCCCAATTTATACGCCCATGAGTGGAAGTGCCCTATGCGCTCTAAGCTGTGTTTTTTCGATGTTTCAGGACACACCGTACACTTCTCCAGAGTGGCTGTTGGCAATTTACATCCCGCCCATCAGCGTAGCAAGGCTCCCATTTCTCCATGGCCTGTCCTGCATTTCTGGTTTTGACACTTTTTTCAGCATGGCCCTTTTGACCGATGGGCAGCGAGACTTCATTGTAGCGCTGATTTGCCTTTCCAGGTTGCTTGGTTGGCCAAAAAGGGCGTATGCGTTTTTTCCTGAATATATTCAGGAAAAAACGCATACGCCCTTTTTGGCCAAGGGCATCATTGTCAACGTTTTGCCGCTTTTCATGTGCTTTACAGGCGATTCGAATCGACCTCCTGAAATCTGTTTCCTGCAATTCTGCCTTGCTTTCAAATCCTCTTCGTTGCCTTCCCTCAATATATTTGTGGACGAGAGTTATCATTTATAACTCTGCAGGTTTGTGAATTGCAGTGCCCCTGAGCTCCATTTTTCAACTCGCTTTTTTGGGAGCTGGCCGCAAAAGCGCAGGATTGCCTCAGGCCCTCTTCTGGTTCCGGGCGGCAGGCTGAGCCTGTGGTTAATTCTTCTTCCTGATGGGAAAATAGAGTGACCTGTGCCTGTCCCAACACCTAGAGCTAGTCTCTCATTGGCTCCCCCTCTTCCCGTTCATCCTCAGGACAAATTGCAAGCTGTACGGAACAGGAGGTTAAAGGTGCTGGTTCTCCAAGGAGGGAGATTGCTAGTAAAGCGGCTGGAATGGCGAACCCGAGCACAAGGAGATGAGAAATGAGGTGCGTTTTAGAAAGCTTTCCCGATCACATGGTGTACCACCTTCTGGGTTTCTCATGCATGTTTTCGATGTAGGAAGATGCCCTTGAACCTGGAGATTTGGGACCCATGGGATGGGTAACAGGCAGTATTACTTTAAAGGCTCTGCGTTTGCTCCCCCAAACTCACCAAACCTCTCAGCCCCGAGAGTGTCCACCCTTATGTCTCATCCAGCTGTGGGTCTAGATATGGTCAATCCAGGTTGCATCACAGCCCCTGAACGAATTTTGTAAGAATTTCTCTCTCTTTCACTGTCTTTGTTTCACGGGCTTTTAAAGGTAATTTATTTTTATAATGGGGTTTAGCTGCTTTTCACGGCTGTGTTTATGCCGCTTTACACCCACTTGACTCACTTCCAGAGAGATATCAATACATAGGTTTTAAGATTCTTACTAGTCAGATATATTCTTGTGCGGTGAATAGGGGGTGTTGAGTCCAGTTCACTGAGCAAGGAGTAGGTCTTTCTATTACATATTGGGTTTATGGAACGGTAGCTGAGCTCATTTGAAACCCTTGTTTTATTCATCACCCCACCTCACCTTTCCCGTTAAGCAGCCATAGTGTGTCTTCTAAACGTGTGACTCTGTTCTGTTTTGTAATTCAGTTCAAGTGTAGCGGTTTTTACATTCCCTCTATAACTGATAGCTTATGATAAGTGTCTTTTTCTGTGTGACTTATTTCACTTAGAATCGTCGTGCCTAAATCTACTCATCATGCTGCTACTAGCCTTATGACATTGATTTCATGGCTGAGTGATATTCCATTGTACATAAGGACCACCACTTCTTTATCCATTTTTCTCTTTCCAGGGATATTTAAGGTGTCATGAAGTGGAGGTTCTTGTCAACAGAGCAGCCCTAAACTTTGGGGTGCCTGTGTCTTGCTGATTTTTAGTTTTCCCAATTTATACGCCCATGAGTGGAAGTGCCCTATGCGCTCTAAGCTGTGTTTTTTCGATGTTTCAGGACACACCGTACACTTCTCCAGAGTGGCTGTTGGCAATTTACATCCCGCCCATCAGCGTAGCAAGGCTCCCATTTCTCCATGGCCTGTCCTGCATTTCTGGTTTTGACACTTTTTTCAGCATGGCCCTTTTGACCGATGGGCAGCGAGACTTCTTTGTAGCGCTGATTTGCCTTTCCAGGTTGCTTGGTTGGCCAAAAAGGGCGTATGCGTTTTTTCCTGAATATATTCAGGAAAAAACGCATACGCCCTTTTTGGCCAAGGGCATCATTGTCGACGTTTTGCCGCTTTTCATGTGCTTTAAAGGCGATTCGAATCGACCTCCTGAAATCTGTTTCCTGCAATTCTGCCTTGCTTTCAAATCCTCTTCGTTGCCTTCCCTCAATATATTTGTGGACGAGAGTTATCATTTATAACTCTGCAGGTTTGTGAATTGCAGTGCCCCTGAGCTCCATTTTTCAACTCGCTTTTTTGGGAGCTGGCCACAAAAGCGCAGGATTGCCTCAGGCCCTCTTCTGGTTCCGGGCGGCAGGCTGAGCCTGTGGTTAATTCTTCTTCCTGATGGGAAAATAGAGTGACCTGTGCCTGTCCCAACACCTAGAGCTAGTCTCTCATTGGCTCCCCCTCTTCCCGTTCATCCTCAGGACAAATTGCAAGCTGTACGGAACAGGAGGTTAAAGGTGCTGATTCTCCAAGGAGGGAGATTGCTAGTCAAGCGGCTGGAATGGCGAACCCGAGCACAAGGAGTTGAGAAATGAGGTGCGTTTTAGAAAGCTTTCCCGATCACATGGTGTACCACCTTCTGGGTTTCTCATGCATGTTTTCGATGTAGGAAGATGCCCTTGAACCTGGAGATTTGGGACCCATGGGATGGGTAACAGGCAGTATTACTTTAAAGGCTCTGCGTTTGCTCCCCCAAACTCACCAAAGCTCTCAGCCCCGAGAGTGTCCACCCTTATGTCTCATCCAGCTGTGGGTCTAGATATGGTCAATCCAGGTTGCATCACAGCCCCTGAAAGAATTTTGTAAGAATTTCTCTCTCTTTCACTGTCTTTGTTTCACGGGCTTTTAAAAGTAATTTATTTTTATAATGGGGTTTAGCTGCTTTTCACGGCTGAGTTTACGCTGCTTTATACCCACTTGACTCACTTCCAGAGAGATATCAATACATAGGTTTTAAGATTCTTACTAGTCAGATATATTCTTGTGCGGTGAATAGGGGGTGTTGAGTCCAGTTCACTGGGCAAGGAGTAGGTCTTTCTATTACATATTGGGTTTATGGAACGGTATCTGAGCTAATTTGAAACCCTTGTTTTATGCATCACCCCACCTCACCTATCCCGTTAAGCAGCCATAGTGTGTTTTCTAAACGTGTGACTCTGTTCTGTTTTGTAATTCAGTTCAAGTGTAGCGGTTTTTACATTCCCTCTATAACTGATAGCTTATGATAAGTGTCTTTTTCTGTGTGACTTATTTCACTTAGAATCGTCGTGCCTACATCTACTCATCATGCTGCTACTAGCCTTATGACATTGATTTCATGGCTGAGTGATATTCCATTGTACATAAGGACCACCACTTCTTTATCCATTTTTCTCTTTCCAGGGATATTTAAGGTGTCATGAAGTGGAGGTTCTTGTCAACAGAGCAGCCCTAAACTTTGGGGTGCCTGTGTCTTGCTGATTTTTAGTTTTCCCAATTTATACGCCCATGAGTGGAAGTGCCCTATGCGCTCTAAGCTGTGTTTTTTCGATGTTTCAGGACACACCGTACACTTCTCCAGAGTGGCTGTTGGCAATTTACATCCCGCCCATCAGTGTAGCAAGGCTCCCATTTCTCCATGGCCTGTCCTGCATTTCTGGTTTTGACACTTTTTTCAGCATGGCCCTTTTGACCGATGGGCAGCGAGACTTCTTTGTAGTGCTGATTTGCCTTTCCAGGTTGCTTGGTTGGCCAAAAAGGGCGTATGCGTTTTTTCCTGAATATATTCAGGAAAAAACGCATACGCCCTTTTTGGCCAAGGGCATCATTGTCGACGTTTTGCCGCTTTTCATGTGCTTTACAGGCGATTCGAATCGACCTCCTGAAATCTGTTTCCTGCAATTCTGCCTTGCTTTCAAATCCTCTTCGTTGCCTTCCCTCAATATATTTGTGAACGAGAGTTATCATTTATAACTCTGCAGGTTTGTGAATTGCAGTGCCCCTGAGCTCCATTTTTCAACTCGCTTTTTTGGGAGCTGGCCGCAAAAGCGCAGGATTGCCTCAGGCCCGCTTCTGGTTCCGGGCGGCAGGCTGAGCCTGTGGTTAATTCTTCTTCCTGATGGGAAAATAGAGTGACCTGTGCCTGTCCCAACACCTAGAGCTAGTCTCTCATTGGCTCCCCCTCTTCCCGTTCATCCTCAGGACAAATTGCAAGCTGTACGGAACAGGAGGTTAAAGGTGCTGATTCTCCAAGGAGGGAGATTGCTAGTAAAGCGGCTGGAATGGCGAACCCGAGCACAAGGAGTTGAGAAATGAGGTGCGTTTTAGAAAGCTTTCCCGATCACATGGTGTACCACCTTCTGGGTTTCTCATGCATGTTTTCGATGTAGGAAGATGCCCTTGAACCTGGAGATTTGGGACCCATGGGATGGGTAACAGGCAGTATTACTTTAAAGGCTCTGCGTTTGCTCCCCCAAACTCACCAAACCTCTCAGCCCCGAGAGTGTCCACCGTTATGTCTCATCCAGCTGTGGGTCTAGATATGGTCAATCCAGGTTGCATCACAGCCCCTGAACGAATTTTGTAAGAATTTCTCTCTCTTTCACTGTCTTTGTTTCACGGGCTTTTAAAAGTAATTTATTTTTATAATGGGGTTTAGCTGCTTTTCACGGCTGAGTTTACGCTGCTTTATACCCACTTGACTCACTTCCAGAGAGATATCAATACATAGGTTTTAAGATTCTTACTAGTCAGATATATTCTTGTGCGGTGAATAGGGGGTGTTGAGTCCAGTTCACTGGGCAAGGAGTAGGTCTTTCTATTACATATTGGGTTTATGGAACGGTATCTGAGCTAATTTGAAACCCTTGTTTTATGCATCACCCCACCTCACCTTTCCCGTTAAGCAGCCATAGTGTGTTTTCTAAACGTGTGACTCTGTTCTGTTTTGTAATTCAGTTCAAGTGTAGCGGTTATTACATTCCCTCTATAAGTGATAGCTTATAAGTGTCTTTTTTTGTGTGACTTATTTCAGTTAGAATCGTCGTGCCTAAATCCACTCATCTTGCTGCTACTAGCCTTATGACATTGATTTCATGGCTGAGTGATATTCCATTGTACATAAGGACCACCACTTCTTTATCCATTTTTCTCTTTCCAGGGATATTTAAGGTGTCATGAAGTGGAGGTTCTTGTCAACAGAGCAGCCCTAAACTTTGGGGTGCCTGTGTCTTGCTGATTTTTAGTTTTCCCAATTTATACGCCCATGAGTGGAAGTGCCCTATGCGCTCTAAGCTGTGTTTTTTCGATGTTTCAGGACACACCGTACACTTCTCCAGAGTGGCTGTTGGCAATTTACATCCCGCCCATCAGCGTAGCAAGGCTCCCATTTCTCCATGGCCTGTCCTGCATTTCTGGTTTTGACACTTTTTTCAGCATGGCCCTTTTGACCGATGGGCAGCGAGACTTCTTTGTAGCGCTGATTTGCCTTTCCAGGTTGCTTGGTTGGCCAAAAAGGGCGTATGCGTTTTTTCCTGAATATATTCAGGAAAAAACGCATACGCCCTTTTTGGCCAAGGGCATCATTGTCAACGTTTTGCCGCTTTTCATGTGCTTTACAGGCGATTCGAATCGACCTCCTGAAATCTGTTTCCTGCAATTCTGCCTTGCTTTCAAATCCTCTTCGTTGCCTTCCCTCAATATATTTGTGGACGAGAGTTATCATTTATAACTCTGCAGGTTTGTGAATTGCAGTGCCCCTGAGCTCCATTTTTCAACTCGCTTTTTTGGGAGCTGGCCACAAAAGCGCAGGATTGCCTCAGGCCCTCTTCTGGTTCCGGGCGGCAGGCTGAGCCTGTGGTTAATTCTTCTTCCTGATGGGAAAATAGAGTGACCTGTGCCTGTCCCAACACCTAGAGCTAGTCTCTCATTGGCTCCCCCTCTTCCCGTTCATCCTCAGGACAAATTGCAAGCTGTACAGAACAGGAGGTTAAAGGTGCTGGTTCTCCAAGGAGGGAGATTACTAGTAAAGCGGCTGGAATGGCGAACCCGAGCACAAGGAGTTGAGAAATGAGGTGCGTTTTAGAAAGCTTTCCCGATCACATGGTGTACCACCTTCTGGGTTTCTCATGCATGTTTTCGATGTAGGAAGATGCCCTTGAACCTGGAGATTTGGGACCCATGGGATGGGTAACAGGCAGTATTACTTTAAAGGCTCTGCGTTTGCTCCCCCAAACTCACCAAAGCTCTCAGCCCCGAGAGTGTCCACCCTTATGTCTCATCCAGCTGTGGGTCTAGATATGGTCAATCCAGGTTGCATCACAGCCCCTGAACGAATTTTGTAAGAATTTCTCTCTCTTTCACTGTCTTTGTTTCACGGGCTTTTAAAAGTAATTTATTTTTATAATGGGGTTTAGCTGCTTTTCACGGCTGTGTTTATGCCGCTTTACACCCACTTGACTCACTTCCAGAGAGATATCAATACATAGGTTTTAAGATTCTTACTAGTCAGATATATTCTTGTGCGGTGAATAGGGGGTGTTGAGTCCAGTTCACTGAGCAAGGAGTAGGTCTTTCTATTACATATTGGGTTTATGGAACGGTAGCTGAGCTCATTTGAAACCCTTGTTTTATTCATCACCCCACCTCACCTTTCCCGTTAAGCAGCCATAGTGTGTTTTCTAAACGTGTGACTCTGTTCTGTTTTGTAATTCAGTTCAAGTGTAGCGGTTTTTACATTCCCTCTATAACTGATAGCTTATGATAAGTGTCTTTTTCTGTGTGACTTATTTCACTTAGAATCGTCGTGCCTACATCTATTCATCATGCTGCTACTAGCCTTATGACATTGATTTCATGGCTGAGTGATATTCCATTGTACATAAGGACCACCACTTCTTTATCCATTTTTCTCTTTCCAGGGATATTTAAGGTGTCATGAAGTGGAGGTTCTTGTCAACAGAGCAGCCCTAAACTTTGGGGTGCCTGTGTCTTGCTGATTTTTAGTTTTCCCAATTTATACGCCCATGAGTGGAAGTGCCCTATGCGCTCTAAGCTGTGTTTTTTCGATGTTTCAGGACACACCGTACACTTCTCCAGAGTGGCTGTTGGCAATTTACATCCCGCCCATCAGCGTAGCAAGGCTCCCATTTCTCCATGGCCTGTCCTGCATTTCTGGTTTTGACACTTTTTTCAGCATGGCCCTTTTGACCGATGGGCAGCGAGACTTCTTTGTAGTGCTGATTTGCCTTTCCAGGTTGCTTGGTTGGCCAAAAAGGGCGTATGCGTTTTTTCCTGAATATATTCAGGAAAAAACGCATACGCCCTTTTTGGCCAAGGGCATCATTGTTGACGTTTTGCCGCTTTTCATGTGCTTTACAGGCGATTCGAATCGACCTCCTGAAATCTGTTTCCTGCAATTCTGCCTTGCTTTCAAATCCTCTTCGTTGCCTTCCCTCAATATATTTGTGAACGAGAGTTATCATTTATAACTCTGCAGGTTTGTGAATTGCAGTGCCCCTGAGCTCCATTTTTCAACTCGCTTTTTTGGGAGCTGGCCGCAAAAGCGCAGGATTGCCTCAGGCCCGCTTCTGGTTCCGGGCGGCAGGCTGAGCCTGTGGTTAATTCTTCTTCCTGATGGGAAAATAGAGTGACCTGTGCCTGTCCCAACACCTAGAGCTAGTCTCTCATTGGCTCCCCCTCTTCCCGTTCATCCTCAGGACAAATTGCAAGCTGTACGGAACAGGAGGTTAAAGGTGCTGATTCTCCAAGGAGGGAGATTGCTAGTAAAGCGGCTGGAATGGCGAACCCGAGCACAAGGAGTTGAGAAATGAGGTGCGTTTTAGAAAGCTTTCCCGATCACATGGTGTACCACCTTCTGGGTTTCTCATGCATGTTTTCGATGTAGGAAGATGCCCTTGAACCTGGAGATTTGGGACCCATGGGATGGGTAACAGGCAGTATTACTTTAAAGGCTCTGCGTTTGCTCCCCCAAACTCACCAAACCTCTCAGCCCCGAGAGTGTCCACCCTTATGTCTCATCCAGCTGTGGGTCTAGATATGGTCAATCCAGGTTGCATCACAGCCCCTGAACGAATTTTGTAAGAATTTCTCTCTCTTTCACTGTCTTTGTTTCACGGGCTTTTAAAAGTAATTTATTTTTATAATGGGGTTTAGCTGCTTTTCACGGCTGAGTTTACGCTGCTTTATACCCACTTGACTCACTTCCAGAGAGATATCAATACATAGGTTTTAAGATTCTTACTAGTCAGATATATTCTTGTGCGGTGAATAGGGGGTGTTGAGTCCAGTTCACTGGGCAAGGAGTAGGTCTTTCTATTACATATTGGGTTTATGGAACGGTATCTGAGCTAATTTGAAACCCTTGTTTTATGCATCACCCCACCTCACCTTTCCCGTTAAGCAGCCATAGTGTGTTTTCTAAACGTGTGACTCTGTTCTGTTTTGTAATTCAGTTCAAGTGTAGCGGTTATTACATTCCCTCTATAAGTGATAGCTTATGATAAGTGTCTTTTTTTGTGTGACTTATTTCACTTAGAATCGTCGTGCCTAAATCCACTCATCTTGCTGCGACTAGCCTTATGACATTGATTTCATGGCTGAGTGATATTCCATTGTACATAAGGACCACCACTTCTTTATCCATTTTTCTCTTTCCAGGGATATTTAAGGTGTCATGAAGTGGAGGTTCTTGTCAACAGAGCAGCCCTAAACTTTGGGGTGCCTGTGTCTTGCTGATTTTTAGTTTTCCCAATTTATACGCCCATGAGTGGAAGTGCCCTATGCGCTCTAAGCTGTGTTTTTTCGATGTTTCAGGACACACCGTACACTTCTCCAGAGTGGCTGTTGGCAATTTACATCCCGCCCATCAGCGTAGCAAGGCTCCCATTTCTCCATGGCCTGTCCTGCATTTCTGGTTTTGACACTTTTTTCAGCATGGCCCTTTTGACCGATGGGCAGCGAGACTTCTTTGTAGCGCTGATTTGCCTTTCCAGGTTGCTTGGTTGGCCAAAAAGGGCGTATGCGTTTTTTCCTGAATATATTCAGGAAAAAACGCATACGCCCTTTTTGGCCAAGGGCATCATTGTCAACGTTTTGCCGCTTTTCATGTGCTTTACAGGCGATTCGAATCGACCTCCTGAAATCTGTTTCCTGCAATTCTGCCTTGCTTTCAAATCCTCTTCGTTGCCTTCCCTCAATATATTTGTGGACGAGAGTTATCATTTATAACTCTGCAGGTTTGTGAATTGCAGTGCCCCTGAGCTCCATTTTTCAACTCGCTTTTTTGGGAGCTGGCCACAAAAGCGCAGGATTGCCTCAGGCCCTCTTCTGGTTCCGGGCGGCAGGCTGAGCCTGTGGTTAATTCTTCTTCCTGATGGGAAAATAGAGTGACCTGTGCCTGTCCCAACACCTAGAGCTAGTCTCTCATTGGCTCCCCCTCTTCCCGTTCATCCTCAGGACAAATTGCAAGCTGTACAGAACAGGAGGTTAAAGGTGCTGGTTCTCCAAGGAGGGAGATTACTAGTAAAGCGGCTGGAATGGCGAACCCGAGCACAAGGAGTTGAGAAATGAGGTGCGTTTTAGAAAGCTTTCCCGATCACATGGTGTACCACCTTCTGGGTTTCTCATGCATGTTTTCGATGTAGGAAGATGCCCTTGAACCTGGAGATTTGGGACCCATGGGATGGGTAACAGGCAGTATTACTTTAAAGGCTCTGCGTTTGCTCCCCCAAACTCACCAAAGCTCTCAGCCCCGAGAGTGTCCACCCTTATGTCTCATCCAGCTGTGGGTCTAGATATGGTCAATCCAGGTTGCATCACAGCCCCTGAACGAATTTTGTAAGAATTTCTCTCTCTTTCACTGTCTTTGTTTCACGGGCTTTTAAAAGTAATTTATTTTTATAATGGGGTTTAGCTGCTTTTCACGGCTGTGTTTATGCCGCTTTACACCCACTTGACTCACTTCCAGAGAGATATCAATACATAGGTTTTAAGATTCTTACTAGTCAGATATATTCTTGTGCGGTGAATAGGGGGTGTTGAGTCCAGTTCACTGAGCAAGGAGTAGGTCTTTCTATTACATATTGGGTTTATGGAACGGTAGCTGAGCTCATTTGAAACCCTTGTTTTATTCATCACCCCACCTCACCTTTCCCGTTAAGCAGCCATAGTGTGTTTTCTAAACGTGTGACTCTGTTCTGTTTTGTAATTCAGTTCAAGTGTAGCGGTTTTTACATTCCCTCTATAACTGATAGCTTATGATAAGTGTCTTTTTCTGTGTGACTTATTTCACTTAGAATCGTCGTGCCTACATCTACTCATCATGCTGCTACTAGCCTTATGACATTGATTTCATGGCTGAGTGATATTCCATTGTACATAAGGACCACCACTTCTTTATCCATTTTTCTCTTTCCAGGGATATTTAAGGTGTCATGAAGTGGAGGTTCTTGTCAACAGAGCAGCCCTAAACTTTGGGGTGCCTGTGTCTTGCTGATTTTTAGTTTTCCCAATTTATACGCCCATGAGTGGAAGTGCCCTATGCGCTCTAAGCTGTGTTTTTTCGATGTTTCAGGACACACCGTACACTTCTCCAGAGTGGCTGTTGGCAATTTACATCCCGCCCATCAGCGTAGCAAGGCTCCCATTTCTCCATGGCCTGTCCTGCATTTCTGGTTTTGACACTTTTTTCAGCATGGCCCTTTTGACCGATGGGCAGCGAGACTTCTTTGTAGCGCTGATTTGCCTTTCCAGGTTGCTTGGTTGGCCAAAAAGGGCGTATGCGTTTTTTCCTGAATATATTCAGGAAAAAACGCATACGCCCTTTTTGGCCAAGGGCATCATTGTCGACGTTTTGCCGCTTTTCATGTGCTTTACAGGCGATTCGAATCGACCTCCTGAAATCTGTTTCCTGCAATTCTGCCTTGCTTTCAAATCCTCTTCGTTGCCTTCCCTCAATATATTTGTGGACGAGAGTTATCATTTATAACTCTGCAGGTTTGTGAATTGCAGTGCCCCTGAGCTCCATTTTTCAACTCGCTTTTTTGGGAGCTGGCCGCAAAAGCGCAGGATTGCCTCAGGCCCTCTTCTGGTTCCGGGCGGCAGGCTGAGCCTGTGGTTAATTCTTCTTCCTGATGGGAAAATAGAGTGACCTGTGCCTGTCCCAACACCTAGAGCTAGTCTCTCATTGGCTCCCCCTCTTCCCGTTCATCCTCAGGACAAATTGCAAGCTGTACGGAACAGGAGGTTAAAGGTGCTGATTCTCCAAGGAGGGAGATTGCTAGTCAAGCGGCTGGAATGGCGAACCCGAGCACAAGGAGTTGAGAAATGAGGTGCGTTTTAGAAAGCTTTCCCGATCACATGGTGTACCACCTTCTGGGTTTCTCATGCATGTTTTCGATGTAGGAAGATGCCCTTGAACCTGGAGATTTGGGACCCATGGGATGGGTAACAGGCAGTATTACTTTAAAGGCTCTGCGTTTGCTCCCCCAAACTCACCAAAGCTCTCAGCCCCGAGAGTGTCCACCCTTATGTCTCATCCAGCTGTGGGTCTAGATATGGTCAATCCAGGTTGCATCACAGCCCCTGAAAGAATTTTGTAAGAATTTCTCTCTCTTTCACTGTCTTTGTTTCACGGGCTTTTAAAAGTAATTTATTTTTATAATGGGGTTTAGCTGCTTTTCACGGCTGAGTTTACGCTGCTTTATACCCACTTGACTCACTTCCAGAGAGATATCAATACATAGGTTTTAAGATTCTTACTAGTCAGATATATTCTTGTGCGGTGAATAGGGGGTGTTGAGTCCAGTTCACTGGGCAAGGAGTAGGTCTTTCTATTACATATTGGGTTTATGGAACGGTATCTGAGCTAATTTGAAACCCTTGTTTTATGCATCACCCCACCTCACCTATCCCGTTAAGCAGCCATAGTGTGTTTTCTAAACGTGTGACTCTGTTCTGTTTTGTAATTCAGTTCAAGTGTAGCGGTTATTACATTCCCTCTATAAGTGATAGCTTATGATAAGTGTCTTTTTTTGTGTGACTTATTTCACTTAGAATCGTCGTGCCTAAATCCACTCATCTTGCTGCTACTAGCCTTATGACATTGATTTCATGGCTGAGTGATATTCCATTGTACATAAGGACCACCACTTCTTTATCCATTTTTCTCTTTCCAGGGATATTTAAGGTGTCATGAAGTGGAGGTTCTTGTCAACAGAGCAGCCCTAAACTTTGGGGTGCCTGTGTCTTGCTGATTTTTAGTTTTCCCAATTTATACGCCCATGAGTGGAAGTGCCCTATGCGCTCTAAGCTGTGTTTTTTCGATGTTTCAGGACACACCGTACACTTCTCCAGAGTGGCTGTTGGCAATTTACATCCCGCCCATCAGCGTAGCAAGGCTCCCATTTCTCCATGGCCTGTCCTGCATTTCTGGTTTTGACACTTTTTTCAGCATGGCCCTTTTGACCGATGGGCAGCGAGACTTCTTTGTAGCGCTGATTTGCCTTTCCAGGTTGCTTGGTTGGCCAAAAAGGGCGTATGCGTTTTTTCCTGAATATATTCAGGAAAAAACGCATACGCCCTTTTTGGCCAAGGGCATCATTGTCAACGTTTTGCCGCTTTTCATGTGCTTTACAGGCGATTCGAATCGACCTCCTGAAATCTGTTTCCTGCAATTCTGCCTTGCTTTCAAATCCTCTTCGTTGCCTTCCCTCAATATATTTGTGGACGAAGTTATCATTTATAACTCTGCAGGTTTGTGAATTGCAGTGCCCCTGAGCTCCATTTTTCAACTCGCTTTTTTGGGAGCTGGCCACAAAAGCGCAGGATTGCCTCAGGCCCTCTTCTGGTTCCGGGCGGCAGGCTGAGCCTGTGGTTAATTCTTCTTCCTGATGGGAAAATAGAGTGACCTGTGCCTGTCCCAACACCTAGAGCTAGTCTCTCATTGGCTCCCCCTCTTCCCGTTCATCCTCAGGACAAATTGCAAGCTGTACAGAACAGGAGGTTAAAGGTGCTGGTTCTCCAAGGAGGGAGATTACTAGTAAAGCGGCTGGAATGGCGAACCCGAGCACAAGGAGTTGAGAAATGAGGTGCGTTTTAGAAAGCTTTCCCGATCACATGGTGTACCACCTTCTGGGTTTCTCATGCATGTTTTCGATGTAGGAAGATGCCCTTGAACCTGGAGATTTGGGACCCATGGGATGGGTAACAGGCAGTATTACTTTAAAGGCTCTGCGTTTGCTCCCCCAAACTCACCAAACCTCTCAGCCCCGAGAGTGTCCACCCTTATGTCTCATCCAGCTGTGGGTCTAGATATGGTCAATCCAGGTTGCATCACAGCCCCTGAACGAATTTTGTAAGAATTTCTCTCTCTTTCACTGTCTTTGTTTCACGGGCTTTTAAAAGTAATTTATTTTTATAATGGGGTTTAGCTGCTTTTCACGGCTGTGTTTATGCCGCTTTACACCCACTTGACTCACTTCCAGAGAGATATCAATACATAGGTTTTAAGATTCTTACTAGTCAGATATATTCTTGTGCGGTGAATAGGGGGTGTTGAGTCCAGTTCACTGAGCAAGGAGTAGGTCTTTCTATTACATATTGGGTTTATGGAACGGTAGCTGAGCTCATTTGAAACCCTTGTTTTATTCATCACCCCACCTCACCTTTCCCGTTAAGCAGCCATAGTGTGTTTTCTAAACGTGTGACTCTGTTCTGTTTTGTAATTCAGTTCAAGTGTAGCGGTTTTTACATTCCCTCTATAACTGATAGCTTATGATAAGTGTCTTTTTCTGTGTGACTTATTTCACTTAGAATCGTCGTGCCTACATCTACTCATCATGCTGCTACTAGCCTTATGACATTGATTTCATGGCTGAGTGATATTCCATTGTACATAAGGACCACCACTTCTTTATCCATTTTTCTCTTTCCAGGGATATTTAAGGTGTCATGAAGTGGAGGTTCTTGTCAACAGAGCAGCCCTAAACTTTGGGGTGCCTGTGTCTTGCTGATTTTTAGTTTTCCCAATTTATACGCCCATGAGTGGAAGTGCCCTATGCGCTCTAAGCTGTGTTTTTTCGATGTTTCAGGACACACCGTACACTTCTCCAGAGTGGCTGTTGGCAATTTACATCCCGCCCATCAGCGTAGCAAGGCTCCCATTTCTCCATGGCCTGTCCTGCATTTCTGGTTTTGACACTTTTTTCAGCATGGCCCTTTTGACCGATGGGCAGCGAGACTTCTTTGTAGTGCTGATTTGCCTTTCCAGGTTGCTTGGTTGGCCAAAAAGGGCGTATGCGTTTTTTCCTGAATATATTCAGGAAAAAACGCATACGCCCTTTTTGGCCAAGGGCATCATTGTCGACGTTTTGCCGCTTTTCATGTGCTTTACAGGCGATTCGAATCGACCTCCTGAAATCTGTTTCCTGCAATTCTGCCTTGCTTTCAAATCCTCTTCGTTGCCTTCCCTCAATATATTTGTGAACGAGAGTTATCATTTATAACTCTGCAGGTTTGTGAATTGCAGTGCCCCTGAGCTCCATTTTTCAACTCGCTTTTTTGGGAGCTGCCCGCAAAAGCGCAGGATTGCCTCAGGCCCGCTTCTGGTTCCGGGCGGCAGGCTGAGCCTGTGGTTAATTCTTCTTCCTGATGGGAAAATAGAGTGACCTGTGCCTGTCCCAACACCTAGAGCTAGTCTCTCATTGGCTCCCCCTCTTCCCGTTCATCCTCAGGACAAATTGCAAGCTGTACGGAACAGGAGGTTAAAGGTGCTGATTCTCCAAGGAGGGAGATTGCTAGTAAAGCGGCTGGAATCGCGAACCCGAGCACAAGGAGTTGAGAAATGAGGTGCGTTTTAGAAAGCTTTCCCGATCACATGGTGTACCACCTTCTGGGTTTCTCATGCATGTTTTCGATGTAGGAAGATGCCCTTGAACCTGGAGATTTGGGACCCATGGGATGGGTAACAGGCAGTATTACTTTAAAGGCTCTGCGTTTGCTCCCCCAAACTCACCAAACCTCTCAGCCCCGAGAGTGTCCACCCTTATGTCTCATCCAGCTGTGGGTCTAGATATGGTCAATCCAGGTTGCATCACAGCCCCTGAACGAATTTTGTAAGAATTTCTCTCTCTTTCACTGTCTTTGTTTCACGGGCTTTTAAAAGTAATTTATTTTTATAATGGGGTTTAGCTGCTTTTCACGGCTGAGTTTACGCTGCTTTATACCCACTTGACTCACTTCCAGAGAGATATCAATACATAGGTTTTAAGATTCTTACTAGTCAGATATATTCTTGTGCGGTGAATAGGGGGTGTTGAGTCCAGTTCACTGGGCAAGGAGTAGGTCTTTCTATTACATATTGGGTTTATGGAACGGTATCTGAGCTAATTTGAAACCCTTGTTTTATGCATCACCCCACCTCACCTTTCCCGTTAAGCAGCCATAGTGTGTTTTCTAAACGTGTGACTCTGTTCTGTTTTGTAATTCAGTTCAAGTGTAGCGGTTATTACATTCCCTCTATAAGTGATAGCTTATGATAAGTGTCTTTTTTTGTGTGACTTATTTCACTTAGAATCGTCGTGCCTAAATCCACTCATCTTGCTGCTACTAGCCTTATGACATTGATTTCATGGCTGAGTGATATTCCATTGTACATAAGGACCACCACTTCTTTATCCATTTTTCTCTTTCCAGGGATATTTAAGGTGTCATGAAGTGGAGGTTCTTGTCAACAGAGCAGCCGTAAACTTTGGGGTGCCTGTGTCTTGCTGATTTTTAGTTTTCCCAATTTATACGCCCATGAGTGGAAGTGCCCTATGCGCTCTAAGCTGTGTTTTTTCGATGTTTCAGGACACACCGTACACTTCTCCAGAGTGGCTGTTGGCAATTTACATCCCGCCCATCAGCGTAGCAAGGCTCCCATTTCTCCATGGCCTGTCCTGCATTTCTGGTTTTGACACTTTTTTCAGCATGGCCCTTTTGACCGATGGGCAGCGAGACTTCTTTGTAGCGCTGATTTGCCTTTCCAGGTTGCTTGGTTGGCCAAAAAGGGCGTATGCGTTTTTTCCTGAATATATTCAGGAAAAAACGCATACGCCCTTTTTGGCCAAGGGCATCATTGTCAACGTTTTGCCGCTTTTCATGTGCTTTACAGGCGATTCGAATCGACCTCCTGAAATCTGTTTCCTGCAATTCTGCCTTGCTTTCAAATCCTCTTCGTTGCCTTCCCTCAATATATTTGTGGACGAGAGTTATCATTTATAACTCTGCAGGTTTGTGAATTGCAGTGCCCCTGAGCTCCATTTTTCAACTCGCTTTTTTGGGAGCTGGCCACAAAAGCGCAGGATTGCCTCAGGCCCTCTTCTGGTTCCGGGCGGCAGGCTGAGCCTGTGGTTAATTCTTCTTCCTGATGGGAAAATAGAGTGACCTGTGCCTGTCCCAACACCTAGAGCTAGTCTCTCATTGGCTCCCCCTCTTCCCGTTCATCCTCAGGACAAATTGCAAGCTGTACAGAACAGGAGGTTAAAGGTGCTGGTTCTCCAAGGAGGGAGATTACTAGTAAAGCGGCTGGAATGGCGAACCCGAGCACAAGGAGTTGAGAAATGAGGTGCGTTTTAGAAAGCTTTCCCGATCACATGGTGTACCACCTTCTGGGTTTCTCATGCATGTTTTCGATGTAGGAAGATGCCCTTGAACCTGGAGATTTGGGACCCATGGGATGGGTAACAGGCAGTATTACTTTAAAGGCTCTGCGTTTGCTCCCCCAAACTCACCAAAGCTCTCAGCCCCGAGAGTGTCCACCCTTATGTCTCATCCAGCTGTGGGTCTAGATATGGTCAATCCAGGTTGCATCACAGCCCCTGAACGAATTTTGTAAGACTTTCTCTCTCTTTCACTGTCTTTGTTTCACGGGCTTTTAAAAGTAATTTATTTTTATAATGGGGTTTAGCTGCTTTTCACGGCTGTGTTTATGCCGCTTTACACCCACTTGACTCACTTCCAGAGAGATATCAATACATAGGTTTTAAGATTCTTACTAGTCAGATATATTCTTGTGCGGTGAATAGGGGGTGTTGAGTCCAGTTCACTGAGCAAGGAGTAGGTCTTTCTATTACATATTGGGTTTATGGAACGGTATCTGAGCTCATTTGAAACCCTTGTTTTATTCATCACCCCACCTCACCTTTCCCGTTAAGCAGCCATAGTGTGTTTTCTAAACGTGTGACTCTGTTCTGTTTTGTAATTCAGTTCAAGTGTAGCGGTTTTTACATTCCCTCTATAACTGATAGCTTATGATAAGTGTCTTTTTCTGTGTGACTTATTTCACTTAGAATCGTCGTGCCTACATCTACTCATCATGCTGCTACTAGCCTTATGACATTGATTTCATGGCTGAGTGATATTCCATTGTACATAAGGACCACCACTTCTTTATCCATTTTTCTCTTTCCAGGGATATTTAAGGTGTCATGAAGTGGAGGTTCTTGTCAACAGAGCAGCCCTAAACTTTGGGGTGCCTGTGTCTTGCTGATTTTTAGTTTTCCCAATTTATACGCCCATGAGTGGAAGTGCCCTATGCGCTCTAAGCTGTGTTTTTTCGATGTTTCAGGACACACCGTACACTTCTCCAGAGTGGCTGTTGGCAATTTACATCCCGCCCATCAGCGTAGCAAGGCTCCCATTTCTCCATGGCCTGTCCTGCATTTCTGGTTTTGACACTTTTTTCAGCATGGCCCTTTTGACCGATGGGCAGCGAGACTTCTTTGTAGCGCTGATTTGCCTTTCCAGGTTGCTTGGTTGGCCAAAAAGGGCGTATGCGTTTTTTCCTGAATATATTCAGGAAAAAACGCATACGCCCTTTTTGGCCAAGGGCATCATTGTCGACGTTTTGCCGCTTTTCATGTGCTTTACAGGCGATTCGAATCGACCTCCTGAAATCTGTTTCCTGCAATTCTGCCTTGCTTTCAAATCCTCTTCGTTGCCTTCCCTCAATATATTTGTGAACGAGAGTTATCATTTATAACTCTGCAGGTTTGTGAATTGCAGTGCCCCTGAGCTCCATTTTTCAACTCGCTTTTTTGGGAGCTGGCCGCAAAAGCGCAGGATTGCCTCAGGCCCGCTTCTGGTTCCGGGCGGCAGGCTGAGACTGTGGTTAATTCTTCTTCCTGATGGGAAAATAGAGTGACCTGTGCCTGTCCCAACACCTAGAGCTAGTCTCTCATTGGCTCCCCCTATTCCCGTTCATCCTCAGGACAAATTGCAAGCTGTACGGAACAGGAGGTTAAAGGTGCTGATTCTCCAAGGAGGGAGATTGCTAGTAAAGCGGCTGGAATGGCGAACCCGAGCACAAGGAGTTGAGAAATGAGGTGCGTTTTAGAAAGCTTTCCCGATCACATGGTGTACCACCTTCTGGGTTTCTCATGCATGTTTTCGATGTAGGAAGATGCCCTTGAACCTGGAGATTTGGGACCCATGGGATGGGTAACAGGCAGTATTACTTTAAAGGCTCTGCGTTTGCTCCCCCAAACTCACCAAACCTCTCAGCCCCGAGAGTGTCCACCTTTATGTCTCATCCAGCTGTGGGTCTAGATATGGTCAATCCAGGTTGCATCACAGCCCCTGAACGAATTTTGTAAGAATTTCTCTCTCTTTCACTGTCTTTGTTTCACGGGCTTTTAAAAGTAATTTATTTTTATAATGGGGTTTAGCTGCTTTTCACGGCTGAGTTTACGCTGCTTTATACCCACTTGACTCACTTCCAGAGAGATATCAATACATAGGTTTTAAGATTCTTACTAGTCAGATATATTCTTGTGCGGTGAATAGGGGGTGTTGAGTCCAGTTCACTGGGCAAGGAGTAGGTCTTTCTATTACATATTGGGTTTATGGAACGGTATCTGAGCTAATTTGAAACCCTTGTTTTATGCATCACCCCACCTCACCTTTCCCGTTAAGCAGCCATAGTGTGTTTTCTAAACGTGTGACTCTGTTCTGTTTTGTAATTCAGTTCAAGTGTAGCGGTTATTACATTCCCTCTATAAGTGATAGCTTATGATAAGTGTCTTTTTTTGTGTGACTTATTTCACTTAGAATCGTCGTGCCTAAATCCACTCATCTTGCTGCTACTAGCCTTATGACATTGATTTCATGGCTGAGTGATATTCCATTGTACATAAGGACCACCACTTCTTTATCCATTTTTCTCTTTCCAGG
The DNA here is from genome assembly GCF_028023285.1 of Balaenoptera ricei. Lineage (NCBI taxonomy): Eukaryota > Metazoa > Chordata > Mammalia > Artiodactyla > Balaenopteridae > Balaenoptera > Balaenoptera ricei. Next base: position 43,322,868 of record NC_082642.1, on the reverse strand, counting down.
GATATTTAAGGTGTCATGAAGTGGAGGTTCTTGTCAACAGAGCAGCCCTAAACTTTGGGGTGCCTGTGTCTTGCTGATTTTTAGTTTTCCCAATTTATACGCCCATGAGTGGAAGTGCCCTATGCGCTCTAAGCTGTGTTTTTTCGATGTTTCAGGACACACCGTACACTTCTCCAGAGTGGCTGTTGGCAATTTACATCCCGCCCATCAGCGTAGCAAGGCTCCCATTTCTCCATGGCCTGTCCTGCATTTCTGGTTTTGACACTTTTTTCAGCATGGCCCTTTTGACCGATGGGCAGCGAGACTTCTTTGTAGCGCTGATTTGCCTTTCCAGGTTGCTTGGTTGGCCAAAAAGGGCGTATGCGTTTTTTCCTGAATATATTCAGGAAAAAACGCATACGCCCTTTTTGGCCAAGGGCATCATTGTCAACGTTTTGCCGCTTTTCATGTGCTTTACAGGCGATTCGAATCGACCTCCTGAAATCTGTTTCCTGCAATTCTGCCTTGCTTTCAAATCCTCTTCGTTGCCTTCCCTCAATATATTTGTGGACGAAGTTATCATTTATAACTCTGCAGGTTTGTGAATTGCAGTGCCCCTGAGCTCCATTTTTCAACTCGCTTTTTTGGGAGCTGGCCACAAAAGCGCAGGATTGCCTCAGGCCCTCTTCTGGTTCCGGGCGGCAGGCTGAGCCTGTGGTTAATTCTTCTTCCTGATGGGAAAATAGAGTGACCTGTGCCTGTCCCAACACCTAGAGCTAGTCTCTCATTGGCTCCCCCTCTTCCCGTTCATCCTCAGGACAAATTGCAAGCTGTACAGAACAGGAGGTTAAAGGTGCTGGTTCTCCAAGGAGGGAGATTACTAATAAAGCGGCTGGAATGGCGAACCCGAGCACAAGGAGTTGAGAAATGAGGTGCGTTTTAGAAAGCTTTCCCGATCACATGGTGTACCACCTTCTGGGTTTCTCATGCATGTTTTCGATGTAGGAAGATGCCCTTGAACCTGGAGATTTGGGACCCATGGGATGGGTAACAGGCAGTATTACTTTAAAGGCTCTGCGTTTGCTCCCCCAAACTCACCAAACCTCTCAGCCCCGAGAGTGTCCACCCTTATGTCTCATCCAGCTGTGGGTCTAGATATGGTCAATCCAGGTTGCATCACAGCCCCTGAACGAATTTTGTAAGAATTTCTCTCTCTTTCACTGTCTTTGTTTCACGGGCTTTTAAAAGTAATTTATTTTTATAATGGGGTTTAGCTGCTTTTCACGGCTGTGTTTATGCCGCTTTACACCCACTTGACTCACTTCCAGAGAGATATCAATACATAGGTTTTAAGATTCTTACTAGTCAGATATATTCTTGTGCGGTGAATAGGGGGTGTTGAGTCCAGTTCACTGAGCAAGGAGTAGGTCTTTCTATTACATATTGGGTTTATGGAACGGTAGCTGAGCTCATTTGAAACCCTTGTTTTATTCATCACCCCACCTCACCTTTCCCGTTAAGCAGCCATAGTGTGTTTTCTAAACGTGTGACTCTGTTCTGTTTTGTAATTCAGTTCAAGTGTAGCGGTTTTTACATTCCCTCTATAACTGATAGCTTATGATAAGTGTCTTTTTCTGTGTGACTTATTTCACTTAGAATCGTCGTGCCTACATCTACTCATCATGCTGCTACTAGCCTTATGACATTGATTTCATGGCTGAGTGATATTCCATTGTACATAAGGACCACCACTTCTTTATCCATTTTTCTCTTTCCAGGGATATTTAAGGTGTCATGAAGTGGAGGTTCTTGTCAACAGAGCAGCCCTAAACTTTGGGGTGCCTGTGTCTTGCTGATTTTTAGTTTTCCCAATTTATACGCCCATGAGTGGAAGTGCCCTATGCGCTCTAAGCTGTGTTTTTTCGATGTTTCAGGACACACCGTACACTTCTCCAGAGTGGCTGTTGGCAATTTACATCCCGCCCATCAGCGTAGCAAGGCTCCCATTTCTCCATGGCCTGTCCTGCATTTCTGGTTTTGACACTTTTTCAGCATGGCCCTTTTGACCGATGGGCAGCGAGACTTCTTTGTAGTGCTGATTTTGCCTTTCCAGGTTGCTTGGTTGGCCAAAAAGGGCGTATGCGTTTTTTCCCTGAATATATTCAGGAAAAAACGCATACGCCCTTTTTGGCCAAGGGCATCATTGTCGACGTTTTGCCGCTTTTCATGTGCTTTACAGGCGATTCGAATCGACCTCCTGAAATCTGTTTCCTGCAATTCTGCCTTGCTTTCAAATCCTCTTCGTTGCCTTCCCTCAATATATTTGTGAACGAGAGTTATCATTTATAACTCTGCAGGTTTGTGAATTGCAGTGCCCCTGAGCTCCATTTTTCAACTCGCTTTTTTGGGAGCTGGCCCGCAAAAGCGCAGGATTGCCTCAGGCCCGCTTCTGGTTCCGGGCGGCAGGCTGAGCCTGTGGTTAATTCTTCTTCCTGATGGGAAAATAGAGTGACCTGTGCCTGTCCCAACACCTAGAGCTAGTCTCTCATTGGCTCCCCCTCTTCCCGTTCATCCTCAGGACAAATTGCAAGCTGTACGGAACAGGAGGTTAAAGGTGCTGATTCTCCAAGGAGGGAGATTGCTAGTAAAGCGGCTGGAATGGCGAACCCGAGCACAAGGAGTTGAGAAATGAGGTGCGTTTTAGAAAGCTTTCCCGATCACATGGTGTACCACCTTCTGGGTTTCTCATGCATGTTTTCGATGTAGGAAGATGCCCTTGAACCTGGAGATTTGGGACCCATGGGATGGGTAACAGGCAGTATTACTTTAAAGGCTCTGCGTTTGCTCCCCAAACTCACCAAACCTCTCAGCCCCGAGAGTGTCCACCTTTATGTCTCATCCAGCTGTGGGTCTAGATATGGTCAATCCAGGTTGCATCACAGCCCCTGAACGAATTTTGTAAGAATTTCTCTCTCTTTCACTGTCTTTGTTTCACGGGCTTTTAAAAGTAATTTATTTTTATAATGGGGTTTAGCTGCTTTTCACGGCTGAGTTTACGCTGCTTTATACCACTTGACTCACTTCCAGAGAGATATCAATACATAGGTTTTAAGATTCTTACTAGTCAGATATATTCTTGTGCGGTGAATAGGGGTGTTGAGGTCCAGTTCACTGGGCAAGGAGTAGGTCTTTCTATTACATATTGGGTTTATGGAACGGTATCTGAGCTAATTTGAAACCCTTGTTTTATGCATCACCCCACCTCACCTTTCCCGTTAAGCAGCCATAGTGTGTTTTCTAAACGTGTGACTCTGTTCTGTTTTGTAATTCAGTTCAAGTGTAGCGGTTATTACATTCCCTCTATAAGTGATAGCTTATGATAAGTGTCTTTTTTTGTGTGACTTATTTCACTTAGAATCGTCGTGCCTAAATCCACTCATCTTGCTGCTACTAGCCTTATGACATTGATTTCATGGCTGAGTGATATTCCATTGTACATAAGGACCACCACTTCTTTATCCATTTTTCTCTTTCCAGGGATATTTAAGGTGTCATGAAGTGGAGGTTCTTGTCAACAGAGCAGCCCTAAACTTTGGGGTGCCTGTGTCTTGCTGATTTTTAGTTTTCCCAATTTATACGCCCATGAGTGGAAGTGCCCTATGCGCTCTAAGCTGTGTTTTTTCGATGTTTCAGGACACACCGTACACTTCTCCAGAGTGGCTGTGGCAATTTACATCCCGCCCATCAGCGTAGCAAGGCTCCCATTTCTCCATGGCCTGTCCTGCATTTCTGGTTTTGACACTTTTTTCAGCATGGCCCTTTTGACCGATGGGCAGCGAGACTTCTTTGTAGCGCTGATTTGCCTTTCCAGGTTGCTTGGTTGGCCAAAAAGGGCGTATGCGTTTTTTCCTGAATATATTCAGGAAAAAACGCATACGCCCTTTTTGGCCAAGGGCATCATTGTCGACGTTTTGACGCTTTTCATGTGCTTTACAGGCGATTCGAATCGACCTCCTGAAATCTGTTTCCTGCAATTCTGCCTTGCTTTCAAATCCTCTTCGTTGCCTTCCCTCAATATATTTGTGGACGAGAGTTATCATTTATAACTCTGCAGGTTTGTGAATTGCAGTGCCCTGAGCTCCATTTTTCAACTCGCTTTTTTGGGAGTTGGCCGCAAATGCGCAGGATTGCCTCAGGCCCGCTTCTGGTTCCGGGCGGCAGGCTGAGCCTGTGGTTAATTCTTCTTCCTGATGGGAAAATAGAGTGACTGTGCCTGTCCCAACACCTAGAGCTAGTCTCTCATTGGCTCCCCCTCTTCCCGTTCATCCTCAGGACAAATTGCAAGCTGTACGGAACAGGAGGTTAAAGGTGCTGGTTCTCCAAGGAGGGAGATTGCTAGTCAAGCGGCTGGAATGGCGAACCCGAGCACAAGGAGTTGAGAAATGAGGTGCGTTTTAGAAAGCTTTCCCGATCACATGGTGTACCACCTTCTGGGTTTCTCATGCATGTTTTCGATGTAGGAAGATGCCCTTGAACCTGGAGATTTGGGACCCATGGGATGGGTAACAGGCAGTATTACTTTAAAGGCTCTGCGTTTGCTCCCCCAAACTCACCAAACCTCTCAGCCCGAGAGTGTCCACCTTTATGTCTCATCCAGCTGTGGGTCTAGATATGGTCAATCCAGGTTGCATCACAGCCCCTGAACGAATTTTGTAAGAATTTCTCTCTCTTTCACTGTCTTTGTTTCACGGGCTTTTAAAAGTAATTTATTTTTATAATGGGGTTTAGCTGCTTTTCACGGCTGAGTTTACGCTGCTTTATACCCACTTGACTCACTTCCAGAGAGATATCAATACATAGGTTTTAAGATTCTTACTAGTCAGATATATTCTTGTGCGGTGAATAGGGGGTGTTGAGTCCAGTTCACTGGGCAAGGAGTAGGTCTTTCTATTACATATTGGGTTTATGGAACGGTATCTGAGCTAATTTGAAACCCTTGTTTTATGCATCACCCCACCTCACCTTTCCCGTTAAGCAGCCATAGTGTGTTTCTAAACGTGTGACTCTGTTCTGTTTTGTAATTCAGTTCAAGTGTAGCGGTTATTACATTCCCTCTATAAGTGATAGCTTATGATAAGTGTCTTTTTTTGTGTGACTTATTTCACTTAGAATCGTCGTGCCTAAATCCACTCATCTTGCTGCTACTAGCCTTATGACATTGATTTCATGGCTGAGTGATATTCCATTGTACATAAGGACCACCACTTCTTTTATCCATTTTTTCTCTTTCCAGGGATATTTAAGGTGTCATGAAGTGGAGGTTCTTGTCAACAGAGCAGCCCTAAACTTTGGGGTGCCTGTGTCTTGCTGATTTTTAGTTTTCCCAATTTATACGCCCATGAGTGGAAGTGCCCTATGCGCTCTAAGCTGTGTTTTTTCGATGTTTCAGGACACACCGTACACTTCTCCAGAGTGGCTGTTGGCAATTTACATCCCGCCCATCAGCGTAGCAAGGCTCCCATTTCTCCATGGCCTGTCCTGCATTTCTGGTTTTGACACTTTTTTCAGCATGGCCCTTTTGACCGATGGGCAGCGAGACTTCTTTGTAGCGCTGATTTGCCTTTCCAGGTTGCTTGGTTGGCCAAAAAGGGCGTATGCGTTTTTTCCTGATATA